>NC_137635.1:52094097-52694097 GCF_963383615.2 Lipophrys pholis
ACAGTTACAACTGTATTTTACTGACGGAGCAAGAAAAATGTTTCCATAAAAAAAAAAATATGTCCACGGCGGAATTTATAGTAAAAAATAAACTACGGCCAGAGCTGAGGAACAAATCACGCTCATTGACCTTCCAGTAACATCTGGACATGGATAAATAAATGCCTCTCATGCACTAGTACCACTTATATATTCATATATTATTCTTATATATGTGACCTATAGTCCATAAAATATGCTATGTACATTTAAACAGCTCATCAGCTGCAGGCGTGTATAAATAAATAAATTTGATAACTGGTTTGTTTTTATGAACTTTAATCAACAAGACATTTTAAGTTTCACCAGCATAAACACCTTTAAAAACCTTCCTCCTTTGTTCCGATCCGACAGGTTTATGTGGACAAATTCTGTGCAGATGTAAACAAAATCAACTTATTTTAAAAGCTTTAAAACTCCTTGTTTCACTGTGTTGTTATTTTTTTTTAATCTTGCAGTCAGAGCTGTGAACCGTCGACGCGGCCTCCGCATCGTGAACTCTGGGATTAAGCAGAAACGAGCACATGTAGGCTCCACGAATAAATAAAAGAAACCAGTAAAAAGAAAGAAAGGAAGAAAAAAAATAAAAGAGGATAAACTTATTTTTTTTTTTCCCCCCCTCGCCCTGCACAAACAGCTTAGTATTGGTGCAGTGCAGCCTGCAGAGAGCACCACCCTGCCAAAATAAAGATGAGCTGGGGCCTGTAGTAAAGGAGACGTCTGCCATGGGCGGCCCCTGAGATCTAATCAGAGGGCTTAATATCCCCCACAGCGAGGAGACCTTGGCCCCTCAGCCCCCTCAGCCCTGACACCCCTGACGCCCAACCCGGCTCAGCGCTCTGCTCAGCTCCGGCTCCACGGCCAACAAACTCCACAAACTTCTCCCTCTCCCTCTGTCTGTCTCTCTCTCTCTCTCTCTCTCTCTCTCTCTCTCTCTCTCTCTCGCGCTCGTTCTCAGCAGGGAGAGACACAATGGCCAGCCACTGATCCTGTTTGGATGTGGTTTTGGATTATTTCTTTTTCTCCATGTCCTCGTTTTAACCCTGGAGGAAAGACTCTGTTCTTCCCCCCTAAATGGGCAGCGCCACGGCATATTTTATATGTGACTCATGCTGCCAAATGCCAATGCATTTTCCCTCCGTTGCCCATTTTTGGCTTATCCCTCCATCACCCGCCGCATGCTAATTTGGCAAAGCAACGACGGAGACGATGTAAGATGGTAAATTATTTGCAAACAAACACGTGAATTACACTTGAAAACTTCAAAAGGTGCAAGTCTGACCTGTTCAAATGAGCTGATTTCCGTCGTTGAGTGTCAAACACGTTATTACCACGCAGCTTCTTGATTGGTTCATGTGGCGCATTTTTCCACTCGGAGGAAAACCGGTCACACCATCGCTGCATCCATTGACTTTCGACACATACAAGTTTTTGTTCAAAGTATCGGTCCGGTATCGGTTCAGTATCGGTCCGGTATCGTTTCAGTATCGGCCGTATCAGAAAGAAACTCATCTAGTGGTCGTAATGTCGTGGCTGATCTGTCTAAAGCCTTTAAATCTTTTGTATTTATGTCTGTAATAGCTTCTTGGACCAGCTGTCAGCAGCTACTTGCATACATAACCTGACAAATGCGCGGCTGATTAAATGCATGTCTGACTGGAGCCGCTCCAGAAGCGCGTGTAAACGGCGGGAAACAGCTAACTTGACATCTCAGTTGTGTTTGGCCCTATTGTACAGAATTTGAAGGCCCCCCAAGTCTTGAATCCATTTTTATTTTTGCTGTATTGACTTTTTCCTCCTCCAGCCAAAGACATAATGAAGGCTTCCTGCAGCTGCTGTGACCTGCTTCTGTACAGTATATGCAGACAAAACACAGAGAAGAAAAACACCCATTGTTTATCAGCACATTTCTGTGCGTGTCCCCCACAAGGAAAATTGCTTTCGGTGCGCAACAGAGGCGCGGATTCAGGCGCGAGCCGAGGCCTCGACCCCGAGCGCCGATGTGACTGTAAAAGCGGCGGATGGTGTCCGCCCTCACGTGGCGGCGTGGTCGTTAGTTTCAGAAATGGGCCGCGCGGTCGTTGTTTGTTCATTAGAGGAGGTTTGTTCGTTTTCTGGTTGACATGCGGCCGCGCTCCACAGACAAGCTGTCGCCTCGGCATTAGCAGTCGGAGAGCGTCGCGACCGCGTCGCGTCGTGTCGCCGCGTCTCCCTCCGCCTCCCCGTCGAAAACTTTTATTTCCCAGGTCAGGAGTGTGACATTCACTGAAACCCAGTCTGCACGGCTCAATAATTAATAACGCCTCTCCCCCGGTGGGCTCAAAGTAAAGTGGGACACGTTAAAGTTGCAGCGGAGTGGGTGAGGTGGGCGAGCTGCAGCCGCCTCCTGCAGTCACCTCACCTTTCTGTGGCTGTTTCCCCCCCCCCACTCCCCCGCCTGCCCCCTCTGTCGCCTCGTGGCCCTCGGTGCATGCATTAGAAGAAAAGTTATTTTCAGCCGTAAGAAATTCAAATGAAGCCCCCACATGCTAACTTTTCCGGAGCATCCAGACCTTTGAGATTAGACAGCCATCCTTAAAGCACAAGGGTCCCGGATAACAAACGGCACGTTTGAAGTGCTCCTTGGAGAATGCACTGAAACACACACATTCACACACACACACACACATACACATTCACACACACACACACGCGCATGCACGCCGCCCCCCTCCCTTTTTTCCAGCGTGGACTGTGGCTTAATTAAAGCACAAACGTATGGTATATGTTTTAAGTGCCAGCGAGTTGTGTGTTTATGTGACGGTGAATGCACTCCAAGTCTGCATGAATAAGTAGTGCAGCACCATGAATATTTATATTGTCAATATAATTAGCGATGTAGACTAATGGAGGCCATGTTTTGCACTTGAAGCCATGCCAATTTTTGCGGTTGTTTATTTTTATTTATTTTTTATTTTTTTCCCTGGCTTGTTGTCCCCACAGTGGCGCTAAATAAAGAGCATCATTATTCCCCAAACATTATGCATTCGCCGGCTCCATTGCCAGGAGTGTGACCACTCCAGTGTTACGGTTAACATCTGAATCGTACCCATTTTTTTTAAAAATCCAAATATATATATCTCATAACAATGTTTTGCATGTGGGATGTTAATAAAGAGCTCATTCGCTTGTAAGTAAATTGTTTGGTTTCCCATTTTATGTAATCGGTATAAAATTTGACGCAGGAAAAGAGAATTTACTTTTAACAATACGAAACGAAGCACCTTCATAGTTAAAAAGTCTTCACATAATCGACTTTTTGATATTTCCAAGTAAAAAAAAAAAAAAGTCTTGCAGTCCTTTTAATGTCTTCCTAATATTATCAATGTCCACACAGTGTGAGACATAACTGTCGACACTGTGGGGGGGCCAGTTTGATGAATGATTGAGTCATTAAGTTCAGCTAACAGGAGGAAGATGCTCTATCATCTGGATGATAGTGAAGTTCCATCTTTTACAGCCGCTCTCCAGCTCTTCGCATTCATAAAGTCCCAGATTCACAAACACTTTACAGTCACTGACATCTTACAGCTAAAATAAGTAATTATTTGTGGCACCGCGTTCCTTAATATGGATTTTGTACACTCTGCTTTATTTGGGAGGCTTTTGTACTTATATGTGAAAAGAGTGTTGATTTGAGCGTCGCGTCAAAGCTGTGAAGACTCGCTGAGATGAAAGTGCTAATTGAGATCGAGAAGCTGCGAGACAACAAAAATCACGCGAAGCGACTGGAAAAAGCTGGAATCCTGCGTGCAAACTGAAGCACGGACTGAGGAAACGGGCGCAAAACTCAGTTTCGTCCACATTGGGCCTAAAGTGGGGCAGAGCAGCAGAAACGTTCCTCAGGAAAGCTCCTTTGTGTCGGTGGAAATAAGGAACAATTAATCAATAGGGGGTTACGTTTAATTGATCACATTTCTACAAAACGTGAACATTGAAAAAACAAAAAGTTGAGACGCAGGTCAGTAGAACACTGCAATGTTCATGAAATCAATTCCAAATGGCCGTTAGCAGCAGCTGGCTAAAGGAGGTCCTAACCTCACATTAGACTTGAAAAGATTCGATTTTCACTCTCAAACTCTTAGTTGTGTTTTCAGTGGAACCTGGCAACCCGTCATACAACACCTATCCAACATTACTATTCACCCAGAAACCCGTCTATCTTCTCTAGGTCTCCTTCCGTTGTTTTTTCCTTTTACTTCTTTCTCTTACTTAACTATTCACGTCTCAGTTCTCCTGTCCAATTCTGTTTATTTATTTGTTTTTATCTAGTTGTGTCTTGCACTAGGTTTTTATTAACGGGTGTGAAGGGATAACGGACAATCACGGACTTTAGTTCGGATGGAGAAGCAGATTGGGCTCCACTGATTCAGTATTTATACTCTGTTTATGTTTGTTGTCTCTAACGTTGAATGACCCTCTTACTTTTCATCCCATCCATTTATACACATTGTTCTTTTGTCCCAAAAAAAAAAAAAGTGAAAACGCTAATAAAAATATAAAAAGAGTAAACAAATGGCAGTTACCAAAGGTCGGATTACACATTTTGCAGGCCACTTTTTGCCCTTATGTTTCACACCGGCAGTGCAGACGGAAGTCGTAGTCCTTTATTAGCTGCAGTAATAAACATTTTTCCAGGTTCTCCTTCTTTTTTTGGATTTTTTCAACAGACCATGTTCAGTCCCATAGATTTATTGCAAAAATGTACATAATCAATCAATTATAATCACACAGTAGAACTGAATAACACTCAAAACATTCACTAATACACCCCCCCCCACACACACACACAGAACCATTGCAAACTCCACCTTGGTCACACATCCAACATTTTCAGATGTGTAGGTCACTCTGAGGGAACTTAATCCTTTGGACATGTTGAAGGAAAGGACCCCAGATATTACAAAATTTATTGGATAAGCTCATAGTTGGGAGCCGGATCTTTTCCAGGTTAATGAAATATAGAACGTCTCTTATCTGGCAAGTCTGGGTCCCTTCCTTTTCAAATGTTTTCTTGGAGAATGCGCAGTTTTAAAGATGGCCGAGCTAACGTGCACGTCTCCCTCTCTGTGTCTCAGTGTTTGTCCAGGCCAACAAGCTCCAGCAGCACATCTTCTCCGCCCACGGCCAGGAGGATAAGATCTACGACTGCTCGCATTGCCCACAGAAGTTCTTCTTCCAGACAGAGTTACAGGTGAGCGCCTCGGGCGGTGATGGGGCAGGCGCGAGTGGGGAGAGGGGCGGTGGGGGAGGGGGGGCGGCTTAAAAAAATTAATAAAAAAAGAAAATACGGGGACCGCTAATCACACATGACAACTTAACAAACACTAAACGCGGCGCTCCGGCGATCCCCCTCCTCCATCCCGGCTGGGACGGGAGACTCAGAAGGAATTATTTCAGTCCGTTTCCAAAACTCATTTGTGATGTGCAGATATGATTTGATTTGCTTATTAGACCAGCAGAGCACTAAAATATCTGGAATTAGAGGATTAGCGGAATGCTCGTTTTTGAAGAGGTAATTACATACAGTGCCGAGGCAAAAACACAGTTGAGTCAATACGCCTGCATCTCCCCTCCTAATCACAGAGGAGGCCCCGTGGCTAAATATGAGCTCCGTCCTCGGGGAGGCCGTATCTGCCCTTCAACAAAGTTAGCAGTTGGACTTATGAACTCGCAATGTTAGAGAGATAATCCATTTTCGAGCAATCTCTCTCTCCGGCTCCTTGGAGGACCTGGGAAAAAAAAAAGTAAAAAATGAAACAGACCTTATTATATTATTTCACTGTGGTGGTGTTTTCAAGCAGCTCTGTTTTGTTTGGGGGATTCTCCGTCGTACACATGGCACACTTCTCATATCCACATCTTTTTCTATTACCTTTTCAAACCCACATCATTAAAGTGCGAGCAGACTCTAACCGCCGCGTTCAATCTAATCAGACAAATTATGCTTAATTCAGCGAGAGAGAGAGAGAGAGAGAGAGAGAGAGAGAGAGAGAGAGAGAGAGAGAGAGAGAGAGAGAAGCACTGACCCCCCCCCCCCCCCCCCCCCCCCCCCCCCCCCCCCCCCCCCCCCCACATCCACCTCCAACTCGGATTAGCGCCGTGGCGAGTGAGCAGGTAGCCAGAGGATGTATCCGGGGCTCGGCCGCTCATTGATCGCCAATGATTTTCATATTGAGATTCAGGTTGTAAACACAGAGGCGGGCGTGCGCCAGGAGGAAGGTGAATGTGATCATTATCTGCTGGTCATTTGAGCTCCGCAAACATGAATAAAACAAGTCCTGGTCCGCCGACTCGCACAACTCCGCCGCAGCGGAAGGTTACTCCACTCCACGAGACTCCGCCGCCAACATGGCCGCCACCCCCCCTTTTCCACTCATTTCCTCCCGTTTTCATCTCTCGTTGGTTACAAGTGTTCTCTCCTCAGCCCGAGTTGTTGCAGGTACGCTGTAAACAATCCCAAATAACCTGGGGATGTTTTCCCACTTTTATTTATTTCGTTCCTTTTTTGACATTTTTTTTGGGGAATGAAGTGATCTCGTCCTCCCGGAGGTGATGTTTCATGCATGATTATATTGTTTTACTCTCCGTGTGAAGAGACAAGAGGCGAACATGAAAGGACCGATGGCGCCGTGTTGTGAAACAGGAGGGTTATGAAAGGAGGAGCAGGAAGGAGCTCGGGGGGCGGGTGGGGGTGGTGGGGGTGGGGGGGATCATTATTCTCAGACGGAGCGTGAGAGCACGTCGCACACAACACGTTCTGTACGCAGAACGTATAGCGAGACCCGTTAGATAAGCAGCTATCTCATTTAACTGATTACGAAGCAACGCGACGGAGTCGCCGTCAACAAAACATCTGATCAAATAAGAAGGGAAATAAGTTTCGACATTTCAGTTGGAATCAGGGAGTCACTCATTCGCCTGCTTCATATCCTCATAAACTGCCTTCAAAAACATCGTGAGAGCAAATCGGATGCTCTTTTTTTTTTTTTAGTATTTGAGATCTAATTAAAGTAGTGGTCTTATGTCGTTGGCGGTAGAATCAATAAAATGCTAAATTAAGTAACTTGTGAAACCAAATCAAGTGTATTTGTCGGAAATCGGCAAATAGTGTCTCCCTGTTTAAACGTAGCCGGAAATCTTAGATGGTATAAGTGGGGAAAGTCCTCTTTTTTTGTGTGGATTTCCTATATAAGTCACCTTCATGACAGAAATCCAAAAAGGATCTGTGGTTTTAACTGAGTGAGATGTACTGAATGTGTTATAATGATGAATTTTACTCCCTTGGAAGATATTTACGTTCAATAAGAAGCTAAATCAAGCAAATGTTTTTCATTCTCACACACACATAACGTATAAACATACATTCATCATGTACTTTTGTAGATAACTTAGTAAGCTCAACTAGAATGGAAGATTTGTGTCAAATATCTAATTTAACTAATTATCTTAACAAAGTAGCCTCGAAAAACATCATCAGAGCCAATAGGATGTTTACTTTTAGCAACTTTGGGTGTATTTTTCATCTAATTTAAGTATTCATTTTATTTTGTTCATGGCAGATTAAAAACAAAAAGTTCAATTAAGTGACTTTTAAAACCAAATCAAGTGTATTTGTTGGATTTGGGGGGGGGTAACTTTACACTGTATAGTTGGAAAACGTGGTAAAGGCCTCTGCAGTTACCTGAAAGCAGTTTTGTTTTTCTTTTTGTGCGGACGTAGCATATAAACACCTTTACAACACAGTGAAACACACGTGCATCGCCTTTTTGTAGATACCTTGGTAAGCTCAACTAGAACGTAGAGTTTGTTTCAAATATGTAAATTCACCGTGTCGTAATGATGAATTATCCTGACAAACTAACCAACATATTAACTTGAATAAGATGATGATTTCTAGCAGCTCTATTGAGTTTGACTTGGAACTTCGCGCCCTCATCGGGGTCCTTTGTGGTGTTTTCCCTGTAATGCAGAAGAGTGTGTTTTCATAATAATCCCAAATTCTAGATTTCCCAGAAAAAGCCGAACTTTAAACAACTTTTTAATCACTCTGTGGTCTAACAAAGGGTTAAACACACAGTATCCTGCATTTTATATTAATTCAAACTGAGTTGGTTGCGGTGTCGGACTCTTATTCTTTTAAACTCCATTGCATTTTCTTTCACTTCGGAGTGCGCCTCTTGAACGTCTCCTCGTCTTTCTTCCGACGTCTGAAGTTAAAAACCTGACAAACAGTGCATTCTGGAGGCTTGCATTTCAGCCGCGGTGTTGTTGCGGTTGCCATTTCCCATGCATCACACTTCAAAATGTCTGCCTGACACGGAGGCGGTGGTTTGTCAGTCCGTGTGAAGTGGAGCTGTCTTCCAGCGGCGAGCGCTCGCTCCTCTCTCCGAGTCCGGGCTCCTCTTCGCTGACACTCTGGCCCGCGCTCCGGCTGCCTGGGCTCCTCATCTCTCGCAGTAGTCGGAGGGGTCAAAGGGCCGGCGCAAGCTGGGAGACGGGAGCGGCGAGAGGGAGAGCTGCCACGGCAGGTAAAGGGGAAGCAGGAAAGATATTTTATTAATTTGCTGCTGAGATCCTGAAACAGACCAAAGGCTGTGACAGGTATCCAGCGCACCGCCCGCCCCCCCCCCCCCCCCCCCCCCCCCCCCCACCCCCCTCCGAAGTGAACTCTACCCTGCGAGGGGCTAGCCAATTTTCGCCAGCCTGTCGAGATGGATGATGGGAGAGCATCCGTCTAATCAGCCCTCCCAGGACCCCCCGCCCAGCCGCCCCCCTCAGACCGGCCAGATTGACTGACTCCTGGGCCTGTGTGCCCCAGAATCCAGATTCCAGAGGAGAATAATCTCTCCTGCTCTCCTTCCCTTTCTCTCTCGCAGACACACACACACACACACACACACACACACACACACACACACACACACACACACACACACACACACACACACACACACACACACACACACACACACACACACACACACAAAAAGCAGTGAGATGCATAGACCACCATTCCCCTGGAAACCCTCCAGAGGACTCCCCTCTACCATCACACACTCCCTCTCCCTCATCCCATTAAAATATGGAGCAAAGTCTAGATATTTCATGAGGGGCTGATAGGGAGGGCAAGTGGGCCGGCTGTGCAGCCCTCTCTCTGACCCTCATCCACTGCCCACCCCTCCAGCAACCTGCAGAGCTTCACTTCTTACTTCCACCTAAATCAGCCCCCCCTGCTTCTCTGTGAAGACCGCTGTCTGGCTGTCTCCCCGTCCGGCGTCCGGCGTCCGGCCTGCACCCACCGGTTCTCCTTCCAAACACACAATGTGCAGATTATTGAACTTTTCAACACAAGTTAAAGAAGTTCACACACCTGAACTAAACGTTGATTGATGTGAGTTCTGTAAATTATTCTATATGATGAAAAGAAACTACGTAATGTGACTTTCTAGTCTCAAGTGATGAGAATAATTGATAATAAAGTGACGTTGTACTGTAATACTCCTACTTTTGGCTGTAATGCAGTTTAGCTTTAGTTCGTTTAGCTTGTTACTATTTACTAAAGTTTGCTGCTAATTCCAAACACTCATTGTCTTTAGTTCATAAATCAACTTAAACTGTTCACAGCGATCTAGGGAATTTTATTTACAGTCGTAAGAAACTAGAAAACTGCGTCATGAACGGTGATTATCAGTGGTTTTTTTTTAAATGAACTCACCGTCACTGGATTACTTTCACAGCTAAAGTCCGTCTCAACACGTTTTGCTTTTGCTTGATTGAACTTTTTCCATATTTTGCATCCGTCACGTGTCGCAGTCGCAGTAAAACACGATTTGTCAAAGCAAAGTTGGGAAAAACATCAGTATTTGTCAAGATGTCGCCCCTCCTTCAATAATTCAAACAAATTCTTGGAAATGTTCAGCCCATCGCTGAAAACTGGCCTGGTCGAGGCGCGACTACGTTCCAACGTGTAAGAACTGTTTTGTTTTTTTAAAAGAGTTTGAAGTAAACTACTGTTTGTAATTTGTTTTTAAGCAGGAATAGAAAACGAAACTCTACAAGAGGCTGTAGTGAACGTTAACACGCGGCGTCGCATTAGCACGGAAGACATTCTGTTTAACAGACACAAGTCTGTCGAGATGCAGGCAGGATTTCAGATTGCACTTTATTCTGAAGGAAATTTCTGGTTGTTTTATAAAACAGGTTTTGTAAAAAAAATTTTTTATTTAAGTGCACTGGATTTGAACCTTTTTCAGAGTTTAATCGCTTTTCGCCTTTTGGCTGATCACATGATAATAAGAAGAAGAAGAAGAAGAAGAAGAAAAAGAAGATTGCAGTTCTATTAGTATTGCACTTTACATTCGTGAATCTCAAAGTGCTAAAAACAACAATATAAACTAAAAGTAGCATTTTAAAACATTTAAGAAACAGCAGTAAAATCAATCAGAGCTGCAAAACAGAAATGTTTTTAGTCTTTTTTTAAAACAATCAGCAGTTTATTAGTTCACTGTTTATCAGTTGCTACTACTAATACTACTGCATGCGCACCACTGCCACAGTAAATACTTCTTCTGCACATGCTCAGTGGATGGACAATAAGAATGTTTGCCTCCAGAGTGTCTTGACTCACCATTGTTAATGTACGTGTGTGTCGTTTCATTACAAAAACAACCGACAGCGCCAGCTGGTGGCCTGGCATGCGAACTACATCGATTTCAGCGTTTCGTGTGGTTTCCATGTAAACGGACATCATTTTCAAATCGTTTTCAAAACTTCTCTGAAACGAAAACACAAAAATCATGCAATCTCACTTGAAACGTCGCGTAAACGAAGTCTGAGACGGATCAGTCTGAGACGGATCAGTCTTTGTCCGAACAAGTTTATTTATCTGTAGACTTTACGTCCAGGAAAGAAAAACTACGTTTCCAGACAGCGAAACAGCAAATTAGACCAAAAGTGAGCATGTTCTCACTGGACCAAGTAGGAATCATCTCACTTGGTCAAGTGGAACCACTGCTTATACTTTAAGTAAATTGTTGACAGTCTCTTGTGATTTGTTGGTTTTATAATCCATATTGACACAAAACCAACTCCTGTGTCCATTTTTGCCACTGCGATTTTCACCTTCTTTGTGGTTTCATGTTCACTGACACATTCTGTCTACACTTTTGCGAAACGGAAACCACTTTTGTCTCCGCGAGTCTTCGTCTCCGTCGTCGATGTAATTATAGGTCGCGATGCCGTTAGTAATTACTCCCATTGGGATCAAGCGCGTGACCCCTGAACGAGGATATGTGTGGTTTTCCTCATTCGAAACGGCGATCTAATCATGTCACCGCCTTGCGAGCGTCGTGACAAAGCGGCGACTGTCTTTTGACCGTGGGACGGGTTCGGGGAGAACGTGCAAACCTTGTCGATGTGACTCGACAGTGCGAACCACTGCTCCACCGTGGCGCTTGGTGACCAACGTCCCCTCAGATGCAGCCGCCGTCCAGGCCGAGGAGAGAACGGGGAACCGCAGCTCGCCTGGATCGATTAGTCAGATTCAGTAACTGATGGACGTGCGGCGCGAGCCGCGGCTTAAGTTGGACATCTCTCAAGTGCTGCGTGGCGGCATTCGCTCCCGACGTTCTCCCTCCGAAGACAATGGAGTCGCACGGCGGCGGCGTTTCCCACGTCTCTTATTCCCTCTGTTCTCGGTTTCATTATCATTCCAAGCGACGCGAGATTGTAAGTCATGTGTTAAGTGATCGGCGGTATGAAGGACGGGGAGGGGGCGCTACGACTTCTCCCATCTCCTCAGACGCCCGCAGGACACGTACCTTTAATTGGAGTGTCTTTTTAAAAGGATTCCTTCAAAGACGAATCCGAAGCTCGGCGGCCTTAATGAGTGCTGAAAGTGACAAGAGCACATCTGCATCATGTTCTACTTCCCCACACAAATGAGATCCTCCTCTCCCCGTGTGATAGCCATTATTGCCAAGCTGTGACCAATTCCGCTGTTTTAATTAAGCATATTTATAGGCTGCGCGGTCACCGGGTCAGCGTAAACAGCTCCGTGTGTCATCATGTCGGTCCGAGACGGGAAGGAGGGCTCCAACACTGATACTCATGTCCTTCTCTCATAAAGGAAAGATAAAACGCCAGCAGGAAGCATGTCGTTTTCTTCTAACTGCATTCCAACAATTGACTCAAACGTGTTGCGTTTAATGTGAAATCGCCTCCACATTTTGTATTTATTCTCAATATTTCAACCATTTTCTGGAACTTGCCGAGCTAAATATCCACATTTTGTCTTTTTCTCTTAAAATTTTTTTAATTTGACCCACCAAATGACACTCTAAATTAAACATTTGTACTTTACTATCATGATATAATTTTATTTATATAGTTTTATTTCAATTAGTTTCGTATCCCACCACTATCCACTTTTAATCCCACCATTTGAAGATTTTTCGTATATTTCTTTATTTCATAAATCTTTTTGAAATCAGCTTTTTTATAAATTTTATACAGATCTGTTGATATTTTGACAATTTTTCCTCAATTTCCCAACTTTTTTTCAACATTTTATAACTTTTTCAATGTGTTGTTTTCATTTTGGTTTCTGTGGTTCTATGTCATCTATTTTTTCTAAATGTTTTCAATAATTTGACTCTTTTTATTGACAATTTCTCAACAAATTTATTTTGGTTGACAAATTGTTATTTTCAGTATTTCAACTTCGACTTAAATGTTAAGTAACCACTTTTTTTTGCTGTCAACGTAATTTATATATTATTTCTCTACTTTTGACCTAGTTTCAAATATTTCCAAATTTCCGCAATTGAAGTTCTCTACAATTTGGTTTATTCTCAATATTTCAACTGATTTCCCCACAAAATGAACTTTGTTCTTATTTAATCTTAACATTTGAAAGTTTTTCTTCTACTTGTTTATTATTTTTATTTTATTTTTACTCTTCATTATTTATTTTGTGACTTTTCAACATTCAAGTTTGTTCTTTGCCATTTAATTATTTTCTCAAAATCCTGGTAACTTTTTACAATTTAAAAAAAAACCTGTAATTCTCGACTTTGATCTAAAAACATCTTATGAATATATATATTCAATAATAATAGATTTTGTGTGTATTTTGTTGTTAAAGTAACACCAACTTTATTCCCAACTATTTCAGTTTACTTTGGACATTCTCATTCTATTTCAGATAATCTCAGATTACAGACATTACTATCAACATTTTAAAACAATCAATAATTTGAATAATTCTTTAAAAATAGTCATTATTTGTTGTTTTGCTCGTAATTTGCCATTTCCATTCCACGTCACCTTACCAACTCTAAAATGACAATTAACTTTTTTTTCTGTAGACTTATTGACTTCATTCTTCAGATTTTCACTCATTTCTTCAGATTTAGTTTCTAATCTCAGACTAAACTAATTTCTATGAATTTTGCCTCTTTAAACAGTATTTTTCCGCACTCGTCTCCTCACAAAGCGTTGGATGTGACACTCCTCACCACGGATCACAGAGGCTTTATTCCCCCCGAAGAGTTGTTTTATTTTCTTTTAGTATGAATTTTTAAACATGCCCCCAAAAAATGCCCTAACTGCCCCGAGTCCCTAATGTGTCGCGCAGAAAAGCAAAGCTGCGTTGTTTGTCCCAGAGTGGCTCTCAAACACCAAATTTCCTGTGAATATCTTGATCTGCCAACCGTGACAGCTCCTCACGCTTTTAAAAGACTCACATATATATATATTTCCTTTTATATGACAACTTGTTTTCTTCTTCATCACCCCAGGTGCTCGGGATACTGTCACCATTTCAAAAAAAGTTTGCACCACAAAATACAAGAACAATGAATCAGGGATTTCAAAAAAAAAAAAAAAAAAAGAAGAAAAAAAAGGGAATAGGAGGGGGCTTGTGAGGCGCCGTCATTAATATTTCAGCTCATGTATAATTGCACTGTACACACGATGCTTGTGCACTGTAAACGGGGACAAAAACACCCTCAGATGAGGAGATGTGGTGTTCTAGTTTTGTAGGTGGATCAGAATTAGACAGCATGACAGACCTAATGATCCTGGGAGGATTTTCTCTTTTCTCACTGTGTGTTTGTGTGTATACATCCGTGTGCGTGCTCCTCGTATTTGTCTTTGTCTGCGACTCTCCCCGGGTCTGATATGTGCATGCAAACACATCGTCTGGAGGGAGACATGACAAAAAAAAAAAAAAAAAAAATCCCAGAAGCCTTTGAGCTGTTTGGTTTTTTTCCCCTTTTTCTTTTCCTCTGTTGCACCACTGGGGAAAGTTAAATCCAAACAAAGAGGAGGCGCTGCGATCCATCACCGGATCTCTCCCTCAAACACGTCTCCTTTACTTTTTCTTTGTCGACTTTTTTTTTTTTTTTCGAAACTTCCTTAAAACGGCATTTAAAACACTTTCCCAGGAAATTCACTGCAGGTTTGATTTAGCCTCCGAAGTGATTATATTTTGATATTATGCTGTTGATGTTAACAAAATGCAGCAGAGGCCAAAATACACAGCATCATAATGATTATTCCACATTTAAACATCACAATATTACCTGCAGTCCTTTACATCATTTTCCAATTCTTCCCTTTTTCATTGGGGAAAAACACGAGGTGTTGAAATGTTTCTTCTCTCGCCGCAAACAAATACCAGGTTCGATTCTGGACCTGAAGGCATTTGTGAGGTTTTAATGTATTAGGAGAATAATTTAGATTGATGAGTAACTATTGAAATTGTTTGTCTATTAAAAAGTGGTTCGATTCCGGGCTTTTAGATTTAGGCTTTTACTTTGAAGTGATTACAGAAAGTGATAGGTTAAGTCTAAAAGCTCTTTCGTCAATGATGTAGTTTTATCGGGAGCTATTACAATTGTTTGGTCAGCGTCATCGTAGTGTAGTAGATAAATTCTGGGCTTTTTCTGTGTAAAGTGGCTTTTAATTTGAAACCACACCTCTTAGTTTGAAATGTGTACAGGAAGTCTTATTGAGATGACTTGCACAGTGCTCTGTTAATGATGTCTTTTCGTAAATATTTAAATGTTTTGGCTATTAAAGTGAGCGTCCTGTAATAGTTGTGTAATGGTTCGATTCCAGGCTTTTGATTTAAAATCCGGGGTTTTATTTTGTAGTGGTAACTATTTTATTTGTTTGGTGTCATGAGTCAGACTTAGGAGATTGCAGTAGCAGCGTTTCAGAAACGTTGCCTTTTCCATGGAGACAGTCCGAGCATTTTCAAAAAAGCTCCACTTTGCAAGCCGTTTTTAAGACAAATGCGTGCATTTAGAATCACATGAAATACTTCAAGAACTTCTGAAATTTGCCATTTGGTTCTAATCTCAACACTGCCCCCACATGGCTCCCGCTGGTACTGCGTCATTGAACCATATCTGGAAGCTTCTTATCGACTAAGAGAATTTTGGATGAAATGAACATAAATTCCAAATTGGTTTTCTCCTTGTTCTCCCGTTTCCTCCCACAATCAAGGGTCATGAGGTCATTTGGTGACTCTGGATTGCTTGCACCATTCGGACACAAGACCATTCACGATGTTTTCCTAAAACCTGTGACAACATCTTTTTTTTTAAATCTATTAAAATGTCATTAAAAGCAGACAGTAGACAACGAGACAGAACAAGAGATCAAATCTAAAGCAGTCGACCAATTGTCATTTTAACAGTAGCTATTAAAGTCGTATTGACAGGTGAGCCACTCTGTTATAGAGGTCACCGCTCTCAGCGCACTTTGTGAGTTTGCATGTTCTTCCTGTGCACACACGGGTTTTCTAAACAAATTCAGCCTTTACTTCTTCAACTAAACACCCACTGCTTTTGTTAGCCTAACCAGACTGATCGTTGTGGCATATTGGAGACTTGTTCGGCGTGTGCCCTGCCTCCTTCCCCTCCGCACCCCTCAGATCAATCCTGTATAGAATACGAACAAACTCAGGCCTCAGAATATCTCCAGGTTCGTGAAGTGGCGTAGCTGCGGCGGTGGGGGTGGGCGGTGGGTTGGGGTAGGCTCTGCAGTATCCCTAGTCAAAGTCTGTCCCTGACTGAAGTGGTTAAATGTGAGAGTAATTGTGTTTTGTTTCTGGGACTGACATGTGGAACCCCACGGACTCCATCTCCC
The DNA here is from genome assembly GCF_963383615.2 of Lipophrys pholis. Lineage (NCBI taxonomy): Eukaryota > Metazoa > Chordata > Actinopteri > Blenniiformes > Blenniidae > Lipophrys > Lipophrys pholis. The sequence continues at coordinate 52,110,337 of NC_137635.1, forward strand.
TCCCAGTGACAGGCAGAGATCCTCCCCCCTCGCTCTGTCTAATTAGAGGATGTAGCCCAGGGCTCATGTCCCAGGAAGACCCATCCCCCTCGCAAGATGACTCCCCTAAGAAAGCCCTTAATTGGGTTCTTTAGTCATAGTCTTCATTTTGGCTGGAAAGGCATCTGTGTGTTGCTATCACCTCAGAATACAGTTTGTATCGCTCTCTTGTGTTCCTTTTTTTTTTTCATTCGCTCTTTTTTTTTCTCTCCCTCTTGCCGGCCCCTCTCTCTATTGCTTTTCCTCTCTCCCTCCTCTCCCACTCTCTCCTCACTTAATGAGGCCCCATAATAACACAGCAGTTGTGCAGTTGTTTTGCTACCTCAGTCAAACAGCGGGATCACTGCATAGTGTGTTTCTAGTACCATTCACTTGTCTACTTAGACAGGGTAATGAGTATCATTTGGAGCTACAAAGCACCGGTCCACAAAAAGGGTGGTCCGTCATCTCCGGTTACACCTCAGAAGTATTAGGGCCGGGGCGGTTAGACGTCTCATCAAAGCTTCTTTTTTTTTTCCCAAACATTACAGATCTCTCGTGCATTTTTCACGTGCGAGACGACACACGTGAAAGACATTTGAAAAAGCCGTCGCTGTTTGTGCGGTTTACTGTATGGCCGCGACTCCCCGTGCACCTCACTTCAAACAAGACAGTCTGTTACCAAGGAGACCGGCGCCGGTCGTGGCGCAACAGTGTTTGGGGGTCAACCCTCCCAACGGCCCGATAAGTGATGACTGTGGAGAATGCCAACTTGCCCGTATTATTTATTTATTTATCTATTTATTTATTTGACTGTGTTCTTCATTGGCTAAAACCAGCCGGCGGTATAAGCCTGGCCCGAGGTCAAAACGGAGAAAGGATTACTCCCCCAGCGGAGCGGTCAGCAGTCGGGAATGCACAAAGGGAGGACCGAGTCAATACTGGACCAAGTTCAACACACCATTAAAGATCAAGACGGAATGCAACACTCCTGTCGGTCCCCGCAGAGTTTCTTCCAACCACCAAGAAAACACTTCACAAAGTGGAAGATCCACAATCTCACCCAAACATTAGTAAATACTTCTTCAGTGAAGTCATGCCCACTGTTCTGCTGTAGCTTTAGAGAGTAAACGGGTAACTTGGAAAAGTAACCTGTCTTAGAAATAGCTCATTTATCGTAGCGGGAGCGGGAGGAAGATGCTCTATAATCTGCATTCATGAGCTAATGACAACAAGAAGTGGCTAATGGAGAAGGAAGCTAACCGTTTCTCAAGGCTGCTAATGTTAACAACCTCTATTGTGGAGACAAGCTAATGCTTAGGGGCCTTTCACATTGGGATAGTCCGGGACTCTGTTCCCTGGGGAGGGAGTGGAGCCCAGAATTTTCACACCTTCATTAGGTTCGGGTGGCGTTCACGTTTACTTTTGAGACCGGATCAAACCGCCTGGAAAGTTTCATGCAATGACCACAGCTGCTGGTCTGGGGGCGCTGTCGCCTGAATCAAACACTGACCAGAGAGGAAGTCAAAAAGAAAAACGGGCTCATTGATTGGCCTGGACCGAAACCGGAAGTCCCACCGCTTTAGCCCGTGGTGGCTGGGTTAGTTAGCTCGTGGCTAGTAGGGTAGCCACAGACAACCGTGATATAAAGTCTTCAGACCAGATATCAATGAGAGTCTTCCTCTTTACTTCTTCCTCACTACGCCACGTCTGGCCGCGCGATATTGTCCAACTTTATCTTTTTGACTCTAACTCTTCTGATTCGCGCGGTTAGCTTTGTTTGTTTACTACCCAGAATGCATTGCGCACTCCGTCACGTCAAACAGGGTAATGTGAACGCTCCCTTCAACTGGGATGTGTTTCATATCAGGAGGTCTGAGGTCGTTCAGGATTAATGGGGGCGCCCCTCCTATGGAGGAGGTTAGTGAAATAGTAACCGTCAAGACAAATGCTTTGCTAATGCTAATCCTAGCACTTCCTTTGTTTTGTTTTGTTCTGTTCAGCATTATTAAGCTCGGTGAGTCTTCAAACGTTAAAGCCTAAATTGAGGACATTAGAGTAACTTTCTTAAAAATGATCTCCAGCTCTGGTCGGCAGATCGACGTGCGCCTCTCACTCAAACGTAAATGAACCTAAACACTCGAGTGACTTCGCCCCCCCCCCCCCCCCCCCCCCCATCAGCCTTCAGGGCGACGCCTCATAAAAAAAGAAATGGCATGTTCTTTATTTTAGTATCATTTGGTGACTTTCTCTCATGCCTTAATTAAATTCCTGAGCGATGACTCCGGGTGTGCACAGGTCTCGGTGGTTTTGTGCGAACCTCCCCATGCTCCAGATGCAGCTCTGCAGAATTACTGCATCCGATCTGAGAGAGGAGGAGGAAGAGGAGGAAGAGGAGGGCGAGGGTGTTTATGCTTTTAGACGAGTCTTCACATTTTTGATCTTCGAGTGAAATAAATGAGATGCTTTAGCTGCAGGTGTTAAACGGTGCTGAGCTCGACTAATGGCTAATCCTCTCTCTCAGTTCCATTCGTACCTCATTTATTCTTTGCTGTTGGACGAGTGTGCCAATATTTATTTATAAATGTTATGAAATCATGCTGCATTTGCATGATTATTTGCATTTCGTCAATAGTTCTTACGCGTTTTCGTTGCACTGTTTACCGAACTTCGCATGCAATTATGGCTTTTTCCTCGCATGCAATTTGCTTCTCACTGTGTTCAGGTTTAATAATCCCACACAACGATTTAACAATCAGCTTTTTGCAGCTGCAGAGACTGCAGCAGCAAGTTGGCTGTTTTGTCATGCATGAGTCAAGTTTCTCTGAGCTTTCCTCGCATTAATATAAATGCTTGTTTTAACAAATGCATTCGTGCGATTTCTGCTCACTGCTTTATTTGTGTGAGAAACCCTGAAAGAAAGAGAGAAAAAAAAAAGAGGATTGAGCTTAAAAAGTCATTATTGCTCACTCAGCTCCTCTAACCACTCAATAAAGCCCGGGTTTAATGCTACACGCCGGATAACACCAGGTAGAGGGGCAGACACATTGTGCTTAACATGTGCTCAGCAGGTATTAACATAATGCTAATCAAACATTGTTAGCGTTGCGATTAGGCTTTTACAGCGTCTCCCTGTGATGTTGGACAATCTGAAGATTTTCCTTGTAATGCGGAGGGAGGGATGGGATGAAAGGGCGGATGCGCCGGCTCGTCCACTCTGCAGAGCTGATGTAAGAGATGCACCTCCGTTGCCTCACTGGAGACCGGGTGCTATCGATGGAGACCAGAGCAATGGGGAACGACATAAAGAATGATTAGTTAATAAATCAGCTCCCCGGCCTGCCTTACTCTTTCCCGGTCTGCGCTCTCCCCCTCGATCGCCCCCCCCCCCCCCCCCCCCCCCCCACACCCCTCCCCCATCTCGTCTCTCCCTCCCAGCGAAAAGCGCTAAATTCCTCCGACATGTTGCACCTGTTTGCATGGGTACACAAGACCCCTGCCGGGTGTTCTCCAACTCCCCCCCCCACCCCCCACCCCCCCCAGGGCGCTGCAGTGGGCTGATGTAATCAGATGAAAGCGGTGGGTTTAGGCGGTGGCACGAAGCCGGCGAGAGCGAGGAAGAGGCTCGCTCTTCATAAAGGGAGGAACACGGATTATTGATCAGCACAAAATTTAATTTAGTGGAGAATTGACTGCGTTGGTTTACCTGGAGGCGGCTGGTGGCTGCTCCCTGCAGCAGGCCGCGAGGCCAGCAGGGGGCGTGAAGGAGGGCGGCGCCGGGGGGGTCGGGCGGGGGGGGATTAAGGGCTGCATGGAAGGGAAGGAAACGCCGGTACAGGACGGAGTAGGAACCAGAGCTAAAAGGCTCAATGGAGGGCATCTAAGCCCACATTACTGTGATTCTGTCCGTTCTGGCAGGAAACATTTGAACTGTGAGAGTTTTGTAATCATAGCGGTAGAAAACCTCAAATACACAAATCAGTTAAAGCTGTTCATTTCATTTTAGAGTGGAAATCATAATTCAAATAAGCAAACAGGAGTGCACATGGTTAAAAAGGACAAAAAAAGAGAAAATAACAATAAATAGGGTAAATTAATCTATAAATTTCACTTTTATGTGTTTGGAATATTACATTATTTTACTCTTCTCTCTCTCTACCACTTTAATTCGCAGGAATTCATGATTAGAATAAACATTTCTTCAAAGATTTTTTTTTTTAATGCAGATTATTTAATATTACATAAGGACTTATCGACATGTACAATGTAAATGTTAAATGTTGGTTATGGAAAAGAATAATATCTTGTAACTTTCACACAATTCCTCAAACTCGCACTCATTTGATTGGAAAATACAGGAAGTGGGACACTGGAGCCGTGGAAGAGTTTGTCATGGAAAATTTAAATTTGGAGCGCCTGTTGGTGAACGAGGTTATTGAATTTAAATAAAGTCGTCAAATACGGGAGAAGTCACAGCAAATTAACCTAAAATTTGAAGTGGGGGAAAAAAAATACACATTTTGGTGACGATTCGTCAAATCTTGAGGTGCAACACAGAAAATATCTGGTGATGAAGTTCACAGGATAATAATCACGCAAAGCCAGTTGAGGAAACGTCTCTGCTGAAGAACTGTTTTCCATCTGATTTCCAAACGCAGTGTTTTAACACAAATAACAAACACAATTATCATAAACTCCTCCCAGTGTTTTGTTGCTGTCTTGAGCACAATATTCTATCTTCATGAAGGCAAACGCGTTAAATGGTCTCTGTTAGTGTATTTAGTTCCTGAATGTATATTGAAGTACATTTTAGTGGCTGTCAGTCAGATTCAGTTCAGACCGCGGGTGTCGAACACATCTGAGTTCAGGGGCCACATACAGTCCGGTCTCATCTCGAGTGGGACAGACGAGTGAAAATGTCCCATAGTCACTTTTAAATTTAAACTTTTAAATGTTTTCTTCATTGTGGCACAGAGTTTACGTGATGAAAATGTCTATATTTTCCCAAAACCAAACACGTATTACCAAAAAAATGACTACAATTATCAACAAAAAGCCAATTTTAGTTCAAGCTTCCGCTGAAAGATACAGTGGAACGTCCCAAACAAAACCAAACGTCTCCTATAGATGTTGCGTCACGCAGGTTTTTACAGACTCACCCTGACAACATGGCTTTGAGGCTAGTTTCATAGCAACGTGCTCGGCTTGTGGCGTGTCCGCGGCTCTCAGGAAATCTGTTAAAGAACTCAATGTTTATCTTTGTAATTCAATTTTTTTTTTTAAAAAAGGCTTGTTGGTTTGGTGGATTGGAGCCACGTTCCGGGCCTGCAGCCGTGTTGCAGCTACGATTTAACGCTCCTCTTATTTACACACTGAGGGTTCGGTTTTGGATCCCACCTCAAGTACAATACATCAAATACTCCTCAAACATAAAGAATTTTGAAACATATATTCGTCCACATCTTCGACCAACATCTGATATTTTGGGGACAACTGGAGTCCTACCCACGATTTGAATCGCTGACTTTGTCACAAGTAACAAACCTCTCAGGAGTTTCCACGTTGGTTCATCAGACACATCAGACAAGCAGTTTAAAGTTTTTACGCTGCACCTGCAGGTTTCTTTGTAATCCTTCCTATTTCCGCCATGTTTCAGTGAATTTGTTGCACCTTTGCCATCAAATTGTCTCTCTCTTTCCTTCTTTCTTTCTTTTTTTGCTGCTAATGTTTTGTGACACTCGTTTAAAAACTCTGCTGAAAGGTGCTGTACAAATAAACCTGCCTCGCTTTTGCCTCGCCTTGAAGAACTTGACAAGGATGAAGATTGGAAAGTGAATTCCCCCCCCTCCACCCCAACCCCCCCCCCACCCGCCGCCTCCCCTGCACTCGCACACAGAACAGTTTATAGCTCCTCTGCAGAGTTCAGTATCCACAGAGATAAAGGTATCAGTTTCATTTTCTTTTAACGTGTTTTTCCCCCCCGTCTTCTGCCTCTATTTCCCTTTAGTCTGCATGGCTGCCACAGCCGCTGAAGTCGTTTAACACCGTCCTTGAGAAAGCCCTCAGTGAGAAAACTCCTGGCATGTTTAAGGAAAAGGTAGAATGCAGTGTGTGTCAGACAGAGCTGGGGCATGCGGTGGGGGGGGGGGGGGGGGGGGGTGAGGAGGAGGAGGGGGGGGGGGGCTCCCCAGAGGGGTTATTTTCCCCTCTAATAGCTGTTACGAGCCCTACATTATATCCAAGGAGCTACATTCCTTTGGGGTCCACACACACACACACACACACACACACACACACACACACACACACACACACACACACACACACACACACTGACACAAAGGCATGCGCACTCAGTTGAGCACAAATTTTCTCTTCTCTGTTTCCACACACACACATTGATGTACACACACACACACACACACACACACACACACACACACACACGCTCAGTTCGAGCCGCTTTGCTCTCCCCGTGTCAATATCCTGCCATTTGAAGTCACGTACTGCAGGGGCTTCTGGGAGTCGCCGAGGAGCCAGGCTGACGGGTAATGGGCCGCATTCATTAATAAGGTTGCCGTGCTCCTGTCCCTCCTCAGCAACGCCAAGGATGTCTTCACCGGGGGAGGGTAGGTGGAGTGTGAGGAGGGGGGGGAGAGAGGGAGAGAGAGAGAGAGAGAGAGAGAGAGAGAGCATCCCGTGGGGAGTCTCCTCCCAGACTCACTTAAAGGAGCTTTATTTCAGGAGGAGAGAGGGGAAGCTGTCCGGAGCCGCCTCTTTTAAGAAAAAGGAGGAGTGAGGAGCGGGCGGTGGATGGGTGGGGGGGCCCCGGCGAGCCACGCTCAACCGTACAGGGGTCACACTCCTGCTCCCCGTCAAACAGCTTATTACCCCACCTGTCGGGAAGTAATCGCCCCAGCTGAAAGGGAAGCTGTCGAGGTGTTTAAATGCTTTATATGGAGGCTGCTGAAGGGGTAAAAGAGGGGAGGAGTGAATGCAGCGGGGGGGCTGACGGCGGTCTCGGGGGGGGCTGCACCAGCAGCAATGAAGGTGACTTGCCTCGGTAAACCTTCTCTGTGAAGGGTCCAGCATTTATCCAAGTTTGAAGTGGCATAAATGGGATTTCACGTACTTTTTAAAACGTGTGTGTGTGTGTGTGTGTGTGTGTGTGTGTGTGTGTGTGTGTGTGTGTGTGTGTGTGTGTGTGTGTGTGTGTGTGTGTGTGTGTGTGTGTGTGTGTGTGTGTGCGTGTGCGTGCCGACTCGGTGACAGGTGTGTCTAGTCCGTGCCAGTTTACCGAGTCCAAGGCCGTGTTTTAAACAGAGCGCAGCAAGTGGGGCATGTAGTTTGCATTAAAGGGATTAGCAGTCACTTCAAAAGATGACCTGGATTCAGCCCACCAGGGACACCAGTTACCCCCCCCTCCACCCCCCACCCCCACCCGGTCCACGCTCCCTTTAAAGAACCTGGCACAGCTGCCCCGCTGCAGCCTCTCCCTCGTGGCCCGCGAGCTCGCTGCGTCCAACGCCGCCGCGCCGTCACAGAGAACCGCTAGAGAACCGACCTGACCTGCACCAGGTGACACTTTCCTTTGGCTGCAGTGAAATCTAAATATGACCGGAATCAAGACACACAAATAATATGATGATCACCAGAGCAAAACTTACTGTTAATGCACCTTAAAATCTGCCACGTCAGGTTGAAAATCTTCTTTTTTTTTTTTTTTTAAATGACAGTATCTTCACACATTATCGCCAACTTCTGGGCAACATAACAAAGATATTGCTTTCTCAGCTTTTTCCTCACAACTGATCTAATTGAAAGAAAACAATCATAAAAAAAGACTGATTTGAAAATAAAGAGACAAATTCTAGTTAATGAACTTAACATGTACAATGATAGTAAGTCATATAGAGGGATGATTTTCAATATAAAGTGTAATTACACCTACATCAGGGCACTAATGACCTAAACAAATAGCCCTATGAGCACACTTAAGCTCAGGTCCAGCTTAACTTCAGGTCCATATTATTAGTGTTATTGGGAAGAAGGATTTGCCCTTCACCCTGATCTTTTGTTTTAACATATTAACAATTTTTGAGAGTAAAACTACTATATCTTTCAGTAAAAGATATTTTTTAAAGTGATTTAGATGTAAATGTATTGACAGCAAATTTGTAATTATATTATTTGTTTTAGTGTAAAACCACAAGTGTAATAAGGTGCAATAATGGTATGATTTTCAGTAAGTAAAGCTAATGTAATTACACCTTAAAGCCAATTACATTAAATATCATACGATTAAAATTGTTATATATATATATATATATATATATATATATATATATATATACAGCTATGCATGCAGATTCTCAATAAATTCCAAATAAAAGTCAACTGCAGCACATCAGCACTTTTAATTCCCAATAAAAGTGTGTCAAATATTATTTATACTGATTGATTCTCTTAGTGGTACATTATCCTAATGCTAATAATGTGGTGATGTCAGTATCCATCTGCCAATCTCTGGCACACTCTGCAGTGATTGGCGGAGACTAATGAAGCACCTCTTCAGGCGGGGACCTGAAAGGCAGCTCTTGTTGTATGTAGCGCACATTAGCAGCAAACATAGAAGATTTTCCATCTGCACCTTGTTATGGATCTGTCGACGAGGTTGCCATGATGACTGCTGTCAGTGGTCTCCTGCCTTTGTGTTCGAGCGGGACTTAACCGCGCTCGATACCAAAGCCAACCGCTATTGATCCTCGTGTCCATCTGACTCCTGTCCCTTTTAATTGGACTCTGATAATGAAATCTTCATTATGATGATGTTGAAATGTCAAAAGACGGTTGCCCGTCAATCACAACATGAGCTCTGGAAGAGAAGAGAGGACATGGTACCAAACAAACTTTTGCCCATTCATCAGTCATCCTCTTGATTTGACCTCAGGACTGTGTGTACTGGAGCTTTTTCCCTTTGTCACGTATTTATTTATCCATTCATCACAGAGAGACCAACAGACCTTTGAGAATCTGTTCCTCAGCTGTCCACAATTAGCCTTCTTTGTTTTCTTCATCATCTGTAACAGTCTCTCTGTTTTTCTCCAGTCCCTCTCAGGTTTCTCACACTCCCTGAACTCTTTCCGCCGCTCTCTTCCTGGTTTCCAGGTTTTTCTTTTTGGCAACATTTTTCTTGCTCCGTCTCTCAAACACAGCAGTGATGGAGGTTTTTCTAGTGGTACTGTAGCAGCGTTCTGCTGTCATGCAGAGACACCTAGTGGTCACAGATGATATGTACTGATTTCTTTTTATATATAAGTTCCTTTTCAATTTAAGTCCATATGACCATCCGAACAACAAAAGTGTGTCTTATATTCTGGAAAATACGGTCACTTCAACTCAACTTTGTGTGACCTTCCTAGCAGGGTTGCCAGGTCTGGGATTTCTTGTGCGCGCTGGCTCGGCTAGGGCAGACTTGTACTTTATGAAAACTACATTTATTTTTGGAGACACTTTTCCTCTCTCTTGTTTGTCAAATCCAGTCGTAATGGAGGTTTTTTTTTCTTTGGTATTGTAGCAGCTTTCTGTGGTCATACAGTGACATCTACTGGTCACAGGTGATATGTACTGTGGACTTTGATATATAAGGTACATGAGCAGCCAAAGAACTGAAAAATGTGACTGTAGTCTCGATAATACGGCATTCACGTACTTGCATGCTAATTAACGGTACACTGAATACTCATGAACATGTGCTCGTTAACCTTCATTTGCTGCTTTGTCAGTCGAAGGTACTTTATTCAGTCTGTTTGTAACGCGAGTATTTCTAATGCAATTGCTTCTTTTATCAGTGCAAAAGAAAGAAAAGAGACACTTTGGTCTTTCCGAGGTCCGTGGGATCTAACTCTTCCTTCTCTTCCCTCTTTTCCCTCTTTGTGTCCGTGCAGAACCACACGTTGACTCAGCACAGCAGCTAACGCGGCTCCGGCTCAGCGCCGCGGCCCACAGCAACCACCACGTGACCACCGCCAATTACCGCCGGAGCAGCTTCCCACCGCCGGCCTCGCACTGAACCTCCGATTCAGTCACAAGAAAAAAAAGAGGCGAAGCAAACAAAAGAAGAAGAAGAGGAAAAAAAAAAGAGAGTGTGGGGGGGGCCAAAAGGCAAGAAACATCAAAGAAACCTCTCGGTTCTTTTACTCGCCCATTATTTCCAAAATCAAGAAAAAAAAAACACTTCTTTGTACATAGACTTTATTCATGTGTTGCTTAACTACAGCTATATTGCAATCTTATACAGTATTTGCCAATGTACAGTTGGAAAAAAAAAAAAAAAAAAGTCCATGCGAGAAAAAAAAAAACAAGGGATGAAAAAGGTGAATTCCAGAGTCTGAGGGAGCAAACGAGACTTAACCAGAGTGTGAAGGACAAACAGGGTTCCACTGAGAACGTGGCCAGCTGTAGGAACTGGAGGACTCTTCAACAGCGCCACTTCGACTGTCCAGAACGTCACTCGGACTGCCCAGCTGTCCAGAACGTCAGTCAGACTGTCCAGAACGTCACTCGGACTGCCCAGCTGTCCAGAACGTCAGTCAGACTGTCCAGAACGTCAGTCACACTGTCCAGAATGTCAGTCACACTGTCCAGAATGTCAGTCAGACTGTCCAGAACGTCAGTCGGATGGTCCAGAATGACAGTCAGACTGTCCAGAACGTCAGTCAGACTGTGCAGAACGTCACTCCCATTGTTCTGAACGTTATTCGGCCTGTCCCACTGTCCCGGAAATCAGTCGGACTGTCCAGAACGTCAGTCGGACTCTGCAGAATTTCAGTCAGACTGTGCAGAAGGTCACTCTGGAACCTGACATGGTCAATCATTACCGGGGGGGGGGGACAAAAAAAAGAAAAATACTCGATTCACCAGCATAGGCTGATGTCTTGTCTGTGTGCCCGTCCCAACATGGCCGCCAGAGGAGGCAAGCGGCAGCGGCGCGACTAATCTGCGCCGCCTATTGGGGGGGTGGAGGAACGGAAAGGGTTAGAGGAAAAAGGGGAAAAAAGAAGGGGTTATTTGGTGGTGGTTTCGGTGGGGGGGGGGGGGGGTGGTGGGGTGGGGGGGGGGGGGGGGGGGGTTGCTGATATATGCAAAGTGACACAGATTTGGAAAAGGCTTGTTCCTCTGGTTGGCTCGGGAGCAGAAGCTTGAAGCCCCGCCCATATGGCTCTCAGAGCATTGGGGGGGTGGGGGGGGGGGGGGGTTATATCTCCAGCCCGCTAATTCAACCTGTACATTTCTGTTATTAATGTTTACTGCTCATTGAAGCCTGGAGATTACTGGAATTTTTATTTTGGTTTTGTTATCTCAACATATTTTTTTCACAGTGTGGGGGAGTAACTGAGTTTGGGGTCTGTCTCGGGGTGGGGGGGGGGGGGATTCGCCGTACTTACACCGTCCCCGGCTCTCCTGGAGAGTGGCCGAGCGCTCCCCTTTGTTTCCCTTGCAGTGTCCCGCGGCTCTGAGCCGGGAAGCCTCCGTCCATCCTGTTCTGTAAATGTTTTGCATTCATGGAAACCTGAGATGCACTTTTGTATGAAACTTTAATGTTTTGACATTTTGATTGAGAATCATTCGTACACCGTTTACAGGAAACCACCATCTCCTGCAGCGAAAGGACATTTATCTCCGATGTTATTAAAATGTATTGTACAAATATGGAGGTCTGTATTTGGCAGACCTCGTTCTTTTTTTTTTTTTGGTTGGTTTATTTCTTTAGTTTTTTTGTGTTGCACATGTGATGAAAATATTAAAAACTGTATGAAGAAATGGCCTCCGTGTCCGACTCATGTCTGAAACCCTGAATGTTTGGTCTACATCCCCCGACCCCTCATTTCTGCCTCATTACTGTCACCAGACTGGAGGTAACTGACTCCATGATCTCTAAACTCAAGTCAAGCACCATTTCCCTCACATCGAGAACAGAGCGTCCCAAGACCGGGACTTTAGGAGACCAAGACCAGAGCGTCCCAAGACTGGGACTTTAAGAGACCAAGACCAGAGCGTCCCAGGACCAGAGCGTCCCAACACTGGGACTTTAAGAGACCAAGACCAGAGCGTCCCAACACTGGGACTTTAAGAGACCAAGACCAGAGCGTCCCAACACCGGGACATTAAAAGACCAAGATCAGAGCATCCCAGGACTAAGACTAAGACACTGAGGCCAAGTCAAGACCAAGACCATAGAATCCCAAAGACAAGACCCAGACTTTTAAAGGGCCGAGACCGAGTGAAGACCAAGACAAGCGTGTCCCAAGACAAGACCAAGACTTTAAGGGGCCAAGACTGGTCTGGGGACACTGCTGTATCCTATTTGAACTGAAATGTTCTTAGTTTAGTTCACAGATTGTCCTTGTGGGCTGAGAGCCGTCATCCTAGAATGTCCTTATAATGTTCACTTTATCCTCACGTTGTCTTTATTGCTCTTTTTCTCTGACGCTCTTTCATTTTATATATATTTTTTGCACTCGTCTCGTCTGCTTCCATCACAAATCGCACCCCGACTGTCGGAAACGTGCGCGCGAACACAATTAACCCATCAGATCAGACCTCTGACAGCATAAACACGATCATCATCAGAAGCTGACGCCGCCTCTTTTATTCTTTTTTTTTTTTTTTTTTCCTCCATGCTATCAAATTGCATCCTATTTTTCCTCGCTCCCTCGTGGCTCCCGCTAACGAACATCTGAGCATCTTCGGGGAGGCCTGTGTTATTAATGACTCCATTACCCATCACCCTGTGCGGTCCCGTTCCACACGCCCCTGAACCAGGTCTATTTAGGGAGCCTCCAGCACTCTGGGGGGGCCGGGAGGGGGTTGTGGGGGGTGGGGGGGGGGGGGGGGGCTTTTTTGCTTTTGCATCTACCAACATCTGTCTGTCTCAGCCAATAATTCATCAGAGGTGACACCAGCAGGGCCGTGTTTTCTCGCGATGTGACTGAATCACAGGTTCGTGTGGTGAATCTTTCACTTTCAAGGCTCAACACAGAAGATCAGGATGCTCCTCGATTATACATAATAACATTCTATAAATACACTAGGATTCTATGATGCTTCTGGAATTAACATGTTAAAAAAAAAAGCCAACAATCCCGAATGGAAGCACAAGGTCATGAACTTTAATAGAAATTACACTGGATTGCAAATCAAATAGTTTCAGTTTAGTAAATCTTTTATCCTCTTTCTCATATTTTTACTTCATTTGGAGAGACTTTCTACTGGCCACTAGATACGCTCTTCAAATAAACAAATTTAAAAAGTACCGATATTTACCATCTGAAAATATACTAGAATCAAACCACACTGAATATAATATTTGTATTTCTATTTATCATTAATAATCATAGTGATGTGATAATTTTCTTTTACTATTTAAGACTTTAATGTCAAAGTTCGCTCAGTTTTCAGAGATTACAATAAAATGAAACAAGTATTTACACCTAATCTGGTTCCTCTGATTCTCATCTGATGGATCTGAATATATAGCCGGGACGGACGTATACGTATTTTTCATCTAAGCTCTCCACTTGTTAGATTTTTTAGAAGTTGAGACATATGACCAAAAGCACTTTGTGAAGTGATGTTTCTGGCTCCTTGACTTCCCCTCCTCATGTCTGATTGCCGCTCCCCGCTCCTGATGTGTTTCACCTGTGCTCGTTTGTGTGATCGCCTTCACCTGGCGGCTGCACTATATATTGGACTTCAGTTCTGTGCCAGTTTGTCTGTCTTGTCTGTGCCAGTTGTTCTGTTTTTCATTTCCATGTTTGGATTCTGACGCTCCTCTGCAGGATTCCATACATTCCCCTGTTCAGAAACAAAGAGATCTCTTGAGAGTTCAATAAAACTACTGAGTCCCAGGAGAACATGAACGGGCAGTCGTGATACTCGGGAGGAAAACATTGTTAGTGTCGATCTCCTCGTACATGTGCAGTAGAACTATCTACTATGGCTGTGGGGCGCATGCGCAGTAGCAGCATTTCAGAAAAGATGCGTTTTCCTTCGTTTACACGAAAATGGAGTCGAAGTATTTTCTAAAAGTTCCACGTTGGGAGCCGTTTTCAGGAAGCTTTGTTTTCAGTGTCACGTAACCAGACACCCAGAACACCCCTTGAACAGCCTTCAGCAGAGGAGCTGCTGTTATAGTAAAGACTAATTTCCTGAGCTGCACCACCCCACCCCACCCCCACCATGACTTTTATTTAAGGGCTCTATTGTGGGGTATCTTCTGTGTTTTTCATTTCATTTCAAATTTTTTTTGCAGTAACATTCAGATCCCCTTTAATAACTCCGTTCAATCACTGCACAGTGAAGGTAAACAAATGAAGACAGAAAGTTTCCAGCAGATCGTCCTCGTGTAAACAGGATTGATTTTTTTTTTTCATGTGATGTCGCTGATAATGGTTCAATCTATTTGTGTGAGCGTGCAATTTAACAGGACGGATCTCAGTAAACAAGGCCTGTTGTCTTTAGATAGGGTGTCATGTTTGATGGTCTATATATGTTAAACAAAGAGGAGAAAATAAAAAAAGCAGTTTTCCTCGGGGTATACTCACTTTAGCACATCACTTTGCATTACTTTGATCCATTATGTCAAAACCGCACTGATGTGATTCCTTTGGATGACGATATTAAAGCGCATTTGTCACTTCACATGATCAAATCCAGTGTTTGTTTTTTTTTTATTTAAAAAAAAGTCCATGTAATCCAGCTCTGTGAAAACCGCTGTTATTGAGTTTTCCCGTCCAGGCGTAGCATCAAATGCTGCACAGTGTCTGTCATCTATTAGCTTTTATTGCATCACTGTAATGAGGATCAGATGAGGAATGGACACGGGCCTCCAGCAGCGACAGACCGACACAATGAAGACGCAACCCCTCGTCCAAATCGGAGATGGTACGGCCCGGCGTTAACTGTCATACCAAATGCAAGCTGGGCATCCATTAAACAACTTTGCTAGCGTCTCCCCGTGCCAGGCACTTTTAATAAGCTTCAAGGGCATTTGAACGGGTCCAGAACTTCACGTTGCCAGAGATGGACTGGCCCACATCATCCATTACATTAAATTGGGTGGCGGCCTCCAGCTCATATTTATGATTTAATTAAATTCACTTGTGAGGCGTATCAGAACCACTGCGGCCTCCCTTTTAACGCCAGCCTAAGCAGCAAAACACACACACACACACACACACACACACACACACTCACACACACACACAAGCGTTGCGTTTCTGACACTCGCCCAAGTGTGAGACTTTGTGGGCGCTTTGGCAGCGGGCTTCTCAGGGGTTCATTTAAAGCAATATAATTACACAGCCCCCAAGTATTCTTCCATCAGAAAGCAGCGGAATGGATGGCTTGTTCAGAGATAACTTAGGCCCGGCCGATCCTCTGCGGCGTCGTCGCACCGAACATAACCTCAACGCGAGTGGCACTCGATGCTGCTAAGAGCCCGGCCGGTCCTCTGCGAGCGCGGGCAGTCGGGCCAGATGTTTGGGACTATAGCTGAAATGGCATTGTTCTCGTCCAGGGTGTGTGTGTGTGTGTGTGTGTGTGTGTGTGTGTGTGTGTGTGTGTGTGTGTGTGTGTGTGTGTGTGTGTGTGTGTGTGTGTGTGTGTGTGTGTGTGTGTGTGTGTGTGTGTGAAAATGGCATTTTGTTTTCGTCTGTTACAGCCACATACCCACGGTCCTCTGGAGGGACAGTGGCAGACTGTGTTAGGACTTTATTAAAGAATTATGAGATCTCACTGAACCTGTGCGGACTGTGGCCATCATGCAAGATTAAAAAAAAAAAAAAGAAGAAGAAGAAGAAAAAGATGTGGCGTTTGGTCCCGACAGAAACAAACCTGTGCAGATATAAGTATGCATGCGGCGCCGGCTCCCCCGTGTCCCGGTGTCCTTGCGATTGCTCTTCTTTGGTGCAAAATTTAGTTTGGTGAAAACTCCACATTGTTAGGCTGCACATTCCTCCCACTGAAGGAGACCTCCGAGACCTCTTATGGCATTCAATATGTGCGCCCAAGCGTGAGATCCAGCTCCATTTGGCCGGGAGATCCGCTGGGAGCGTCTGAGGTAACCCAATCTCTCACACCGGCACTTCACATCCAGAGAGCCATCTTTCCTCTTCAGAACTGTGTCAGCAAAATGGACGCCTGAACCTCGCTCCAGCGCCCGGCCAGGGGGGCTTTTGGAGGGAGCGCAGGCGACAGTCTTCTGGGAATTTTCATGTTTATTTTTGTGTGTTTAGAGTGTATTTAGGGAAAAGGAATTGCCTGAAACAGTGAATGGAAGTCTGGAATAATACATTATTTCTGCAAACACTCATCGGGTGATAATTAATCGATGTGAAGGTTTTTAATGTCATTCTGATAAAAATATAGATTATACACAAGTGACGGAAATGAGCGAACTACTGCCCCTTGAGGTCATCGGTAATACTGCAAGGGATGCATCTCCCCGTCAGATTTTATTCACTGCATCATCCCGGTCAGGTTTGAAGATGGCTGAAGAAAAGTTTGAGCCATCAATTAACATCAAATGCATGTTTTTGGACTGTGGAGTGAAACTTGATTAATTCTTGCTATGGAGAGGATATTCTTGGTGTGAGAGGAGAGCGCGAACCACTACAGATGACTACTTCTTTTAGTCCAAAACCTTTTAAAACATCAGAATTTGTCAGAATGTTGCAGAGAAATATCAATAAATAAGCATACGACACACTCGCTGTGGTAATACCACATTTTACCAGCAGATGGTGTCACTCTGCCTTCAGTATAAGTATAAGAACAGCAGCAACAACAGATCGTGACAGTAAAATGAACGGGAACCATTAAAAGAGATGAAACTCTGCGCAACAAATAACGTCAAACTCTGCTGCTCAATGCTGCCCCCCAGAGTGCACCCGTGGCGTTACACAGATCCAACAGACCATGTCTTTGATTTAAGGAAGAATTTAAAGATTTTAAGTTCCACAAAATAGAAGAAACATATAAAGATACATAGTTATACTATATCAACCCAAAAATTAACAAAAAAGGCACGAATAAAACAAAACAGGAAAAGTTTTTTGATATTCATACTCTTCGCACTGCCATTATCCAGCAAGTCTTTATCTCAGTTCATTTTTATTTATTTAGTATTAGTTATATCAGTCGTAACCACTGATAGGTCAAAACTTACAGTGAATGAAAAATGGATTTTTGCTGTCTATATGATATAAGATCATTTATAATTATAAGAAAAACACAGGGGAATTTATCCCAATTAGATGGATTTTCAAAGAATGATGAAATAATTATTTTTATTTACACAGAAATGACAACAATTTCCAAACAAATTGAAATACATTTAAATAGATTAAATAAATAAATATTTATTTTTGTCTGCATTGGTACCGGAACTTGAAATGTGTGCCCTGTTTGTTGAAAACTTTTCCAAAACAGCAACAACAACAAAAAAAAAAAGAAAGTGTGCACAGGTTGCCAGTCCATCCCCAATCTAATGCATGTATGGACAAACACAGTGAAACACACAGTGGATCTCCCCTCTAATGATCTCCCTGTCTCCTGTAGAGGGAGAACTGAAGGTGAGTATCCCCCTCCAGTCATCTCCCTCTCTGCCTCACCAAGACAGACACCTGAAATAGACGAGCTGACAGGATGGTGTGGGGGGGGGGGGGGGTGTTCGGGATTTTCAAAAATGTATTAAACACTGAGCCAATAAAAAATAGACCAGGTGGGGTCAAGATTCCCCGCGACTCTCCGGGCTCAGTGTGGCCAGCATGTGGCTGAGTGTGATGAGACGAGGACAAGGGAGGGGGAGAGTCTAACAAGAGGAGAGAAAAGGGGGTAAAAGTATCAATAATGCAGCGTACACTGTGTACAGCTCACTGGAAAAAAAATGGGAGACATACTGCCTGAGAGAAAGAGAGAGGAAGGAGGGTACACTGGAATGTACCTCGAGCCCTGTTAAAGCACATGTGATATCTTTTATAATCGAGTATTTAAAATTGCATATGAATGATCAACAGATGGTGAAGGAGCAACAGTCCTAATTTAACTTGAATGATATCAGTGAAATGAATGAATTATCCCGGGGTAATGTAAGGAAATGAGTTGTAGAATGTGTGAGTTTATAAAAAAGAAAGTGTTCTAGGGTTCCGGAAAAGGTTGTTGTCGGAATGTATGACAGCTCCAGGATATGTGACAGTTCCAGAAAGTGTGAGAGGTCATAAATGAGTGACAGTTTTACAATGTGTTGATTCCATAATGTGTCACTTTTTTTTTGTTTTTTGTTTTTTGAAGTGTGAGAGTTCTTGAATGTCTTAGGCCCTGTTTACGCGACTACGTTTCACGTCACAACACCTAGTCCGTTAATAAAAAAGGAGTGTGTTTACACTGCAGCAGTGGACGCAGAGACGGCGATGTAGTTAGTATGCCGGGCCACAGGAGGGCGCTGTTGCTTGATTTTGTAATGAAACTACACAGACGTGTGTGCAGAGAACAAAACACTATGGACTGAAGAAAATGGAGAGCACTCGACATCCGCATGGACTGATGACGCATCGGATGCTATCAGGGGAGAGTCTCAACTATTAAACTACTGATCTGGACGATGAAGCTAGAATATGGACCGTGAGTCGTACCACTACGCGGCCGCCATGTTTGTTTACAACTGGGTGAGCAGGCGGGAGGGGGAGAAATGCGCAGTAACAGGCTCCGTAGCCTCCGGTAGTCTCTGCAGGAGGCAGGATCAGGAGACCGTGAAAGAATCTTTCCACTTTGGGAGCCAGATTAAAAACTTTGTGGATACAGTCCATCTGCACACTGGTGCTGTGTAAAAAGTGCCCCCCCCCCCAGAAGTGAAGAAAGTTTTGCAGATACACTCTTATTCGTTGTCGTGTAAACGTGGCCTTAGAGTTTTACAACGCGTGAGTTCTAGAAGGTGTATGTCTACTCTAGAGTATGTGAGCGATTGAGAATGGGTAAGAGTTTCAAAGTGTTGGTTGTAGAATGCATGAGAGCTTTCAAAATGTATGAGAGTTCTAGAATGTGTGAAACTTTTAAAAACTCACAAGTTCTATTAATGTGTGAGCTTTCTTGAGTCGAAATTTCCTTAAACAACATATCCTTAAAATGTTCATTTTAAGTAAAATTTTAGAGTTCTCTGAAGAGTTAACCGTCCTTTCAGTGACTCAATGCGCCACCTTGTGGCACAAATGTACTGCAAGTATCAACAGACTGGGAAAAGTTGGGAAAACTTTACTGACACTAACACATGAAAAGATCTTTGTAATCACACTGTTACAGTCATTATGTCTCATTCACGTGACTCTTTGAGCTTAAACTAACTTTTTTCAGAAATAAACTTCTCACTATCCCACTCTTCTCTTCCTTCTTCTGCAATTTCACTCCCCTAATTCCACTTTATTTCAGCATTCCTCACTTTTCAACACCTCTTCCTCTCACTTAATCTTCCTTGTCGTCGCTCCTCCGCCGAATCCTCCGCTCGCTTCACATCTTTTGTATTGTAAACAGCTCTCACAAAGCATGACAAGGTCTGTGCTCGTTCCCCCCTTTCTCCCTCTCCCTCTCTCTTCTCCCAGCTATTTGTTATTGTCTACCCGCTATCATGTGTGCATTCTTTATTCAGGTTTTTTTTTTTTTTTTTTTTTTTTTTTTGCTCTGCGTCAGAAAAGCAAAAGTTAATTAAATATGGAACAAGATGGAGCAGCATCTCTTTAAACCATCATGTCATTAAAATGGCATCCCTGGGAGATCAGCTTAAAAGGAGTTGGAGAACAATGTCTTCTCAGTCTGATATTTATGGGCCTGGTTATGTAAACATGCTCCCTTTATTCTCTATGTATATTTCATGTAATTATCACTTTTTGTAGCTCTTCCCCCCCGAGATTCATGGAAGCAAGAAGTTACTAGGGGAATGTCATTAGAAGAGACTATTGTTACAGCGCGGCTGTGATACTGCACCAGGAGGAAGAGAGAGGAAAAAAAAGCTGCATTCAACTGCTGAAGACTGTTTTTTTTTTTTTTTTTTAATCTATATTTGACTCCATCATTTCAAGAAAAATCATCAGCAAATCTGCAGCTGAGACTCCAAAACGAAACAAAAACCCCACCAAATCATTCTCTGCGGTTGCAGAAACACGCTGAGTAAAGCATTCAACAGCATTTTTCTCCTCCTCCTCCTCCCCGGCCGGCGTTTGATGTGATACCAGGAAATCCGCTGATGATTTACAGAAAACCTCGACGCCTCGCGACTGTGTCGCCGTTTAGAGGGGCTGGAGATGGTGGATTGTGGTGCTGGAAGGCCTGGGTGCCAGCTGACGGAGGCAGCTAATTAAGAGGGCTGGAGAGGCCGGTGGTGGTGGTGGTGGTGGTGGTGGAGGGGCTTATGAAAGAGGGGCACCTGGGCTCGCACGAGGGGGGCCGGGGCATCCTTCACTACTCATCTGCGGGCTCCAGTGTGGCGCCACGTAGCTCTCCTCCACTCAACGCAGCCTGCACACAAAGAGCCCCCCCCCCCCCCCTCCGTGCCATCTCGCAGCTTGTTTGCCATCACAGAGGGAGATGTTATTGCATGGCATGATGAAATTGTACATGTCAAGGTGCATTTCACTCAAAGCGCTGTAGATGCAAGAAGAAACAGCTGTGCAGAAGACACACTCAGATGCATACATTACATCTTGAAAAACACACACACATACACACACACACACACACACACACACACACACACACACACACACACACACACACACACACACACACACACACACACACACACACACACACACACACACACACGTCGCATCTTCACTCCCACATGCATAACTTAATGCCCCGCTCCTTCCCATTGTTCATCCAGTCTTCTTTGCTGCAGGGTCAAAATGTCTCCAAGTAATCTAAGTAGCTCCACCTTAAGGGACAATATCGGCGTCCGCCGCGAGTTCTGTCATTACACCTCCAACACACCGGAGGCAGATACGGCCCTCGACCACCACTGAACCTGCCATATTGCTATCCAACCTGACCCCCACAGACGCAGTAAACCTAAGTGAACCACAGTTTCCAAAGTCGGCGGCAATAACCACTGCAGAATTGCTTTTAATCAACGTCTGAAATGAGGGTGACTTGAAGCGTCGCCCCATGCTGATTAAATGTAATTGTTTAATTGCCAAGTGCTGGGAACCCATCCTAAGAGGATTCCAATGGAATTATTTAATCTCTAGTCAGGAAGTACACTGCAGGAAAAAGCAAAGGGGTGTGTGTGTGTGTGTGCGGGGGGGGGGGGGGGGGGGGGTAGACGGAAGAAGAGAAAAAGCAAAAAAAAAAAATCACACAGATAGAAAAATCTTCGTTTTGAGTGCGTTCCTCATGAAATATTAACTTTGGTTCACATTTAGTGTAGCTGGGACGGTGAGCAGGCGTAGAGGAGAGAAGGTCCATCAAACGATGACGTGGGGCGGAGGGGCGGAGGGGCGGAGGGGCGGAGGGGCGGAGGTTCGTTTCGGCCTCCATCTGCTCGGCACCACGACTGATGTTCTGCTGCTTCACATCAGCTTTAGAAATGCATTATGACATGTCGTAGTCGTCCGCGCGACACTGGAATGGTGAAATGTTGGTGAATTCTTTCAAGTACTTGCTTCAAGCAAAATTGCCTTCCCCAGTTCGCCTCTCTTTCCGAGCCACGGCCGCGTCCATCTTCTCCTCTTCCTTTATTGGGAATTCAGCCTGTTACCTTGTCTGAAATGAAAATCCTCAAAGTGGGACGAACACATCCAGTGTAATTGACAGTGGATCTATTCCTGCATGTACACAGAGAAATCTGGTTACTGATGTTTCACATCGATTTCCACACTTCAGAAACAATCAACGCCTGGTTTTGGATATTGTAAAACATGAGTTGATGTCATCTTGAAGTATCAATATCTACATCGGAGTGACTAGTTGTATATAAGCATATACATTATTTATATATTATCTTGTTTTCCCACAACTGCTTCTTCTTCCATGTGTGACCAGCGATGCTTATTTAACTGTATATAGAAGAGTTCGGAAGGGTTCAGGATTATCGTGAGGCTGAGTGACGTTCACACGATCACAGTCGTGTTTCAAACTAAAATAAATCAAAACAACAGTGTTTTTTTCTTTAGGTATCGGTTTATTGATGATCTCAGCTATGAATGTATTGGTGAGGAGCTCAGTGGTATGGCAGTGGTCAACTGGCATAGAGTGCATATCGCCACCTGCTGGAGCGGAGGCGACATGATCTCATCAATAAACCAATTACACCCACTTGCATGTAAACCGGGACAAAAGCCGTGGTCCAATTAAAAGTGCACATGTAAACATACTTATTGTTGGATTCAAATATATGTTGTCCAATTTTCGGGAGATTTGACCTCAAATTAAAGCTTTTAAACCACTTCGACACATAATGAGGCAAGTAAACTTGTTTGTTTAATTAAATACAGAACATCGCTTTTCTTCTTAAAAAAAAAATAAAAAATCACGTTTTCTTCCAAACATTGATACCATGTTGGGATCAGGAAAGAAAAAACAAACAAACTTGTAAGTAAAAGGTATTTTCTTTTAACATATAGAGACAATTTTAGCTTATGTAAAGAGTTTTTACATGAAAGGTAATAAAATGTTAATGAAGTCCATTTTAAACTTTCCAAATGATTACCATTGTGTGCGATTTTTCTTTTTTTTTTTTTTTTTTTAGGTCTGGCCCCAAAGAATGTTAAGTATGTTTTTTTTTTTTTTTTTTTTTTTTAATAGAACTGGTAAAATCCTCCATTTTCTCCCAAACTGGACGACGATCAGTTGAACCCACCTCCGCCTCAGTCGCTCCTAAATCACACCAACACAGCTTAAAACCGAACTTGTGAGGATTTACAATTCGAAGCTTCTTTTTTTAAAGGCCGTCTCCCACCTCTGATGGCAGACCCCTGCTCTGCTAATGGGGCTCTATAAACTTTAGGGGCACAGGTGCGCTCCACTCGGGGTCACAACTTTCAGATGCATCGCTCGGGGTCACAGACATCGACCGTAAACGCACGCCCGGCAGGATCAGGAGGCACGTAAACACACGTCCACGTGTTCATAATTATGGACTCTCGTCTGCAGCTCCCACGCCACCCTCTCCCTCTCTCTCTCTCTCTCTCTCTCTATCTCTCTCTCTCTCGTAGTCCAATTTAAACTGGCGTGATCCCCGACGCCGCCTCAGTCGGCGGCCAATCGCTTTGGCACACATGCCATGACATTTCAATCTATCAGGGAAATCGATGGCGGTGCTGCTCCTGATGTAACTGCACACAGCGCGAGCCGCCGCACGCCGCGCTGTCGCATCCAGATATACAGAGAGTGAGCCCCGGCCTCGCCATTCTGCTGATAAATGCGCTTCTGCAGTCCCCGGGGAAATGTGTCTGCATCCCTCTGGTCAGGAGTGTGCCTCTGTCCCCACCGCCGCCACCGCCGCCGCCACCACCACCAGGGGCAGGAGGAGGAGGAGGAGGAGGAGCATGGGCCTGCTCCCTGCAGCTGTGCCCTTATTCCTAGCACCTGACCGGAGGCCCAGATGTGCACACAGGCAACAGCAACAATTTGAGCAATGCAGGCCCCCGGTGGGACCCCGGCACCTGCAGAAACGTAACCTCACTATCCAACATGATGGCGTAATTACACGTCTAACAAGTCCACATCTGGAAAGAGCTCGTTTAATCCATCAAATCAAACCTATACTCAAACTGCAGTGGTGGGAGGTGGGAGCTGAGGGGGGGGGGGGCGCACACACACACACACACACACACACACACACACACACACACACACACACACACACACACACACACACACACACACAATACAGGAAGAAAAAAAAAAGAATGGTATTGCACTCTCAGCATTTCATCTGCACATCAAACAAAAGCCACTCAGCGTTTGGCACTGACCCAATTAGCCATCAAGTAGGCAGCGACTACAGGGCACTCCGCTGCCATTCCCAGTGCAGCGAGCAGCACAAGTACAGTTTATTTATTCATTCCGCTACAGTGCATGGAAAGATGGTCGGCTCGTTACAGAGACGCGTTAATTGTGAGGAGACAAACCGCCATTCCTCTTGGAAAAATAAACAATCAAAAAAGAAGCACCGTTGTTTAGTTTTTTTTTTTTTTTTTTTTGTTTTCCTTCCTTTGCAGACAAACATTTTGGCTTCGCTACGAACACCAGCAATATTCCAGCTGAACAAAAGGAAAAGCATCCGACAGCAGCACAGCACACTGACTGTATACAGCACAGGAGCAACATGCAGGCTGCTCATGAAATGATGAGGTGAATTCATCAAACAATTCAACCGTATTCATCTGCAATCACGAGATCTCATCTGCACACTGAATTATCACATTACATATTTGGAAAAAGGATCCTTTTTTTTTTTTATATATGATTAAAAACTAAATAACATTAAAGTAGACACACGTGCACGCGCACACGTGCACTGATCTGGATGTAAAACAGTTGATGTCAAACTGTGAAGCATCTCCAAGGCTGTTTTTTTTTTTTTTTTTGTTGGTTGAAAAGCTGCAGACAGGAGAAACTATGAAGGTAAACGGTGACATCTAGTGGATGGAGCGGAGAATTACAACCAGCTCGTCACTGAAGTGATACTTTTTACATTATCTGGAAATGGATTACATCATACACACACACACACACACACACACACACACACACACACACACACACACACACACACACACACACTCACACACACACTCACAGCAATGGGAACAGTGGTACAGTGTCAATTTTCCATATTTTCTTTCATCTTGATCACAGGAGAACCAGGGACAAATGAAATATGTCTTTCAATACCTCAGACATATTTTCCATTTGATAAAAACTAGTTGCACATGTCTGCTTTTATATAGTAGCACAGCTTGCCTTTAGTCTACATTTAAGCCATTAATATAATTTAAAAAAAGCTAAAAAGTGTAAAAAGTGAGTGAATGTGAGTTTGTGGGCTGATTTGTCTCCAGCCAGAAATGTGGCTCTATTGGAGGATTAAAAGAAGCCAGATTATATCACTAACAACTAACCCAGACTATATTTATTGTAGATTAAACTCTTTTCGTGTAACGACAGTTATAACTGATCCAGATTCCAGATTCGAGCAAACTAGATGATAGTTGACATAACAAACCCAGACTCAAGTTAGCAGAACTAACAAGTCTGATTAAACTAACCAGCACCTGAACTCATCTGGCTCCAGTTGAAACTAATCCACACGCTAGTTATGACTAACTTAATTTATGACTAAGTCGGGCTCCAGGTTCAAGCGAAATGATATTTGTCATAACTAACTCAGACTCTGGTTGTTACAATTAACAACTCTAGATAAAGCTAACCAACACTTTAGTTCTAAATTACCTGAACATGTCGAGTTTCAACTACACCAGACTCGTTGTTTCAACTAACTCAGAGTCTTTTAGTTCAAACTGAGATTCTAAATACAACGAACCTGAACTCTTTCTGTCATAACAAACCCACACACCAGTTAAGAGTAATTACTAGTACTAACCCAAACTTTAGTTACAACTAACATATAGTCTTTGTTATAACTAATCCAAACTCTACTTTTAACTAATCCAGAGTAGCTGTCCTCTTGTCACAGCTAGCCCACTAACTCAGACTTCAGGTATAATTAACCAAGGGTATTGTTGTTAAATTAAACTAGTTGTTAAGTTTAACCCAAACTCCAGTTTCAACTAAATCAGACTCTTTTAAAGTTAAAAAGTAACCCTGAACTAAGAACCCACACACTAGTTAAGAGTAATATAAACATTTGTTGTCACTACTTAATACTGCTAACTCAAACATTAGTTACAACTAATATAAACTCTTTGTTATAACTAAACCCCCAAATCACAACTAACCCATTGACCTAGATGTTAGTAACAAACCGTCGTCATAATTAATCCGAGTGGTCGTCGTCCACTAACTCAGACTTCAGGTATAATTAATCAACAGTATTGTTGTTGTTCAACTAAACCAGGGTCTAGTTGTTATAACCAACCCATGTTGTAGTTAACCCTAACTCCTAACTGGTTACATGTAACCCAGCCTCAAAAGACTTAAAGCCACATCATTAAAAACAGCAGTTTTAATGTGTCACCAGAGACAAATGAGTGATTCAATTCTTCCACCAAAACCACTAAAACTATGTTTTTATAAATCAAAATCATTTTTGTTCCCTCAGAAACTAACCGCTTCTTAAATAAACAACATAAATACTGAATGAGTGACGTCTGAATTCTTTCTGAATAGTTTCACTTGTCCCCGATCTCCTTTAAAGCAAAAAAAAAATAAAAATCTAAAGAAAGACTATAAAGTCAGACAGTGAAGAAACACAGTGTGATCTCTTGGTGGTTATCTACTTTGACAGGTCCTGGTTAAAATGGCACTTTGTGCTTCGGGAGACTCTCAGACCTTCTTCTGACAGCAGGCGGTGATAGTGAGCTACTTTTTCTGCTCAATCCAGCACAGCCACAGCATTTCTGTCCACATATATAAACACCCAGTAACATGAATATCAACATACACAGTAATCTTTCCATCACAGGAATAAAATTACAATAAATCAATACTTGATTTTTGACTCTGATCTCTCCCTCAAGTTTCACTTCCTGTAACATGCAAGACACTGTATTATCAGTCATAACACTCACTTAGGCTTTTTTCATGCCTGTCCTTTTGGTTTAAACCAGTGGTTCTCAACCTGAGGTTCGGGTCCTAAAAGAGACAATTTCACAAAACTCACATTACTTACGAATCAGTGACATCAATAGACGATTTCTATATTTGCGTACAGAAGTACGGAAGCGCTTGATGCTTTTGTCTGCTGGTGTTTTTCTTCACTGTAACGTTGTAATCAGAGTTAATTTGGGAGAAAAAAAACGAACAAACAAACAGATTGAGAACTGCCGGTTTAACCGAGGCCCCATTTACACGACAATGTTTTAAACTAAAGCTGCAAAACTTTTATTGCCTTCACACCACGATGGTCAGAATCGGTGGAAATGGGGGTGAAACTACACTTTTCTGAAGTGCTGCTACTGTGCATGCGCGATATAGCTGTAGTAAATAGTTCTTCTGCACATGCTCAGGAGATGGACAATAACAACAATGGCGGTCTCCAGAGCGTCACGGCTCCCAGTCCATATTCTCCTGGGACGTGGTGGTTTTATAGTTGACAGTTGACGTCCTCGCCACTGTTGATGTTTAAGGTTTTATGTTCTCTGCACGCATGTGTTTGTGGGTTTATTACAAAAACAACCGACAGCGCCCACTGGTGGCCCAACATAAAAACTACTTTGTTTTCAGCGTTGGGTATCTTTTTCCAAACAATGCCATGTAAAAGTGAAACGTTTCTTAAAACAAATTTTAAAACAAAACCAAAAAACGATGCGTCTTCACTTGAAATGTAAACGGGGCCTGAATACAAATATGTGAGAATTAATGACAAAATATTTGATCACTTTTGATCGCTCAGGGTACACGGTTCCTCCCCCCTTCATGGAGGGGGGGTCTGCTGTCACGGGCCCACTCGGAGGGCCGATGACGGGGCGGTGGAGTGCCGTCTGGGGCACAGGATCTTGCTGAAGGCCCTGCGGAAGCTGCTGTGGCACAGCGGGTACAGGAAGGGGTTGATGGCAGAGTTGAGCCACAGGAGCCAGAAGGTTACCTCGTACCAGTGATGCTGGATGCAGCGCCCCCTGCAGGCGGCGCGGATGATCATCAGCAGGGTGTACGGGGCCCAGCAGATGGCAAACACACACACAATTATAGCCAGGGACTTCGCGATTTTCTTATCCCTGGAGAGACGGCTGGGCTGCGCCGCCCTGCTGGGGGAGGGTTCCAGTTTACCCAAACTCAGAGAGGACGCCTGGGACTGAAGGGAGCCTCGCATCGGCACTTTTATCCCAGACCCCCAGTTGTGGGACAGGGGGATCCTCTCCCCCTGGCCAGAGGCAGGTTCCTTGGCTTGAGCGTGAGGCTGGACGTCCCGGCAGTGGAGCCTCCTCCTGCGTATGCTGAGGTAAATACTGAGGTTGAAGAAGGCCACGGACATGAAGGGAGAGAAGAACTCCAGCATGGAGGCGCTCAGCAGGAAGTACCAGGAGTAGTAGAACTCGGCGAAGCACTCGTTCTTTGGCACGCGGCTCCGGCCCACCGCCAGCTCCCAGAATATTATAGCCGGGGCGTACAGGACGAAGGCCAGCACCCAAACTGCAATCATCTTGATTACTGCTTGATGAGTCCTGCTCTGCCTGGCGCGGTAGCTCACCTGCAGGAAGCACAGGCATCAATCAGAAAACACACTCCAGTTGTGACCCTGTGTGAGGCCACCGAGTTATTGTCTGATCCATCCCTGTTATCATCACAGACAATAACACCTGCAGTGCTTTATTTATTAGACAATGTAAACATGGAATAAAATGACGGAATACATCAAATTGGGAGACTCGACCCTGCATGAGGGCTACAAAAATACTAAAGCATGTACTTAACAAGGCAGAACAGTTCTACAAGTTAAAAGCACAGATAAAACTGCAAAATATATATTTCTATATATGAAAAACATCTCGTTTATCCAGTTTGTTTTCCTCAGGGAGTGAGTTGCAAAATATAGCAGAGCTGCTTTCTGTGTGATTACAGTTACAATATGTGATACTCTAACAAGATGGCACATATATCAAATTGTAATGTCATTTTTAAGAAATTTTTCTGATGTGCTGCAGAAAAATGTCCGACTTTATTCTTGCAATGCAAGATTGGGCCACAAGATGGTGTATTGAGCAATTTGAAGAAGCACTAAGGAAACGGTTGGATAGCAAAGCTCGGCCACAGGGTGGTGTGCTGCTTCCTCTTTTGCCTCACAGCGAGAAAATCTCTGGTTTGAGTCTGAGCTGGATCAGCAAACCCAAAAGACGACCTTTATTTTTAAACAATATAAAATCTTTTGTATTATATTGAAGGTCTCGGTGAGTACACAGTGCTGTGTGTAATATCTGTGATAAGTAAGTCAGGGATAAGAGGGACAGGAAGTGACACCTCCACCCCATCCCCACCCCATCGGAGCCAACAACCGCAAACAAGAACCAAAGATCCACAAACTGTGAAAACCAAGGCAGAAGTGGCTCAACGGCGCCTCCTAATATCACTAGAGGCACAACGCCAACATAAGCAGTTCAGCACTTTAACCTTTATGAGCATGTAATCACATATCGTCACTTCCTGCGCTGTTTCATTTCTTTTAAACTTATTAGTTATTGAAGCTATAAAGACATGACGTTTTGTTATTACATGAATAAAACTTGGATTCTCATTAATTAGTTTTTTGGAGTGGTGAAAATGTCTCGCAAAGATGGAACAAATATACTGTACTAAAATATGAAAATATAGATTTTTCTTTTGATACAACATGGAAGGAAACTTCCTTCCAGTCTTTTTAGAACATGTTTGTCTGTTTTGTGTATAAAGTTAATGGAGCTGTACTTTATCTCATCTGATATAAATAAAGTTCAACCATTCACCTGTGTTGCTTGTACTCTTAAATGTCGTAAGCGTTGTATCCCTTTCTAAAGCCATTCATGCTGACTGCTGTGTGGGCTAAAAGGTGTAATACAGACATTTTCTATTCATGCTGGACATATAGTGCACGGAAACAAAGGATGAAAGAGGTGCAGTGCTGCTGTGGTCACACATGATAGTACATTGCTCTGTCAGGTTCCTGGCCTACAGTAATAATGCACATGGATTAACTCGTTATTTTTAAATATTTGCACATGAATTAAAAATCCCACATGAATAAATAATTGTGTGTTTCCCATGGCATCACTGGGGCTCTCATGCAGCACAGTAGCAGTACAGTTACTGTGGCTGCAGGAGGCTTTAAGGTTGTGTATGTCATCAGGATTATTCAGTAAGTTTACACAGTTTAAACATTACACTCATTTAGCCTGTCCTGCTGGAGTTCTTCCTGTTAAAACAGAGTTCTTCCTTTCCACAGTCATCTATGCTTGCTCAAACGGAAGCAAGACTGCCTTGAGACGGCCCAAGTCACTCCCAGGACCAAACCAGATATATAATCCCTCGGGTCCTGGGATACCTTGGCGGCATGTCAAGTAAACCTCTAAAGGGAGGCGACTGAGAGGCGTCCTAATCGAATGAACCACCTCACCTGGCTGCTCTCAATGTGGAGGAGTACTGGCTCCACCTTTAGCCTGAATTCTTCACTCTCTCATGAAAAGTGACGCCTGCTAACCTGCAAAGAAAACTAATCGAATCTGCAATCTCATTCTTTCAGTCATATCACAAAGTTCATGACCATAGATGAGGGTGGGAAGAGAGACTACCGGTAAACAGAGAACTTTGGTTTAGGCTCCTTCTTCACTACAGCAGTCCGGTACAGTGACCACATTACTGCAGCCACCTGTCCGACCCGACTATTCTATTTTCTATGAGAGAATCATGGACTAAGATTTGGAAGTGTGAATCTGCATCCCTACTGTTTCAAACCTGGCAGCAAACTGTTCCAGTGTGCACTTGTGGATCCTCATGTGTCGGTCCTAGGAGGACAACTTGTTTGCAAAAAGCAAACATGCCACCCTCTGGTCCCTGTTTTTGAAAGCTGGGACCACCACTCCAGTCTGCCAGTTCAAAGAAGGGTACCTGAGGTTCTTACGATACTATAGAGGCGTGTCGACCAAGGCAGCCTCACACTATCCAGGGCTCTAGGCTTATCTTTTTTTTGACTACCTTGGTGACCTCCACCAGGGACAGGCCATGCTTCCTCTAAGGGAGGCATGTCTTTTGGGTGCATGAGATCCTGAAAGTGTTCCCTCCACCTCCATATGACATTCTCATCGAGGTCAGAGGATGTCCTTTCTTGCTGATCACCCGACCTTCCTTGAACTGAAGGTACCCCAGAACCTTTCTGAGGCCAACTGAAAGTCCTTCTCCATATCCTCTCTGACTAGTGTGTCCTGGGGTTTCCGCTCTGACATTGTGCTTCTGGCCACAGCTGCACATAGCCGCTGAGTGTCCAGAACATGTGGTCTCAGGTCAGTTGAAAATAATAACCATGCTGATCATCGAACTGAGACCCAAGGAATGTTGATACCAAGTACTTATGAGCCTCCAATCCATGACTAGCACAGAAGTCCAATAACAACTCACCACACGGGTTTGGATCGGCAATTTGTTAGAGAAAATAATTCTAACGAGAGGAGGGCTTAAGAAGAACTTTTCTGACTGTGCTATGTGCATTTGATTAATAGTAACTAAAAGTAGGAATAAGGACGTATATTGTATTGCATATAAGTCAAAGTTCAGTGAGGGGTTTACGACTTCTCCTCCAAGAGTGTATCTACGCTGGCGTCTCTATGATAGCATGAGGATCTCCTGACTCCTTCAACCTAAAGCTGTATACAATGAACTACTGTCCATCTTCCATCTCTACTTGCATCATCATCATCCCTGAATGCTAGGAGCTGAGGTCGAGAGCTGTACGGTCCTGTATACATGTGAATGTCGACATGAATACCTCCTTGTGTCTTGACTGTAGCAACGAGCAGACTATCATTTGACTGTGAGGTGAGTATACAATGTGTTCAGTAAGGTACTTATTTTGAGATGGAAAAAGTCAAATATTGAAGAGCGCATGCATTGCAAAGTATTCATATGTTTGAGCCATGCTGAAGCCAAGTAAATAAAAAAGGAAGACTTGGTCTTCAAGAAATAATTGGCACGGACAAATTCAGTGGAACATATGATTCAGTCGGTGGTAAACAGAAGTTATGTGACAGGGGTAAAAACAATCAGTTCACTCCAAATGTCAAAAACCTTAAAAGCTCACATGCTTAGTTATGGAAAGTCCAGAAGATTACATTTTTGGTGGTGGGACTTCAAACTCGCACAACCGTGGTGAGTTGGGAGGGTTCCACCGGTTCACGTAAGCGCACCGTTTTTGGCAATCGTCCGCCTCTCTTCCCCTTCGCGGTCCGCAAGGTCATCTACTAACCACGACAATGGCGGACTACATGTTCCAGGTGGCGCTGCAGAAGCTACTGACGCTAGCAGGAGGAGGAGCGGGAGCATCAACCTACATAATTTGGAGTTAGAAAGAAGTCTATGGGCAGGAGTCTACATCTAAATTTCTATGTGCTCCGTGCTGCATTTTTTTAGTGAGTCACAGCACCGCTAAAGGCCTGGCATTCGTACTACAGCCCTTAAGCGCGTGTTGAGCCGGATTCATA
This sequence comes from Lipophrys pholis, assembly GCF_963383615.2. NCBI lineage: Eukaryota > Metazoa > Chordata > Actinopteri > Blenniiformes > Blenniidae > Lipophrys > Lipophrys pholis. The sequence goes on from NC_137635.1 coordinate 52,142,748, forward strand.
GTGACGTGTGGACATTTTTTTTATTATTTTTTTTAGAACGCCAGGGAGGAAAAAAAGACAGTTTTGGCTCGTATGGACAGGGACTTATAGTTTGGGAGGCGACCTTCTAATTGTAATACCGCCAGCTGGGAACTTGTGAGCATCTCCACACTCGTTTCTCACCCTAGAAGTAGAAGAGACCGTCCAGTATTGAGGAGTTTCATTCCAGAGCCAATGCTGTGTGCATTGACTAGATATTATCTAGTCAGTTGCTCTCAATCCCTTGCAGCAGCTATGGCCTCTTCCCCTGCAGTGAGCTAACTGGTCACCCTTGTCCTGGCAGGGTACACGAGTGTGTTCATTCTTCATGGTTGAGTTTGAACGTATTTGTCTCGGCCTTCACTCAAGACCTGTCTGATTTGTTGTGTTGGTGAAGAGCAGCTCTGCTAATGCTTCATTAAACTTCTGTTTAGGCTGAGTTTTCTATTTTTACTCTGTACAAAAGAAGGTGCAAATCAGCTCAGCCTTCAGCAGAGACACAACTTTTATTCACAGATTTTATCTTGAATTTCATCAAATTCTGATTATTTTCCCGCAACACTCTAATATGTTTGATTGATTCTTCCACTGAAACGTTCAACTCCACATTTTAGGGCTTGTGGAGACTCTGCGCACCAGCTCATCGAACCATAGTGAATACAAAATAAATCATTCCCAGCTCATCGTTATCATGTGAAACACATCTAAATCATGCAAAACCCTCATTTTAACCCTCCTGCTCTTATTTTCATCAGAACAAATTGCCAATATGTACAAATGGTCACATTCATTTGAAACTTACACACATTGACCTTGTTTTTATTTCCTGCATGAATACCATCCAGTTGTGTGACTGGAGCCAAATGAGTGCAAAATATTGACTGATGAGCAATGCCACTAACCGTTAATGGAGAGTAAAGACATGTGGATACATAATGCGTCCAACGCGGTCGCATCATGCAGGGCGCAGCCCCGAGTGAATGAGAGTTAAGTCGGTGGAGGAGCTCTTGTGAGCACTCAGAGTCGCAGCCTATATCGACGCACACATGTTCATCCAGCAGGCGACATCCTTCACAACCTCTCCAGCTGCCCTGAATACACGTCACTGTATTTCTCTCTAATTAACTGTAACTCTTCCTCAGAGGAGACGAAGCACGGCTCCACTTGTCGCGTCCAAATTTAAACCTTTTTTGTTCTTCCCCCCCCTCTTAACAGATCTTTGCATTAAATCAAGATCAAGCTGATCAGGAGGAACGCGGACACGGTGAAGTGATGTATGTTAAATAAATGCACGTTTTTTCTGGCTGCTTCTTTTGATTTCAAAGGCCAACTTTGTCCGGGTGTGTTTGCTGTGTGGGTGCACAGAGAGGGATGCTTTTAGGAAAATGTTGGCGGGCTGTTTCTGCTACGATTGATCTCTGCATGTTGGAAGGACCGTGGCAAGGAGGAGGATCTCTATGATCAAAGCTAGCTAATTAAAGAAGAGGCTCTCTCTCTCTCTCTTTCTCTCTCTCTCTCTCTCCCTCTCTCTCTCTGGTGTTATTTGTATTCATGGCTCTGATGTTAAGTGTTTACCTCTGAAAAGCAAACAGAGCACTCCCTTTGTCTGCTTCATTCCGGCTCCGAGTTAAAGACACGCGCAGTCGACTCGGCGACGCTCCGCCGGGTCGCGGCTAAAGGCTAAGTGAGGCTAACGGCTGCAACGCTTCGCAAATCAAAGAATGATATGCAAGGTCTTAACTCCCGGCTCTTCTATATCACGAACAGGGATGCAAGGAAATATGAATCCAGAACTGATGGCTATAAGGAGAGATACTTGATGAGAACGTTTTTATAAGTCAGCGACGTGAAAGTCTTCTTAATCGCACATTTGTTTTGTGAGTCGTTTGCACTCATTCCCACTCTTCTTCCATATTTAGAAGCCTCTCATTCTGGATTTGCGAAAACGAATGCACCATGTACAGAAACACAGTTTATCGCGGTCTTTGTGTCTCGTACTGCACGCTGCGCGCGTCGATCATACGTCAATGGCGAGTTTGGCATTTATCGTGAAGGCCTCCCGTCGAGTGCTGTTGTCCGTGTGTTTTGTGAAGCCGTCCCAAAGTCAGACTGCGACTTATTTTGATCTTCATCACTGGGGGGAAACTATAATTAGGGGTGGCACTGGGCCTGGACGGGTCAGGAGTGATTAACCTCTGCAGATGGGCACATCTGGGAGGAGGAGGAAGAGGAGGAGGAGGAAGAGGAGGAGGTGGAACCACGGAAAAAAAAAAAAAAAAACCTGGAAGACTGATCACAAAATGAGCCACAGAGGGGATATTTGATTGTTTACCAGGCAGGAAGATCTGCAAGTTTAAGCGTTTAACTTGAACAGTTTAATGGAGATGACGCGGTTCTACACATCTCAGTTAAAGCTGAACAATTCATCCATCTGTATCCAACTTATTTACTAAGATCCTGCATAAAATGTGCTAATTTGCACTCTTGCAAACAGACTTTGCAGACATTCAACTCAGAATAACATCGTATGTAAGCAGGAGGATTCAGAGGAGGGTTTTTTTTTGTGCATTAGATTGTTTTTACATGACAACGATCTGCTGGAAATTAAAAGTCTGGAGTTGGATTTGTTCATGGAGGAGTACATCAAATCTATCAGAGAGTTACAGCAAATAAATCTGAATTTAGAACAAAAGAAAAAAAAGGAAACAACTATATGACTGATCACATAAACAGAAAATATGTGACGATAAAGTCCACAAACAAAACCAGCAGAGGACATGTGTCTGACCACAATGACTGCAGGTTGGTTTACACCATGTAACACCAACAACAGGATCATCTGGGCCCTTCTGAATGTGATGAAGCCGATAACGTCACAACAAATAGTAAAAGGTTTTTTTAAAAAACCATGATGTTCCTATCACCTATACCTATTTTTCTTTAAACTTGTAAAAAAAAAAAAAAAGGGGGTTTATTTCTAACAAGTGCACCTTTGTTTATGTGTTATTTTATTATTGACTTAAAATAATACATTTTGAAAGTTTTTAATTTAATACCCCTTGTTTCATTATTGGCGAAATGCTATTACCATCATGGATCAAATATCTGATTACGCTATTGATGAGTTCTTACAGTTATTGGGCGTTTTTTAAAATGAAGAAGGCCAACATTACTACATAATTATAATTATACTATGTTATCATCCATACTTACATTATTGGTTGTTACACATCTCCCTTTGTGGCATATACAGTAAGGCAATATTCACATGTAATAAGTCACATGAAACCTTTTGGATAAACCCTTCAGAGTAGTGTGCTCAATGTACAATACCCGTCTGATAATTCATGTTAATGAAGGGAAACATGATAACTGAAATGTGTGTGTCTGTCAAAATCAATCCTCAGAGACTGTTTGTCGATCGGCTGAATAAATATTGCATTTGCAGCCTTTGTTTTTAAGCCTTTGTTTATATATATATATATATATATATATATATATATATATATATATATATAGACACACACACACATGCCTCATTAGTGGATCAAATATTTTGGAGAAAACTCCACATAGGAATCAGTAATCGACCTTCCTGCAATCAAACTAGTGTATTTTCTCTGTGAGGCGACAGGGCAAACCGCTGCAGGGTGCAGCCTGATACATGCTGTTTCTCACTGCTTGAACTGGTCAGTTTGTCCCTCAGTTGAAAAGAGAGGGTTTGCTGAGGCAGAGTGTAGGGTCAACTCACGGCTCTGGTCACTGACAGGAAGCGGTCGTAGCTGATGAGGACGATGCTGAAGACGGAGGCGGAGCAGAGGAGGTAGTCCATGACCAGCCACAGCTTGCACAGCCCTCGTCCCAGTGTCCAGCGTCCAGTGAGGACGTATGGGATGTAGAGCGGGATGCAGAATGCTCCTACAGGAAAAAGCCAGAGATGCAACATGTGAACAGTTTCAGGGCTTCATACAGGTGGAGAAATCATAAGAGAGCCGGAGACTCAGAACACACATCTGCTTATACTTTCATGGGACAAGGATGTCAGTAAATACAATAAAACACACACAATGATGCATTTTAAACAATGACTGTTTTTTGTATTGTGTTTATTCATGAATTCAAAAATGATTGCGTTAAAGCAGAGTAGATCATGGTGATTTTTGAATTAAGAAAGAAAAGCATGACTCCATTGAATGAATTATATGGATATATTGCAATTAACGAATATTGTGCAGGTACTTTTAACTCAAAGCGATCCAGTCATTCATGGAGGTATATTTAAATTCATGCACACAGATTTAATATCAAAGATCCTATGATTACACACAACAACAGAAATGTGACTTTACCGAGTATTCACCACTTTCATATAAAGGAATTCACACTGAGGCTGGACTTACCGACGAGAAAATCGGATATTGCTAAATTCAAGAAGTAGTAATTGCACTGTCTTCTCAAACTCTTGTCCACTTTAAAAGCCAGAATAACCAGCGCGTTGCCCAAAACTATGACACACACCAAAGTCACCATCATCACCAAGAGGACGACAAACGCGGCTCCAGAGAACACCGAGCGGCTGTGGACGCGCGCGGACGCGGTGTTGTCAAAATAGTGTCCGCTGGAGTTGGAGTCACCGTGCGCCTGCGACATGGTCAAATCTTCATCGGGACTAGGAGGGGAACCTCAGCAAATCAGCAACTGCAACAGGTGCCTCGCGTGCGGGCTCGACGTCCAACATCCCCGATACGTGGACGGACGCTCTGAAAGCTGCTGTTCCAGCAAAGAGCGCACGACGCTGCGCAATGACGCACCGCCGCGCCGTGGACGCATCGTGCGCTTCTGTCACGAGAACAAACCAAACAGAAGTCATGGCACAACTGATGAAGGGGCGGATGAAGGGGAGGGGGGGTCTATGTTTTGATAGACCGGGGGTGTCAAAGATACGGCACGTGGGCAAACAGGGGCCGCCAGAGAGCCACCAAGTGAGGGCAGATTACACCTGGGCAAGTCTACAGTCCATCACGGGACAGACACAGAGAGACGCGCACACTCACACTAACATTAACCTCTAGGAGATATTAAGAGTCACCAATTGACCTCACATGTTTTTAGACTGTGGGAGGAAACTGGAGTTCACAGAGTAAATCCACACACAAGCCTTTGAACCCATGACCTTCTTGCTGTGAGACACGAGAGCTGAGAATAAAAATGGAGAATAAAATATGAATAAAACATAGAAATATGTAAATATCAGTAAATAGGCGTGACAGCTTGACAGTAGATAAATTAACTTAACCACTTTACATGCAGTTTGTTCAGTGAATTTACCCCATTACCCTTATTTTCTTCACTGGATTTAAAGTTGTTCACAATGTCGTTCATAAATAAATGAATAATGAGACGGATGGATGGATGGATGGATGGATGGATGGATGGATGGATGGATGGATGGATGGATAGATCACAAATAGTTTGTGGAGAGAAACAATAAATTAAGGACACATGTTGTAAACGTGGTATTTAATGTATATTCCTCTTTTTGAGGATATTATATAACTGATATTATATTGATAAATTTATTTTATTATTATTATTGTTATTATTATTATTATTATTGTTCCTGTCTTAGTGGCAAGGTGCAAAGATGACTATCCTAGGTGGCTGTTATTTATTTATTTATTTATTTATTTATTTGTTTGTTTGTTTGTTTTCTGCCTTTTTTCAGCATATAACTAATCCCACACTGTTGGGCGCACCGACACAAAAAGCACAACAAAACGTGGGGAACGTTAACTTTAGTTACCGTCTTGACACACAGGAAAACTCTATTACTAGTAAGTTTCTTCCTAATTAATTGTATATGTTGATCTATTAGCACAATGAATAAGCAAATTAAGGAAAGCCACTTCTCCATATGTGCCTTTAAAAGAAGTGTTTAATTTCTTTTCCTGGTGAGAACACGTCAGTGCAGATTTACACGTCTGGAAAGTGGATTGAAGAAGAGCTTGTTTAATCCACTCGTCACTGAGTACTACTTCAGCTGAATGCTAACGTCTTTGATCCCGCATATTCACATCTATACTTACAGTATCTACACCCACATGCGCCTGCATGCACAGCCACGGACTTCTGTCCGTGATGTTTTTACTGCAGAATACAGGAGATGTGAAGTTTCCGGAGGATCTTGACCATCACTGGACTATAAGTTGTTTTTTTTCCAAGGTGACTAAAACCCCGTCCAGGTATGCGGACGCTTACTAACAAAATGACACATTTCATGTCTAAAATACAAAACTGCTCTGCTTAAATGTTTCCTATGATTAGTCAGTAGTAATCAGTATTCATCAGCTAAAATACTCTGCTCACAAAAGAGTGTGGGATATTCGGCTTTCGGGTGAAATTTCCTAAAATGCACAATAAGCCTGAGTGTGACATCTAAACGTCTGAGTGTCCAACTGCTCATTGTTTCTGTACTTTTCCACAACTTGCTCTTCTCTTAACGGCAAAGTTCACAAAACAGTTGTTTTATCCATGAATTGAACGGATTTCAGATTTAATTACAATGAGTATAGCTAAACATCATGCTGTTAACATTTTGACATTATTATTATTTATTGTTGTTGTTATTATTATTATTATCATTCTTATTATTATTATTATTATTATTATTATTATTGTTGTTGTTATTTAAGAGTCACATGCAGGCAGAGAAGTGGATGAAATTAAAAATGAGTCATATCATACAAAGTTCACTTTCTAAAGGTTTTCCAACAGTAATAATCGTCCCCACACCTGGAATGACGGCTCAGAAGTGCAGAAAGTCTGTCGTCTCTCTCCCTGGCTGGTTTCCCTTCTTAAAAAGTGTGTTGCTCCAACGAGCCAATCAGAAATCAAACCCTATATAGTGTCATCGGGGGGTTTAGCCAATCCCAGTCAAGGAAGGCTTTGCTTGTGGTATACGCACCACTGTTGTTCACTTTTGTTTCAAGGAATAAATAATAATATTCACTGCAAAGGTGGTAAATCTTAGAGTCACCAGTCTCAATAGGAATGTTAATAACTTCATGTTGTTATTGATGATATTCTTTCCTACAATAAACATGAAGCTTCGTTATTGTGCTGCACGCACAAGTGAATAAAGGACCGCCGAGGTCACGATTCGACATCTCGGGTTCGTTGGTACCCGAAGTCGCCGTCAGCTGGTTGGAGGCACTTTCCCTCAAATATTATTCACCTCACTAAATCAAACATGGAAGACGCTCGGGGAGCTGTTTCTTTTTTTCTTTTTTCCATCCCACCACTCGCCGGCTGCTGCCTCGCTCCAAACAAAATGAGAAACAGTGAAGAAGAGCAGTTTGAGTTCCTCCATCAGCTTCATGTGGTTCTAAATTCTAATTTATTCATATTACTTTTTTTTTTTTTTTTTTTTACTATTTGAATGATTTTAAAAAGAAAAAAAGAAACTAATTGAATTGGAATATTGAATTTTAAAAACCGCTTTCGAGGAAACTCATTGGAATACTTTTAAATTGTTTCCTCCCAAAGGCCATTCAAAGACTTTTTATTCAGTTGGGTAACATTTGAAAGTCAGTTTATTTAAAACAAAACAAAAACAAACAAACAAACAAAACAAAAACAAATGTCATTTTTACATAAGAAAATCTTATAAGATTTGAGTTCACAACTTATAGTTTAAAATATAGACCATTAAAAATTCACAAGTTATCTTTAAAAAAAACATTTTCTAACTATTAAAGTTAAAATAGTCATAAAGAAAATCAGAAAAGTAGCATATTGATGTGAATAAAAACTGAACATTTTGTTCTTCTAGTAAAAAAATTTTCTACACACACACATACACACACACACACGCACACACACCCACACCCACACCCACACCCACACACACACACACACACACACACACACACACACACACACACACACACACACACACACACACACACACACACACGTACAGTTTAATCACAATTTTGCGAAATAATTTGTTTTAAAAGCACAGTTTACATAATTTAGTGTTTCATTATCTAACTTTAACAACTTCCACACATTTACCCCGAATGTTAGCGAACTAACCCAGCGGGCCGTCTTGTAATACCACTTTGTGCCATACGGGGGTGCAGTGAGTCGCTCCGTCTCCCAATAAGTGGTCAACAAAAAAAGAAGCAGCAGCATACTGGTCAGTCATACAGTCAGACTGAATGCTGCAGCGACTCACTACTGCCACCAAAGAGCAAGTGTGGTACTGCAGGAGTCACTCATCACACAGTTAACTGATAAAAAAAAAAAAAAGTCAAAATGATAGGAAGAATTTGTAAAACTGCATCTTTGTCAGCCTTCATAGAGCCATAGGAAATGTGTTTTGTAATGAGTTTCCCCTGCGTCGCCCGTGGCAACGGGCTGCTGATGGATTCGATCCACATCCCGGCAGGTTTTACTGGTCGCGCCCTCTAACATGCAGCTTACAGCTCAGATAGCAGAGAACAGTCACACCAAACTGCAGCTTTCACATCCCCATTTTTGTGCGAGTGCAGAGGGCGTCCGTACAAATATTCGCCGTCAGCCTCACGGGAAATGGTGGGAACAGATTTACATAAACTCCAGAGACAGATCTCATGAATGTGTTTCTGCTCAGCAAAGACCAATCTGCCGTGTCCTCTATTGACGAGGTAAAAAAGAACAGAATGATTGAAGGAATAGAATATTATTTTCCATCTTTTATTTCTCCAATAGGAATAAATTTCTAATTCCGTGACTGAATTTTTAATTTTTTTTAATAAATGTGACGATAAATAGAGTAAATTCAAAGGAATTTAGCCGCAGAGTTTTTCAGTGATCAGCAGTCTAATCTCATAGCGTCTTTTTTTCATTCAACACGCAATAATGTCTTTTGGCCACTGGCAAAAATACAAACCCTTCTCACAATGCTGTTTCTTCACTGGAGTCATTTCATCACAGAACGCTTGTCAATGAGCTGGAATTAAACTAAATCAAATTCGGCCCGTTTGAATTTCAATTGACAATTATAGTGCAAGGCAATATACTCTATTACAGTTCAGCTAGTCTTCTGTGATACCCTGATAACAATGCATTTATGATATTTTGTTCCACTCCAGTTAGTCTCACTGCTGCCGGTTTAGTGTTGTAATACATGTTTAGGCCACAAGGTGGCGCGTTGAAGTTATTGTGCGCTCAATGTTCTGCGAATTCTAAATGACAGAGAATCGAACTAAACCCGTTTTGTGATTAGTTTTTTAAACATCGACCGACAGAGAAAAAGCATTGCTATTTTTAGAATCTAACTTGAAAGCTCAGACAATAACATCATCCAGTTAAGCACTTGTGTTTTCACAAAATTTTTTAAATTATTATCGCATACAGTTCTTATAATGGCTGGGATCTGCTCCAGCGCCACATGACCCCGAAGTGAACAGCTATAAATAAGTGCCATTAAATATGTAAAGCTGACCCCCGGTGTCTCAATGGCGTGCTGGAGCAACGTCTCCACAACATTCTTTTCAGCCATAAAAGTATATTTTGGATAGACGACAATGTATCTGGAGTCTCCATGCTCCACCCCTCCACAGGTAGGATCACTCTATACTTAATAAATGTACTTGCTTACATACATTCATATAATGACCATCGCTTTAATAAAAGAAAAATATATATATTTTTCCCATGGATGCAGTGAAAACTGAAGAAAATGGTCGGACATCACATTTTCAAAGTTTCAGGCTGAGCCTCAGCCGCTCGCCCACATGGGCTCATTTCAAGAGAAAGTTGTGAACTATGTGACAGTGTCTCAATGGGAAGTCCATTGTTACATGAAAATTGGTGAAGATTATTATCTTCGTGGCTTTATTACATTTAAAATGGCCAAAAGGTTAATACATTACTGGCTTTCTTTACATTGGAAATGGACAAAGTTATTACTGTATTGGCTTCACTACATTCAAAATGTTGTTTAAATTTCTTTATTAGCTTTAATACATTCAAAATGACTTTTTTAAAAGGTGGAAATTACATAATTGTCGATTGTTACTTTAAAAAATAGTTGAGATTATGGTGTTAATATAGCGGTATTACATCAAAATGGACAATTGTATAATACATTGGTTTCATTGCATTTATAACAATCATTATTGTTTAGCTTTAATGCATTCAACTAGACGGGGGGAAAATGATTGGATTCCTTACATTTTAAAATTGATCATTTGTTGGCAATTATTAGAGTCAAAATGGTCCAAATAGTCATATTATTGACTATGTTACTATAAAAATTGGACAAAAGATGACTGGATGTGCTTTATTGCTTTTAAAACGGTTAGATTTATGTTGTTATTGGCTATATTACAATTATTTTTTTTTAAATGGCCACAATTATTATTCTATTTTCTTTATTACATTTTAAGGGAAGGGAGGGCGGGAATCACACCGTCAACTTGACTCATGATTCATGACTTATGAGCGCAGATTCTGAGTTTTCTTGGGGAATATGTGGTCGTATCGGCTGGGGAAGCAATCAGCTCCACAGCTGCGTCCCGGCTGAATAGGAATGCTCTCGTGTTAAGGTGGAGAGTTGTCCACTCAGAGACAAAGGCCTGTTACTACGGTGACTCCGTTTCTCCGCCGCCCGAGTGTTTTGAGCTCACGGACACCGCTCCCGCAGGACTGCATGTACAGTTTGCACGCGGCGCCATCACGCTCCTCGTCCCTGAGATCTTCTCCAGCGGAGCTCAAGAGCCCCTCCTCGCGAACTTCCTGAAAATTCAGGTCCTGTTGTTTGTGCTGGAGACTATTTTTAGACGCTGCTCTCAGGTCTCTGCGGAGTGACAACCTCCTGGTGTTTATCCTGAGCGGCAGCGTGTACGCTGATGAATAAGATTCTCCTCACAAATCGCGCGTAAACCTGCTTCAGCCGAGAAAATAATAAGAGAAAATCCGTAGATTTGAGAAGAAATGATTCCATTTACTTTTTCTTTTTTTTATTACTGTTATACTCTAAAACGTTAAAGCAAGAAGAGTCATATCAAGTTAAGTTTCGTCAAATCAAACTGTTCACTTTCAAACACGTCATTACTTTTACACACATTTCCTAAAATGTGTGTTTTATTAGTTTAATGGTCCATTTATATGTTTTTTTTAAGCGTGCTTTTCTTTATATTCACTAACCAACAAATGTTTACAAGCCTGAAGATCTGTAATGTTACTAAATCTACACTAAATATTTCAGTATATTAATCTGGTGAAGGATGACTTTTGATGAAGAGTCTATTTTCTATGTCAAGTTTATCTTAGTTTTGTGGAATCAAAGCTCTGCTTCTTCTTCTTCTTCTTCTTCTTCTTCTTCTTCTTCTTCTTCTTCTTCTGGGTTTAACGGCAGTTTGCATTCATAAAGTTGCATTACCGCCATCTGCTGGTTTTATCGATCTAGATCATTTCCCATTGCTCTCGTCATCCCTGATGACTGTTTCCCTCTCTCTCTTATCAGCAGCTTTTTCATCCCTGATGACTGTTTCCCTCTCTCTCTATCTTATCAGCAGCTTTTTCATCCCTGATGACTGTTTCCTATCTTCTTCTTCTTCACTTGGCATCTACCAAGTTGCACTACCACCATCTGCTGGTTCCAGCTCGTCAATACCATTCCCACCGCTCTAAACAAAGTGTGTGTGTGTGTGCGTGTGTGTGTGTGTGTGTGTGTGTGTGTGTGTGTGTGCGTGCGTGCGTGCGTGTGTGTGTGTGCGTGTGTGTCCAATCAAACCTGACGGCCTCTCATACAGAACTAAACAAAAATAAATGTTTTCTTCAAAGCTCCTTCACATGAGCACATTTCTACCATTGGCATCATGCATTCAAAGGATCATTCAAACTTTGTTTCATAATCCGTCTGTTTTCTTTGTAGATTTAAAATTTGATTTTTTTTTCACAATTCTTCTGCTTTCAACGGTAAACACTGGCGAATGGAGCTTAAAAGTTGGCCAAAAAAATTAAAAGTTGGTTTTCAAGCTTTCCAACTCTTATATTTGGCCAACACGTAAATCCCTGGAAAGAACAAGAGATACTCGCACGTTCGGCCAACAAAGAAAGAGTAAACAGACAAATGATCGAGGATCATTTTAATAATTAGTCCTAATCCCGTGCAGATTTGACTTGGCTTTGCTCGTTCGGGAGTTTTACTTACTTAACCGAGGAGTTTTTAAGGTTCCAGCTTCACAAAGTGTGCCTGGGGTGAAGGTGGGAGGAAGCAGAGCGGCGAGGAGGCTCTGAAAGGCAAAACGACATAAAGACTTTACAAAACCATACGCAAAGAGAGTACAACAAAAGCAGTGACCCCCAGATTATGAATCAGGTCATATTTCTAGATTAAGAAACTGAGCTTCAAACTATCCACATTGTCTCTGTTTTTAAACCTTTAAAGTGTTCTCATGAAAATCCCAGTTTTTTTTATTTATTTATTTTTTTGCGTTTTAAATCAACGTAAAACATCATAAGATGATTGTGCATGTTGAAGACTGTCACACTGATCTCAGAAATATTAGCTTTATGTGAGGATTCTAGATAGGTACTTATTGTACTTATGATATTTATGATGTGGTTTCTGTTTTTTTTAATGCTTTGACGGTGTTTTGAAGGTTTTGTGTTTTTTTTTAATGCTTTTATTTGAACTACTCAGTGTGTTGCTTTTAAATTGCCCCTAGGGAATAAATAATGGCTTTTTTATTCGGCTTAATTAAATCATTAAGACATTTCTGTAAAAGATTGGCTGCATGCTATCAAGTCTCACTAACAAATGCGTCAAATAATTTCAATGTGATGATAATCTCATTCCTGTACGGCAGCAACATTCATCTTTTAACCTTCTTTTCTAATCCAATCTGCTAGAAATTAGGAATTTACTTGAATTTAACAATAAGAATAACAACGGGACCTTCTGAGGAAAACATCCATGATAAATGTAAGTGTGTGGTGTAATTACAGGACGACTGTTTTAGTTTTAGGGCTAATTGCCGTTCACACATGGCCGAAACGTCCCCGGGTGCTGCGAGTGCTCGCACTGGAGCGGTTCTCCGTTTACATAATAAACGTCGATCATTAATGCCGGGAGTTGGACGGCGTTCCGCAGACTCACAGTCTGCCTGGCAGAGCTGCCCGGGAGGCGAAGGGTGCTGGCATTTACCTCAACACAACATCCACTGGAGCTCATTGAAATGCGGAGGGTGTGCCACGGCGTTTGGACTTGTTAAATTTTTCATCCCGCTTTCAAAAGATCCAAGCTGCCTAATCCGCCCTTCCCTCCCCACACCAACATTTTGCAGAGTGACTCCTCATCAAAGGCCTTTAATGATGTCACAATCATGTAATCAGTCAGAGAAATCTGAAAATAGTTCATTACTTTACACCGGGCTTACTTGAATTAAGAGTAATTAACACATTTTGATCAAAAACACCAATTTAAGATCTATAATCTATTCAACTACAGTGTGTATTGCCCTTGTGATTAATTTTCTTTCCCACTGAGAAGCTTCAAAAAGACTTGCTTGTCCCACTCGCATTGAAAACCGTATTGTTTTTATGATGTAAATGTGCATCAACAGAGCTCTAAAATGAGGTGCTCGTTCCATTTTGCGCACTAAAGGTTAACAGACAAATAATCCACAGAAATCCTTTCTAAAATAGAGCACCAATCTATCCTGTATGAAAGCGATTATTTTGAGGATAATATCCCTCTTATGAATAGAAATGCACTGCAGGCTTGACAGCTATCAGTGGTTTGGACAATACCCGGTGAACATAACAGCTAATCCCGGTGATTCGCTGGGATTCATTCAAAGAAGAGACAATTGGCTTGAGAGCAATTTAAAGCAACAATGCGTGTGTCTGGTGAGTCATTATACTTGAAGTGAAAATTACTTCACAAAACCTTGTAAAGTTTGTGACGAATGTGACACCGGGGCATCATTTCCATATCAACAGTGAGAACATAAAAGAAGCATCACACTTGGAAATGATCCCTGCGGTTTGTCATCTATAACATGCTAAAATAACTTCAGCAGGCGGAACTGAAAGTATGTTGTGTTTTATTTTTGTTCATTGTAAATCAATGTAATCTAAAATGATAAGCAGAATGAACGAAAACAAAAAAAACAGCCCCGATCCGTTAAAACCTGATAAACTCGTCACGGCTTGTTTCGTCTCGCAAAATCACTTTGCACCACCAGGTGGTGTCTTGAGTCAGTCAAAGAAGCAGCAGAAGGAACGTTTAATGCAATGGTTGAAGCTTTTTGGATACCTCACTGCAGGTAATTACCCTCTAGTGCAGGGGTCTGCAAGCTGCAGCTCTGGAGCCACATGCTGCTCTTTTAACCCTGAACCTTTCACACAATTATATCTAAATAAACATATTATCTTGATGTCATTGCATTCACTCAGTCAAAGTCATTTTTAGGGGGGCTTTTAACAAAGGCACAAATGGTTAATATTTTGGGGAAAAAGTTAAAACCACAAAATATTTTGGGGGAAATCTGTTAAAACAGCTTTAAAAAAACTAAAATGACACAATGGAACAGAACTGCTTAAGAAAGAGCCAAGAACAGCTAATATGTCAAAACTGTCTGAACAATGCTGGAAAAACAAGGTTTAAATCTGTAAAATCAGGTATAAAAACAGCTGGAATTGTAATGGAATCTTTACCACCCTAAATTATAATAATTACAATTTAGAGTTTATTGAAAATATTTATTATTATTTTTCTTTTTATTCTTTTTATTCTTATTATTATTAGTAGTAGTAGTAATAGTATTTTAGTTGTTGTTGTTATTATTGAAACTTCATAAATGCAACATAAGACACAGTTTTTGTTCATACATCAAACTGTAGGTTAAATGTATTTTGCGGCTCCAGTTAAATCTGATTTGGTAGAAAACGGCTCTATTGGTCATAAAGGTAGCAGACCCCTGCTCTAGACCAGATATGAGCAACTAGTCTTCTAGACCCAATCTGGACCCTGAGAACTACCAACGACCAAGACTCAACACTGCCACCTAATGGCCCCAGTGGCATCGCTTAAATCCTACATATCGACTCTTTCAAGCTTTTAATTTGGAGACATTTATTTTCCCTCGTTTTGTATTTATCTGCAACCACATGCACAGTTTGACCTCAGGCATTGGCATCAGCGATAGTGTGAGGAGTCAGGTCTTTCTTTCTTCCCCCGATTGGCTTCTCTCTCTCTCCACTCATCTTTTATGCAGCTTTATCCGGCTCAGGGTCGTGGGGTGCTAAAGAGGATCCCTGCTGACGCATTCACACCTCCAGGCAATTTAGAGATGCATGTTTTTGGACTGTGCATGCAAGAAGAATAAAAAAAAGGAGTACCCTGAGGATAAAAGCCTCCAACCTTTACGATGGCGTTCACGATGAGTGACCGTTCAAACAGAAGTGTGGGACCAATAAAGGTCTTCTTAGACTTTTGGCGGCACTCTTCAAGGGTCTCCACAGCAGATTACCTACTGAGATCTCTATCGACTGACCGACCAACCAACCAATCAAACATTGATTTACATCCTAAAACCAGAAGCATTTCTTTCCACACAGCTTCCAACCAGCTCCTCACCCCCGCTACCCCGATACCGCTGAGCAAGGACAGCCAGAGAAGAAACAGTATAAAATCAAAAGGAGCGCTCAGACCCAGGAGTACGACTCGTCCATAAAAGTTCAACCCTGGATGTCTTCGTCCACGACTAATTTTTTCAGCAGTATTGATTTGAAGGATTTCAAAGTATATTTGACACATTTGGAAGGATTATTCAGTATATTTGACACAAAAAACACAAGATATATAGTTCATTATGAAGCTGTCTTTATTGCATATCACAGTAGATAAATATACAAATGTGCAGGTGTACAATAATCCCAGTAAATGTATCAGTAATACACAGTATGCCCAGATGTTGGGCTGGCCACCTGGAAGGTTGTGGCTGACGCCACGCAGGAAATCAGGAGGTGTGATAAGATACATTTGAGCAATTCTCAAGAGAAACAAAGCCTTATAATACTATACTAATCATATATGGACATATACTAGATATATGAAAAATATATTAAATATCAATAAAATATATAGAAAAATAGAAATAACAATATGTAAAAGTACATTGTAGAGGACCTATTTTCTCAAAGAAATTCTGAAATCTCATCCGTGGGCGAGTCGTCCAGGATTGCAGTTTCGAGGACGAGTCGTCCTGCAATCGTAAGTTGCCGCCCCTGGATGCCCAGGCAACTGCAGGAGAAGCCACTTATCAACCTTGGCAACCATTGGTGGGTCCGGATCTGGGTCAAGTGGACGAAGTGGAACAAAAAGTAGTCCACAGATAGACGAGTCCATATGTGCATCCCCGGTCCATATCATTAAATGGCCATTAGATACTCAGTGAACATCAGGGTGAGAGCTGATATTGAGAAGCGACCAAACCAATTATTCTGATTCATTATGCTCACGCTGTGTGCATCTCTGGAATCGTATCGCACCCACTTTATTTCATGTTAGATGTTTATTAGCAGGGTGATTGTTACGTGGTAAAACTCAGTGTATTACTGCAGATGACTGTTTTCCTGCTTCAAGCCTCCTGGGAAATAATCTTTTCTTTATATCTTGACAAGTCATCAGCCTGCAATAACGTCTAATACGCACGGCGAGAAAAGCCCAATGTAACTGGGACGCTTGTTTTCCACCGCAGGGAATCAGGCCCCGTTTACACGACAACGAATACGAGTGTATCCGCAAGTGCAAACGAGTGTATGGTTTACACAAGACCGGTGTGTGGATCCACTGTATCGGCAACGTTTTTAATCCGGCTCACAAGGTGGAAAGATTCTTTCACGGTCGCTATTCCCTCCTGCGGTGACTGATGGAGGCTATGGAGGCTCTTACTGCGTATATCTCTCTCCCTCCCTCCCCTCCCTCCTGCTCATCCACTTGTAAACAAACATGTCCGAGCAGTAGTGGTATTACTCAAAATCAATCAATTGACAAAATCAAGCAACAGCGCCCTCCCGTGGCCCGGCATACTAACTACATCGTTGTCATTGTGTACGCTGCTGCAGTGTAAACGCTTTTTCTTTTTTTTTTAATGGATTAGGTGTTGTCACGTGAAACGTTGTCGTGTAAACGGGGCCGTTTCAAGCTTAATTCTTTTTTTTTTTTTTTTTTATTTCGGCCCAGTTTCTAAACTTTATGCTGGATGTCATGATATGCAGCAGAATCAGAACTGACTCTTTGATGGCTGCTCTTTTCAAAATACATTTTTACAGTGAAAAGAAATAGGAAACAGCTTCCAGGTTCTTTTTGCAGCCGATGGCAGTCATTCGCAGCCAAACCAGCCTCTATGGACAACTCGTCCACAAAACTGCAACCCTGAACAACTTGCCCACGGATGAGATTTCAGAATTTTTTGGGAGAAAATAAATCCTGTACAATGTACTTTTACATTTTGTTATTTCTTATTGATAGTTTATATATTTTTCATATATCTAGTATATGTCCATGTATATTTAGTCTTGTATCATATGGCTTTGTTTCTCTTTGTTCATCTTTCTCTTAATGGTAAACAAATTCAAAAAGTGCACGTAAATAGATTTTCAGGAATTACTTTTGTTGAACGGCTCAGTTGGAAGCCGCATATAAATATCTTAAAGTCAAAATTAGCAACAAAAATATTGGCAAAACGTGTAAAATCAGATCAGTATTAGATCAAAATTCATCAATCGTTCAAATCAATAATGCTGAAAAGATTTGTCGTGTTGTCTGGGGTTGCAGTTTTGTGGACGAGTCGTCCGTTGCGCCCTGATATTCTGCTGTTCGCTCCCAGTGCCGGGGAAACGAGTCGCTCTCTCCTCCCCGACCTTTTCCTCACTCGGCGCCTCTCCTTCTGTCGGTCCCTAAAATGTCCCTGCTGGGGTTTCTATCTGCTGGTTCCTTTTGAAGCCACGGCCTCGCCTTGCCTCCATTATCTTGTAATTTGCGGGGGATTACGCGCCGGAGAACACGCAGTCCACCCCGTTGCTTAAGAACTGTGACGGCTTACAATAATTGCCATGCTAATTAGCAAGGAACTAGCCCAGTGCGCTTCTTTTCCCTCGCCGGGCCTGATTTGATGAATGCACTATGATTAATGTCTATTTAAAATACTTCCAGACCATTATACTTAACTGTGTCACTGATGATAATGACTGATATACTCATAATTCACACGTGGAGGTCATTTTTCAAAGACAAAGTGAATGTGTAGCGTTCTTACCGTGATTAGAACTCAGATACCAGAAAACAGATAGATTTTTCTTTGCATAACATTTTTCCAGTTTGCCCTTCTATGTGATTAAATAAAAAAAGTCATTCTAACAATCTGCGCTGCTGCCCTCGTGGGAAGTGACGATAAAAAGCATCTGCGGAAATCCATGCTGGTTTTTGTGGCCAGCGAAATGACGATATCCTGCCATGAGATGGCCACGTTGACGTTTTACTTTGGTGGTTTTCTAACAAGTGATTGAGTTGGAAGAGCGAGTCGAGAGGGCGAAAAAAACATCTGCAGAGAAAAAGGCTGTTTAATGACAAATGAAGATGAAAAACATGTTCATGCTTCAAGTTGTTAGAGTCAGTGTTTGTGATTAGAATTAAAGCTAGTTTCCGTCTGCATTGATGTCACACAGCACAGTGGTTTGCCTCCAGGGGGTTAATTTACCGTTTATAGCTACTTTTGCTTTTACCTCTATATTTCAACAATAATTACTGTTTAGCTAGAATACTTGGTGCATTTATTTTCCAGCACAACCTCACCTATGTCATGCTACAATTATTCGAGTTGGAAAAAGTTAGATTTCTTTTTTTAATATTGAGAACCACAAACCACAAACATGTTTAATGAAACACTTTCAGAACTTAGGAAGCATATGTACAAACCGAGGCACAAACTTATCCTCAAAACACATTTATATGCAACTGTTTGCATAAAAATGCAAAGAATTCCCCATATATATATATATATATATATATAAACATGGGGATTGGGTCTTGAAGAAGCTTGGGGGGTGCTGGAGGACTGGTACATGGGCAACTCGTCCACAAAAATGCAACCCTGGACAACGAGTCCATGTGGTTCCGGACATCCTGTCTACGACTTATTTTTTCAGCATTGTTGATTTGAAGGATTTCAAAGTATATTTGTCACAAAAAACACAAGATATATATTTCATTATGAAGCAGTCTTTATTGCACATCGCGGGAGATAAATATACAAGTGTGCAGGTCTGCCCAGATGTTGGGCTGGAAAACCAGGAAGGTTGTGGCTGATGCCACGCAGGAAATCGGGCTAAATTTGAGCAATTCTCAAGTGAAACAAAGCCTTATGATACTATACTAAATATATATGGACATATACGAGATATATGAAAAACATATAAAAAGTCCATTGGAAATAATAATGTGTAAAAGCACATTGTACAGGATTTATTCTCGCAAATAAAAAGGGCTTGAGCCCCCCGTGCTCCTTCTTTCCCGCGCCGCACCTGCTGGCAGCGCGCGCCAGCAGCTGCTCGATCACGTGGTCTGCTATTACCAGCTGATGGCCGGGTCAAATGTCTGCCGTTAACTTTTGTTGTTCCTCCAGACCGGAGCAGAAACCGTGAAAACTGCTGAATTAAGACTAGAAAACTCTTTGTAAGTCTGGATTTCACGTTTGCGCTCAGTTGATAAGTCAAGGTATTTAATATTCTGTGTTTTACTTCAGTTTGGCTGCGTCGTTCTCTTAGTTCTTCTTTTCTAAACACGAAGACAAAAACTAAACTTAAGTTTCCTCATATCTGAATATAATTTATTTTAATCCCCATGTTTGTTCTACTGATTTATATGTTTTAGTTTATCTTTAAATTGTGGTTTGATGCTCCTCTTGTAATTTTCTTTTCATTGTTGGACTGTTTTTTTATTTATTTAATAGCAGTTTGTTTAGTTTTTTGTTTCTCTCAACCTTTGAATATATTTACATCTTATTAATTTATGAACGCCATTATGCAGAAAGTTCATTAAAAAATTTTTTTGTTGAAAGCCAACCAAACATAAAAATTAAATTGCTTATTTTTGAAATGTCACAAGGCAGATTTATTATTTATTATCTTATTTATTTTTTTCTGTATGTAAGAAGTTTATAATTGAATTTCGAATTATGTGAATTGTCACTGTTTCTGCTGTTCAACTGTTCTGATTCTTTATAAAAAAAAGACAAGTTAAACCAGATTTAACTGTTTCTGAATGGACTTCGTGACCAATCCAGGTGAGTCTTTGAGCGATGGAGGAGCAGCTTCTCCTCTCTGCTGCAGAAGGAAGCTGCGCTGACGTGCAGAAGATCCTCCAGACCAGGATCCACCAGACAGGATCCTTCAACATCAACTGCACATGTAAGAAGAAGAACGGCCTGATGAGGTGAGTGGAAATGTCTTCAGCTGGGAGAGAACGTCTCCTCCTGTTTGTCTGACAGCCCGGAGCCAAAGCAGCTCTGGATGGACGGCGCTTCATCTGGCCTCCAGCTCTGGACACAAGGAGGTGGTGGAGGAGCTGCTCAAGGTGAGAGGAACCCACAATCGGACCCTTTTCCACTTCAACAACAGTGAATTTTATGTTTTTCACTTTAGTAATAGTAAATTTTATCCATTTGTTTCTGTGACTTAACATTTTTGATTTTAATAATAATACATTTTAAGGTTTTTGTCTTTAAGAATAGTCAATTTTATTGATTTTGACTGTAGATATAGAGGATTGTAATGTTTTTGAAGTTTAACAATAATAAATTCTAGCATTTTTAACTTTTCACACGGTGAAAGGAGTTTGTTCTTACTTTAAGAATAGTGTATTTGTGTGATTTCTGTGACCGTGACATAAAAGTTCTATACATTGGTTGGGGTTTTTTTTGTTTGTTTTTGTTTTTTATGTCATTCATTTAATTATGTGCACTTCTAGACCTGTGGACTGGGGACCCCCATGCAGGGGTTCCAGTTAGTACTCTGAGGCTTTGAGCCAAAGCTTTTGGAATTAAAGAAAAAAGACGGGCTTAACTTTTAAATGAGTTAAAATCTACAATGCAGAAGTGATTCCCGTCATCTACAAGCATATAAAGGAAATGTTTTAGACACTCAGATTGATAGAGGAAACATTTAGAGGCACAAGACACTCAGGTAGGCACAAATGCATTATTAGTCAGTTTGCTTAATTAAGATTTCCTTAATTTTAAACTTAAAAATGAAAGGCATACCATCACTGTTAGACTCGGTGTGGAGATAAATCCGGGAGGGTTTTGTTTCATGAGCTACTCTGTTTGCAGGCGGGTGCCGATGTGAATCTGCAGAACAACGTGGGCGACACACCTCTGCACACGGCAGCGCGAGCTGGACGGAAGGCAAGGACAGAGAGGCCGAAATGAGTTTGGTTTTGTTGTTGTTGTTTCTTCCACACTAACAATAGTGAGTTATTGACAATCGCAAGACATTGAGAAGGTAATGAATCTTCTGACTACGACACAGTGGCAGGTAACCTGATGTTTTCATGTGTATCACTCGTTGAACGATGAAGCCGTACTGTTGGACGATACCTTCCTTCAGACGCTGCTTCAGTATGGATTTCTATGATCTTTAACAAAAACTCATCGTTCTGCCGCTCTCCACTTTGAAATAACAATTTCACTCCGACACGCTCACAATGTTCACGTTTTTTTTTTCCCCCCAAACGCAGCAGATCTCCGTTATGATGATCCCTGTGTCTGGAGCACTTTAGATTTGCTTCACAATAAAGCGAGAAGTCATTTTTTTCCCCCAGAATCAGATGAAAGTGTGGCGTCATTCCACCTGAGACCCGGTTTGGACAATGTGTCTCCGACACTGAGTTGCACCTGCCAGGTTAAAATTTCATTCTATGGTGGGGGGGATCAAACTGTCCTGAAGCACTTTGATTTTCTGAACACCAGGGGATCAAATGGCTCCTCGCCGTCGGCTCCAGCCTGTACCATATCAACTAAAAGCAGTGACCGCCTTTTAGCGATTGTGCTTTTTCACAAATGTGCTTTTGCGGTTTGATTTACAAAATCGACACCAAGTAATTTCTCTGCCTGACTCCTGGTAAAGCCACTTTGATTGATGGTATCTGTAAAAAGTACTGGACTGTTGAGTTCTGCTTTTTATATTTAAAACTATATTCTACATGATCTGACCCGTCTGGAATGCGTGGACATTTTTTCACAACATGTTTACTTCCATCATAAACAAGCATGCTTTCTGCCCCCCCCCCCCCCCCCCCCCCCCCAAAAAAAGGAAAGGATCAAATGTAGACACAGTTTTTAGTTTGAGCATAAATGTAGAGTTCTCCTTAAACAAAAAGAAACCTGGTTTTGTCAGTTACCAAGATCCCCTGCAGACTACTTGATTTTCAAACAAATTAGAAATAAGGCCACCTGGACAGTTTGCAGTACAACTACTGCTCATTTACAAAAATAAATAAATAAAAATGTAATTGTCTGGCTCTGATTCAAAAAGACTGCGAGGGATCTGGAAAGTAAACTCTATTTACTTACTTCTGTAACTCGGATCCATTAAATACGCACTTATTCAGTGACTGTCTTTCTCCTGCGAATTACAACAAGCAACTTGTATGTTAGACGATGCTGGTATGTACTATCTGTGACCACTAGATGTCACTGGAAGACGGCAGAAAGCTGCTAGAGTCCCACAGAAAAACCTCCATTGCTGCTGTATTTGAGTGACGGAGCTAGAAACCATGTCTCCAAAAAGAAAAATCTATACGGCAGAATTTAAAGTCAGTATAGAAATAGAATAGTTCATAGATTTGGTAGTTTTGGCGTCCTCTAGTCCTCTAGTCCTCTAGTCCTCTAGTCCTCTAGTCCTCTAGTCACTCCTTCAAAAGCTTCTCCAACCACCTGATAAAACATGCCTCAGCCTCTCCCTGTCACAAAGGGTGTGCCTCAGGGCTCTGTTCTAGGTCCCCTTTTATTCTCAGTATTTATATAAATGACACTGCAGTTGGAGATTCTTAGATTTATTTATTTATTTTTGCTGATGACACACCTTTTTATGCCACCAGTCCCCTCCAAACAAACGGCTACATCTCACAAGTTTCAATAACTTTCAACAGGACTTCTCCTTAAACCTCACAGTGAACCCGTCTAAGTCCAATATCATGTGTTTTTTTTTTTTTTTTTTAATTTTAAGAAGGGTGTTGTGCTCATTTCACCCATGTAAAACTTGGAAAAAAAATAAAAAGTGTTTGTCTCAACTTGCACACCTGTGTGTCTTTTAGATTACCAAGCCTGAAGGCTTCACAGGAAAGTTCCTCCCAGCTGTAACAACTCTTAAGTCATCTGTAATTTCTCCGTATTACATCGGAGCTCTGAGTGTTGCCAAGTGATGGTCAGACTGATTTTTGTCTCTTCGGACCCGTCAGGAGATTGTTCTGCTGCTGCTGCGATTCGACGCCTGCGCCAGCATAATCAATGGAACGGCGCAAATCCCCACAGACGTCACAGAAGATGATGAAATTATTACCATGCTGGAGGGTAAAAAAAAAAAAAAAAAAAAAAGCCCACCGGAGCATTCCTTCAGATGGCTGCCGGCTCCTCATTACTGCCTTTTTTTGTTCTTGGCTTTGTGCAGCTGCAGAGCGGAGGGAGACGAGGCGGCGGGAGGGGAAGCTTCTGGAAGCAGCCAGAGAGGGGGATCTCGCCTCTCTGTCCAAATTGGTTAGCGTCTGACCTTTCTGCAGGACCTCGGTGGAGGGAGTTGCCACCTGGACAGCGTCTCGCACGGTTAACAAGTCTTTCGCAGGTGGCGCCGGTGTCTGAGATGCACAAGCAGCACAATTACCGCCATTCTTTGACATTTGCATTGCCGGACTGGTCTAATCAGACGGCGACTTCTTTGAGTCGCAAACGCGTGTGCAGACATTTTTGTTTCCTTATTTTAGTGCATCGGGATAAATAGAATTAACCGAAAAGTGAATGACTGTTTTTCCTTCTGCCGCCCGCTCCTCAGCTCAGTGGGAAAGAGGCTCCGGATATCCACTGCAGGGACTCGGTGGGTAACACGCCTCTCCACTGTGCGGCCTACAGGGGGCAGAAGCAGTGCGTGGTGAAGCTGCTCAAGTGTGGCGCACAAGCTGACTTGAAGAACAGCAATGGTGCGTCTTTAATCTCCCCCAGCATTAATTATCATCGACGTGCAAACGCATCGCAGTATCCGCAGGCTCAGTACATTCATGGTTTTGTTCTCAGGTAGTTATTTTTACTAGTCGGATGAAATGAGTCAAAATGTTGGTGAGGAAACCTACGCACAGGGAGAACATGCACACTCCACACAGAAAGGCCCGGCCGGTGTTTCAACCCACGACACTCTCACTGAGAGGGCTTTTCACTGAGTACCGAATATATATGTATATATACACTAAATACTGACTTGATAAAGTGTGTATATTCATAACATGATGGAGATATCTTAAGTGTGTGTTTGTGTGTCTGATGGTGTTGCAGGACAGACGGCTTTCGACCTCGTCCGTACAGATGAACTGAAGCACATTCTAGCAGCATATCAGGAGAAGGTGAGCTCCGTGGTTTATAGGTCACTTTTTAAGTCATTTACATGGATGACGTATTACTATTAGAGTAGATATACAAATAGTATTACAATATGTTTTGGCTTCATGTCTCTTGACGTTAGTAGACTTAAGGAAATACTTGTGTTTAAAAAAGAAATTGCCACTAATTCAAATGAATTTCTTCCATGAAAGCAACAAACTGCAGGTCTAGGAGATAATTTAAGTACCAAAGTAAAAGCTGATTCTACACTTGAATAAAATATGCCATTAAAAAGACATGTTAAACCTGTTTTGGTTTTTTTCGCCATTTGACTTGAGTCATGTATGAATAAATCAGAGCCAATTACCTGGTAATAGTGATGAGTCAATGATGTTGGACATCATAATTTCAGAATAAAAGATTTTATTAACAGCTATTAGGATCCACAGACAGTTACAAATTAGAAAGGCTGTAACGGCCAATAATGTAAGCATTTGGCCCTTTTTCAAAGTAAAATAAAAAGCCTATAATGTAAAAACTTGTCAATAGTGTAATCAGATATTTGATCTATTATCGTAGTAACATTTGACCAATAATGTAACAAGATTACATGTTTGAAGTAGCATTAAAAAAAAATTCCAAATGTATTGACTTCTGTCAATAATGTAAAATGCATTTATTTTAGATAAAAGTAAAAACAAAAAGCCCTTTTTGCAGGTTTTGTGCAGTTCGTTTATGAAAAATAAATATGATTGATGAGATAAACGTCAAATTCAATGAGAATACAAACGATGTAGCACTTTTGGTTTTGGTCATTAAAAATCTTTTTGCTTTTTTTTATTTATTTTTGACATTTTTACATTCGAAATGGCCAAAATGTTCACATCATTGACACTTGGTGGTTATTACAGAGATTTTTACTGAAGTAGAAATGAGGTATGAACATCCTCCGATCTAGATCAGCAACTGTCACAACTGTTATATTTTATAATAATGTTATTCTCTTTTTAATCCAATATACATCAATTCCAGTCCTGTCTTTGATGAAGTTTTTAGCTCCACTGATTTTTAAATTTTTTTTTAGATAACATATTCTAGTATTTTAATGAAAAAAAAATCTTCCTCTGCTTTGTCGGTCTTCCTCTCCTCTTCCTCGGGTATGAGCTGCAAAAAAGACTAAATCTGGCCTTCATTTCACAGTCCTCAAAGGCAGATTCATTTATTCCCTTTGGCAACCCTCTGTTCTTTCTTCAAGCACCACAATCAACTTCAGAAAAATCTAATGAGCAAATCTCATCGAAATCTGCTCGACTCGACACTCGTGTGTCCTACACAATGAAAGCCTACTTCTTTCTTCTTCTTTTTTTTTTCCAGCCCCTCATGAGTTAGTACCTTTTTAGAGAATAGATGCAGTCACCCTAGACGTCATTCAACAATTTATCGGAGAGAGTATGTCACCTGGAGAGATGTTTAAATAGTATATTATCAGTGAACTTTAAGATGAAAATCCCTTATGTAAAAAAAAAAAAAAAGATAGAAAATAAATGTATGTAATTATTTATGATGAGATGAGAATAATAAAGTCTGTCAAAATTAAATGAAAATATTAACTGTTTAAAAAATATATAGTAAAATTGTATTCATTAATATCTTAGACTATCAGATTTATATCTAAAGAGTACTGATTATTCTAATGAAAAATGACTAGTAGTGAAGAAACCTGAGTGAATGTGTGTATTTCTGTTGATCTTATGTAATATTGCTTAAAAGTGATGGTACACTTGATGTTTTAATTGTGTTAAATTGGCAGATAAAATATTTTCTGCAACCTTACATTCAAAGTTTGACACTTTTGTAATTTAAAAAGAAAAAATTTAAATTGTAATATTTGCAGAATAATGAAATAAACAACTGTATCACTTCAATTCAAAATTTCTAGATTTTGCACTAATCTTGTAGACAAGACTTGTCTACAAGATTACTTGTTTAAATAAGCCTCTAATATTATTTTTCACAATAATTTAAGAACATACAGTAAGGAAAATGTCTCCAAAGCGCAACTTCTCATAGTTCTTGAAATGGTTATTAGTTATTTTAAATGTTTCGTTTACCTTTCTGAAGGTGTCGCCGAACAAGCCAGCTTTCTGTTGGTGCGGGAGAGATATAAAAAATTTAAATACAATATTAAAAATTACAATAATAACCTCCTAAAAGTCAAAATAAATATACTGTGATTAAATTTACTTGTCAGAATTCTAATTTAAAACATCTAAAACAAGACACATCTCCTTCACTTTGCATGATCAATTGACCTTCTATTAAATATTTCATTTCCAGTGCATCAGGTTTTTTTTTTTTTTAAATTTAAGATCACCAAATAGTCAGGAAAGGAAATTGTATTTTTTGCGTGAAGCATGGAGGAGGCACCATCATGCGGTGGGGCTTCTCTGTTTTCCTGGTTTTGGAAAAAATAAATCTAAATTCTGAGTTAAGGTGAATAAGTGAACAGAGGCGACCACAGTCTGTCAAACATTGACACGAGGCAAAGGGGAGAAATATAAATACTTATTTTTATTTTTTATTTACACCGATTCCAAACGCCGTGCACCAGCAGCACTTGCTTCTAGGAAAAAGTCACAGAACACAATCACCTGCCCGATGACGGCTTAATAGAACTTCTCAGCTCCCCCCCCCATTGTCTGTTTTTTTCTGTTGCGTGCTCGCAGCAGTTCTGGCGGCTGTGGAGAAAGAAAAAAAAAACAAAAAAACAACCAACTCCTCTGAGACGTCAGCAGTCCTCGCTGCTTCCTGGATGCCTGATAAGCCTTGGCACAGCTTCGGTGCTCAGATCTGCACAGTCATGGTGGAAATTTCACAAAAAGCAAAAGCACTGCTGAGTTAATGACACGCTTACTGGTGAATTCTGAATCGTTTCAGGTTTGGTTTTATTATAATAAAAAACCAAAAGCAAAAGAAAGAAACAGTCTGACCAGAATTCAGTTAACTGTCTGTGCACAAGTGTGAGAAATGTTGTTTTTCTTCCACTAAAAGGATGTGAGCGGTGGGGTGCAGAAGATTGAAGGTGCTCTCTGGAAGGTAGCAGATGTTTAAGTGGTTTTTTTGTTTTTATTTCTTCCGCTCTCCAATATAGACAATCTTCAGCTCGGGCTCAAACCTTCATACCTTTTATAAACTCTTCATTTTACGCAGAAGTTTCTGATGGTCTGAGCCGTGTTGAGAAAGTTTCGGAATAGATAGTTAGGGCTGGGTGATTCGGCCTAAAAAAAAAAGAAATTATGATTTTTTTTTTTTTTTAAATGCACTTAAAAATGAGTGCAGACATCAGATATATTGTCAAAAGTACAACTTTATTGATGTGATTGTCCTCAGAGCTAAAATACATATAAACAATTAATTAAAAAAATTTAAATTATTTTTAGCTGCAAAATCGATAACTCTATTAAATCTCTTTTTGTTTTCGCCCAGCCCCAGACAGATTTATTTCTCTTTCTCTGACCTGCTTGGCTGTTTCCTTTGGCCACGTTGTTGTTTTCCGTTTGCTCTCCGGCAGAGTTCTCGCTTCCTCGGCTGGAGACGCCACTGGGTTGTACTGGAGAACGGGACGTTGTCCTGGTACCCGAGACAGTGAGAGAACGTCACCTGTGGTTTTCACAACTACATCGGATCAATCCGCCGGCATTTGCATATTTGAAATTCTGCTCCAAAGCCTCGGGAGGGTCAACAACTTTGCAGAAATTAGTAGAACACTTTCTATGTTATTTGGTGTTGGATTTAATTTTATTTATTTAAAATTTTTCCTCCAGAGCCGATGCTGTGGCCGGAGTTCGACAACAAGGCTGCAAGTGTCTGTCCCAGTCGTACTGCATGGTAAGCAGCCCGGTCATCCTCCGTTAATCTCTGCCGTGATGCTCGGTCAGTGTTCAGAGACTCGCCGATCGGCCCTGCGTTTTGTCGTTCCAGGTCAAACCCTGGGATAATTGCTTCTTCATGCTCCGATGCTTTGATGACACTGCGCATTGCTTCAAGGTCCCGTCAAAGACTCACTCGGTGGCGACGAGAAAGGTGACGCTCGAAAAGTCCCGTTCAACCTGCGCGCCTCACGCAGGAGCTGATGTGTGCTCGCCGCGGCTATTTTTGGGAACGTAGGGATGGATGGACGCCTTGGAGAAACACGCGTCCCACAGCACTCGCCACTGCACCCGGGAGCAGCTCGTCGACGAAGTGGTCGGTGACGGCGGCGCAGGAACGGGGAACCTGACGCAGGCGTTTCAGGTGGAGAAGCGAAGCCCAAAGCTTTTCATATCTGTTTTATTTATCCAGCTCAGTGTTTGTTTGTTTTGAGCTGTGAGTGGAATTAGTTTTTTTTTAAAGCGTCCTCCTCACTTCCAGGCGGCTCGCGCCTGCCAGCAGAAGCTGGAAGCTGAAGTGTCGATATTTCTCTCCATGGTGAAGAACGAGGAGAATTCTGGTGAGTTTTACTAAACGCAGAAGTACAAGTAGGTGGAGGATTGTATGCGACAAAAGGAAGAAGAAAACTAACACGAGATTCATCGCAACACAAGGTAAACAAAACTCCAAAAAGTGCCTTGCTTCAGTGTTCGCTTTGCCTCGTGAAGAGGAGTGGAGATCTAAAGCAGGAGTGGAGATTCATTCCCCTGATGGGACCGTGTGAAACATCCAGGAAATCATAAGTTTGACTAAACTTATTATTATTATTTTTAAAAATTTTGTTGAAACAAGTTTTGCCTCCATTAAATCTGATCCAAGAAATCTCATTAGGAAAATCCATATATTTAAGGTGGATAACATTTTCTTTTTTTTTTGTTGAATTCATTCACTTTTATTTTGCTCCCAAAACAACAGAGTCATTCCAAGGTACAAAATACATTTTAGTTTTCTTCTTCACCTCCACTTGCTCCTCCCAGTTTGAGTTTCTCCTCTCTCCATCTAGAAGAGCGAAAGCCTGCCCCCTTGTGGCCACTCGCCTCACACCTTCATTCAGACTTCAGAACTTTCTGCGCCGTGTCGATGATAATTCATCTTTCTGTTCTTCGCCTTTTCACAGCCGTGGCTGCGCCTCTTCTCCTCAAAGCCAAAGAAACCAGTGAGCTCTCCGGGGAAACCTGCTCGGCTCTCCGGGTGTGTCTGGAGCTGCTGGCAAAACAAGAAGAGGTGAGCGAAAAACTCAACGTTCACCTTGGAGGGAAAAGCCTTCATCACATCACGACTATAAACGTATTTATAACTCTGCACAGTGGCGGCTGGTCGTCCATTTCTGAGGTGGGGCTCTTCATTATTATTCAATTTCAGCCAAAGTTAACTTCATTTAAATAAAGTGCTTTTATCTGATCTGATCTGAAAGATATTGTACTTTTAAACAGCTCGTGCATAGAGAGAACTTATTAAGACTCTTTTATTAACATACTTGTAAACAAGTACAAGCAGAAACTTCATTAAGTCCCTTTTAGAATATAAATGTGTTTTGGGGCTGATTTACCTGAAATGACAGTTAGTCTGAGTTTAGGGAAAACAAAAGGTTTATTTTCAAACAACACATCAATCCAAAGTATTCTAAAATTGCTTTGAAAGAAACTTAAAAAAAAAAAAAAATGAATTGCAACATAAACAGTTTTTTTTAAGCTCTTAGATTTTCAGTCATTAATAAATATGAGCAGATCTAAATATTTACAAACAAAATTCTGAGCACATTTCTGTTTATGTGAAATTTGAGAAAGTTTAACCTGACCTGCAGCATTTCAGCCAAATTTCTCCTTTCAAAAGAATAAATTAGAAGAGATGTGACCGTTAATAATCAGACTCACCGCTTGTTCATCTCAACATCTCATAGAGTCACACGAGAACAAACCACAACTGACTTTAAGCCAATCACTGAGCCAGGGGCGATTTCAAAAGCGCCCCGAGTCTCGGACATTAAACGAGGCTGATTGGTTTAATTTCATGTCAGTCACTCTGGTATGAATCGGTAATTGTTGAGTGCGCTGCTAAACCCCGCCTCCTCAGGGCGGCTCTCACATCGACCCAAGCTGCTCAGACACACGCCACGAGAGGGAGAAATTATAATATAAAACGATGTGTGAATATCAACACAGTTCTTTTTAGATCATTATATTCATACCTGAAACTATGGAGGCGATATAAATGAACACATCCCTGCTGGGGGAATAATAAAGTCTTATCTTTTTTTTCTTAAATACAGTGTGTGTGTACGTGTGTGTCCCATTGGCTGCACAGTGCCCTTGGGTGGAGGGTGGAGCGGGGGGGGAGGGGGGTAGTAGTAGTGCAGGAGCAGTGTGCAGTAATCGGTGGCTCGTCTGTAGGTAGGACACAGGCGAGATCCGTTTTTATGCTTAGGTCTGCAGATCAGCGTAGCCACACACACACACACACACACACACACACACACACACACACACACACACACACACACACACACACACACACACACACACACACACACACACACACACAGAGGCTCCAGGGAACGGCTGTGCATTGACTGAGGGAAGTCGAGCATATTCACCGGCTCAGCTGGAGCTGCATGCGTCCCATCTCAGAGTGACAACACACACACACACACACACACACACACACACAAACCGGATCGTCGGAGCGGCAGGAAGACGAGCCGCTGACCACTCTCATCCTGCTCAGGTACCACAAACTCTCGTAACGCTTCTCTCAGCTGTCGGCTGCGTTGGCGGACGACTTCACGTCTGGAGGCATTTTGAAGTTTTGTCTCGGGCGCTGGCTGGTGTGATGGACTGACGGCGGATCGTCTGCATGTGGAGGTTAAGTCTAAATACTTTTATCGACGAGTGTGAGGCTGTTTGAAGCTGCTCCTTTTTCTTTTTTTTTTTTCTTTTTTCCTAAATGAGATTATGGAGTATTTTGCAGAGAACACTTACTTAATGCTGTAATCGACTGAGAGGCTGTGTCATCACGCTGTGCCTTTTTTAAGAAACACACTCACTTGGACTTTTATCTTGAAAACCGTGTCGGACTGAAAGCCACTGGCAGCATAAGCATGTGCGGGTGTGTATAGTAGAGTGTGCATTGAATTGTTATTGTTTCCTCGGCTGTGTCTAATTCTGCACAAAGGTGGCCGGGTGCAGCGTTGTTTGCACAGTGTGCGGAGCATTAATCTTCAGGCGCTCCGGCCGGGGAGGAGATCGGAGAGCAGCGGAGGAGCCGTCACGTGAGAAGCGTTGTGGAAATGTCACAACAAAAAGGACAGTGAATCAATTTGTGACAGAGCGGGGGGGCAATGATGTAATGAGGGGAAGGAAATGTCTCAACAAGCATGTTTCACAGACTGGACCCCTGCTTAACTGCTGCTGCCACATGGACTAACTGGATTACAGCTTCCACAGTGCTGAGGCTGCCTGGATTAACAGCATCTAATCCCACATTTCTATTGTCTCAACACTGATGGAGATTTACTGTAGAACTTTTTCTTTAGTGAACAACTAGATGGTATTAACAGTATTGGAAATGTCATTAACTATGTTCGGAACAGTAAAATATGATTAAAAATAGTAATAAATCATGTCTACAGGCTGACATGTCACGCTTAATATCAAGAATTTAATAAGGCTGAAATCTACAGTACAGGAAATTGTTGAAATTGAAAACATTTTTTATAATCAGTACTTATTGTCAACTTAATTTGTGAAAACAACTCCTGCTGAACCAAAGTGCAGCACATGAATAGACATAAAAACCTAAAAACAAAGTGCAAACAATGAAAAATATAATATTATCCGTTATAATCTAGATTTAAAAAAATATATATATCAATTCAAATTGTAACATCATTTTTAAAAGCAACATCTATAATTAGTTGAAGATTATTCCTAATGGCACATAATTTGCAACATGCAAATAAATGCAGACTGGATTAAAAAAAGAAACTTTTAATAAACAGTAAAGAATAATTAAAGTATTTCAATATTTATTCTGCAGTAACTTTACATAAAAAAAAAAAATTAATACTCCACAACTTCTGCAACTACTACTAAAGTAAATAAAACTTTGACTAAACAGAAATTCCAATGCCAATACTCGTTACTTAATTCATGAGAGCAACATCCAAATAAATAGATCAAATGGATTGTTTAAAAGTCTATTTGTTTGTTTTGACACCAGTTTGTAAGAACTGTTTGCTCTCCTTGGGGTTCCTCCTTGTTGCTGGACTCTATTATCTGCGGCTGTGACATCTGGCCAGATGTTTGCGCTCGGAGGGGTTGGCAGTCTTTACGGTATCGGCCCTCAGCTGTGGAGACGTGACCCAGTTGAGCAGCTGAATTGAGCCTCATGCAGACGGGCAGATCTATGCTGATGATTCTCATTGTTACCGACCGGTTTGAACCTTTTAGTTCTTTCCTCTGCTTTAGTGTCGGCATTCCACTTCAGCCAAAGTCCAGATTATAGAGCATCTTCCTCCGGCTAACTCATGTAACTTCATCTAACATCCAGATTATAGAGCATCTTCCTTCCACTTATGTATTCATATAAAGTAATCATTCCTCATCTCAGCTAATATCTACAGCGGCACAATAATCCAATTGTGTGCGGATTATTAAGATTGGATGTACTGAGCGACTCTCTGTGTGTGTTGGGTCGTTACCCTTCGGAGAAGAGGAAGCACGTTTCCCAACAGAGTGAGATGTCGTCCCTTCGCTGTGCTGGCCGAGGAGAAGCGTCGCTCCCAGGCACCCGCGAACAAACAGGGGGCTTAAAATAGCCCCCGTCTGCGTGGCAGGAGGCCGAGGCCGAGCGAGAGGCGCTGGTTACACAACAAAGTGCTCCGCTCCTGAGCAAAGTGCCTGGGACGGGGACGCTGCTCCGCCGGGACGTAATTTACCTCCGCCCGTATATTTTTTTTTTTTATGGCCGGGTGTCCTGAAGGGGGCTAATTGTAATGGCATCACATGGCAGATTTGCAAGGGGGGGGGGGGGGCATAGTTCCACTGCAGCACTAGAGGAGGAGTGGTATTGTTCAGGCCATTTACGTGTTTAATATCCAGTTTAAATTCCTTTGTTTGTTTGCACTCGCTACGTCTCCACAGTATTTAATTTGATTATATTTGTTTAGAAATGGATCAGGTGGTGTGGTGGTCAGTGGTCAGCACTGTGTGGCCTCACAGTAAGACCAAGGTTTGACTCGCCTTTTCCGGGGAGTCTGCATGTTCTACATGTGCGCCTGTGGATTTTGCCATAAATCATTTATTACTGGATGAATAATTTCATTATCACACATGGTATGGATGTTCTAGTTGTGATGAGATTATGTTAAATGTGTGTGTTCAGTGAACATTTTCACCTTAATGAATCTTTCAGCTGTTTGTGTTTATCGACTGTCTCGTTACCAAAAAGATTTTCAAGACCAATTTTTGGTTGTAAAATGCATAATAGATAAACACATAAAAAATATTGAATCCAACTTGAAAAAAAATTGTGGAATATTGAGGTATACGAACATTTTTAATAAGTATTTGATCATGGAAGAAAAAGTAGGGGGAAAAACTGCAAGTTTTAATTTTGATATGTTAAAAAAAAAATTTTTTAAATCGAAGACCTAAAAAAATAACATACAAAAACATTATTGTTGTTGTTGTTGTTGTTGGGCACATTCAGTGAGGGAATGTATTTTTCAGAGAGAAATCTGTAAAGTTGTTGAAGGACGAAAGGAAACACTGATGGCACCGCGACCCGACTCGGGTTGCTCTGCGCCGACACCCGATCCTGCAGAGCTCTGTAGACCCGATACCGGATCTGTGGGCCGGGTCAGAATAATGACCCGCTGTCTACACACACACATACTCACACACACTGAGTAAGAACATCAGACAGGTATTTAACCCTTTATTGGACAAGAGAATCTTCCTCCACACGAACTGCTTTAAGTTAAGAACAATTAGAGCTGCAGAAAATATTGTTATTTTTTTATTGTAGTAATACGTTCAAAGTTGGAACGTAAACCTGACATTCCAGTGAATCAGCTCAACCTCACACATGCTCATTCCACAAATGCAAATGTGTTGACATTAAAAGTTTAAATTCAAATTAAGCAGCGGTTCAATAAAACTTTATTTTTTGTTATCCATAAGTCGCTAAAGAATAAATTTACATTTTATTGTTGTCAATATATCAACGTGATTGGTATACATGACAAAAAAGAACAAAGCTTCCATGTACTTTTCTTTCATGCTCTGCAAAGTCAAAATAACAAATTAAAATGGGAGATAAACTCTAAATATTTTTTCTATAATTAAGTGGTGGTGGTGTAAATTAGGGGCAAGAGAACAAATGGAAGAACAAATCTCAAGTTGCGTCGAGATCCCAATATTCAACAAAATAACGCACATTTAGCCAATAGCATGTTGTTCTTATAACTATCTAAACTTGTACATTGAGTCAGGTGTAACTTTGCTGAAGTTTGGACAAATTATGAAAATAGTGACAACTTCTGCTTTAAACTTGAGAAAATCGAACAATTTATTTCACCTCTTTATTTTGATATCAGCATCCCTCTGTCTGCTCAGATCTCGTTTTTTATATCACAGTGTCATCAGCGTAACGCAGCACTTTATCCTTTGTACTTTTTAACAAAATTTTTTCTCTTTAATTCTATTTTATTTTATTCAATTTATACTTTGACTTTTTCCTCCTTTAATGTACCTTTGTCTTTGCTCTTGCTGACTATATGTGTTTTGAAAACTGATTATTTGCATAAAAGAAGAGATTTGGTCCTACTGTAGAATATATATTTAATCTAGTTATATAAAACGTAATGACTTTGCCAACCCCTATAAATACTCCAAACAAGTCAAAGCCAGTGAACGCCGAGTATAGAACATCTGCACATTTTCCTGTTTGACATGTTAAGTTATTATTTCAGGTCTCGTTGCACACCTGTTGTGTTTCCATGCGTCTGACCTCGTGTTTCCGCAGGTGTGGAGCCTGAAGGTGGAGCAGGAGGTGGAGAAGAACAAAGCTCTGACTGAAGCCCTGCAGACTTTGGCCACCGAGCGCCACGAACTCAAGCAGCCGCAGTGTAAGAGCAGGAGGCCGTCCACCCTCAGCACCCTCACCCAGGATGACTTCTACGACGCCGTGTCAGGTGGGCAAGCCAACGCCACCGACCCCAATCCAAACATCAGATCTGTGCTGCCACAGCAACAAAAACAACACATTCATTCACACCTTCTGCATTTTCCTGTCATTTCAGGATTCAAATATTGTAATTTTCCTCACTAGATAGTTAGTGGGAGAGAGAGATGCTCCGTAATCTGGATGTCAGCTGCTTTGGGGAGACAGAAAATCTGTGAACTCGGACTTCTTTGAGCCAGCAAATATAAATTAAATCCCGGATGTAAACTCCTGTTTGAAAGGCCCAGAGATAAATGCAATAGGTGTATGAATGCTTCCTGTAGTGTGAGTGCACGCTGTCTGGGGGAGGAGCAGCATCCAGAGAGCACAAAGCAAACAGTGTGGGAGGAAACGAAGCCTCAGTGTGGCCTCGCATTGGAACATTATCCACAGGTGGGGTTTGGGAGGAGGAGGAGGAGGAGGAGGAGGAGGAGGAGGAGTATCTGTTTGTGAAGTTGAGGCTGCAGAGCTGGAGCATTGTTTCCGTGCTGATTAGTGTGTATTTGTGTGTGTGTGTGTTTGTGTGTGTGTGTTCGACCTGTCAGACTCGGAGTCGGAGTTCTCAGTGAGCGACTTCCTGTCTGTGGCCAGTCGCTCCTTCGAAGAGGACGAGGGGAGAGACGCCCCCCTTCTTCTCCATCCCAGCGAGCACCGGGGGCCCGCCGGCATGTCGGGGGAGGGTAACCATGGCAACGCACCGGCCCAGCACAACGGAGTCAAGAAGCACAGGTGGGACGCGCTCCGTTAAAACGCCAAGGCGTGTTTACCGGCTTCGACGTTTTCGCCTCCTGCATCTCGGCTTCTGATCCAGACGATTATCATCAGTCCCGTTAAGAAACAAAACAAACTTCTCGCGATGTTTTTGTAAATGCGTCAACGTGCACGTTGAACTGGAGACTTTCAGTCTGCATCAGATGTCTCCTCTGAGGCTGGAGTCGCCATTTAAAACCAGCCGCGCCTGCAGATAAGTTTCCCTAATCTTAAATAATTGATTCTAAGTTAGATTGATTTGATTCTTGAAATCTCGTAAAAGCTTCAGACAATTGGTGTGAAACTCTCAGCCCCCAGGTGAAAAGCTAAAAACAGCCCACAAAAGCTGCAAACTGGCCCAAGACGAGTTAAAATATCAAACTGTTGCTTTTTATGTTCTTTAGGAATAAAAATATCTGTAGTTGTGTTTTTCATTGGCCAGAGCAGTAATATCCAGCATGTACATCCAGAACCCCTTGGCTCTGGACCCACATGCATTTTTGCCTTCACATAAGGATTTTGCTATTATTATAATTATTTTAAATTTATACCACAATATTTTTTAAAAGGACTTTTATATCCTGGCTGAGCAATGTCCCAAATGGCTTAAAAGGGTCAAAAACCCTAGAATAGTCAGGAACGGCTAAAATGATCAAAAGTTCCAAACAACTAGAAAAAGTGAAAATGAAGTAAAACAACAGCAAAATGGCTAAATGTGCTAAAAATGGATAAACACACTAAAAACTGAGCTAAAATGTGCCAAAACAGTTCAAATAACTCAAGTGGCTGAAATTATTAAAACGGCTAAAACAGCTACACTGGTTGGATTACTAAAGCTACTAAATTAGGATTAGGTTTACTCTAATCCGTTATAAATCTGTTTAATTTATTACCATAATTCATGGACTGTAAATCTCACATATATAGAGGAGGATTAGGAAGAAGAAAAAATGGCCTTAAAATAAAAAATAAAAGTCACGAGGATGAAAAAAACTAAAGTCTCTCTGCTGTATAAGAACAAGAATTAATCAATTCTGTTGCAGATATTTGTTTTACTCGAAACTGAAATTCAAAAGTTATATTGTAATATAAGAAGGAAAAAAAAAAAGTAGTTTTCCTCATGACGTACAAATTACTATCAGATTTTGAGCTGGGGTTTCAGTTTAAAAGACGAATAACTGATTCGAGATTATTTGAATCCGTCACTGCAGACTTCACCTGATGGTGCAGATCTGATTATATTCATCAGTTTTGTTTCTATAATCCCACCCCTCTTTCGGTGATCAAAAGTTAAACGACGGCTCGGCTGCAGACTCCGGTCAGATGTTCTGAGTTGTAACGAGAAACCCTTTTTCCACTGCCGCCTGTTTCTGGAGCCGCTTGTTGTTGCCGGAGCGTCGGGCCCACAGAGAATAAAGCTGTTTTTGTTTCTCATCTCCCGGCGAACAGTCGGCTCACCACCGCTGTGTGGTGCTTTTCTCCAGGATTAGAAGAGCTGTGTGTTGTTTTTTTTTTTTTTATTCTTATCTTTGGTGCTGGTTCTGGTTTGGCTTCTCTTCCTGAATCCAACAAGTGATGAATGAATAATTGAGCTCGCCGCTCGCCGTGCTCCGAGCGCTCGGGCCTGTGTTGTGTTGTTGGTTAATCATTAATGAGGTGTCTGTTTATTTGGAATTACTTCTCTCCGTCAAATTCATCGGATTCCTTCAACCTGTTACCAATCCGACCTGTTGCTGCGTTTAACTTTTTACTGCTCAACAAGTTCTCTCTGCAAGAGCCATGAAGTACCTCGAATCAAAGTACATTGTAGTAGTATTGTTATCATGCAACAGCAACACAAATGATGTTGATTTTACTGTGCACAATATGGACATTTCAGGAATACTTTAAATAAACTTAAATCAGTGTAAGCCCAACTATTGAATCATAATTGTCTTCATGAAATAATTATATGTATTTTATACCTTGAACAGCAAGAACATGCTATTTATTCTCATATCTGTCCGATGAATACTCTGTTGGAATAGAATCGTTATTATAATGGGTACAACGAGATTTAAAAGTACCAAAAGTACCTCTGAAGTCATAGGAAGTATTATAGTGGTATTATATGCCTGTAATAGTAATATAAGGGCGAGTACTTATAACTGTGCACAGCAATAATGTGTATTTCTATAGATAAACAAAGTTAAATAAATGGTTTGCATGCAATAGTATTATAATGGATGACGCACAAAAAGTGTACCACTTAGTATTTCTGCAAGTTCTACCTTGAAAAAGATTGACCTATTGTAGTTGTATTAGTTTCTTGTATGCAGTAGTGATATGATGATTGTCGTACAATATTATCATCCAAAGATATGCTCTCTGCAGGAACTCCAAATTCTTTAAAATACCTCAAGTTAAGAAAAAATATTATAGTCAAAATACTAAATATGAAGCTACAATACCTCAAACTCAAAAATAATAGTATTCTAGTCATCGTAGAATCGCAGCAACATCATGCAATAAACTCTTGAAGCACGATCAAAAACTCTAGTCAACAACTTGACTCGGTGAAAGTGGGACGTTTTTAAATCCTGCAGGTGTGATATGAGCACGAGTGTCTTTCTGCAAGTCGGACAAATACGCTAAAACGCCTCGAATTAAAGTAAAAAGTGCTGGAATGAACATCCGTGCAGGAGATTGACTTCTGCTGTGCAAAACAGCAAAGAGCAGTTCGGTCTGTTTGACGGAGTTTTTCTCTGCAGGATTTACCTTTTTAAACTACGAGAGGACTTTGCAGTTGTTTTCATGCCTTCAGTCGTGAGTCTGATCATCAATACTTCTTATACACGAGTGTATAACATCCCAGCTCTTCAGTTTTTATGAAAGAAGTTATGTTCAAACGTGGAACAAATTTCCTTCGTTATGCATCACTGCTGCTCATCCTACACGTGATGTAACCCCCCCCCCCCCCCCCCCCCCCTTGTTTATTTAGCTGAAGTAATGGCTTTTATTTGTGCAGTTGCTTCAGCACTCATTTTTAAAGAGCGAAGCACCATCTGCCCGCCGGCTGAAAACCTGTAAAACGGCGAGAGCTGCTGCAGGATGAAATGTGTGTTTTCACATTCATGCACAATACTCTGCATACAACATGAGAATTAAAGAGCCGTACACTGTACATACACACACACACACACACACACACACACAGCTGAAGCTTTTTGGCTTGGAGGTGTCGGATGACCTTTTGATTGTGCACGCTCGTACACGCAGGAAACAGATTGACTCAAAAGTTTTGGAAAAGTAACGTGACGAATTGACTGTTGGCCAAAAATGAACCGTTGGTAGATTAAAGAGGTGAATATTTGAATGTATTCCACTTGAAACTCTCTCTCGCTCTCCTCTTCTGTGAACCTCCTTCCCTCAGAGAGTCTCTGCCGACTCCCATGTTCTCCAGGAATGACGTGAGCATCTGGAGCATCCTGAAGAAATGCATCGGCATGGTGAGAACAAACCAGCAAAACGGCCTTTTCTGTATTTTCTGGGGCTTTTCTGTCACGTTTGTTCAAGACACGCATCTAGTAAAACGACTTTCAAAAAGTAGAGATGATAAAATGTGTAGAGCTCAATGTATTTTCAGTTCTTCAGCTTCTCTGTGTTTTAATATATTATTTTATTGGATTTATTTCATTTAAACTGATTTTGTTTCCCCGTTTTAATCAAAAATGTTTATTTAAATAATATATTGTTTTCCAATTTATTTTACTTTAATCAAACAATCCAAACATTTATGTTTCTATTTTCCTTTAAAAAAAATTATAAAAAAAAAGTATTCAGAAATCAGCTGAAACATGATCTATCAATTCCATAAATAGCTGCAGTTATTGAGGTGTCATACAGGTTGTTAAAGAGCAAAATGACTTTTCTTGGGACAAACTGTGTTTGACCGTCGAATCAGGATCGGCACTTTTTTGTATCTTCGCCTCTGCAATTAATCCAGAGTTTTCTGTCGCACCGTCTACAGACTCTTCTCTGCCTGCAACAATTTAAAGCACATTTTCAAATATGTTTGTTTGATGTTACGTGAGAGATATTCCAGTACAGTGACTGTTCTTCTTTGCAGGAGTTATCAAAGATCGCCATGCCGGTGATCTTTAACGAGCCGCTGAGTTTCCTGCAGCGACTGACAGAATACATGGAGCACACCTACCTCATCCACCAGGCCAACGCCACAACAGACTCCGTGGAGAGGATGAAGGTACGGCTCAGAAACGCACAAAACCTCATCTGGATCCATTCAGACTTTTTAGGTCATTTTGGTCTGTGCAGATGATTATCAAGTGGTTACCGTGGCGACGCTAACAAACACGGAGTAAAGTTATTATTGTTTATTATGAAACAGTGAGGGAGGAATGAATTGCCAGCCAGCATACTTACCTTCCTGAATAATTTGAGAAGAAACCAAGATAAAAAAAAAAAGAAGTAAGTGGAGTGAAAAGGGGAGACTTTTAGAGCATTTAACATAAATTGCAGTGAAAAAAAAACCCAAAAACTCAAGCAAATTACGTCACCATGGGTCACAGTGGCAACAATATATTCTAGTCTATTTGTTTTGCATACAAATTAAATTTTCAGTGATAATTGCAGCTGAATTTTGACCACAGGAACTTCGAGTATCAATATTGTAGAAATGCTGTAAAAACGTCGCTGAAATATTGTAGATATGCTACTGAAATATTTTAGAAACATTACAATGTTGTTGAAATATTGTAGAAATGCAATAATGAGAAATGTTGAAAAATAATGTTACTAAAATATTATAGAAATGTAGAAAAGTTGTAGAAACATTGCTGAAATATTATAGAAATGTAAAGATGTTGCAGAAATATTGTAGAAATGTAGAAAAGTTGAAGAAACGCTGCTGAAATATTGTAAAAACAGAAACATTGAAATACTGAAACGTACAAACAGTGTTGAAACTATGTAAAAAATATGTTTTTACAATGTTTGAACATAGAAACATTGTATAAATATTGTTGAAACAAAGTCGTAGAAATGTTGCAGAAGCGTTGATGAAAGGTTTTCCCGCAGTGTGTTGCAGCGTTCGCCGTGTCGGCCGTCGCCTCACAGTGGGAACGGACCGGGAAGCCCTTCAACCCTCTGCTGGGGGAAACCTACGAGCTCGTCAGGCAAGACATCTACTATATATAATTATATATAGATTATTTATATATCGACTATTAAATTCCAGTTTGGTGTTTGAACACCTTCCTGTTCCCCCTCAGAGACGACCTGGGCTTCAGGTGGGTGTCGGAGCAGGTGAGCCATCACCCTCCGGTCAGTGCCTTTCACGCCGAGGGCTTCAAGGAGGACTTTGTCTTCCACGGCTCCATTTATCCCAAACTCAAGTTCTGGGGGAAGAGCATCGAAGCCGAGCCCAAAGGAGTCATCACGCTGGAGCTTCCAAAGTGAGTTCAGCCTCTGGGCAGACTGATGTTCCCTGGTACAAGTGAGAGAGGCTGCAGGGACCGAAAGTGCGATGAAAATGAATGAAACCGCTCCGTCTTCTGCACCTTTTAAACCGGGACAGAAGTTCCAGGCAAGAGGAGGCCTCCTGTCTATTTTGGACTATAAGGTTTTTTGGTTTTTGTTTTTTTCTTTTGGGCGTTTGGCTGGTCATGTAACTTCTATTAATAACAGACTCATATACCAAAATACAGCGGTACATACCATCTGTGTCCACTAGATGTCACTGTATGACTACTGTCATTTCTGGACTATAAGGTGCTACTTTTTTTCTCACCCTTTGAACCCTTCAGCTTAAACGGAATTTTGATTTTTTACGAGCTTCATGCTGCCAGTACCTGGGTGATGCTTTCAGGTGCATCACGTAACTCTGACCTTTCTTTTTTGTCTTCCTTTTTTTTTTTCTTTTTACATTTGGTGGGTGCGGCTTATATTCAGGTGCACTCAGTAGTCCGGACATTACGGTAGATTACTACAGAAAAACCTCCATTCCTGCTGTATTTGACTAATGAAGCAAGAGAAAACTTGGAGACATTTGTTCATGTGTGTTTATAAACCATTTCAATCTTCCAGAATTAATCCCCAGTTAAAGGTCACCACGCAGATGTTTGGATTCACTCCAGTAGTTTTTTGCTTCACCCAACTGGAACGTATGAATATCAAGGCACTTAATATTTAGATTAAAAATGGAAAAATTCAACAAATTAACCCCATACGGGAATAAATCAAGAAACCTCTATGGGAACCAAGTCCTCCACAGGTCGGGGGATTTTAGAAAAGAGAGAACGAACACAAACAAACTAAAAAAATTAAAAGTGGGACGTTAATGTGAGCAGGAACTTTGGAGCGACGAGATGGTTTAGAAAAGAAGAGCAGGATTTAGGTGTCACTTTAATGTACCAT
The DNA here is from genome assembly GCF_963383615.2 of Lipophrys pholis. Taxonomy (NCBI): domain Eukaryota; kingdom Metazoa; phylum Chordata; class Actinopteri; order Blenniiformes; family Blenniidae; genus Lipophrys; species Lipophrys pholis. Next base: position 52,185,767 of record NC_137635.1, read on the forward strand.
CATCTTGAATCTGTGAAAACATAAAAAGCAGCTTAACCGAGGAAATAATCCACCGTGAGCTCGAACTACAAATCTTAACGAATAATAATAAAGTCTTGAACCACAAACGGAAAATCGGTATTTTGTTCCGAGTTTCTTCAGAGTGTGTGACGTGGATTTTGTCCCTCGTCTCCTGCAGATTTAACGAAGCCTACACCTGGAGCAACCCCACCTGCTGCGTCCACAACGTCATCGTCGGCCAGCTCTGGATCGAACAGTACGGCAACGTGGAAGTGATCAATCACAAGTAAAAGCACTGCTCCTCCCTCCCTCCCTGTGTGTGTGTGTGTGTGTGTGTGTGTGTGTGTGTGTGTGTGTGTGTGTGTGTGTGTGTGTGTGTGTGTGTGTGTGTGTGTGTGTGTGTGTGTGTGTGTGTGTGTGTGTGTGTGTGTGTGTGTGTGTGTGTGTGTGTGTGTGTGTGTGTGTGTGTGTGTGTGTGTGTGTGTGTGTGTGTGTGTGTGTGTGTGTGTGTGGAATACATTTGCATGGAGAGCAGCGTTCTGCGGAGGAACGTTGATCTCCTTCCAGGTCCGGCGTATTGATCATGGGAGCAGAACTGGGACTCCTGCCGGCAGGATAATTAATGTTGGAAAAGTCTCGGCGTGCAGGAGGAGAATCCGTGATCAGGCCGTCGCTCTCGTTTCAGAACCGGAGAGCGATGCAGCCTGACGTTCAAGCCCTGTGGCCTGTTTGGAAAAGAGCTCCACAAGGTGGAAGGATACATCCTGGATAAAAGGTTCCGTCACCGTCACTTCCACCTCTTGACTCCACTGTTCATTTTGTTGCTTCGTGTCTCTGAAGCTGCGATGCGTTGCTCTCCCAATGTTCCAGCAAAAAGAAGCTCTGTGCGATCTACGGGAAGTGGACGGAGTGTCTGTACACGGTCGACTCGGCTGCTTTCGACTCCCACAAAAAGAGCGACAAGAAGAATCCAGATGACAAGAAGGGCAGCAAACAGGTGCCCCGACTTCTAATGGTTCTGTCTCGTTTGACTTCGAACGGTTTTAAATGGCAGTTTATGGATAAAGCATTGAAATAAAAGAAGTTAAATCTACTTTATATTCAACTTTAACCGGACGAGGGTCATTCCAGTGTGTTTTCCTCACATGGAGTCGGAGGGAGTGTCCCTGACTGGTGGACTCGGCGTTTAGCTTTGTTGTTGTGCTTCGTCTTGATTAACAACCAATCAGACGCCTCCTGAGAGCACAATTAAGAAATAAATGGATTTCACTTCTCGGGCACTTCTCCACCGCCCAAAGTGTTCTGACGTTGTTAATCACTGCACAATCCACCGGGGACAATTTTGGGGTTCGCTGTCTTGCTCGAGGACACTTGGGAATGGAACCCAACCAGGGCCTTTTACTTTACCGCATCTGCAATCTGCTTGCAGAAACTGCAGCCTCAACCCAACAGCCCTTGTTCACGTCTTTCATTGTGACGTCAGGTTTTAATGCCGAGCTGTCACTTTCGGTGAAGATTTCCTTCCTCTGCAGCTGTTTGCGTTTCACTCGGTGATTCTGCTCCGACCTGCATATGGCGCCGCGGCAACTCGACACCTGTTTGGTGCAATTAGTCGTCTGCCAGACGAAACGTTCCGCTTTGGGCTTGTCCGTCCATATGTCCCCTTTATGTTGGATTAGATGTAATAAAAGAGGACCTGAGGGGATTTATTGAACCGCTTTAAACGTCTGCAGCCGCTCGGGAGAAACTTTGGAGGCAAATAATTAGAAATCATGACCTCTGACACCATCAGAACCTTATTTTCTTCACAAACATTTAGTCTCAGACTTGATTGTAGTTGGGAAGCGCAGCTGTTCGGTGTTTAGTGGGTCTTTCAGGATGTTTTTGAGCTTCTATAATACCATCGCACAAACATGAGAAGACAAAACGACACGCTGGCTGCTGAGGTTCTGAACTTTCACTCCATTTAGTTCAATAAGGGAAGATCGAATGAAGAAAAGTTGTTTATACAGTTGAAAGAATAAAGGTTTAGTTTGGTACTCGGTGATATGTAGAGCGGAAAAAAAATTAAAATCACAATGAAAAAAGTAAAAATGGACTTAAAAATGTATTTTGGATTTATTAAAATACATTTTAGAACTAATTAGAGGCGGATTTATTCAGCGTTCCTGAAGTGAGCTCATGAATATTAAATATATTGGATATTATCAAAAGAGTGCAATTGTCCCTTTTCTATTGTTTTTAGACATTAATATTAATTTCCTTGAGGGTTTTATCTTGCTCTATTGTAAAATACAGCAGTAATGGAGGTTTTTCCTGTGATACTGTAGCAGCTTTCTGTGGTCATACAGTGACATCTAGTGGTCACAGCTGATATGTACCGTATCCTTTGATATACGAGTGACGTCCAGAAAATACAGTACTCTTATGCAGAGGGTGGATGTTGACACTTTGATAAAACAAATCTATAAATAGAAACAAGAATAACTGCCTTTCTTGAGATTAGTTGCATGAGCAGCCAAACAATGAAAAAAAGAGGAACTTGTAGAAAATAATGTCAAAATAAGAGACTCTCCAGACGGACTTATCTATTCAATTTGTGTTCCTGTTACAAACATCACGCTCCGTAACGCCACAGGTCAGACCCGCAGGATGGGATGGGTAACTATGCGGGAAAAGGAACTAGTAAATTATACTCTGTCTCTCTATAAATCAACGTGTACCTGAACGTCGTTGGCCACAGAGCAGCGTGGACGAGGAGCCGGAGGAAATGCCGCTGCCGGACGCCGAGACGGTGCAGGTCATCCCGGGCAGCGAGCTCATCTGGAAGATCACCCCTCGACCAGACAACTCGGCCAAGGTGAGAGGAGATGATGAGGGGGGGGGGGTGAGGAGGAAGCGACTCTGAACGTTCTCTTGCCCTCTTGCAGTTCTACGCCTTCTCCACCTTCGCCATGCAGCTGAACGAGCTGGAGAAGAGCATGGAGGGCGTGGTTCCCCTCACGGACAGCCGCCTCCGGCCCGACATCCGCGCCATGGAGAACGGAGATATAGGTGCTGGGGATAAGTTCTTCATCAGAGCCTGGGGCGACTGGTCATTAGGGGCAGGTGGGGGCTTTCTGATGACAGCAGGTGAGGCTGAGCGCCACCTGCTGTCATCAGAAAGGACTGCACACAAAGGAGGATATTTTCTTAAGCCCCACAGAGCTACTGTGTGAGGACTCCACCTGATTTTGATGCCTGGTGGGGCTTGAAGCTTCTCTCGTTCCATCACTCTCTCCATTCTCTCCTTCTTCTCTCCCTCCTGCCTCTCCTGCCTCATTTCCTCCTCTTCCTCATCACTCTCTCCATTCTCTCCTCTCTCTCTCCTGTCTCACTTCCTCCCTCCTCTCTTCTTCCTGCCTCTCCTTCCTCTCCCTCCCCTTTCTCTTCCACCTCTCATCCTCACTCCTCTCTCGGTAATGCCTTTTTAGACTATCGTCTCTCTCTCTCCTGCCTCTTCTTCCTCTCCCTCATGACTCTCTCCATTATCTTCTTCCCTCTCTCCTGCCTCTTCTTCCTCTCCCTCATGACTCTCTCCATTATCTTCTTCCTCTCACCTGCCTCTTCTTCCTCTCCCTCATGACTCTCTCCATTATCTTCTTCCCTCTCTCCTGCCTCACATGGATGGATGAACTCAGCTGAAATAAAATGTTGCCCCACCAAGTATTGACAGATTGATTACAGCTACTGCATTAAAAACATTTGTAAAGTTTGTTTTTCCTCTGGGCGTGTCCCATTTCCGCTGTGTCAGCTGAACTGTCATCACTGTGCTGCAGGCTAATGGCTGATGGAGCTACAGTTAGTGGGAGGAAGATGCTCTATAACCTGGATCTTAGCTGAAGCAGCACTGAATTTGTCTGTTTGTTTTTTGTTTGTTTTTTTTAGATCTGGCGAGTGCTGAGAAGAAAAGGCTCGAGGAAAAACAAAGAATGGCCCGGAAAAATCGTTCCAAATCCACAGACGAGTGGAAAACGAGGTCAGTCGCTGAGAAATGTAACGTCTTTTCTCTCTGTCCGTCGTGTTTCTGTCTCTGCTGATCGACTCCCTGTTGTCTTGTGTCACTGCCGAACATTTCCCTTTAATAACCCTGAGAAGGAATCCTGCGCCCGGCCCAAGGTTCGACTCTCAGCTGGTTTGCTGTGGTGTGATTTTCTGCACTACACTGCCTCCCTCAGGACAAAGAGTGCAACTGCATGTGGTTTCATTAAAAATGATAGGGGGGGATTTCTTTTTTCTTTTTTTTTTTTAATTTGCGTGTAATGCGTTTGTGTGTTTGTGATTGGGTGAACTGAATATTAATGTGTCCGTGTTCCTTCAGGTGGTTCCAGCAAGGCCCCAATCCTCACAACAAAGCTCAGGACTGGCTCTCCGTGAAAGGCTACTGGGACAGGAAGTACACTCAGCTGCCTGACATCTACTAACAAGTGGAAACACACACACACAATCTTCCTCGCGTATGTGGAGAAAATATAAAAAGCTGTGAGTGAACCCAAATCAAATATAATGAACAATAAAGCACAAACAAAACAAAAATACTCTTCTTTGCTTATTCATTATGGTGTTTGGCCACTTGAGTAAGGTGTCGGCATGTCCTGGAAAAACTAGAATGTATTTTATTTAGAAATGTTTCTTGTTCCGTAGATGTTTTAAGTGTTTAAACCTCAGTTGTACTGTGTATAGTCGATCCTCGTTGAGAGGAAGCAGCAGCTCTAGGAGCTCTACGTTAAAGGTGCAGCACGTCATGTTTTAGAATTTCAAAATGCCAAAAAAGAAAAAGAAAAATTCTTGATTTCAGCAATTTAATGTGTGTGCATGCTGCGCTGCAGCTGCTGCAGTTAGCATGTAAACAGTTTGTTCCTTTTGCAGTTCCTTCTTCAACCTGCAGGACAGACTAACGGGCTCAGTGCTGCCACCTGGTGCACACAAGTGGCATGCATTAAACGTGACACGCTACACCTTTAACGTGGCTTTTCCTCGAAACTCTGTCATCCAAATGGAGATTTGAACTGAAAGTCTTTAAAACATTATTGGAAATCAGCTGCAGTTGTGGCACGGTGGAGTAGTGGGTTGCACTGTCACCCTCTATTGTTTGAATCCGCCTGTTAAGAGTTTGCATGTTCACCGTCTGTGTTTTTCTGGTGCTGTGGTTTGTTTTTACGACCCAAAAACATACATGTTAAAAAAATAGTTTTGTTTTTTTAAATGCTTATTTTGTTTGTGTTTATTTTAGGGAGTTTGGGGTTTTATTTTTGTAGCCTTTTCCAACTTTATTTTGAAAGGCTTCTCTGTATTTTTTTTTTAGGAATGTTAGAGATTATACTATCAGAAGTTAGGAACCACTGATTTAATGCATCTTTTGTTGCCACATTTCGGTTTCATCTTTTTCAGTTTCGTGTATTTTAAAGGTGGTGACAGTGGAAACACAGCAATCCCAACACACCTTAGTATAAATGCTGTTTCTTTAAAGTTCTAACTTGCAGTTCATCTTACAAGATTAAATGTGAGTTTTACATTAAGTTAAAAATGATCAAATATTTAAGGTTACAATCCTAGAAATAAACTTTTTCCGAGTTTTGCCGACTTTAGGACGTGTTTGAAGTCGTTTCCTTCCCAAACAAATGACAAAAACTTAATGTGAGAGTAATGAGGACTATGGCAGTAGAACTGTGGTTTGGACCAACAAAATGATGATTCTGCATTTATATGATATAGACATAAACAGGAAGTCGACCTGGTTCTGCCCTCGTAGATCTGTGTGTATGTGAATGTGTGTGTGCCTCGATCTGGGTACCTGTGATTTTGTTAGAGCTTTGCGCTTTAATCTTTCACAATAAATGCACGTGTTTAACTATGCAAGTCGACTCCTGAACACTTTCCCCCCCCCGGTAGCTGCTCTATGTAAACAGTTCTTTTTTTTCCTGTTGTCACTCTTTTGGGTATTAAAATTTCTATTGTTGCTAAATAAAAGCTTAATGTGAACTAAACTTCTTTGTCTGGTTTTATTTTAAGAAACAGGAACCAACCGTGCACTCACATTTTTTTTTTTTTTTTTTTTTAATGGTGTCACAATATCCACTTGCAGTTCTCACTTATTTCAAAAGACAAAGTTTAAAAGAATTTCTTGCAGCCTCGGTGCTGCTATGTAGGATTTCAATATAGTTGGGGTAAAAAATAACTTTAAAAAGCTCAAACGCTTTGCTTTAAACATCTCAGAATAGCTTAAATGCAAATGTTTTGGCCTTTCCAATTTCTTGACCTGAACACATTCAAAAATTCAAAATGTCTTTTTCCTTTAGATTTTCATGATATAATCCAACCGAACTGAATAAAATCTTACAGGTACAACCCACAAACGTATATTAATGTTTTTGTGAATTCCGCTCACCGTCACTGGACACCACATGGACTGAAGCCTTGCACGTCTACTTCCTCTATATCCTCAAAAAGCTGGTAGGACGCCAAGTCTAATCCTCAAGTATGTGCAGGAGACCGACGGAATGTCAACACTGGAGCAGATAAAGGAGCACAGGACAGGAATCTTCCAAAAACAAACATATTGTGTTTGGGCTCTTTCTACAGTAATGTTGATTTCTTTTTTTATTTCTGCCCAAAGAGGTTCATAAAGTCCGATTTAATCAGAGCTACACTATTGATTAACCACACGTGTTCTCAGAAGAGAAGTCCCATCAACATGGTTCGACTTTAATTGCACCAGCAGACTGGTAGTCGTGGATTTACCGCTAAAAGAGAGAAAAATACAGTTTCAATGAAACAAGGCAGTGTGTATGTAGGCCACGCAGAGGTGGAACAATGTTCGCACGTTTAATAAAACTTGCATTGAAGATGTATTTACACCAATGAAAACAAAGCTAAAAAAAACAAAAAGAAAAAAAAACACACAGACGAGTGAGGAAACGTTGATCCTCGGCAAGAGCAGCACACCTGAACAACTTCTGTCAACAGGAAGTCACAACAGGAGGCCAATACAGCAGCGAAATCACTCGTGTGTAAAAACAGTGTGTGTGTGTGTGTGTGTGTGTGTGTGTGTGCGCTTGGATTTGTGCAACACTGATTTCTCTGTGCTTAAACAAATGTGTGCTAAGATCTGTACATACCAACAAGACCTTGTAAACGGTCTGTTTTTATCAATGGATTCTGCTACCTTCTAAAGGCAACAGATGAGTGTGCGTTCGGGAGGTTTTTGCCCTCAGTATAAACTTGCAGGCTCACCCGTGTCAAGTGTGCTTCTATACAGGCGCTGTAATGTTTTGTAAATCACCGCTGAGCACTGCTACAGACCTACTCAGGGATTTTAATCCAACGAGCTCCAACGTGAGACAAGAAATCTAGTCGCCAGTCTGAACTGAGGGCAAAGAAAAACCCAGACGGAAAAGTCCAGCCACCTGCCCGAGGTCCCTGAAGGTACGTGCGCACGCCTGATGCGATGTAATGCACGAACGTTCAACAAACACACCGACTGATTTTACATGCACAGAAACAAACACACGAGTCATCCTGCTTCTATGTTCGCCTCGGAGACGAACAAAATGTAAACTATCAAAAACACCGACTCATGCTCTGAAAATGGCTGAAACGTCTTGTGACGGTCGTCCCGCTCAGGTTTTTTTTAACTGTTGGCTCAAAACATATTTAAAAAAGAAAAGAAAACAACAACAAATCGACACAGACGGGTGTTTGTTTGGTTCCTTTTCCTCCGTCAGGGTTGAGCTGCGGCTCGCATGGGAGCGAGAGCCGAGTGGATTCGAACGTGGAGCCGGTTCTCAAAGTCGTAGCCGGCAAAGTCCTCCTGCACAACAACAATCGAGAGAAGACAAGACGTTTCACGACAAGTATCAGAAGTCTGGCGGCTTATTCGTTGTTGCTAAGAGACGAGAGTCCCGCTCCCGCAGGAGTCGGTGCGTCTGTTCAGCCACGCAGAGATTTGGGCTCCAGACGCTGTCGGGCCACAAAACCCCCCAAAAAAAATCAATGGCGCAGCGGCAAAAAGGTTCAATCAGCTTTGTTCATATTCAGAGAAATTTGAACTCACGACTATTTTGTTTTTGGATCCGATTATGTGGATTTATTTAATCTTTTGTGTTTTTTGTTTTTTTTAGGAATTTACTCTTCTAAGAACTAAATGACACGACGGTCTCCATCTTGGGCCTCGTTCACACGACAACGTTTGGAGCGAAAACGCTGAAGAGTTTCATGTTCTGAAAACGATGTCCGTTTACACAGCCATGGGGGAAAAAAATGCAGAAAACGATGTAAGCAAACGGGCCCGTGACCATATATTTCTACTGGTATTGTTCTGTTTTATTGTGTGGATGTACTCTTTTCTTTATAAAACGTCCACTTGCTGCTGTAACGATGCAAATCTCTCCACTGAGCGACACCCTGTGACTCCAGGGGGAGTCGAGGAGGTGTTAACGGGAGAAACCCGATACCGGAGCGCTGGTGATCGACCGACCGACCGACCGACCGACCGACCGACCGACCGACCGACCGACCGACCGACCGACCGACCGCTTCTCGATGAGACTCTCGTTAAAGAGAATCGACGACGGAGGAAAGAAGAAGTGGCGTACCTTCGCCTGAAGCATCAGCATCCGGCCGTTCCCTGCAGACTGGAGACAAAACAAACAGCACAATGAAACCGATTCTCTTCGCGGGCTGAAACTTTGCGTCACACAAAGAAGCGCGGCGGGGTTGGAGTCACCTCGGGGGAGCCGAGCAGCACGCAGCCCAGCTCGTAGTACGAGTACGGCTGCACGTACGAGTTGGTGAGCCGGCCCACCGCGTCTCCCGCAGCCAGCTGGAAGTACTGCTCAGCACCGGGGGAGAAAGCAGGGAGAGAGAAAATCCTCCACAAAACGTTTCTAGACTCACTTTGGTTCTCTCTCTTCAGGGTTTCTGACCCGTTTCTGTACCCGGACCAACTTCGGATCCGTTTCTACTCTTATTTAATGGTTCATTTATCGATTTGTATTTGATCAAAGTGAAATCAGTGAAATCTGGTAGAATGCGGCGCCGCGGGCGGCGAGTACCTGAACGGCTTCTTCGGTATTTTGGAGACTTTTGTTGACGGCGCCCAGCAGCAGGTTTTTCAGGCCGACACACGAGGCGTCCTCGATCTGCTGCAGGACTGAAAACAAAAACAAATAATAAATGAAACCCGCCAGCTTTTAAAGCTTTTAGCTTTGGATCAGCATGTTGGGGACGTACGGCTCACCAGCCCAAACACCCGATCCCCCGGAGGGTTCGGGTTCGGGTTAGTCTGCAGGATTTCTCCTGGACAGACGCATCAGGAATACTCTTGAATTACATTTTATGAGACCTGACATGAGACCAAGCTTTGGAGATGAACAGGACAGTGACAGTAACAGCGGTATTGAAGGAAATAGACTGAACTAAAGGAGGTTAACCGCAGTGATTTAAGGGAAGTTTGTCTGTCAAGTAGTTTAAGAAATGTCCAGCATCGTGACTACGTCTGGTAATTTCCCCCGATATGGTCATTTCCTCTAAAACTAACTGCTATAATTTAATAACTTACTACTAAACACATCACTTTTCTCTGAAAATGACAGTTTTTACAAGAATCCTGGTGGAGTTCAGGATCCGTTATCACAGTATCAGTGTGTCAGAATGACTAAAATGGAATAAATGATCTGCACGGTGCAGTTATGATATCTGGCCAATCACATGCAGCCCTGCTGTTGTACTGCCCGGCTATCGAACGTGTGAAAACACAAACAACAGGGTCTAAATTAGGGGGCAAAAGAAAGAGCGCCGTTTGTGAAAAACTGGCTAAAACTGAACAAAATGAAACGGAATGAAAAATTAGATTTTCCATAAATGGCCTTAATCCATTTAATTCAGTGGCGTTTGAAAGGCCGTCTTACGAAGGGTTAACTGGCTTGCTTTGTTTCCACCGTTTGGTACCTTGTGTCATGGCCTGCAGCTTGGCGGTGGAGCAGTTGGGTAAAGCTTTCCACAGATAAAGAATCTCAATCACGGAGAGGATGCAGAGTTCCTGGGTCAGACAGGGACTCCTCAGCTTCTCAGCCTGATCCAAACAACACAAAAACAAAAAAAAACAATTATTCTTTTATCTGACCGCTTGACAGAACGCCTGCAGGCTCCAAACTCACCCTCTTCACAGAAAACACCTCGATCTGATTATTCCTCCGCTTAAAAAGTCTTTGAACGTCCTTGAAGACGACGACCGCTCCGTGGAGATCGCCCGTGGCTCCCAGACAAGCTGCACCACGGCGCGTTAGATTGACCAGGACAGGATTCAGAACATCGGCCACAAACCACAGAGAAACAAGAAACTTTTACAGTAAAACAGCCAAGAACAAAAACCCAAAATCAAAGTGTAAGAAAACCGATTCCAGGAAGAAGTGAGCTGAAGTTGCATCAGGTGGCGGGAGGAAGCCGCCCTCTTACAAACGTCCTCTCATGAAGGATTATGTGTTTTTTACACCTGCGTCGTCCCTGCCGTCATTACCTCCGGTTAAATAGGCGTAGTAGCACTGAGACCAGCGGGATTCGGCCTTCAGCCGCTGGAACGCCCTGTAGGCTTCTCCATAGTTCAGCTCGATCATGCTGCACCAGCCTGAAACATTCAACAGTCGCACGTGACGATGCATGCCGCCGCCGCCGCCGCCGTCTAAAATGTGGGCGGGGAGGAAGAAGCTGTACCGATCTCGTAGAGACACACGTGCTGGATCTCCCTCTGGTCGGAGGCCAGCTCCAAGGCTTCGCTGAAGGACGTCAAGGCACTGCTGATCTGGCACTGGAGAGGAAACTTGAGTTACAGCGACAGTCACGAGGCGACAGACAGACAGACAGACAGACAGACAGCAGGGTCTGTTCTCCGCGGGACTTTACCTCCAGGCGCTGGACTCTGCCTTTGAAGAACATGAAGAGGGAGGAGTTTGGGTAGGTGGCCTCCCTCTGCTGGAGGATGGATTTGGCTTCCATCAGGCCTGCTTGTGTGTCGGCGCCGTCCAGGGCGAAGAAGGGCTGCACGACGGTGTGATACCACAGGAGGGCCAGGCTGGAAGAGAAAACACAGACCGTAAATACTGAGGCAGGAGGCCAGCAAGTTACAGTTACATCACGAAGTGAACAACTTACTGAACACTCAGTGGCGAACCAACAAACCAACAAACCAACAAACCGGCGAGAAATTCATCTAAATTTCTTCTATGCACAATCTATCACACATTAAACTGATTTCAAATCAAAGAGATCCTAAAAATCACCGTGACGTGAACCAGCGAGGCAAAAACCAAACGTCTCTTGTAATACCACTGTTTACCACAAGATGGTGCAGAGAGCCGCTCTCCCTCTAGTAATGCATTCAGTACAAGTAAAGAAGAAGCAGCTGATTTTAATGTAACGGAAGTTCAAAGCTTTTAGCAACAACTTAAACATTAAAAAAAGGGGGGGGACTCACTACTGCCGCCCAGTGGACAAAAGTGGCATTACTCAGGACTTGCATACTGTACCTTTAAGAAAGAAAACTGTTTACAGTAGTTCACAGTCGAACTGAAGAGGATTTTATGTGTTATATTCCACTGTTTTCCATCTTTCCTTGACACACTGAGCTTTCTTTGCGACTCTTTTTGCTTCAGACTCCAAGAACAGAGAGACAAACATACTCACTCACGTAGCTAGGGGGGCCTTCATGTCCTTACTTTCGCTGGCGTACGTCAACGCCGACAGGCCCTGCAGACGGTCTCCGGGGAAGCCCAGCAGGTTGACGATCTTCAGCAGGTGCGGCGGCACCATGGAGATACAGAGGTGAAACAGGCCGTAGCCGAAGCTGACCGAGCCTTTCAGGCGGTCCAGGGCCTCGGGGCAGACGCCGTCGGGCCTCTGGGACGGGCTCGGCCCGGGCGAGGAGAAGCGGCTGCGGTCGGGGGCTGAGGACGAGGACGAGGACGGGGCGGGCTGCTCGGAGGCCCTCCTCCTGGAGCCGTCCTGCAGATGTGTGATGTCGTTGTAGCATTTGTTGTACATCTTCCAGGCTTTCCGGAGGATCCAGCCTCCCTTGATGTATGCTGTCAGGGGAGTAAGGCGCAGGTCAGTGATCAGGGTTACCTCTGCAGGGCTTAAACATGAGAATTCTTTTTAATATACTTAGTTGGATCAGAAGTACTTGGTCTTTCTGTCTTTTACTGCTGGTAGATTTGGGAAACTATTCATATTAATGCATTTTCTAAAATAAATCACATCTGTCACAAAGGACCATGAACAGTGACACCTAGTGGTCCCAGGTAGTATGGCACCAGTGTGTTCCCATGTATAAGGCTCTTCTTATTCCTCAGTTGCATGACCAGTGAAACCAGTGAAAAATCTTTGACTTATACTCCAGAATGTACGCGACTTTTGATTCATAATTCGTGCAGCACCACAAGCATAATCACTCTTACAATTCCATTTTTTAAAACCGGCAGGTTTCCGGGTAAAGCCGGAAGTCGGACTCACAGTGCGAGTAAATTATGAGATTGATCCAATTAAACGAATTTATAAGATAGAAAAGTGATCCCCATGGAAAAGTGGGGTCACAATTCAATATGACACCAGCACAACATTCCGTTTACTTTATTTGGTACTCATGTAAATGGGACAATCTGATTCTACAATAAGAACAGAAAACAGAAAAGCAACCATATAAACACGACTAGAGGTCATCAGACTACAGGAGCCTCCAGCTTGTGGCATTTGGTCGGTAAAATTGGATTGGCTCTGCAAACGTTGGTGGAAATTAGGGGCCAGGAGAGAAAAAAATACATAAACTCATTAATGTACACTGAAGTATTCTGAGAGTGGCAAATCAGTTGAACGCTAAAAACACAAGTTTTTAAAGCGTTTCTTCACCTGACAGCTCTTGTTTGATGAACGAAAGCACTGCGAGGTAAACCTGGCAGTCTGCGATGATGATCTGCCTCTGGAGTCGGTCCACGGCGGCGACCCCTGACCTCTGCGAGTCCATCTGCCCACACAAACGGACGCTTCACAGAGAGAAGAGGAGCCGGAGCGGCTAACGAGCCAGAAGCTCTTCTACAGAAAACATTCCACTGAATCAAGTGTTGTTGTTTGGTTGTTTTTTTTTTTGGGGGGGGGGGGGGGGCACTCACACTGCGTTTGAGCTTGTTCTTGATGGTTTCAATGACTCCTGTGTTTTCGCTCTCACACAGCCTCTCTGTGGCCTTCAGGTCCTCGAAGGCCATCTGCATTTTCTCCTCTTCAAACGTCATCATGGCGTTCTGGGGAAAAAAGAAATGTAGATATAATGAGCACATTATTTATGAAGACATTTACAAGTGAGCCACATTTTCTGGGGGGGGGGGGGGGAGAAGAAAAACTATGCATTCAAATCTCCTGTCATCAGAGTATGAAGAGGAAGAAAAAAAATTCTGTTTCATAATTTCTATCAGAACCTTTAATGACGCCTTTAAAAGCTGCTTCATAGTTATGGTTTGTTCTGATCTCCCCTGAGATAAAGCCAGCATGCATGTGGTCCCTGAACTGAACTGACTAAAGATGTCCACTCCGTCCTTATTTGAGCTGCAGAGTCACATGCAGACTATTTAAAAATAAGAAAACAGTGCAGGATTCCCAGTCTGCTCGGGCCTGGAGACCTTGAAGCAAACCATAATCTAATATTGGCCAATAACATCACCATTTTGAACACTTTAAATGTAATGAGGCGAACAATAATTACACGATTGGCTGTTTTTATGAAATTACCTGCATTTCTTGGAAACAAAAGATTGTTTTGCTGTTATAGCGGATGACATAGTAATGCTTTAAAACTATTTTACCACATTATTAGTAAGTTCTTATGTTATTGGCTTTGTTATATTTGAAGTTGTCAAAGTTATGAGTGAATATTATATTACTGCTTGCTACATGTCTTTATATTTGAATTTCCTGCTGCATAATCCACAGTAGTGATGCGGTTATACGACTTTTCATGGTTTATTAATCATTTGTGTCCAATAAATCTATGCTTGATTTGAGAAAAGACGCTCCATACTCCAAACTTTCGGTCAGATGACAAACAAAAAGTAGAATGTCGATTGTTTTGTCTCCGTAAAATGTTATCGGGAGATTTCTCTGCATGCAGGAGCTCCGTGATTTTGGCTCACATGTTGCGTAAGCTTGTTTGTTGTTTTCCCCCTTAAGATAAATCAGATTATAACCCGTGGATCTGACACAGCCGCTCGCAGAGCTGAAGGTGAGAGGAAGCAGGCAGACAGCACAAAGTGGCTTAATCGGTATATATATATGACTTTTCAAAAAGATTCTGTTACAAAGCTCTAATAAGAAAGGGTTAACGTGTGACTTGTGCCGAGTTATAGAAGTTTAAATAGAAGCAATATGTATTTCTGGGATAGCTCGGGGACATGTGGACCACGCGTTTAATCACTGACTGCTGGCTGTGGTCTGAATGAACTCATGGAGCGTATTTACGATTCAAACAGGAACTTTTTATAGAAAAACCTGATTTGCTTTGTATCATTAAGCTTGAATGAATCTATTAGGACTTATTTGACCGAGGGAAGGCAATAAACACAATAATTAAACTTGAGCAAGACGATCGATCCAAACTTTCATACAAGAGATGAAGCGAGTTTGTCACATGTTTTTATTTCCCCATGAGAAAAAAAAAAAGGGGGGAAATTCCTTCAGACTAATAATGAAACTAAAAGTCACAGATACAGGATCCTTTGCTTGGCCACTCACCAGAAAACTTACGAAACTGGCCCCGAAGCTCATCAGAGGACTGTGGTTTCTGAGAATGGAGAAGAAGGGAAGTCAAATCGCTCTATAAACCAGAGACAAACATGAAAGTAGGGAAGCTATGCGAAGCCTGTTTGACCCGTAAAAGAACAAGTCGAGGCACAAAGTGACACTCGAACAAAAGCCGCCGGATTTCGAGGAAATGCAGTGACTTCACCAAGGTAGGTTATTCCCAGCATTCACCGCTGAGCTGAACCTCCCCCTGCAAAGCTAAACATCCATTTGTCCTGTAGGAGGTAGAAGAAAGAAGATTCACTGCCTTGTGTCTGAATCAGCCAAACGCCCTGCAAAGCTGAAAATATCCACCTCGGAGTAAATAACCAGAAACATTAGACAGTATAAGCTCCTGAGAGAGGAAAGAACTCCATCAGGAGCCGGTTCCGAGGTGGAGAACGTCCAACTATTAGGGTTAAGACATAAAATAACAGAGCAGAAATGATCAAATATACCAATATTTAACAACTCAGTTATTTATTATCCTCGTACAGTCGCCAAAAACGATTATTTAAGATCGTCTCGTACAGTTGTGAACAGCGTGAAGGCTTAAACGACCCGGACGGCCAAGAATCGTGCAGTTTGTGACAACCTTTAGTGTTTCCAGCCATATCCTATGAGGAAGGGTCTTTCTTTGGGATGAGGCTGACAGAATTTGGACTTTCTTTCAAAGAAAAAGCTGGCGACTAACCACGGACACACTTCCTCCCTCCTCTACACGACTTCACACTTTCCGTCTCCGGCTTCCTTCTGACTGACAGGTCAAAACAGGATGACACCCAGAGCTGTGTACAATTAGCGTGAGAGGTGACATTTAGGCGGCTCTCCGGGGGTCAGGACACGCCGGGTGGGGTTGCCCTTCCCTACCTACAGACGAACCCTTTATGATTTAATCCACCGGTACGACGAGAGCGCAGCATGACGGGCGGACGTAAAGAAGAAATCCTGCAACTCCTGAAGTGGGGAGCCAGTGAAGGTTTAAGGACTTCTGTCAGTTTCCTTAACGCCAGACTGAACCAAGGTGAATAGAAACATATCTTTGACACAGTGGAGGTAGTGTTGTTATCTTATTCCCAAGAAAATCTGATAGTAGTAACCGCCCATCACAGTAAATGTAGACACGACTCTGTGAGCTGCTGGGCTAATATTGATGCCTGTCTTCCTGCTGTGTCGCCTCCTTGATTGCCTCCCTGGGATTAAATATAGCTTTCCTGAGTCTAATTGCTTCGTACCCTCAGTCTCTACATAGAAATATTAGCACCACATAGTGGACTTGTACAAATATGGGCATCCCAACTTTCTCTTTCATATTTTAATCATCCATTTTTCAATGTGTCAATTACTTTCTTGAGGGATTTGTTTGTTGGTGGTCTTAAATTTGTTGAAAAAAAATAAATAAAAGGTGAGACATACAACCCACAATAGGAGGGTGAGAGTTAAAGCAAGCATACAATAAATTATTAAGAGACATACAGGCTATTAACATGAAGAAATTTAAATTAAAAAACGGTAATGAAGATTAGGAAGCTGTAAAGAGAAATACGGTTCAGATCTGTAAAATACCTGAAAATGATTAGTCAACAACTTTAAAAAGTAGGTCGTTTGTCATTTGAGAATAAAAAAATCCTTGGATAGTGTGAAGAATTACATTTAGGAGCTGGTTTTCCAGGGCAGCAGTAGTGAGGTACAGTTATGAAGTCCTGAATGAAAGTGAAGTGGAGCCAGAGACAAAGGTGGGAAAGGAAAAACACACTTACAGTACAAGAAACACACCTATAGTACAAGAAACACACCTGCAGGACAGCAAAATACACATAGTACAAGAAGACGCACTTACAGAACAGCAAACAGACCTGCAGGACAAGAAAAACTAGTTGCTCACATTGTGCAGGGTTGTTATCATCATCATCATCATCATCATCATCATCATCACAACCAGACACTCAAACCAGGTACCGTCTCATGTGAAGGTTTGTTCTGTTCAAAGCACACACACACACACACACACACACACACACACACACACACACACACACACACACACACACACACACACACACACACACACACACACACACACACACACACACACACACACACACACACACACACACACACACACCTGTGGGCTCTGAACAGCTCGTCGCTCTCCTTGAAGCCGTTGTTCAGCAGCATGTTGATTCCTTTCAGCGCGAGCTCCGCGTCGTTTATCCGCTCCGTCTTCTCCTCTTTTTCTTCATCCTCCTCCTCCTCCTGCTGCTGCCGCCGGTCCACGCCGCCCGGGGCTGGCTCGGTCGGGTCCGCCATTAGGATACCCGACACCGGAGGTGTGGAGCTGAAGGCGGCCGGGAGGGAGGGGACGGACGTTTGGACTGTCTGCTCGGGGTAGTCGCGGTATGGACGTTCTCAGCCGGTGGAGCAGTTGTCAGCATACGAATTCATTTCCGTGTTACTAAATAAAGAGGATGTTAAGTGAGAAAGGGCCACATCACTGACTGCCAGTGGCCCGGGAGTGCTATCTGTCCGCCGGCCCGGTGTTTGTGTGTCGCTGTTCCGCCTTCCTCCAGAGGTCCAGGAAGCGTGCTGCATTCAGGAACACCGGGAATTCTCACTACAACACACTCACGACGTCTGGGCCGCAGTTTGTTAATCACCACGAAAATCTCTTAACACATCAGAACATTTCCTCCCAGAACATTCAAGCTTGCGTTCCAGTTTATTTTGTGGCGCCTCACTGAATCTATACGGGAGTTGATTTTATGTTCAAACGATATGAAGCTTGAAAGGAACGGAAAAAAACGTAAGAATTTGAAGGCATCACGAGACTGGGCGTGGTCATTCAAATTCTTAACTCACTCGTTCCCACAATCAAAACAAATTTAAATACATTTCATTGTAATTTAATGTAATTTAAGCTTTAATTAGCTTTTTTCCAAAGCTGCATAGGAACACAATTATAACACATGTATACAATTTTCCTTAGAATGAGCAATAAATATGTTATTTATTCAGAAAACTAAGATAAGATAATCTGTACAAACTTGTCTCACTAGAATCTCAAGAAAATCCTGTTTAAACACTTTTTAAATTAGATTTTGTATCTTTGAGTTGCAAAGAAGTAAACCACTATAGTTTTGGAAAATCATTTCTAAAGTACCACGATAGTTATCTGAAAAACGTCTTACTGTGTTCATAATTCATAGATAACAATTGCAATGATTCAAAATTACTAATGGTAAATGTAAGACAATGGTAATACTTTCAATGCATTAAATTATTATCATTAACAATAATAATAACTTTAAAATCCCATGATTATAACAGAAATATATATATACATCCAAATCACTCATTTTATGTTTTGTAATTGGTGTCACATTGTGGTGGAATATAAGAACTCCTCTATTCCATGGTACTTTTTCCAACCATTAAAAAACAGAAATGATCTCAATAACCCAGTGAGAGGAAAAACATTAACCTTTACTTAAGCCGCGTTATACTGCAGGATCCTGATGTGTAGACACGGTTTAACAAAATGTTTCTTTAACTCGCTGGAAAAATGATCATGAAGGCATCAGCATGATCCATTTATTCATGGTGCTATCAATTTCCGTTGTCATACTCATACATTTTTTAAGGAAATTTTAGAATGTAAAAGTCATTTTTTAATCACAAATAAAAATAAAAAAAAAACTCTTTCAGCCTATTTTTGTTACTGAGAAGTCTTTATAAAGAACAGTGTTCAGACAGATTATAAAACAGTGAACAAATCAGTCACAACACAGGAATGAATGTATATAAGTGTCCAATTTAAAAGGTTTTTTTTTGTTTGTTTTTTGTCTCACAACCATATATAACACGTTTGACAGGAGTGTACAAAGCAGGAAAGTAAACAGGTGGCTGGCAATATTTAGATACCTTTAGTTTTTTTTTTTGTTTGTTTTTTTTTCAATCGCTATGGTCCCAAATGTAGCCGCCCCACAACTGTGTGATTTCTGCTTTTGGCAGTTTTGCTGGTTATTCAAACAAACAGACCCAGATCCCAGTTACATGCTGTTTTCTGGAACACAGAATTAAAAAAAAAATAATAATAATTAATCTTCATTCTCATGCAAAAGGAATGCAAAATGGAAAATGAAACAGTGGTTCAATGTGGGGGAACTTCTGGCACGTGGATAGAAACATAAAAAAAAAAAAGAGCTCGACGACCCCTGAAATGTCAGTAAACTGTGGGTGTAAACATAATTACTGTGATATGACCTTTCGGCTCCAAGAGACAGAGGAAAAAAAACAAACAACTAATTATCAGCAGCACCCTGATAAAGATCATTAGCTTGTGTAAAGTGCTGGATTGTCCATCACGCAGCCCCGACGGGCCTCGGGCAGGATGCATTCGATTGTTATATCGACACTTCAAACTCCACTACGGCTTCAAGAAACGGTGACATGATACATGACTTTATCATAAAATAAATACAAACACATTTAACCGAGCATGAGCTGCTGTTCATATCTCTGATCTTCACATACACACACACACACTCAAACACACACACTCTTGCAGACAAACACATTCTCTGTCTCGGTAACAGATTGCACATGGTGGACGTGGTCCCTGGGTTTTTGATGGCCGACGGCGGCGGCGGCGGCGGCGTCTCGGCTCAGCCCGGACACTCCTTGAGGTTGACCCCACCGAACACGCCCGACGGCCGGTCGAAGGTCACGGGCTCGCCGTTGATCTTCATGTCCTGGATGCAGCCGACAAACGAGGACGTGACAGGAAGCATCTTCTGCATCTGCGTCTCTGCGGCAGAAAGGTTCAGGCGGTCGACAGGCTGATCGACTAACATGAGTGACGACAAGTGCAAACAGGAGCGTTGCCAGGAAGGGGCATTTGTTTGTATGAAAAAAACAAACCCCTACAAAATAGACTTATAACACAAGAAGTGAGCTGATTAATACTCACCAGGAATGCCCCCCACATACAGAGGGTCTTTGGTCAGTGTCGTCATGGAAGCTGGAGGTCCGATCTTATAATTATCCGATGTGTCCACATACAGCTGTATGACATTTTTCCTCTTGATCACTAGAAGACATGTGAATAAAAAGCATTCAAATACATGTGTGTTTGTGTGTTCCATGTGTCTTTACAGCCTCAATGACATTTTTACCTGAGATCTTGTGGAACAGTCCGTCACAGAGAGACGCTTTTGGCTTCACTGACACCATGAACTCTCCTTTTCCATTGTTCACTTGTGCCACCACCTGAGGAATGAAAGTTCAAACGGTGTTTCTTTAATAAGAAAGGAGTTTAACTCGGTGCTACAGCAGAGACGCTGTGAGGAAGATGAGACGGTCTCGAATTCACTAGAACCAGAAAATTGGGATTTTAACTCATTTGCACACGACAGAAGTGTCTTTTTGTCTTCCTCCTAACGCCGGACTTAGAACTACAGGTGGTCTCACCTCTCCTCTGAGCATGAACACACTGAGATAATGACCCACGGAGGGTCCAGACTGAGTCCTGCCAGCATCACCAACATGAAGCAGAAGTCCAGTTTGACTTCGAGGTCGAATATTAGACAGCAGCTCAAAGGAGGAGCCCACCACGAAGGAGTCGTCTGAAACACGCACAAAAACAGACATCAGCACGGAAAATAAATATCAAATAAAAACATTTCTACCTGGCTGAAAATGGACAAAATAGGAAGAAAAATCACTCAGAAAATATTGGAAATGTCAAACTAAAATGGCGGAAGTTGCTTGTGCAGCATTTTTTATTTTATTTTTTTTTTTTGAGGAAAAGAAAAATGGATGAACAAAAGAAAAAATGGAAAATGAGGGAAAACATTCGGCTAAAAGATCCAGGAGAGGAATTATCTGGAAAAATATTGTTCGATTTTTCATAACTCCAAAAATAAGGACAGAAGTGGTGTCGGCACCACAGCCATGTTGGAGATTGTGCGGACACGTTGATGCAGATCACACACACATATTCTGGTCCTGTCACAAATTACAGGTGTATTGGGAACAAATATGGCAGAGTTTACAAAAAGTAATAGGATATCAGTCCCCCAAAACTTGTAAGATGCTGTATTTGGGAAACATAACTCATAATGTGATACAAAGAGAAGACGTATATCTGTTTTAGATATTACTAACAGCAAGCAAGAAAGTGACTACCAGATTGTGGTACAAAGTGGAGCCGCCGACCTGGGAGCGGTGGTTCCGTGTTGTTGAGGAAATATTTGTAATGGAGAGACTCACTCACAAACTAAGATTACAGGAGTCTCAATTTGAAGAAAAGTGGGAAAAATGGACTGACTTCAGGAGGACAGAGGAGGACACCGCCACCACTGGACAATAGAGACTTTGGTTGATGAAAGATGGATAGATTTTGTATATTTGTTTTGCCCTGACACTGTAACTGTGAAAACTGAAAAAATTTCAATAAAAATTAAGTTTAAAAAAAGAAAAAAAAGAAAAAAAGAAAAAGATCCAGGAGAGCAAAACCTGGCCTCAGCGTTTGGAAACACAGAGCGGCAATAAACAGCTAAAAAGCCTAAAATAGCCAAGATGCATAAAATGAATAAAGTGACTACTAAAGCTAAAAGTATCATAAAATATATCTAAATTGTACCTGTGACACTTTTTTGTTTTGAGGCTCCACATGAATTCTATTTGGGAGGAAATCCTGAAAACTGGTCAAAGCACTCCGTTCTGTCCTCACACGCGTGGACAAAACCGGAAGTGTCCACGGGGTCAATTTATTAAACTGTGAGGGGGAATTACAGTTGGGGGAACTTTTGGGTTCGGCAGCTGAATTCAGAGCGGTCCTGTACCAAATACATGTAAGTGAACACACCGTCTTGATTAGACTGTCATTTTAAACTGTATTTATTCCTTCAGTCATTTCTAAATGTAAGACAACAGACGGCCATAATTACATATCAGACTCATTTTAACAGGTCACCGTCTGATAAAGAACTGAAACCTAATTAATTTCCTACAAAGTGTCCTTGAAACGATTATCCAGTTTACTGCTAATTATGCAGGAAATTAGGCCTCCGCTCCTTAATTAACACATTTGAATTTAATTAATAGTGTACCCGGGAGAGTGTGTGTGTGTGTGTGTGTGTGTGTGTGTGTGTGTGTGTGTGTGTGTGTGTGTGTGTGTGTGTGTGTGTGTGTGTGTGTGTGTGATGCATTGTTACCATGAGTAATATTTGACAGGTTTATTTGGTGTTTACTTTGTTTTTCCATTGTGTGTCAAACTGAACTCCAGGTATAAAGTCCAGGTAATTTACTGGGTCGTTCCTCCTATTTTGAGCACAAATAAAGTCATCCTGCACAAAAATTAAAAGTCAATTTATCTTTGTTTCTTTACATTTCCATTGATATTTGTAATACTCCCATTTTTAATTAGGTTTCTTTCCATGTATTTATTTTCTCCATGTAATTTGGTTTAAACGTCAATTTCATATTTTTCTTTGTCATTTCAATATTATATCTTCATATTTTATTTGCTTTAAACTCTTGTTAGTTTTACTTTGCCTTTGCAAGATATTTCCTTCTAATATTCAATGTTTTGCCATTTCTTTTACCTTTCAAATCCCATTTTACTATTCTAAATTTACATGATCTGCTTTTTAGATTAATTGGGGTTTTAACAGGTTTACCTTCCCTTTTATCATTTTTACGTAACAGCCAATATTTTTGATAAGATGCGACCCGTTTTACATTTGTTTCTTTATACTTTACGTGCTTTTTTGTTGGTCATTTTTATGACGTATCCTGATGTTTCACATTCAGTTTCATTTGGTTTTAACATCAATTTTAAATTTCTTTGGTCACTTTTTATAAGGCCTCTTTCTATTTTATGTGTTTTAAATGAGGTTTCATCTGTAATTTTATCATCGTAAACTGTAAT
Organism: Lipophrys pholis; assembly: GCF_963383615.2. NCBI lineage: Eukaryota > Metazoa > Chordata > Actinopteri > Blenniiformes > Blenniidae > Lipophrys > Lipophrys pholis. The sequence goes on from NC_137635.1 coordinate 52,208,556, forward strand.
CCTATCATCATAATCTTGGATTCCTTGTTTCCTTACCGGCTGTGTCTTATTGTCGCCCTCTTACTCATGTGTGAAGCCCTTTATCGTATTACCCTGCTTGAAAGTTGCTGAGTAAGGACTTTTTTTTTTAAGGCCCCAAACATCCGCCTGTGTTCAGGCTCTTTCCTGACTCGTCTTCACCGTTCTGCCCGACTGTGGGGGTTACACAGGACACATGCGACGCGCTCACTGATGTTGATATGCGTTCCGTTCCCTGAGAAGTAGGCCCCTCTCTGGGTGGGGCCCTCGAAGCAGGGACCGGCTCCCTGGTTGCTGCTCGGACTCATCATCGGCGTCCCGTTCATCTTGAAGTTGCGCACACACCCGGACACACTTTGCTTCGGCAGCGACTTCGACTGAAAGTAAGAAGATCGTTTTGTTTTGTTTTGTTTTTTTAATTTATTGATTGAGAGTGAAAATGTGGGCGTGTGTTTGTGGTGATCTCACCTTCAGCTCCTTGTGGAGGGATTCTGGAGCGCTGCCCACGTAAACAGGCGAGACAAACTGCTGCATGGACGACAACTCCACACTCGACATCTGACCGTCCTGAGCTCTGATCCCGTCTACCACCAGCCGGAATTTCTTCTTCTCCAAGCTGAACATCACCTGCAGACCAGACATTGACCAGGTACGTGAAGGAGGCCGGGGACGGTCGGGGGCCAGGGGTTGGCTTTTGATTGGCTTTTGTTGCGCCCACTGACCGAGTGCCACTTTCCATCGTTGTACTTCTCCCGGTTGAAGATCTCCCTCTGTTTGCCCACAGACAGTCTGATCCTGCCTTTGGACATGTACAGGGCCAGATGAGAGCGCCCTCCTCTGGTGGTGGCGAAGAACAGCAGACCTTCGGGAGACCGGGTCCTCACATCCAGAGAGAAATGAGGCCTGTGGGGCGGACGGACTCATGTTAGTCGCGCGTCAGGTCCTTCTGTCGTTACGAAAAGTAAGAATCCATCCATCCTGTATTCATACTCCACTTGTTATGAAGACGCACTGAAGGAAACACTGCAAGGAAGATGGACTTTTAAATAACTCCACCACTGTAATCACTTACCTATGCCCAGGATCTTGCTTAACACTGTATACATGTTTATTGACATGTTTACCATAGTTGTCCTAAACCTTAAATGTGCTTCCATATATATGTCGACAGATTTATTTTACCATCTCTACATTCAAATTGTTTATGTGATAGTATTGGAGTTTTATGAAGTAATGATCTTAAGGTGACCGTGTGACTTCAGGTGTGTTTTTGTTCACCTGGGCTGCAGGACCTGCAGCGGGAGGCTGAAGCTCAGGCTGCTGACGGGACCTCCCATGCGATGAGCGTGCGGCACTACGGCCGGTAACATGCACGCCGACACGCTGTCGTTCATCACGTGCGTCACGGCGTCCTGAAACACACAAGAGAGACATCAGAGATGGAATTTAGCTTTGAAAGCTCACACATCTGGATATTATCCCCTCTGAAGACGAATCAGACTGTTAAAGAAAGGTCAAAAAAAAAAATCAAAGTTAAAACAGTTTTTGTTTCATCGGGACTTAGTAAAGAGATTGACTGATGCGTCCAGCCACTTATACCCAGAAAATCTGATCGTTTCAACTCGTTTTTGAGCAGAAAAATAAGTATAAGTAACAACAAAAGAACTGATGTGAGTAAATTAAGTTTTTAATTAACCTTTACATTTTTTATTCTGTCTAAATGATACTCAGGAAATTAAAAATAAAAATAAGGGTTGCTAAACTATGGAACACATTTTTGTTTTGCAGGAATGTTTTTTTTTTTATATTCCAGGTCGAGAAATATCTATTTCATCTATGAATCATCACATAGCAATTAATCCCAATATTCATTGAAAGATTATTTTTAACTCTTGAATTGATCATTTGGTCTAAATATGTTCAGAAATTTTTTTTAAAAAGGAAATTTTAACTCCCAGCTATAATCCACTGTGCACTATTGTGCAACGACAGTTAAAATTTTTTTACATTTTGATCATATTCAGAGATTTTATTAACAGCACGTGCCCAACATTTTTGCCAAATTCTAATTTGTGCTGTTTCTTTCTATTATAGGACATTTACATTCTCACGTCTGAAGGTTATTCGACTGAATTATTGTTCATTGATTTTTGTTGCCGCATTTTATTCATTCGACTTGTATGCAATGATGGGCAATCATATATATTTGTTAATGTTATAATGGAAACTAAGTTTTTTGTGTGTTTTCTTTCAGTTGGAACGAGTACGTGTCTTTGAGGGGAGTGGTTTCAGGTGAAGATTTACTGACTGTGTTCACAGTTTGTTGCAGCTTCCTGTTTGCTCACAGTTGATTTCCTCACAGAAAAACTGCAGAACCGCTTTTAAAAAAAAAGAAAACTTTGAGAGTGTAAACCCATCCACAAACTTTTGAAATAAACTATAACTGACTGATGAGGATCATCCTTCCTCTTAGTTGCTTTTCACTTTATAATAGCAGCGTACGGATGGAGGGAGATGGAAAGCTGCTTTGTACACAACTAATAGAACCGATTCAATTATTCGTGATAAGAGACGAGCTTCGCTTCATCCTCTGTGTGGCTGAAGAATTTTGACGTGCAGTCCACTGCAGGTTGAAAGAGGCCTAAAGCCTGAACTTTACTATTTTTGTGCAACTCAAAAGACAACTGAAACACAAAAATAAGAATATAGGAGAAATATGTGGTGGAACAGCGGTTCTTTTTTTGTATGTCTTTACTTTATTTAAAGTAGCATAAATGTCTGACTAATCTGAGGACATAGTCTATTGAAAGGTACAAACTTATAGATTTTATTGCAAATAAATGAAAAATAGATAAATTAGACAAGAGTATGTTGTATTAAAGTTCATTGATTATCCTAACCTGAAACTAAATAAAATTAGTTTACTGTTCAAAGTGGTTCTACTGCATTCTTATTTAAATGTCTCAAAACTAAATACCACTACATTTTATGGTACATTTTGCCTATGAGTCAAATACATATATAAAATGAAAAACATAATAAAATCATTATTTAATCATGACTTAAATGCACAGAATCTTATAGGACTTCTTGGCTTTTAAATAATATACACATTCAAATTATATATCTTTGAATAGTTCATATGTGAATAGTCTATCCTTCAAAACTATTTATTAATCAATTTATTTATTCACGAGTCCTGCTCTACCATGAATAAATATTTAATATAATAATATACTCTCGTCACACGCTGTGATTCACGTGAGAAAAGGACATTATTGTGGCGTGATTTGGGAAGAAAAGGGTATTTGCAGGTATTTGACAAACTCGGAGAATATAAACTCGTGTCAAAGGTCACCGGGGATCAACTGCCTCGAACTACAAACTAGGTTAGGTGAGTTTTATGGTGATGACGAGCATGCAAAGATGAAAAAGATTAAAGGAGATGTTGCTGCGTTCATGCTTTCAGCTGGGTGGCAGAGGTCACGGTAAAAGGTGAAGCTTCATTTAGGTTCAAATCTACAACCTGAGACATGAAGTAGAGATGGAACTACCGTATTTTCCAGACGAGATGACGACACCTTTTTTTTCTTTGGCTGGTCATTGAAAACTGACTCAACGTACGAAAGACAGAAAAACCTCAGTTTCTACCGTCTTTGCCAAGAACGATGTCTCCAACAAGAAAATCTACGAGGCAGAAACTTCTGAGGGATTGGACAATCTGTTACCGTGATGAAGAAAACAAAGAAGGCTAATCTTGGATTACAAACTGAGGAATCCCACAGAATAAACAACAAATATGCCTTTTGAATGTTTTTTTTTGTTTTGGTTTTTTTTGACAAATTTGACTTTATAATCTGGAAAATACGGTGATTTAATTTGTGAATATAAATTGATCCTGGAGCTCTACTGGCTCACGTCAGATACGTAGAATTTAAACAATCAGAATCACATAATATCATCAGAATACCATGATGACGCTCATTTCCAGCTCCTTTATTGGGCATTAAAAGTCTTAACTCAGAGCCGTAGTTCTCATTTCCACCTCTAAATGACGCTGCCGCCTTGATTGTTTCACACCGGCGTGGTTGTGTGTGAGTCCGGTGTGTGTTAGGAGGGAGATGTGCTTGTGGGTGACTGTTAAAGGGGGTTACGTGAAAGAAAGAGAAGAGACGTGAAATAATTCCAAGGTTTGTTATTCACAGGCTTGTGGTTATTGAACTTAAATAGAAAAAAAAACAAAATACAACACATTTAGTCAATCTTGTGGTTACTGAAGCATCCATGCATGTCTGTTTCTTTTATTGAAGAACACTGCAGGTCAGTGAGGTTGTACATAAGCTGCGCTGCCAGTGTTTGGAGTCAGTATTAGACTGTTGTTGTCGGCATCGGCAGCGTCTTAGGACTCCTTCTTCTTCATCTCTGGAAATGAGGCAGCAGAAAGTCATGAAAACAACGACAAAAAGTCAAATCAGAAGACAGGGGGGGGGGGGGGGGGGGGGGGGGGGGACAAGACAAATGAGTCTGTTCTCACTTACTTCAAGAGAGAGAGAGAACTCAACCAATCTGCAACAGACTTACCAGGAACTGTCCGGAAATCATTATTTAAAAGCTCCAAAAAAATGTTTATACTGATTCAAATTGTGACAAAAACAAAAAGCAAATATGTGTAAAGTCAGGGGAGGGTCATGGGAATACCTTGATAATAGAAAGACATAAGTGAAACTCAACATATTGTCAGTGTATCGGAGACAACTGAGAATTACTGCAGACATTATATATGTATATATGTTTATATATTTGTAGGATAGAGTGTGCGTGGTATTTTAAATATTTTCACCTTTTAATTGTTACGATAAATAAAACAGTTTGAAAAAACAGTTTTGGGTAAAAGATGCCATTTTAAAATTATATTATATTATATTATATTATATATTTAATTTAATCTTACTTAGCTACAACAGTAATACTCAACTATCCTGTTGATTGATGATAATTCTGCTCACTGTTTGGGGGAAAAAAAAAAGACACTTTATGGCCTTTATAGTGATTTCAAATGCCCATTTCTGCCCTGACGTGATGATAAGGGGGTAATTGGTGAAGACAAAGGTTGTGTGGATTGTTTCCAAGAGGAAGAAGAGGCTGTTTTTCTTGTTTTTCTTGTTTTTACCCTGCATGGAAATTAAATCTAAATTAACACTAAATTAAATTGTTATTATATTTAGAATGTTTCTGAAAATGCAGCATGCGTCCGTACATAGCAGCCGCATCACATGACCGTTGCTTTCTGGTTTGTTGGTTGTTGTGCTTTGTGAGTGTTGCGTGCGCAGTGAAATCACCTTCTTGTACTGGCGGTCCAGCATGAGCTGCGCGAGGCTGTCGTGCGTGCAGGTGTCCAGCAGGACGTCGCCGGAAGTCTTGAAGTTGCTCAGGTCCTCGGCTGTGTACAAGTTGTCGGGCCTGTGAGGGGGAAAACAAGTAAACGGCACGTGAAGCAAAAAAGCACAGGAAGTCAGCGTTAAGGAAGAGGCGGACTGAGAGCAGGGAAGCGCACCGTCTGGTGTAGAGGTTGGACAGGCAGCCTTTGAACTTCTCATCTCCCAGGAACATGGTTCCAGAAGTGTCTGGGATGTTGATGGTGCCCGGCTGCTCCTGACCTTTGTCCTCGTCGTCGACCATCATCTCGGTCCTGAAGGAAAGGTTCAAGCGTCAACTCCTAAAGTCTCTTTGACAATTAGAAAATATCTTATTTGCTATGGAAACAGGGTGAGAGTGAGCCCTCCGTCTTTCTCTGCGGTTTCTGCTGGATTTATTTTCTTTTATATTAATTAAGACTGAATAAAAAGTGATTAAATGATTTTTTTCTTAATTGTGAGTCGTCACATTTAAGTCAAATGAGGAAACAAATAAAGCCCGAATAAATTAATTATGAATAAAAACAATTTTATTTCAGATTTTTGAGATTAAAGTTGCCATTTTAAATTGGATTGAATTGATAAGGATCTTTTTCTCAGATTTTTCAGGAAAATATTGACTATTTTTCATTGCAATGCCATTCAACAAGCAAATTAAAATAAGCTTGAATGAAAGTGAATGGAACGGGTCTATTTGAGCTGTTTTAGTTCTATGATAACGTAAAAAAAAAAAAAAAAAAAGTAAAACGGAACACGAGATACGTTCAGAACTAAATTCTTGTTTCTTACCTTCCGGCTCGTCTGGTGACAGTCACGTAATGCCACTTGCCATCGTGGTACTGTTTGTTCGATTTAAACACCTTGTTGTTAAAAATGACGATCAAGTGGCCGTTTTCTATCACCAGGTTGATCCCGTTCGCCTGTAAAAGCCAAAAGAAAATAAAGATTCAATTCAGATTGGAACCGACCTTCAAAGTTGTGAGATGTTAAAAACCGGTGACGGGTGGAGTCGGACCTGTTTCTTGTCTTGCAGGATGAGGCCCTCCTTCTCCGTGCTCTTGAATCCCACGGACAAGGTCACGTCGTTTTCCAGACTGAAGCTTGGAAGATTAGCAGAGAGCGAGCTGCCCAGGGCGAACTCGGCTTTACGTGAAACCTGCAACCGAGAGTGAGAACACATAGTCAGACCTCCTCCATCTATACCTGGGTGAGTACTACTGTGGCACAATATAATATCATATTTACCGAAAAAAGAAAAGACAATAAATGTGCATTACGAGACTAGAACCAGTAGTTTTCTGTGCTGTTTGTCACTTTTTTTTTTTTTTGATTGAACGTGAGTAAATGCCTAAATCAGGTGAGAATGAGGCAATCTATGCTAAATTAAAACACAATTTCAATCTAAAATAAAACATATTTGCAGCAATTAAGTAATGATTTTGGCCATTTTAGGTGGAATTCAAAAAATACCTATCAAAGAGTACTTATAATAAATAACTACAGCTTAATTGATATTTTGGTTATTTCATTGTGGAAGAATGAAAACATTTTTTTATCAAAAAATCAATTGAAAATGAAAAACAACTTTAGCCAATAATGCATTAATAAATAAGACTGCATTTCTTTGAAATATAACATTGTTTTTTGCTGTTTCTGGGCAGTTTATTCATAACAAATAGTTATATAGGATGACGTAGTGGTCTGATTCATTCATTGAGGAAACACGCAGCACTCTCTCAATTATAGTTTTCTATATCGTTTACTATTTCAATCACGTTATTTGCAAGTTAATAAGTTATTGGTTTTGTTGCATTTGAAATATTCAGACTAATATTGGATTATTGGCTGCTACGCACCTACTGTATCTATATATAGATGTGTAGTGTATCATATATATATGATTGGTTAGTATTTCCATTTCCAAAAAACCCCTCAAAGAAATCCACAAGAATCCAGTAAACATAGTCGCTCATGAAGATTTTGAATTGTAGTTTGGGATGTAAATGCTAAAGTCATACCATAGACTCCTTGGGGCAACCTCTCCTGATGCCCACTTCCTCATCGATGGGCTTGAAGTTTTGCACCTTCAGGTTCTTCAAGCATCCTTTGTACGGCTGCATGGTGATGTTATATCTGCAGACAGGACACCAAGGTCAAATCATTCTCAATAAAAAAGGAAGATCGTACAAATCACATGGACTGGCGAGGGGTTCGGATACCTTTCCCTTATCTCTTGTGGCGCTCCGCCGATGTAGAACTCTTCGAATTCGCTCAAGCTGTATTCGGCCTCAGCCCTGACGGCTTCCTGAGACATCAAGCGCACTAAAAACGTTCCTTTGCCCATGATGATACACTGGATATCAGTCCAATCTTCCAACTGAGGAGAGAAAAAAAGAGCTCAAGCTGCATCATGGCGGCAATTTTGGGTTAAAATGTGATTAAAAAAAATTTATTAAAAAAAAAAAAAAGACGGCTAAATCTTCTTACAGGGAACATTTTCTTATTTTGTACAGCCGCTGCAGCGAGCACGTTACTACGGAGGTAAATGAAGCCCTTCTCCACGGTCACAGTGAAGTATTTGTTCTGCAACACAGAGGAAATGAGAATAATCAGGTTTTGGCAGATGACACTGAAGAATTCCATACAATTTGCCGTATGGGATAAGCAATGCGTCACCTCGTTGCCGATGTACAGGAGCAGGCCGTTTTCAGAGCGAGAGGATATGGTCATACTGATGATGAGCGTAGGCCTGACTATCGGCGGTATGATCACTTTTCCAAATCCAGTGCCTTCGAAGAAGTGGTCATCATCCTGCTGAACGTACCTGAACACACCGGGAAACGTTAAGGTGAAGACAAACACCCTTTAACAGGACTTATTCACAAGCGTTCGTTCAACAGAGTGACTGCGCTTTAACTCGTATTCATTTCTTTGTGATTGTCAACATAATTATGTTTTTTTACTTGTTTTAATTATGACAAATAAGAAAAAAAATATAATTCTGCATTTCTTCCATTTCCATCCATCCATCAGTCTTAAATCACTGGGGATGAACTTTCTCTCCACACTGACAGTGGGCGTTCTTTCGTACCTCTTACACACAGTCCCTTTGTTAATATTCACGGCCTTCTGGAAGTTATAGAGACTGATGCCCTTGTCGTTCATGGAGGAGAACTCGATGCAGCCCTTGTATTTGGGGTACTGGAGGGATGGAGGTGGCTGAGAGGAGGAAGAACACAGAGAAAGTCTGAGCGACGCTTTAAGAGCAGAAACACCAGCGAGCTGTTATTTGGTGATTTGCTCGCCGCTCACCGTGAAGTCATCGGGGTAGCCTCCGACGTAGAAAACCACGTCACTGGGGCTGAGGTCCAGCAGGTTTTTACCCTCCTTGCCCTGCTTGTTGCTTGTGAGGGGTGCTCCAGGTTTGGAGGAGGTTATGTCCTTAATCAAAGTCATCTCTGCGTCCTGGTAAATTCTAAAGCAGACAAGAGAGAGAGCGAATCGTTATTCACAGAGTTCACAATCCTCATGGTTCCAGAAGTGGGGGATGAAGGAATCTGATCATGCAGCAGGTTTCGAGGCCTCGGTTTACCTGCGGAGGTTCACTTTGTCGAACTTGGAGGGCTCGCTTACAGATTTGGAGATGTAACCCGTTTGCATCTCGTACTCTTCTCCGTTGAGCTTGTACACGCCGAACAGGACGTTGTTCCTCAAAGCCATGCCGATGTAGTTCTTAGAGGACTGAGAGGAAAGGGTTTATTACTCCCTCGCACTGCAGTGAGGCGCTCACACGGGTTCGGGTTTACTCACATTTCTGTGGCCCAGATACAACACGAACATGTCTTCTTTCTCTCTGGTCTGTCTGCGTCTCCGCCTGCCGTCGCCCCGGCCCTCCGGCCTCTGCAGGGACAGGGACAAGGCGGTGTAGGCTTTCAGGTCCTCCAGATTCTTGGGCGCACGGAGCTCCACGTGGCTGTCGCCAACGAAATTCATTGGGATGACAATCTGGAGGGAGGAACGGGCGAGAAGGACCGTGGTCAGCACGAGACAGCGGCTGATATCGAGGGAGGGTCACATGACTTAAGCGATGTGGCTGCGCTCACCCTGTTGGCTGCGTCTCTGGCGTGTTCGATGAGCTCCTTGATCTTCTTGATGTTGTTGGAGATGTTGGTAATGGGTGTGAACTTAGAGGTCAGGTCCTCCACCTGCGAGATCTTATCGCTCAGAGATGGGATGGTTTTCAACAGGTTCTTCACTGGAGACAAAAGCCAGGCAGAGCAAAGGAAAGTCATTAAAATGGGGGAAATGAAAAGGTACGAAGAAAGACACACTAGCAACCATCCAGAGGTGTCCTCAGTTTCTTAGAACTCTATGAGCTGCTCTTGCTCTGACATACAAGTGAAGAAACAGTTCAAATAAAGCTAAAGACTATCATAAAACAATAAATCACGGTTGTCACAATTCCAAAAACGCATCCCAGTAAGAGCCGGTTTAAATCAGAAGAATAGAAAAATAGCAAATTCATTGGAAAAACAAACCTCAAAGCACTAAGAGTTCTACTAACATAGTGTTTCCACATCCCACCTGATTGGTCCACGTCGTCTAAAACACCGTCGAGGTTCGGGCCCGAGGGCGAGATGTTGATCTTGTCGAGCTCCTTCCTGATGTCGCCGAGTCGGACCATGGTGTCGCTGGCGGTGTCGTTGGCTGTCAGTGCCTTTCTCTTGGCCTCGTCGATCATATTGGCTATGTCGTCTGGTGTGAAAACAAAGAGTAAAAAATATGAGCGGTGTGTTGTGACTTGGTGCAGGCAGAAGGAGTTTCCCCTAGCCGCTCCACGCCACCTCGTTTAATGTTGTTGAGCTGGTTGACGGCGTTCTGGAGGTTGCTCTCCAGGGCAGACTTCTTGTTGTTTGCCTCCGTCAGGCGCTTCAGCAGGTTTGGAAGATCGTTGGATGCGTCTGTCGGCGAAAAAATAAATAAATTAAGAATCAGTACCGGACGTGTTCACTCATTTTCAGTCGCATGACGACGAGACGACGGCTGAATACCCTGGAGGTCTTTCTTCGCGTCCTGAGCGTTATTCACAAGGTCGTTGGCGGTTTCTACTAAATCTCTTGCTCTTTCAGGGAGCTTCTGCTTATTAACGTTCTAGAAGGAGGAAAAACATGTTTGATCAAACAGAATCCAATTTAAATACTCAATACAATTAAATAAAAAAATATTTTTCATATATTACGTCTCTGCCATCACATATTATGACTATCAAGTCTAACATGGCATCATATGATGCTATATATAAGACGTATTTCCTGGAATGTAAGTCACACATCAAAAAATGTGTCATGAAAAGGGAAAAAACAACAACATCCAGTCTGTGACTTACGTTAAAAGCCTCGTCTGCGGCCTTTTTGGCCTCCTTGGCGGCTGCGTCGGCAGCATTGATGGCGTCTGTGATGTTCGTGTAGGCGTCGATGGCGTCTTTCGCGTTGCGCACCTCGGGCCGGTCACTTGCACTCTTCACGGAACTAAAACACAAAACCAGAAGAATATAAATCAAAAAGTAAAAGCCCAACAGGAATTAATTTTCCTTCCAAACATAAGAAGAACCGAATGGTTTTAGTCTTTAATTTTCACCCGATAAATGACTTCTTATAACTCTTAGAACTGAATTTCATAAAACAGAACTGTTAAAAAAAATTGTAATTTGAAGAGAGTATAGCCAAGTATTGCTTTTCACCTAAATGTTTTCTATCAAGTCTTACAAACTTTTAAAAACAGCTGTTTTCATAATTTTGAAAATTTTGAAAATTCCTCAATTATTTACAACCCAGATATTCACATTGTGACACAAATTTACTTAAAAACAGCCTTTTCCTCTTCCCAGTACCTCGCCAACTCCTTAACAATCCCATTAACATTAACAAGCCTACTTTAACACCTTACTTTATCTTTTATAACACTTGATCTAACTTAAACGTGTGATCGGAGGTTCACAAGTCCGAATCCCACGACTTTCAGGTTCAAGGAGTAAAACCTTTGACCTGCACTGTAGCTGCTCACTGCCACCTAGAAAAGGTGAAACATTGGGACCAAAATTGACCAATAAAGCTGCCTCCTCCTCCTGAATTGTTTGGTGTTTTGCTGAAAAAGAGCCTTGAGATGACTGTGTTCTTTGGTGCTATTTTAATTAAACTGAAGTAAAGAAGGAATCTTGATTAAAAAACTAAATAAATAAATTCCTCAGCATCAGTTGAGAACATACTTCTCAAGTTCCTTGGCGAGCTTCTCCAGGTTCTTGGCGTGGTCTTCGGCGGCCTCCACGATGTCCTTCTTGGCAGCCGCCTTGGTAACAGCATTTACCTTCTTGGTCAGGTCGGTCTTGGCGCCGTCCAGCTGTGCCGCCAGCTCCTCGTACTCCTGCAGAGGAAACCGGCAGGTGAGAGGAGAGCAGGAGAGACAGGGGAGCAGGTGAGACAGGAGAGCAGGAGAGACAGGAGAGACAGGAGAGCAGGAGAGACAGGAGTGACAGGAGAGCAGGAGAACAGGAGAGCAGGAGAGACAGGAGAGACAGGAGAGACAGGAGAGCCAGCGGCTTCACTCACACTGATTGTAATCTGAGAGAAACGGCGTGTTTGAACCTGAAAGCTGGAGGCTTTTCAAAAGTTTTGGCTCATTGACAATCAGGGGAAGATAAGATATGTAATTGGGTAACTCAGAAAACATGTGAAAACGTGTGAGGCTGGAAAGAAGCAGATTGGTTAAATTTTTCCGTACCGTTTTACCGTCTTTGAGCCTTTTCACCAAATCTTCAGTTTTCTTTAGCTCGCCCTCGGCCAACTTCATCTGGTCCTGCACCGTCTTTCGCTCCTTTGTCATGTCATCGATGCGTTTCTGTTGGGAGGAAATGAACGAGATTCTCCTTAATGTTTGGTCTCGGCTACCGTTTTACTTTTTTTTGTTGTTGTAATTTTTACTTTAAATTGTTTTGTGAAGTTGATTTTTAACCATCATAATACAAGTTACCACCGTATGCCGATGACACCGGACTGTATCAGCTTAACACTAAATATCGTACCTTTAAGAAACAAATCATTAATCCTCACAAACACCATTACAGCAGCAAGTGTTCTCACGCAGTACCCAGGGAAATTCCTCAGAAGCACTTTTATAGACTTTCATTCAATGGTGCTTTTTCATATTTCGTTCTTTCATGTTATTTTTCAAAAAGGTACCACTTCACTTGACAAGCATTTTTATCAAAAATGAAGCTATTGTTAATTGTTACCTGCAGATCACCCAGAGTCTGACCGTTCAGGCCGTTCTGGGTGTTGGCTTTCTTCACAAAGTCCGATGCGTCCTTCAGAGCTTTATCCAGGTCCTTCAGCTTGGAGTCGTAATCCTTCAGGAGGTTGCGGATCTTCTCGGCTCTGGCCTCGTTCTGATCTGCCTGATTCGTGATGTCCGTCTTGATGTTGTCCAGCACTGGAGGACGAGAGCAGACATTCGAGTCGATCATTTACTGAATCAGTTGCTCCAGGTGAAGCATTCCCGACAGGTTTCACAAAAGTTTCGACGTACGTTTCTTGGCTTCGTCCAACTCTTTCTCCGCGGCCGTCTTCTGAGGGGTGAAGTCCTTCTGCTGCATCTCATCCACCATTTTCTTTGCATCCTCCAGCAGCTTGGCCAAGTTTACATTTGGAGTATCACCTCTGTTGCCTTCATTCTTCAGCTGGTCCAGCAGAGCTTCAAATGAAGAAAAAGACATAATATTAACCTGCGAAATTTTTAAAACTTTGAAAAACACTGAACAAATACAAAATTTTTTATAAGTTGCACTCGGAATACTAATGTTTGAGCTGTAACATTAGAATTTTCTACTTTAATGCAACTTTTTTGACCTAATTATTGGACAAATTAGTTTTTTAATTAGATTTTAATCCCTGGAAGAACAGGTTTGTATTATAATGTTACAATGCTTTAATTAATGAAAATGTGAATTATTTTCAATGTATTAAAAGTAAAATCAAGTAAATGGACCCTGTCATTACAACGCCACAGTGTTTTTATTTAAAAATTGAAAACATGAATTATTCCTACTATTTTTGTGTTGCATCATTACAGGGATCAATAAAAGATTAACAGCAACAGATTTTATGTATTATTGGTTTTGTGCAGATACTCACACACATACTATTAAGCATATAAAAGAAAGTGCTTTCCCAAAGAAATTTGTACTATATGTACAATGAGGATAAATGATCTGGTGGAGAGAAGTAAACAATAAAATGATTGTACTGTGCTCTAATGGAAGAGATCAAACACTGCAGTTTGAGTGCGTTTCAATGGTAAGAGTACTTTATCTAGTGTACTTAAACCTTGCTGAGCTGGAAATAACAAGATCAAATAGAAACACTCAATCTTGCCATGTTCACTTGATCATAAAATGTCCTGGAGACATGAAGTTTCCCTCTACCTTGGATTTTCTTGAGCATGTTCTGAATCTCCGAATCCAAATCTTTGGCTCTGTCGTGAGTTTTTTGGACGTCTGCCACAGCTTTGTCAGCGTCGGCCGCCTTCTTGTCCGCCTAAAAAAAATATAAGCCACATTCCAACGCTGCAGATTTAAACTCATTTTCTGATTTCTCGCTGAAACGTCGACATGATGAAACGTGTCGGTGCTTCTACCTTGTTCTTAACGTCGTTGACGTCGTCCTCCAGCGTGTTCATGTCCTCCTCAATCTGATTGACCTTGGATTTTTGGTTGTTTACGGCGGAGCTGTATTTGTTGACAAGGGTCTACAAAAGTAAGAGAAACAAGAATGTATGGAGTAAACTGGAGCCTTTTTAGTAGCTTTGGCTCCTCCTCAGGGGCATTTCTGAGCCTCAGACTCACAATGCAGGGTGGAGACATGTTACCTTGGTGTCCTGCACGGCCTTCTCCAGCTTCTTCAGCCTCTCCTGAGACGAGGCGCTGGCAGTTGCATTGTCCAGCTGAGTCTTGATCCTTCGCAGCTCATTGTCCAGCTTCTCCAGGTCTATCAGCAACGTCTGGGCACAGTTGTCACACTCTGCAACACAAAGCAGGTTAAATCTTTTTTCCTCTAAAGCATGTCACACTTTAAAAGTCTCACTTTGGTGGTTGACTCACCTTTGCAGGTATCATCTATGTTTGTGTCTCCCGGCTCCAGCGTGCTCTTACAAACTGGAGGAAAAAAAAGAGAGAGAGAGAAAAATAATGTGAATAAAATAATCAAATTATGAGTGAAGACGTTTTCTCCAGAAGAGTATTTGACAATCTTACCTCCAGTCTTGGGATCACAGTTGTTGCCGTTGCCGAAACAGTTACAGGGCTTGCAGCTCCCTCCTGGAGTGAGGGGGTCGCCGTAAAAACCACGAGCACAGCTAAAACAGAGACATTCAAAGAAAATCAACACTTGATTTATGAGTGTGTGTGTTTTTAATGAGTGTGATATCGCTGCTTGAAGACGAGGCCTTTTTTGTTTTGACTGCCCACATGGTGGCACTGTTTGTTCAGAATCTTTTACGAGTGATTCCACACATTTTTGTTTCTCGATATAACCATGATATTGCATCTTTTGTTCAGAAGTACTAGTTTAAGTTTTGCAGTAGTGACTCCTGGTGGCCATACTCAGTATTTGAATTAATTTATCATCCGACTATTCAAAGGTACGTGTACAAACCAGGATAAGTAAAAACATTGTTTAGTAAACTGAATACATAAGGAAGAAAGACTACAAAGAAGTGGCTACAACACACATCAGAATAGCTCTTTTACGTCTCAGTGGCAAAATATATGAGCAGAAATATTTACTCTTTTAAAAAGCTTACTTTTGGCCATGTGGTGGCGTAGTTTGTGTTGAAATTTTTTATATGTCTTTACTAAAATCTTCCACAAATATTCCAACATTGTCTTGCCTTTGAGACAATACATTAAACAAACAAATAAATAAATAAAATATTAAAATAAATTAAGAACTATATGAATTAGGGAATACTACCTTCACTACATCTAATGACAACTCCCAATAACAATAATAACATATATTATATTTATTATTACTAATGATGATAATCATTGTATTCTATAACTATTATCATTATTAACATTATCACTAAAAACTATAATAAAAACAACAATAATTTCAACTATATTTCAGATAGTTGAAAAAGGGATCGACTTTAGACTCTAACAAAGTGTGTAAATAGTGAATTCTCAGCACTCTAAGAAACTCACTTCTCACATCGTTGACCAGTGTAGCCAGCTCTGCAGACACACTGGACGTCTCCAAACACGTCCATGCAGCCGACTGCAAAGCTGCAATGAAGACAAAAACATCTCATGTCAATGCTGCAGGAAGGTCATTCTGACACCACTTTGTGTTTGATTTCTAGTTCTTTTTTTAACCAACCTGTTTGTGGGCGTGGTGAACGGACACGGGCACACTCTGCACGTCCTCCGAGCCGCGCTCCCGTAGTAACCATCTTTGCAGCGCTCACATTGGTTTCCAGCCGTGTTGAACTGGCAGTCCTGATAGAGACAACATGTCTTTGATCACACTGAGGACACACACTTCGGGAGGTGATAATGTTTTATTCTTTTCCTTTTCCCCCTTTTTCCCCTCTTTTTTCACACACACGGGCTGCAGGAGGACTGACGCAGGTTTGATAGAACAGTTTTTATTCCCAAGATTCACTCTGATCAAGAATGTGGAAAATATACATGATCTCTGTTTTATCAAATAAGTTAAATAATACTTTGACTGCTTTTTTATGTCTTTACTGAGGTTTTGTCTGGATTTTATGATCATTTTTTGTCATGTTTTGTTTTGTTTACTTAATTAATTTACTCACTTAAGAACTTAACTGTCAGTATGTATAATTGTCATTTACATAGAAAATAGCATGCATAAAAACCTGTTAAAATAGAAAGATAATACAGTTTGAAAATCATATCCTGTGTATGTTCAGATTTTTTCAGGCTACGTTCATAGTGTATAGTACAGTAGATACTGTTGAACAACTTGGATGTATACACTCAAATAATTATGATCAACAAAACACTAAAATAAAGTTAAATAAAATTGTAAGTAAACTGTTGGACTTATCTGCAGGAAGTAAAGGAAGCGCGTTATCTTCAAAACGTTGTTTTACAACTTGCTCTCACACATAGACGTATGTATAAAGACATATGCAGATATAAATGGTCACTGATGGAATGGCAGCTTGCGGCAGAGTGTTCTCTTCCTATGAGTGTGAAATCCTTTCCAGTGAGGCGGGACATGTCTCTTACCAGGCACTTCCCCGTCCGGTCCTCGCACTCGTCCGCCAGTCCGTTGCATTGACATTCCACACAGCGGCCCAGGAAGGCCCCGCTAGACTCTCTGTAGTAACCAGGAGCGCATCTCTGAGGAGGTAAAGACACATCGCAATATTCAACTAATCTCTTACTTCCACTACAAAACCGCGTTTAGGAAGCTTCAGGTGCAGATTCACTGTTGCAGACGGTGTTTGTGGTCTGATGTCACTTTTCCACTCATCATGGAGTTCCCTATGTTTTTTTTGTTTTTTTTTAACTTTTTATTATGTCTAAAACGTCACAAAACACAGTCATGTGTCTGTCAGGAGTCAGAGAATCATAAAGATGTAGAACTGAATGCAATGTGAGGCTGTTTGATCAGCAGGACTGCGACGTCACGTCCCGGATGATTTGATTCTGTTTAAGCACAAAAAACAAGGAGCTTCGTCAGAGTACATGTTGACAGATTATCTCCCACTGAGACTCAGGTTAGGGTGAGATTATCCTGAGGGGATACAAAAGGAGCTACTGTGGTTGAACTGAGAGTAAATCTGCTGGAAATGAATGTTAGTCTAAGGAAATTCCACTAAACTCTTAAAAACACGCCAGTGTGTGTATCTAAGCTTTGTTGTTTTCATACTAATACGATTTCGACTGTACGGCAAAGTAACGTCCTTATATGGTGTCAAGCTATGATGTGTGTGTATGTGCGTGCGTGTTTAACTACATTGTGAGGACCAAAATCTGTAAACAGTTTGTATGATTTTAATCATTTCTCTGAATAGTTTTCAGTTCATACGCACCATCCTCTGACTGGGGAACTTTTAAATGTATGCAAGGTTTCAATAAATATACAATAAATAAGATTAATGGTGAAAACATGTATTAAAGTCACATAACTCTTATACAGAGGGAGAGTGTGACATTCCTTTACTGACATGCTCGTAGCGCAAAATGTTTGTTTTATAGTTTGACATGTCTGATTGTTTTTATCCATTCATATTCTTATATATTGTACTTTTTTAGGACTTCGAACATAACTTTTTTAAAACTATAGCAATGCAAGGGAATGAGAAACACGTGTTTACAATTAATCTAATATTATAAATCTTATTTTAATTTGACATGATTTTATGCTCCAATACTGGGTATTTTGTTCACATTGTAAGTATAACTATAAATCTGAATAATTTCCAGTGAAAACGTGCATTAATATAGAGTTAGGATCATGTTATTTTACATATTATGAAATTGTCCATATGATTCCTGGAGTTCTCACGTTGTCTTCTTTATTTTGCCGCGTTATCGGCACAATACTGAAGATTTCTTCACCTCTCACAGAGGAGGATGAAAACTTCCTGCCAATAATTTCCCTCTGATTTTTCTCAGACTTTGCCCAGCAAATAAAGCTGAATTTATCCTCATTAACCATTAACGCCGCAGCACGCCCTTTGTTCGGCGAAGATAAAACATCCCTCATGCCTTCCTGTGTTGGCTTTTTTTTTTTTTTTTTAAAGTGTTACCTGAATCTGAGCATTGGCAGCAGTGCCATTAATTGAAGGGATTTGAACAGGGCTTCCTCTGTTAAACCACAAGTTGTTCCGCAGCCACTGGGTGCCTCGGTCAATTAGCGATGGGGACTCCTCCTGCTGGTCTCCCTGGTCCCCGGGTAAAGGGTACTCCACCCGCTGGCCTCCCTGGTCCCCGGGTAAAGGGTACTCCACCCGCTGGCCTCCCTGGTCGCTGGGTAAAGGGTACTCCACCCGCTGGGCTCCCTGGTCGCTGAGTAAAGGGTACTCCACCCGCTGCGCTCCCTGGTCGTTGGGTAAAGGGTACTCCACCCGCTGCGCTCCCTGGTCGTTGGGTAAAGGGTACTCTATCCTCTGGGTGCGCCTGTCGTGGTGCCGAGGGTGTCGGTGTCGCAGCGCCCGGTCCTCGTGTCTGTGTCCAGCCAAGCTGAGTCCAATCAAAGTCCCAAGAATCAGGGTCTGGACCAGGACCCGTCTGATCCGCCGGAGTGTGTTCATATCTGACATTCCTAATGTTTGGTCTGTGTGAAATAACGCTCGCCTCCGCCTCGCCCCGGCCTCTTAAACACACACACTCACACACTCACTCAGAGGACACGCCCCGACTACCTGAGTCAATCTCACAGATCAGCATGAGTGTGTTCAGGCTCACAAGCACACACATGCAGGTGTTTACATGCTTCCTCTCCTGTTCCTTCTTACACAAACACAGAAATATTTCAGCACTGAAATGTGGGCGCGTGCACGAGGAAAATCACTGCATCAACAGGCTAAATGAAAGAGGACGTTTTGGAAAAGTGGCTGGGTTTTTAAAAACATCAAAACATTTTAGAGATTTGGCACCTTCCTATCTTCTACGAGACAAAGTTATTACAAAATCCGTATATCCATACATCACGCTTTTCTGCATTATGGACATTAACTGAAGCTATTTAACAGCTGTGTTCAAGCACAGCGAGCTTTAAAAAAGTCCTTTTTTTGGCTTAGATACTAGAAAATATGTCAAATGATTCCCTGTACATAAATAATGACACTTGAGTACACCGATATCAAAATGCCTCAAACTATTTTAATGCAAATCAACTTCACTAGTTTTCCACATTGCCTTCACTGAGATGCCAAGAAACTGAATATTATCCAATTGAAGTCATTTGAAGAAAAGTGTTTTCATAAAATTGAAAAATAAAAAAGCAACCTGTGTTTTGTTTAATATTATTTTCTGGGTGTTGCTGGGTGAGAAATCACATATTGTTGAAAAGCTCTTCTATCTTACATAAGGCTGCCACACTGCATTGTGGGACACATGCATTTGTGAGACGAACAACATGGCCGAGTTTGGCCCATTAACTGTTGTTCAATATTCTGCATGAGTGATGAGGGATTGAAAAACATGATAGAGTCTAATATTCAGACAATCGTCATCTTCTATTTCTAAGATCTTTTTTTACACTGTCCAATATTGTGAGAAATTTCAACCAGTGTTTCCCAAAAACACACAATGAAATGTTTCTTTAGGGTTAATTTTAAAAAACACTCCACCAACAAACGAATTGAAGTCAAAGCAAAGTGTTTGTGCACTTAAAGGACAGATCACACACTCACGTCAGGAGGACATGGCTCAACATGAGGACAACAATCACTTGCAGTTTTAGGGTCAGACCGAGTTTAAAGTTAAGGTTATAGGTAGTTATGACTGAGTTTAGAGTCAAGTCAGGGTGAGGCAGACAAACAGGAGACGATGTAAAATCCCCTGAAGGCATGGAAACATGATTGTGAGTGTGTGTATGTGTCCTTGTTCTTCTACACTGATGGGGACTCATTGACCATTGACACATTTTAGGGTCCCTCCAAAATGTACAATTATTTAGTTTTGAGGTTGACTTTTATGGTCACGATAAGGTCAAGGAGTGTGTCTGTGTGTATGTAGATGTGCATTTATTACTGATCTAAATACAGATCTATCTAAAGAATCACATTCACATTGAGGGGATCTGTCAACCGAATGGAGCTCAAACCAGCCAGGTTCAAGGTTTGAACACACCTCCGAGGGCGTTAACCATAACTGCACAATAAACACATGAAGTGAGCTTTTAGGAAATGAAGACAATCTAATGTAAAATTCCATTCAGTTAAGTACACGTAATGTACTGTAATGTACCCTGAGGGCATGAAATCACAGAGGGCGTGAGTGAGTGTGTCTTTGTTCATATGGACTGATGGGGACTCATTGCTTATTAAGCATCACAATTAAGGTCCTGTAAGAATTAATTTTGAGTTTAGAGTGTAATTCCTTAAAATGATTGGAGTATATGTAACGTCCCCTCAAAGCATAATTATTTAATTGTCTCGGCATATGCGTATATACTGTGTTAGATTTTTCAGAGATATTTTAAGTAGACAAACAGTATTAAGAAGTTTTCCCGGGGATTAGTAAAGCATTTCTATTTTATTGTAAAAACAAGACCATGGACCAGTGTGTTTTCAATTCACAGTATGGACAAAACTCAAGGCTGAACTTTGAATTTAGGGTGCGTTCGTGTGCTAGAAATATTGTGTGTGTGTGTGTAGGTGTTTGTGTGCGTGTCCGTGTTTGTGTAAAGCTTTGTGACTGGGTGGAAAGTCAGACATCCTCAGACGACACAGCGGAGGAACTCACAGCTGAATCAGCAGACACAGCCGGGTGTGTCCGCCGCGCTCGCACACTCACGCCGGAGGCCGAGTCAAGCGAGCGCACGCAGGTTTATGAGTAACATCGAGTTACCACCTGCCACACCTTGTGAGTCGGGGCGCGGCGTCTTGTCATACCACCGCTGGGCACGTATAATGGACTTCCTTTAAACACACACACACACCCTCACGCAGGGAGGCAACCAGGTCCATGGAAACAACACCAGCACAAACATGGAGAACTCTGTTGATGTTACACTGTCTAATAACTGATTACTCCTCTCTGATCCATGGTGCTTTGTTTTTAATTTTCCTATGCAAGTACAAATCAGACTGGAGAGGTGCAAACATCACATCAAACGCTGGATTAAAGCAGCATTCAAGCGGAGCTTTAGGGGCTACATCTCGGCTGTTTGTACCACGTTTCCGCGAGCTGTAGCCGTGCCAGTGATGATAGCTGCATAATCACTACTATTATGTCTGCATGATTGTGCCGCACATCCCCCCCCCCTCAGCTCTCTGCTCAGGATGGTGTTTTCCAGTGGATTCCACCTCAGCTGATCCATTTTTTTTTTCTTCCCTTTGGAAAAGGGTGTGGTTCCTGGATCAGGCGTGTCTGGACACCCCGAAAATATGAGGTGGTGTAACAGCTCGTCAAAGATGACAGCACGCTTTTTTTCTCTCTCTCTCTCTGCCACACCCTGTCCAATCCATTATCCCCGCCGCTATTCCAACCTGACAAAATGTTCCTGATCTCTTCACCCTTTCACTCATCTGTTCTCACAACACAGACTGCAGATCCCTCCTCCAGTGGAAACGTTGTCTTCACGCAGGGGTCACTGAGGTCTGTCCAACCGACTCAAACACACGTCACTTCTGCAAAAGTTACTTTACTAGTTGCTCAAATTGGGGCTACACCAGGCGTGTCAAACATAAAGCCCGTGGGCGAAAAACGGGCCGCAAGAGGATCCAATCCGACCAAACCACCGAGCCAATTGTGAAAAGTTTAAAGAAAACATTTTTTGTTTGTTTTTTTGGGAGTTTAATTTTACAAGTTTCTTACGAGTAACGGAAACAAAACACCGAGAACCAAGTTGAAAAATTGGTGATGCTGCCAAGAAAGATAGCGACCTTATTACTTTCAAACTAGCCTCAAAATCATGCTGCCAGGGTGAGTTTATAAACACATGAACTAAAACGCGTTTTACACTGCTGAAAGTTTTCAAAAGTTACAAACCACCTAACATATTCATTAGACAATGTTTTCATTTATAAATAAGGTTATCGTCTCAATAAAGTTTATTACCACGTCACCATTTATCCCCAAAACCGTTTAAATGTTAATGATGGCAGTTAAAATATTATTCTTGTATAAAACAACTTTTTATTCATATTATATTTAAAAGAAAATTGTGAAAAAAACCTAAATCTGGATCAGCTGTTAACTTGCATAATAATCATTATGAGTGTTACATTCAGAAGTGCATGCTCATGTGGTCATGCCTCAGATGCTTCAGTCTGATACGTCATGATGCGTCAGCGCTCCCACCACGTCTCCTCTCTGGAGCGACAGAACTCCACAGATTGACATAAAATGTTCCATTGATTTGTGTCCTGCCTTTTTCTACTAATAAGAAAATGATGCATCAGTGGACTTTCAACACAGACAAGCTATTAAGGATAGCAGCTCTGACTTCAGTGTGGACTTTCCTAATCCAGCATCAGGAGGTTCAATTACCTGCTGCAGCAGGGGTGTCCATGTCTATATCCGGCACCGACAGTTCAGAAACTGCAGGTAAGTAACTCATTTATTAAAGTAGCCAATTACTGACTTACTACCAAAAGCAGTGATGTCTCAACAAAATCTGCCCAGCATATTCTAACAGATTATCACACAAAAGGCTTATTCTCACTGAATTATTTGAAGTGTAAATACCTGAAAAGGTACTGAACAAAAGATGGATTTGTAACGTTTAAACCTTTGAAATTTGCGTTTTGTGGCGGTTTAGTCGTCTCTCACCTCACAGGAGTCTCCGTTGTACTGAGGCGGGCAGGAACAGACCTCCACCGTGTTTCCAGGACTTCCAGTTCCAGAGCTGGTGGCCCTCTCCAGGCCCACTTCCCCCAAGCTGAGCCGCTGGCTCTGAGTGAAGTACAGGGCCCGGACCCTGAGACCCACCAGGCCGGCCAGGACCATCATCAGCTCTTCTCTGGACACGGGCCGGTTGGTGCCGGCGTGGCGCCAGTTTCCCTACAAACACAGAGGAAATGAACAAACTGAACTAAACTCAAGACAAAATGCTTTCAATTGTGAGTAAAAGACTTTTTATTTCACCTCCACAAGCTGCACTCGGCCCTGATACAGTCTGTCGGGGAGAGGATCCTTCGGAGCCATGTGGATCAGAGTCATGTTCTTGCCCTGCCAAGAAACACAACAACCAATAAATAAAATGTGTTTCAGAAAGAGGCAAGGAGAAGGAAGAGGCCTGGCAGCCCTACATACAGTCAGTATAACATCAGGTCTTTTGTTGATCAGCGTCATTCCTTCACTGGGAATCCCGAACGTTTTCACCTGATAGGTGAGGAATCCACCGTAAGATGAAACCTTAGAGAAAGAGAAGAAGGTTTAAACATTCCCCAGGAATATCAGAAGGAGTTGAAACCAATAAGGTCATGAAAAAAAATGATATATATAACTATAAAACACACTAGGAGCCACAAATAGTGCAGTGAAATGGTATCCGGATATCATTTTGAGTATTTATTGTAAAATATAGTAGTTGTAGTACCACTGATTACTATTTATTACATTTTAACAAAATTGAATTGCGTTGCAAACATTTAACTCAGTGTACCTCGTAAGCAATAAATAATGACATACAGATAAATAACCAAGATGTAATGGCCGCCTAGGACTAGTCCAAATGTGTTCAACACAAGTTCACGTTGACCCAAAACTAGTTAAAAAAGAAGATTAAGCTGCTCCATGATAATGCAGAAATTTGTACAAATCTGTCCTAAACCTGGACCATAACAAACCTATACTCGATCCAAAATCATTCCAAAACTAGTCTGTCTTCAAACCAAGTGCAAGAATTAGCCCAAATGTGACTATAATGACCCAAAACTAGTCAAAAATATGTGCTACAACTACTTTAGAACCTAAAACGGGTCCAAAATGATCCCAAAACTAGTTCAAAACTGTCCTAAAACTAGTTCATTAGACAAAAGTAGTTATTAATTAAGCTACAAAAGGTCTATAATGGTACAAAACTCAGTCCATGCATGTTCATGACTTAGTTCAAAAGTATCGCCAAAACTAGTCAAACATAATGAACCCATACCTGATTCAAAATCATCCCAAACCTTGTCCACAATGACCAAGAAATAGCCCAAATGTGTCCATGATCATATTCACCCGAAACTGAAAATGAATAATAGCTAAATAAATAAATAAATAAATGATAGTCTACAGCGACCTGCATAAACAGTCCAAATTTGACCTTAAATTAATCCATAATGACCAAATAAGGGGCCAAACGTATTTGTATGATGACCCAAAACTAGTCCAAATTTGTGCAAGAACTACTTAATAACGAACCCAAACCTGGTCCAAAATGATCACACAACTGTCCTAAAACTGTCCATGAATAAGCAAATCCAGTTATTGAAGCAACAACAAGCTGATAATGATCCAAAACTTGTCCTAATCCATCCAAAACAAATAGTCCATAGTGTCTGAACTGAACTCTAATCAACCTTAAACTAGGCCATAATGACTCAAACAAAACTTAATGATTGACAGAACAAAAGACCTTTTTCACTGGGAAAGATTTACTGGGGACGTAGTTTCATTATCAGCTTCAGTGTTTGTGTCTCTGTGTCCCGGGACTCACCCTGTCTCCCAGGTAGGACGCCGGCGCGACCCAGTGCAGGGCCTGGACGTTGGGAGGGAGCTCCTGAACGTCGGCCACCACCGTGTTGCTGGCGGCGTTCAGAACCGAGGGGACGTCCTCGTTCTCGGAGCTCTCCAGACGCCAGCCTCGCATCTGCACAAACTGCTCACGCAGAGAACCGACGCCGTCATCACACGTTCTCATGTCGGCGTTCCGCAGAAATGGCGAGTTAACGTGAACGAAGCTGCTCAAAGCGTTTCTAACAAAGACGTTACAGCTTTTGAATGGGAATATATGGTGTTGCTATAGTTACCAAAAGTGTTGGTCAATCTCGACGATTTCCTTTTTATCGATTAATGTGCCTTTTAGAGAATTTTATCCAATTTATATATTGAATCTACTTTACCAGTTTTGTAATTTTTAACTGTTCTTTGTGATTTTAACTTTTTTTTTTCTTTTTTTAAATAATCCGCAATTTCAGCCGATATAGTTAAGTTTAGTCATTAGTCCATTTTAGCCATATATATATTATAATATTTTATTTGTAGTTTTATCCATTTAGATCATTTAAGCATTTTTATCTTATTTACATGTTTTTCGTGTTTCAAGCCGTTTCAGCAGTTCTACCATTTGTAGCCATTCTTAGCTGTTTCAATAGTATCAAGATATTTTAAACCAATTTTTCTCTTTGCAGTTTTCGAATTTTACATGTATTATCTTTTTTCATGCATTTTCAAACAGTCTAACCCATTCAGACAGTTTTAATTTGAGCTTTTTTTAGTCACTAGGATTTCAATTATTAATTTCTCCCCATAAATGAAACAATACAGGTAAACTTCAATCATCGGCAGTAAAAGCAAAAGTGACCTTTGACCCCAGCCTGTATTCCTGGGTCACTGAGACTAAACTCTGTGTTTCTGTTCGTTGTAGCAGGAACAGTTTCAACATTTCAATCAAAATATTGCATGAAGCTTTTGAGAGCTTCAGGGAAATCATAGATGTAATCACAAAAATATAAAAAAAAAACAAAGTCTTGTATCAAGATGAGCACTGAGGCGTTTCAGAGCATTTGTGATGTTAAGGTAAGTTCAAGTTGGAAGAGCTGCAGGAGAGGCGATATTATCATGCTTGAGGTTAAAAGTTTCCCATCAACATGTTGACATATTTGTACACAAGCGGGAGTTTTTTTTTGTTTTGTTTTTTTCCCCAGAGTGGATGAAAGAGAGAAACTATTTCCCCGAGGCGTGTTCATGCAGAAACTGCTTCATGCAACTGTGACAGAGTGACTCCCCTCGGGCGGATTTCTCCCTCATCAACACCAAACCAGAGCGGCGTGCATCAAATTGTTGCTGCTCAACAACTTCGATCGGCGAGGAAAGTTCTTACAGGCGTTTACATTTCCAAAGGCATTCGCAGACATGCAGCAGCACGTACAAAAAGCAGACACCCACACCCACACACCTTCCCCCTGCGCTTGCTGGAGCTCTGACACCGGTCAGTGGCTCCGAAACAGAAGCAGCTGGTACAGCCGAGGGGGCTGGAGCGGTCGAAATAGAAGGACCCTTCCCGACAGGTACTGCACCTGCTGCCAGCGACATTCCTCTGGCGGCGAAATCAGAGAGACATTCATCAGAGGGGCGGGGCGGGAGGCGAGGAGTGGCGGGGGGGGGGGGGGGGGGGGGGGGGTCAATATGCACTCACCTTGCAGAGACACCGGCCCGTGTCGGGGTCGCACACGTTGCCGGAGACTCCCCCCTGGTTGCAGTTGCAGGGCAAACAGTCGGGGAAGCGGTAAAAGCCCGCGGCGCAGCGGTCACACTGCCGGCCGCCGACCTGAGGCTTGCAGCTGCGGGGAGAAGAGCAGGAGGAGCAATCGCACAACTTCTCCTCCAAACGCAGAAAACTCACCTGTGCAGCGATGACCCAGCACAGAAAGGAAGAAAATTTTGTGTTTGGCAAGGTCTTTGTACGAAGCTTCCAACGCTGTCCGGCCTAAATATTTCAGATTTACTAGTAGAATATGAAACATCCAGACCCCTGAGGAAGTTTTCTCATCGAGTCAGAAGTTGAAGCAGCTTTGAGTTCCTACGCTCCTCATCTGTGAAAGAAACTTCCCGACACACTCATTTCTTTTAAATCAGACCTTAAAACAATATCATCTGCTCAGGCTTTCCATTGAACAAAAGATTCTACTTATTTTATTACTTTTATCTTAGTAAAACTGGAACTTTATCTCCTTCTTATGCATTTCTTAATACTGGTTTTATTTAATAGTTATAACGTCTATCCTTTATTTCCTTGTAAAGCACTGTGAATTGTACCGCAATACAAATAAATGTCCCTTGTCTTGTATTACGAGATGTTTGTGAAATCTGTCTCCACTGTTTCACAGCGAATTTCAAAACAAAAACAAGTAAAATCCTCTCCATACTGAACTGGTCGATGCCTGATGACTTTCTTACATATTATTACATTTTTCATTTAAAATTCATTTCATCTATTAAACTTCAATTCCCATTTTTGTTCCCCTGGAGGACTTTACTGAGTCACACCTTTAATTTAAACTGAGGGATCTACAAAGTAATTCTCTTCTAAATTATACTGTCATGTTTTCTTATTTCTTCTGTAATTTGCTCTGCTGGTTTGAATTTACTCTCAGATGCCATCTATCCCTGCACTCTGATTCTAGTCTTTATATTTTCTTTCATTATTCTCAGTATGAACGTTGTAATTGAATCGTTCTCCTCTTGAATTTGCCATTAGTTTGGTCTGAATTACATTTTTCTTGATAATCCTCGATATCCTACAAAAGCAGCACTGATCTGAAAGTTGAGCGCAACTTTTTAATCCCACATTGAATCAATTTAAATGGGAAATTTGCGCCGTCATGAAACTTTGTATGGGTTTTGAGAAATTATTAAAATTCTAACTGCCTGTGGCCCTTCAGTTTATCACACAAATGTTAGTCAAAACAACAAAAGAAAACCTAAGTATGGCTTTAAAATATGGAGAAAAAAAAGCAATTCATACATCTAGAAAGTCAAAATAAGATATTTTTTGCAAATAAGACGTTTGCAGTTTCGAATCCCACAGTATGACTACCATGGATCCCTGAACATGACCTCTGACCCCTGTAATGTGGCTGCACCTTCACACCAGAGAAATGGGATTGGTCAATAAATCAAAAAAGGGGGATTAAAAAATGATGAGTTAATTTATTAAAAGTGTGTTTTAGCTTATTTTTTCGCTTTTAAAAATGATTTTACTCAATAAAAAAGCCCTGAAGAGGTTTTAAAGGGGTGAATCTATTAAATGTAAGCTTTTCTGTGATCTCCTGAGTGACCAGACGCTGTGGCACTGAGTGACCGTGTGTGCATCCTCTCGCCTGCACTGTCCCGTGAGTCGGTCACACTGAGGCCCGGGGTTGGCGAGCACGCCGTTCGGCGAGCACCCGCAGCTCTCGCAGCCCAGCAAGGGGTGGAAGCTGAAAGTCTGATTCTGGCACACGTCACAGGCTGGTTTGACCGTCTGCGGGGGGCAGATGCAGCGTCCGGTCACCTCGTCGCAGAGTCTGCGGCCGCAGTCGCACTCTGCGGGAGGGAAGAGGAGAAAAGACTCAGGTTAATCAATGAAGAGGAGGACGAGGAGGACGGGACGGCGAGGAGCTGTTCATCCACTCACGCCTGCAGTGGGGGAATCCGTAGTATCCCGTGGCGCATTTCGTGCACCTCCGGCCGATGACGTGCTGCCTGCAGGGACACTGACCTCTGTCCGGGTCACAGAGGGTCCGCGTCGACCCGGACGAGTCGCAGTCGCACGGCAGAGCGCCGTCATTGTACGCAGCCACGAGCGAGCGGGCCGAGTCCCGGCAGAACTGGGACGAAGCCGTGGGACTGAAAACACACAAACCCAAGAGCAGTGCGGTTTTATACTCCACTGTGACCACTGGGAGGCGCCATTTACTAAAACATCTAAGGGCTGGGGCTTTTAAAGCACAATATTACCACAAACGGCATTTTTAACGGTTAAGAACAATCACAACTACAAAGCAATTCCTAAAAGTACATGGGCGGGTACATACTGAATATAGAAGCCTTCTCCTCTGCATTGCTGTGTGAATTCTGCAGATTTGTCCAGCGGCTTCTCTTTCAGGAGCTCTGGTGTGTAACTGTCATCAGGAACCAACATGATATAATCCTAATAAAAGAGGTGCAGTTTGTCAAAACAGGTCACAAAACACACAAACTCAGCAAATACCTGCAGCTTTCATCAGCTTAGATTTAATGATGCGGTGGTATTTTTTAGGAAGGTAAATGAAAGAAACATGGTTGCAGAGCCCGACCTGGCCTCTGCTTCACAACAGAGCAGAAAGCTTATTTTTATGAAGCCGCGTACGGCTGCCAGGTGGAAAACAGTCCCTTCATTGTTGTTGTTGGAGCTGCGGCATAACAAGGAGTGGAGATGCCAAGTCCTGGAGCTCATACAGACTGGATTCATTCACTTGTTGGACTTCAGTGTTTCAGATACTGACCAGAATAAGAGTTTTCTTTGGTGGTACGGTCACAGAAACGGTGGGCCGCTGCCAGGCGTCCTTATCGAAGTCGAGGGCGATGCGGCCGTCGGCGATGACGACCTGCCTGCAGCCCGACACCGCCGGACAGAAGGTCGCATTGATCTGACCTGCAAGAAGATTCAGCTTAGAGAGAGGGCAAGGAGCTGCGTGACAAAACAGCGGTGAACAAATCAAGTGTGAAGGACAATTGGCACTGAGGAGAGTAACCAGAACAGATCCGTGGTAACAGATCAAACTCCCACAGCTTTTTGGAAACCCTTTCTGATGATGCTCGACAAATCAAAACTAGAAAATAATGGTGTTTTCTGCGACCTTGTACCCATGTTTTGTACATGCTCCATATTGACTGATCACTGTGCGACATATACGACAGGATTCCACCTAAATATGTTTTTTTTGTTGGTGGTGGTGGGGGGGGGGGGGGGGGGGGGGTCTTTAATAATTCATTTAGTTTCTGTTGTCATTTCTTGTAATTTGGGTTTTGTCTTTTTGTAATTGTTGCTTTTTTGTTCTCTGTCTTTTATCTCGTTTCTCATCCAGGACTCAAAACAAAACATAAAAAAAAGAAAAGCAGAGTTACCGGTGTGTTAAAAGGTAGTGGTGGAGGTACTTTACTAGTTACTGATATGATTGTGAGGCACAGAGTGACGTGAGGACTATTAAGGCGATTCTCCACCAGTAAACAGCAGTTTGATGAAATAGTCACAGAGCTAGACAGGAGTTTTATCTTTGAGCACACACACACACACACACACACACACACACACACACACACACACACACACACACACACACACACACACACACACACACACACACACACACACACACACACACACACACACACACACACACACACACACACACACACACACACACACACACACACACACACACACACACACACACACACACACACACACACACACACACACACGCAGAACATGCAATGTCCAGACGAAAGGATAGTTTCAAACCATCACCTCATCGATGTGAGAGTTCACCACTGCACCACGGTGCTGCGCAAACTCTAGAAATACCACGTATATAGATATAAATAACTAATCACATAGATCTCTATTGGGAGCACGGCTTGTTCCGGGTGGATCGGCCTTTCACACAGCGTAACAGGGGACCAACTCATATCCCCAGAGCCCAGATGGATCTGATGGGAACCAATAAACTCTTTAACCCTTTATCAGGCAAGGCACCATGTTTGGTCATTCCCACATTTCCTCAGATTTTTCCCTCAGCTCACAGTGAGGAGTTAGTGGCAGTCACAGAGGGGGGGAATGGGTGTGCTTCTGTGGTCCTGGCATTTTGAGAATTCCAGAATGTGTGAGTGTTCTACGACGTAACACAATTCTAGAACGACGTGTGAGAATCACAGAATGTTCCACTGTTTTCCAGAGTCGTAGAACGTGTCCGTGTTGTAGGATGACTGAGTTCTAGAATTTGCGAGTTGGTCTAGATTTGAAGGGAGTACATAAAGAATGGACAGCTTTACCGTTCTGTTTCATAGTTTTTGATTGGTTCATCAACCTGGCTGGTTGGTTAGGGTTAGTTAATGTTAAAGTGGTCGGTTGAGTTAGTTAATTACATGGCCAGAAACCAAGAAAAGGTCTTGAGGCAACCTCTTCATTTTGCTTGAAAACAAATAAAAATGACATCAACATCTTGTCTGATCAGGTTCTTCTCAATTGTGTTAATTAGGAGAAATGTCTTCTACATGAATTGTTAATTGTGTTCGATCAGGCGCCTCGTTCAGCCCGTACGCTCACCTTTCCATTCCCTCCCAGCATCCACTCGCACCTCCACGGGGAAGGACGCGTGTTCGGGCTGACGATAATGGACCACCACCACATACCTGCCCGGGAGCGGCACCTCCGGACGGAAACTGATCTCCGTCTGCAAGAAAGACAGGAGGAGGAGAAAGGTTGAAGAAATGTCAGTGAGAGGGGTGAAAACAAAGCCGCTGATTGAACTTCTCCATCGCCCCGCAGCAGAGTGGAGCCCGGCGAGGCTCAGGTTGGGGTTTTTTTTTCCCTCTCTCTCTCTTCTGGTTGTTACCTGAGGGTATTTCAGCAGTTTGCCTTCAATGGGAGGTTCACGGAGGGGGAAACCCCCCGACTGTCGCCTCCTCCTCCAGTCCTCGTTCTCTGCCCGCTGTGGAGGCGAGGACGACAGCGTTCCATCCTGGGCTGCGTACAGAATCCAGGCGGAGGACGGTTTGTCGAACTGACTCGAAACACAGTGACGACTAGAAATAGCAAAGAGACACAAAACTTTGTTTTGAGATATTTCAAATGTGTATTTTGACCCATTTATTCATGCGTCCATTCATTTTCTATTCACTCGTAGAACTGCTTTCATCAGTGTTACAAAAGTGAAAAAAATTTAAATAAATAGTAAACAGCAACTCATAATGCAGTCTCCATCAGTACCCTTTAAATGATCATGTATTCATATATAATTTCAATAAAAATACCAAGACCCTGACACTATATTTCCAGGTAGATTAGTTGTAGTACAACCGCGCTGCTGCCCCTTCATCTCGTCGCCGAGCTCACCGTGAGCTTTAGCACCGTCTGGACGTAGATTATAGAGCATCTTCCTCCAAATGACTGACGTAACTTCAGCTGAACTTAATGAGTGAATCAGTCCTGAAACTGACCCAGAGGACTGACAGCTCGGCGAATGTGTGACAGCAATACTACGCTACAATCATACAACCATGTGACCTTTATAAAGACAGGGCACACTGACGGAGTTACTTTTCCAACTGACTATTTGGTTTTCAAATAAATGAATGAATAAATAAATAAATTGTCATAGTAATAATAATAATAATAACTTTTATTTCTAATGCATTTCATAAAATTTTAAAAATCTCAAAGTGCCACAAGCACATCGAAAAAGAACCAACACAAATGCCTAAAATTAAAAAAAAAATTATAAAAAGGAAACTATTTTCCTTTAAAAGAAATACAATAAAAGGTCATTAGTACTAAAATTCATGATTTAAAAAGTGTCAAACCTTCGCTTGGCTTTCAAGTCAGTTTGATCTATTGTTCTGTTTTGAACTCGGCCTGTGGAGTTACACAGTAAAACACACTTCACAGACGAGCACGAACAACCCTGTCATTAGCTTCTGGGCGAAAGTAAATTAGTCACAAAAGAAGTTGACCCAGCACACCTAAGTTAAACACAAGTTCACACCCAGGTGAGATTCTGTGCAATGACCCTGGAAAACAGATGTTTACCTCCGAAAACGACACCAACCAAACTTAGAATTTTCAAAATGACCACTTTCACGGAAAGGCACTGAATCAAAAAGTTTCAAAAACAAGTTAATAAAATGCCGAGGCTGGAGCGCTGGGGGATTATTAAACAATGTTTTGCTTTGTTTTTTAATTCAAAAAGAGCTCTCAATACATTGACTCACTACTGTCACCTACTGTCTAAAAGTGACATTAGCAAAATTTTACTCGTTGCACCTTTAACCCTTTATTGGACAACAATGTTTTGTCAAATATTAACATGGATTAAAACACTATATCATTTTTTCATGTAATAAATTCAGTTTTAAGCGTTCCAAATCACACTTTCTTTCATAGCTTTGAGAGTATAAATGCGATGGATTACACAGCGTTGCACACTGGATTTCGTTTCACATTACTGGCTGTATTGTCGAATATTGCAAGAGCAATATGATTTGTGATAATTACATTTAAAAACATGTTAATGTGCTTTCCGGATTCTTTTCTTCTAGATAACACAACTTTTTCTCTTGCACTTAATTCAGAACAGCTGTGAATGGCCCATTTTTTCCCCATTTTAATCTCTTCTCGTGTTTTCCTTTGCTTTTTGAACTTCTGAATTCTTCCCTGTTGCCATATTTTGATATTGCAATACATTTGCAATACATTGCAAAGTCCTCATGAAACATACTGCCTTTTTAGAAGCTTGTCTAACACTGCAATGAGTAATTATCAGGATAAAAGTATCAGGTGGACTTCACACGCAAACATATAACAACATTTGTGTAAAGTCGAATTTTTACAAATGCTAGATATTGTTTTAATTAGAAGAGATATGGAAGTTCCTAATTCACCTGCCTGATAATTTGATAATGAAAACACGTGGTTTTGGTTCTTACCTGTCTTCAGTGAAGCGGCCATGAGTGGAAACACACAGCACTTTGGGGTTCACATACTGAACGGAGAACTCCTCCGCTGGTACCGCGTAGACTTTATACTGCAGAGAGAAAACACATCGTTTAAACCTGCGTGCTTTGTGTGAACACACTGAGCGGTAAGAGAGTTTTGTGGTGATATTTGGCTTCACCAGGAGGAAGGACGCGGTGGACGTTTGCAGAAGAACTTTGGTCCTGTGAGTCAATTGCAGCGTCGCCACTTGATTCCTGCTGTCCACTGCGACGCTCCGGCACAGATGGCTGCACGATAAACACCAAAACTGTATTTCAAACCTCCTTCCAAGATGCCTTGTTCATTCTCCTGATAATAAAAAGACCTATTGGTGATGCTGTGGAGCCCGGATGAAGACGGACAGCACTCACCTGAAGGCGCAGCTGTAAATGTTGGCCCTGGCTGGGATCTGACCTCCCGACTCGCCGCTGATCAGCACGTTGACGTTCTGAGCTGTGTCCACCTCGCTGGCGTACTCGAGTACGAGAGCGTACAGGCCGGGCCGGGGGACCCGCAGACTGAGCTCCAGCTGCGACTGCAGGGCACAAACATAAACGGTCATGTGCGAGGGATCGTGGCACTAATGCTTTTGACACGGGACTTTCAGTCTAAGACCAAAACCTCTGAGAGTAAAAGGTAAATGATTACTGTAAAGACATTAAGTTACACTGCTACAGTGACTTCAGTGAGCTTGTCACGTGTTACAAATGAAAAAGTCTAGTTAAAGGGGGTAATCTTCACAGTTTTGATTCTGCCTCTACAGTTTCTTTTGATAACTGAACCTGTCTCCCGTTGAGAGCAGCCATGTCGGGGTGGTCCGGGGTGGGGCGCTGCACACGAGCCTGCCTCCGCCGGCGATTCCCGCGGGCGGAGAAGCGTCCCTGTGAGCCCGGCGTGGAGCTGAAGCCGTCCATCGCAAGGTGTTTGTACAAGAGGCAGCTGAGACACACGAGGAGACGCAGTCTGATCAGCATGCACTAAACACAAAAGATCAAGCTGTTCCTATCGGAAAAGTCATTTTAAAAAAAAGTCTCACTGCGTCTGCTTGTCTGCGCTGGCTAAATATGTGCAGGGCTCGGTGATCCTCTGCTGCAGCACAGGAGCCTCGTAGTAATCCCGCGGCAGCAGCACCAAATAATCCTGATGTTCAGCGCGTGTTCAACCAAAGCAGGGGAAAATATGAAAGTGAGACAGTGCTGATTCAGGGCAAATTAAACCAAAAAAATATTTGCATCAAGAAATAAGTAGTCTCTTGTTGTGACTCAACAGATACAGACAGATAGAGAAAAGATATAATAGATATAGTGATGGAAATGGAGAGCGATAAGGATAGACTGATACAGATAGAGTGATAGATATATAGAGCGTCATAGAGAGTCAGAAAGTGGCTATCTCTTTATCTCTATATGACTTTCTCTAAAAAAAGAAATAAGGGGCAGTGGTGGAGGTCTGAGGTCAGAGAAGTAGACCTGGGATCAGAAGTTTGCAGGTTTGAATCCTACAGTGGACAGGTCCCCGCTGTGGGTCCCTGAGCATGACCCTTGACCCCCAGCAGCCGAGCGCTTCCACACATATAGTTAAGGTTAACTATGAACTGGATTGGTTAAATGCCGAGAAGGACTTTCCTCATCTCTAGAAAAGATTTATTCACCCCCCGGTGAATAAATCTTTTCTAGAGATACAGATCTATGGAGATACAGTTAGTAAAGGATTAAGGATTAAGGGTTGGAGATGTAGAGAAAAAGAGATGGGAGATATGCATCCATATCTGAGAGCTTTCCTAAACTCACCAGCAGAACGCCCTCGGCCTTGATGTGAATGATCCACCTCCCAGGATTCAGTGTGAAGGGCTCAGCGAAGCCGTCCCCCGGGACAGTGAGGAAGGCCGGGGAGGGACTCCGGGGGAAAACTACCTCCTTACTCTGGTGCGACCCTGCGGAGCAGCGGGCACAGAGGTTGGTGAAGACTCACCGCCACATCATCGGCATAAAGCCACATCATGCACTTTAATGTCGGGGAGAAACGTTTTTTTTTTTTTTCTGAATGAGGTTAGAGTAGACAGCTTAATGGTGAAATGATGACTCAAAACGTCAGAGGCAGCCTTACCTGCAGTGCCTCTGGTACTGGTGGCCTGGATGCTACCAGTCACACTGCTGCTGCGGGGGTTAATGAACCGCAGGAGCACACGGTATAAGTGCTGCCTCCCGTCTTTCGGGTCTACATGCACTGATACTCTGACTTCACTCTGCGGGAATGACAGTGACACACAAGCTAAACCACGATGACCCGGGTTTGAGTGGACGATGAGGAGGAAGTGTTAAAAGAAAGAGCTAAAGAAATTGGGCCAGGTGGGGGAGTTTCAAACAGAGCGGGTTAATTAACACACAGCAAGCTCACAGAAGAAGAAGAAGAAGAAGTGGAGGAAGAGGAGGACAAAAGCAGCCGAAGCAAAGCAGACCCTTCACTTACAGTCACAGCAAGACTGAATTTCAGCTTCGTCCACCACCAAGATCCGCGCTCTGACTCGAGATTGCTCCTCGTGGCGGGGCGTGGAGTAGTGCATTACAATATGGAAAGGTCCAGGAAAGGCGAGGGAAAGCATTAGGATCACCTCTGGCTGAAGAGAGAGAGCGTTAGCTTTAAGAAGGCTGTGTGCTGCGAGGAGGATTACTGGTGCAGTGGCAAAGAGCAAGAGAGTCAGGGCGGCCTCAGAGCAGACTGTGAAGGAAAATCATTCACGATTAATGGAATGGTTCCGCACAATAATATATAACAACTGCGATTTCAGACAATGGAAACAAAATTGAAACCCACAGTGGCTCATCTTACTTTGAAATTTAAAGCGTTGACACAGCTGCAATGAATCAAATTGGCTCTAGTAAAATGTGCGGCGGTATAGAAGTGGAGGTTCAGACCTGTGCGGGAGACATTACAGCGTAACCTCTCCAGCTGAACCCTGGGAACTCCTGCGGGTCGAAGCCGAAGCGTACAGGCCGCGCGGCCGGCGTCGTGCCGTCCTCCACCTCAAACTTCAGGTGGTGCAGACTGGGAAAGTAGTAGCCTGGTTCTGGCCTAATGGAGCAAAGAGTATAGAAAATGTTGAATTCGGTGTATTTTATTTATTTATTTCTTTTGTATTTCGGGAGACTTTGCAGAATGAATCCTCAGCGTCTCACTCTGTGCAGTTACGACTGACGACATGACTCCGACAGCGGCACTGTCCTGACGTCTCGTCACACGCCGAGTCGATCGCGCCGCCCACGTCACACCGACAGCCTGACAGGAGACGGAGGTAATCACAGCAACGGTTTCTCCATAAGCAGGTGAAAGTAGTCTGATAACTGCATAACATCCGCCCCACAGACAGTTCAGTGTTTGTCTCTGTCGCTCATCATGTCATGGGAGAGAAACAAAAGGCGAGCAGAATATTATAGTAGATACTATTTGCACTAAAACTTTATTAAATTTATTGTCTGTCTTTCTATATTACATACCAGAGATACAGTAAGAGGATTTTCACTCTGCACATCTCATGTAGAAAGGTAGTTTCACTACTATCTGTGCATTTGATGATTATTCTTGAGGTTTTATAAGACTTGAAGATTTCATAAGACATGAATAATGACTTTCATCAAAGCTTTAATTAATCTAACATCAGTAATGCTGAAAATGTAAATTAAATGATAGTACCCATTTTTATTATTCAGTTAAAAAAAAACAAGAAAATGGTAAATCTATAACAATGCCCATAACCAGTAAAAACTGCTATAAAACCCCCAAAAGAAGCTTTAATAACTCTTCAGTCCTAAATGGAACTTCATAGATCCATTTTATCATAAAGTGTTTGTATATAGAGCAAAAGTACATCTACAACTTTAAACTGTGTTGTCCTCATTTTACACGTTAACACACATTTTTCCAGCTCCAGGTTCAAGTTCTTGAGTTTGACGTGGCAAGAGTATCTCGTCTGGTGATAAAGGTGGTAGATTTGTACAATATCCATACAAAACATGAGCGGAACCAGAGTAAGACCCCACCTTGACACCCAAAATAGTTCTTCTTCTGCAGCAGGAAGTAGCCGTCCTTACAGGTGTCACATGCATGTCCACAGGCAGCGGGTTTGCAGAAACACTGTCCGTCTCTCTGGAAATACAGACGTCACAGAGGCCGATAAAACCTGCAGCTTGTGGATCAGGAGTGCAACGGTAAAGGAGGTCAACGCTAAACATGACGTTTTAAAGGCACCAGAATATTTTCAATGACTTTCCTAAAGGAAAAGCATCAGGTTGGATCATCATCTGTTTCCTCTTATCCTGATCAGAGTTAAAGTGGCATTGATGTAATTGATGAAATTTAAATTGTATATAATTATTATTATTATTATATACATGTCATGTACATTCATGTGTATGTATATGTGTTTGATGTCCCTGTATAAACTGCACATATATAACTCGTGTATAGCATATATTGAATGTGTACTCTAAAAACCGACACCCTTTTGGCTGATTCGTTGGACCATTCAGTGTCGTTTCTTCCGACTGCCGAAATAAAACTCAAATTGTAAATACTGACCTGTCTGCACTCTCCGAGCCCGCTCAGCGTCCCCTTGAGGTCGCACTGACAGTCTGAAAAGGAAGAAACAGACAGTTTTACAGGGTGAAAAGAGGCTGTGAATACACTCTGATTACAGGATCTGAAAGGACAAAAACACCTCCAATCTTTCACAGATCTGCACATCAAAAAGCTTCAAAAGGAGATTTTAAACCATTTTTCAGTAGAAAGAGTGAGAGACCAAAAAAAAAAAAAAAAAAAAAAAAAAAGCTTCCACCCACTTAATGCTCGGGCACAGGCATTCAGGATATTAAAAGCTCTTTTTTTTCTCTCGTATTGTGTCTTCTGGCATGTTAGTGATAACATTCCTGCAGGAGAGCGGAGCTGTAACATAAGATATGATATCCGGGCAGAAAGTGCCCCTGCTGCCCCACCGGCTCCTCAACTGCCACAGCATCATTCCTCTATCAGGACTGTTCTTTCTCTGGAGGAACAAAGTCCAGAGGAGCAGCTTTTTATCTCTGAAATCAAACACTCAGAGCAGGTAACAGGAAGTTATTCTTTAACTGCCCCCGAGGGGCAAATGGGACCTGCCCGGAGTTGTGATTAATTGTTAACTTAATTTGCCTGATTGTTGATATTCTCCTGCGGCTGTCGTTTTCTTGTAAACAGACATCGTTTTCAAAACGTTGCCGTGTAAATGTGAAACTTCTCTGAAACAAAAGAAAAAGCAAAAACGATGCTTTTTTTTTTCACTTGAAGTAATAATCTTCTTTAAAATCTGGAGATGAATCAGCCACTTTATAAATATTACAATAAGAGAACCCATAAAGGGTTTTTCCAAGTGTATATTTGTGTAACACTGCAGTTCAATTGTTTATATTTACGACTTGTCCTTCATAAATATTTACCCACTTTATTTATTTTTTGCCAAGTTTTATCTGACGTCAAACATTTCCCAATGAAGTTCTGAACACTGCTAAATGCAGGTGAGGTGACGTTTGGGTTTCTGGCTCTGGGCCTCTCACCTGTGCAGCCTCGAGGGTTGTCTGCAGCCAGGTTCCAGTAGAGCGGTTTGCAGCGCTCACACAGGTTTCCCTCCACGTTAACGCGACAGCGACAGGAGCCCTGAAACAGCAAAAAAAAACAAACTCCTAAAAAAAAAGAAAAACCTGATAAAACCCAGTTTTGTACCTTTAATGATCAAACTGATCAAATCTTCCTGCACTACAAAGCAGTTTTATTGTTCTTGATGACTTGGTTTTAGCATGATTTAACTTTTTAAAAAAACAACATACAAAGTTTAAACTAGTGGATCATTACTTCACATTGCTGTTCCTCCTCTTTACAATTAAAGGAAGTCTCTTTTCCTTTTTTTTTTTAATTAGGCTGGAAATTCAGGGGGAAATAACACTTCCTTGTGAAATCTGCAGGATGAAGCCAAGCTGTTAAGGATCTGTTAATCCCTGTAAAACTGCACTTTGTGCTGGATTTAAACTGCGAGCGGACAAAAACCCGATTAAGACGGAGCTGCGACGAGCGGAGGAATAAGGAGTTTACGGAGGTTTAACTGTAAACTTACCGTCTGAGGGTCGGGGCTCTCGGTCCCTGCTGCGTGACATGCGAGGACTGGAGCTGTGAGAATACACACACAATCACCAAATGCACAAAAAAGTATCAAAAAATACATGTAACTGGTGTATTACATCACAGAGTACCATCAGCTGTGCAGAAAAATAACAATCAACCTTATTGGTTCATTTGTTTATAAGATAGTGCATGCATAAAATGTAATAAAAAAAAGCTTTAAATACCTGAACATTGTGGGAACCTGAGTCCAGACGCACAGCGGTCACACTGCTGACCCACCACACCCGGAAGGCACAGGCACTGACCCGATAACGGGTTACACGCCGCCCCGGACGAGCCTTCAGGTGAACACCGGCACACTGCAGCCAGGAATCGAACATTTAATCACTCAGGATGTGTTTATAATGGAGCCTTCAGCGTTTCACAATACTTCCACTTAGACAATGAAGATATAATGAGTGAATGAGTGCAAACGTATGACGAGACATTCTGTACATATAGAAACGTATCCGTGTCCACAGCTACAAGTGAAATTTAAATTTTATCGAAAGTTGATAGTCTTGTTTTGTTATTTATTTCTGCAAATATGGGAACTTAGAAATAAACATTTATAAAACCGCAATTAAATAAAAAAGAATCGAATTAACAAATGAATAAAAATATGAAATAAGTATCTATAATATGACAAGAATCTTAAGATTTTTAAGTAATTAATAATATTACAAATAAATGTAACCAAAAAACTATGATTAATGATTACAACTACAAAGATTTGAAAAAAAATATAATAATTCCAATGTGCAACAGACAAGCTGGACTAAAATCAGGGGATTTTAAGTTTAAATGTAAAAAATGTCAGAAATATTATCACAGAAGAAAAAAGATGTAAGAACTTCATTATGTGGAGAAAGTGACTCGTCCCTGTCGGGGTTTCCACAAAAGGAAGAAATACTATTAGATCCCATGTGGAAAACTGCAGACTGAATTCAAATCAATCAGCTCCAATGAGGAAGCAGAAGCTTCCAGAAGCTGTGGGGGAGGAGGACCGAAATATTTCCCCCAGCGGCGCTGGGATCAGCAGAGGTCACGTGAAGCTTCACTTCATCCTGGTCAGGAGCTGAATGAACTCACCAGCGCAGTCGGGGTATCCGTAGAACCCCGGAGCGCACTCCTCGCACTCCGGTCCTTCGAAGTTGGAGAGGCAGAGGCAGCGGCCGTCCGGACCACACACACTTTCGGCCACGCCGGCTCCGTCGCACACACACTCTGCAGGAAACACAAGATCTGAGTCCTTCTGCAGTAAATATCTCAGAAAACCTTCTGAAACAGCCACATGGAAACTCTGGAATCGTGCGAGCGAAGGCACTTCCTCTTAAAGACTTAGTTGGATTCTTCCAGAGTTCCTCTAAAATGATCAGTTTGATTCATTCATGGTGTAACGATTGGAACTTTGAATCCAAGAATCTGAGCATAAAATTCAATAAGGAGGCACT
The DNA here is from genome assembly GCF_963383615.2 of Lipophrys pholis. Taxonomy (NCBI): domain Eukaryota; kingdom Metazoa; phylum Chordata; class Actinopteri; order Blenniiformes; family Blenniidae; genus Lipophrys; species Lipophrys pholis. The sequence continues at coordinate 52,249,818 of NC_137635.1, forward strand.
CGGCGCAGGACTGGGAGATTTGGCTTCAAAAAGAAATAAATCTATGACTTTTTAAAAAAAAAAATGAATTCGAGTTTCGATGCCTCAGCCTGGATCTGCTAATGCTCATGTTAAGGCTGATCGCTGTGCATCGCCTCGCTCAGTCTCACCCTGGCAGTCGGGGAAGGAGTGATATCCGGGCTGGCAGCGGTCACATCGCTCGCCCTCCACACCCGGACGACACCGGCAGCGGCCCGCAGAGTCGCACTGCCCGTTCACCGTCCCTCTGTAGTCACAAACACACGCTGTGCACAAACACAACAAGAAAACACGTCACTGTGAGGGGAAAACTTATACATACCCATTAATTATGTTTTTTAGATTTTTTTTAGAGGACATACATCGTCCTCTAAAAGATGTTTCAGGGACCATTCATGTGAAGTTACATCACAGTGAAGCCAAACACATTCACCAATCAACATTTTTCCAAGTTTCCAGGTTGGGAATTCTTAAAAGACTCTTAAAACACTTCAAATGGAATATTCCCAACGTTTTGATGGGATCCTCCAATTAGGACCGAAAATATCCATCCATCCATCTTGTATATCTCTTAATTCTTTTAAGGGTCAGAGAGTGCTGGAAGCCAATTTTCAGCCATTGGTCCAATCAATGGTTCTGTAGGTTGGTCCGTCCATTGGTCCGTACTTTGGTCCATACGATGATTTGTCCCTTCGGTCCGTACATTGGTTTGTATGCTGGTCAGAACGTTGGTCCATCCGCTGGTCCGTACGTCCATAAGTTGGTCCAGATGCTCGTCCGTCGGTTGACCAATTCATCTGCACATCGTGTTGTCTGCTTTTCTATAACCGCCCATCCGTCGGTCCACTCATTTATTAATTGGTCTATTTGTTCATCCGTTGTTCCATTCATCACGTTGATTCATACTTACATTCATTCATCAAAATTTGTGTTTGAAAATTAAAAATATATAGGCGCGACTTAGTAAACTGATGATGAAAGCTTTTCACTGAATTTTATGTCACAGTTTTAATAATCATAATTGTTTAGTCTTAATATCACCCCGTCCATGATTTGTGAAGCACTTTGAAACGTTAAAATCTTTTCCCCAACGGCAGCTGATTGAGCAGGATTTCATCTCATTGACTCAGGATCTGCTAATGCTCATGTTAAGGCTGATCGCTGTGCATCTGCTCGCTCAGTCTCACCCTGGCAGTCGGGGAAGGAGTGATATCCGGGCTGGCAGCGGTCACATCGCTCGCCCTCCACGCCCGGACGACACCGGCAGCGGCCCGCAGAGTCGCACTGCCCGTTCACCGTCCCTCTGTAGTCACAAACACACGCTGTGCACAAACACAACAAGAAAACACGTCACTGTGAGGGGAAAACTTATACATACCCATTAAATCCCATTATGTTTTTTAGATATTTTAGAGGACATACATAGTCCTCTAAAAGCTGTTTCAGGGACAATTCATGTGAAGTTACATCACAGTGAAGCCAAACACATTCACCAATCAACATTTTTCCAAGTTTCCAGGTTGGGAATTCTTAAAAGACTCTTAAAACACTTCAAATGGAATATTCCCAACGTTTTGATGGGATCCTCCAATTAGGACCGAAAATATCCATCCATCCATCTTGTATATCTCTTAATTCTTTTAAGGGTCAGAGAGTGCTGGAAGCCAATTTTCAGCCATTGGTCCAATCAATGGTTCTGTAGGTTGGTCTGTCCATTGGTCCGTCCCTTGGTCCGTCCATTAGTCTGTCCGTTAGTCCATACGATGATTTGTCCATTCGGTCCGTACATTGGTTTGTATGCTGGTCAGAACGTTGGTCCATCCGCTGGTCCGTACGTCCATAAGTTGGTCCAGATGCTCGTCCGTCGGTTGACCAATTCATCTGCACATCGTGTTGTCTGCTTTTCTATAACCGCCCATCCGTCTGCCCACTCATTTATTAATTGGTCTATTTGTTCATCCGTTGTTCCATTCATCACGTTGATTCATACATTCATTCATTCATCGAAGTTTGTGTTTTAAAAGCTTTCAACATCAGTTTAGTAAGTCGCTCCTATATATTTTTAATTTTCAATCAATTTTATGTCACAGTTTTAATAATCACTCATAATTGTTTAGTCTTAATATCACCCCGTCCATGATTTGTGAAGCACTTTGAAACGTTAAAATCTTTTTCCCAACGGCAGCTGATTAAGCAGGATTTCATCTCTTTGACTCAGGATCTGCTAATGCTCATGTTAAGGCTGATCGCTGTGCATCTCCTCGCTCAGTCTCACCCTGGCAGTCGGGGAAGGAGTGATATCCGGGCCGGCAGCGGTCACATCGCTCGCCCTCCACGCCCGGACGACACCGGCAGCGGCCCGCAGAGTCGCACTGCCCGTTCACCGTCCCTCTGTAGTCACAAACACACGCTGTGCACAAACACAACCAGAAAACACGTCACTGTGAGGGGAAAACTTCATTGAACCGACTGAACTTGCTTCTATTCTGTGTAAATGTACTAAACTTTTGTAACTTTAGCCATGAACATCAGTGTCTCGTTTTATTCAAATCTTGATTATATACATTTTGTTGAGGAAGTCACAACAATTCTACTGTTTTCTCACTGAAGTTCTAATTGTTTGGCCCATTTCAATGTGTTAGACATGTGAGAAGGTATCCAGGCTCATTTCTGCTCTCAGACAAAACATGGGAAACCTGTATTTTTTTCAGAAATTTTACTTAAGACATCTTCATATATGAGATATATACAGTATGTGTAGAATTATTTAGGAATTATTATGTTGTATACATAAGGCATTATATTATGTTGACTCCTGTGGTACTTTTATGAAGCAGTTAAAAACATTTTTATTCAGGCAGGCCTTTGACCTGAAGCTGCTCACTTTAACTTTTTTGTATAATTATATATGTTTTTTTTCACTTCTATATTTTTAATGATCTTATCTGTTTTATTTGTTCCTGTTTTTAGTGCTGTAAAGCACCTTGTGACTCATGTCTGTGAAAGAAGATATATAAATAAAGTTCTATTCTATTCTATACATCACCACATTTCTTTGCCATGTGCAAATCTAATTTCAACAACCTTCAAGCAGGCTCGGCCTCAGGACTCCCCAGAAGATTTTTGGCAGCCTGGATCTGCTAATGCTCATGTTAAGGCTGATCGCTGTGCATCTCCTCGCTCAGTCTCACCCTGGCAGTCGGGGAAGGAGTGATATCCGGGCCGGCAGCGGTCACATCGCTCGCCCTCCACACCCGGACGACACCGGCAGCGGCCCGCAGAGTCGCACTGCCCGTTCACCGTCCCTCTGTAGTCACAAACACACGCTGTGCACAAACACAACAAGAAAACACGTCACTGTGAGGGGAAAACTTATACATACCCATTAAAACCCATTATGTTTTTTAGATATTTTAGAGGACATACATCGTCCTCTAAAAGATGTTTCAGGGACCATTCATGTGAAGTTACATCACAGTGAAGCCAAACACATTCACCAATCAACATTTTTCCAAGTTTCCAGGTTGGGAATTCTTAAAAGACTCTTAAAACACTTCAAATGGAATATTCCCAACTTTTTGATGGGATCCTCCAATTAGGACTGAAAATATCCATCCATCTATTTTGTAATATCTCGTAATACTTTTAAGGGTCAGAGAGTGCTGGACGCCAATTTTCATCCATTGGTCCAATCAATGGTTCTGTAGGTTGGGCCTTCCATTGGTCTGTCCATTAGTCTGTCCATTAGTCCGTACTTTGGTCCATACGATGATTTGTCCATTCGGTCCGTACATTGGTTAGTATACTGGTCAGAACGTTGGTCCCTCGGTTGGTCAGTTGGTATGTATGTTAGTAGATCCATTGGTCTGTTTAGCTGTACGTCAATAAGTTGGTCCATACGCTTGTCTGTCGGTTGACCCGTTCATCTGTACATCGTGTTGTCTGCTTTTTTATCATAATACATTATATTATGTTGACTCCTGTGGTACTTTTATAAAGCAGTTAAAAACAATTGTATTCAGGCAGGCCTTTGACCTGAAGCTGCTCACTTTTACTTTTTTGTATAATTATGTATGTTTTTCTTACTTCTATATTTTTAATGATCTTATTTGTTTTATTTTTTCCTGTTTTTAGTGCTGTAAAGCACCTTGTGACTCGTGTCTGTGAGAGGAGATATATAAATAAAGTTCTATTCTATTCTATACAGCACCACATTGAGAAAGCATTGGTAATGGAACAATATGCAAGAATCACTGCAGCTTCAGCATTTCTTCTTTTCTACATTTGTTTTTGTCAACATTTTCTTTCTCATTGATTTTATCGGTCACTTTTGTTTCAGCGGCTCTCTTTCACTTGCCTGATTACACAAACTAAACCCGGATTAATACAAATTCAAATGAGTCACCCTGCTGAACCATGAGGTCTAATTCTAATAGAGCCGGAGCTCTTTCTTTTAATTCTACGTCTCCACAAAGACGGAGTGAGATCCACACAGCGGCGCCGACTCTGCCTGGTAAAAGTCTATGAATAGACTTGGCACGAAGGCCGACCGGCTCCAAATGGGTTCTCAGAGCAAAAAGAATGATTGAAACCACCTTCCCAACTTAAGTTTTTAATTTAAGAAAGCAGCAGTTTATGGTGCTAAGTGGAACTTGAGCAGTTTTAGGCGGGTATTTGTGTTTTTTATACAGTTTGTGTGTGTGTGTGGGGGGATGGGGGGGGGGGTTTGCCAAGTCTCACCCTGGCAGTCGGGGAAGGAGTGATATCCGGGCCGGCAGCGGTCACATCGCTCGCCCTCCACACCCGGACGGCACCGGCAGCGGCCGGCGGAGTCGCACTGCCCGTTCACCGTCCCTCTGTAGTCACAAACACACGCTGTGCACAAACACACAGGAAATAAGTCTTTAAGATTCTTTAATCTTTAAGATTTTTTTAAAATCTCTGATTCATATCCAAATGTTCATGGGCCTCCACAAGTCATTTCAAGGATAATATTCAACAATTCATGTGAACTTATATGACAGTGAAGCGTCCACTCTCACAAATCAACCAGTTTCCAAGTTTTCTCTACAAACGCAAGGTTGGGAATTTTTCATATCTTTGAAAAACTGATTTAAAATTGGTTCTTTTGTTTGTGAGTTGGTCCACACGTTGGTCTGTCTGTTGGTTCTTTTGTCTGTCCATTTGTTCGTTCATAAGATGGTTTATTCTTCTGTCAGTTGGTCCATTTGTTCCTCCACTAGTTGGTTCCTACGCTCATCCATCATTTGATCCATTCGTTCGAGCGTTAGTCCATAGATCTATGTTTCTTTGTATATCGGTTAATCAGTTTGTTCTTTCATACATCTGTTCCGTAAATTCGGTTGGTTAATTTTATTTCTTCATTAGTTGACATTTGTATTTCAAAACTTTTCAACATCTCTTTTATATTTATATATTCTTGCCAAAGGTATTTTTCCCATTCATTTTCAATTTGATGCCACTGTTTTAATACTAACTCCAGAAGCCTATTTGGAGAGGGATTTCACCATATTTGTTTAGTCTTCCAATCACATTGTCCATGATTTGTGAGGCACTTTGAAACATAAAACTTCTCTTTAGCTTTCAGACCAGGATTTCAATCAGCTGTCTCTGGATGAGCAGCGGCTCCCGGGCAGAAATGTTACTGGAAAAATTATTGTTTGTTTACATCTTGGGACAAATGAGACCGCAAGAAGAAGTTGAGGGCCAAAGGTTTGCATGTGAACAGAAATGTCACATTATGAATAATGAGAATCCCAGCTTGAAGGAGCCCAGAGAAGGGAAACGAGAGCAGAGGTTGTAGTATCTAAGATTAGACCGGTTTGTTCTCGCTGAACAGTCCCAGATGATTAAAGCTGGAACAAGAACAGAAATCCTTGGTACTGGATATGTCCTCACATTTATAATCAGGTAAAGCAAGACTTCATCCGAATCAAAACATAAGCTGGTTCAAGGTCTGATCAACTCACGCTGGCAGTTGGGAAAGCCGAAATATCCCGGAGGGCAGGCACTGGGAACTGAAGGAAGAGAAATAAAGACAGAAAGTCACTTTAACTACACTTAAAGTGACTGAAAGTGTTGATCAAGCTGAGTGGACCGTAAACTGGACAATGGTTTTCTGAACTCACCAACGATGGGGCCTGCGGGGGACTCGGTGGTCGTTGTGTACACGGGATATTCTGGAACAAAAGGACCCAGAAAAAGGATTTCAGAATCCTGCATGGCGAAATCTGTTTTATTCTTGTTGGCTGGATGAACTGAGGTCTGAACTCACTGATACATTCCGGGTAGTAATAGTATCCGTCAGCGCAGCGTTCGCAGTTTTCTCCTGAAAACTGCGGCTTACAGACGCATCTCCCAGATCCCATCTGACAGCCGGCGGTAGTCCGCTGGTCACAGCGACAGGCTGCATGAAGCCACGGACAGAAATAATATCAAGAAACAACAAGAAATACTTGACAGTTGAAGTTTCCAATATTGTATTTTTGGCCGTTTAGATGGGAAAAGTTGGGGAATTTTCAGAGCTCCCTTGACCATGAAATTGAGACATTTTCACCCTTTCAGAGTATTTATTCCTTCTAATTTTGTAAACGAATTAAACTAGATTATATTCAGGGGTAAAAAATCTGGTCAGTGGATATTTATTGGAATTTATAAAAGGTCTAAAATAAGGCATGAAGATGAAACTTATATCTGGAGTGCAACAAAACATTTTATAATTTTTCCATCTTTTAATGCAAGACTGCACATATTGAATAGTCGTAATTCTTTATATGACAAAGAAAAACAAATAAACAGCTTAATACAGTTTGGTCATTTTTCTATTTAAAAAAAAAAAAAAAAAAAAAAAAGATTAAACTTGCATGATGAATTTGAATTAGAGCCAATGAACGTCAAACATGTGGCCCGTGGGCCACAACTGACCCTCAAGGAGACTTATTTCGGCCCGCGGGATGAGGGACAAACAAAACAATAACTCAGATTAACTTTTCGATCAGAGTAAGTGTTGTTCCTCATCTGTCCACTGGAGGTCGCACTGGTTCAATATGAGTAACGGACGTAGCAAACATGACAGCAGTAAAACATGAAAAAACATTGCTACACATACAAGAACTGCGGCTGCATTCATGAAGTATCATAGGTACAATTTTATTATATTTTTAGCTTTCGTGGCCAATTTTTGAGATTTATTTTCCATGGATTTTCACACTTTAGCCATTTTCTAAATCTTTGCATTTCGCTTTGTGTTTCCTCTACTACCATTTCTTTTCTTTTTTCTTTTCCTTTTTTCCATTTGATTCTATTTTCTTTTCTCCTTTTTTCTTTTCCTGAATTTATTTCTTTTCATTTTATTTCAACAATTTTTGCTTTTTTATTTTTTTTAAGTAGTTTTCACTATTTAATCCATTTATTGCAAGTCTTGCTATTCTGCCTGTTTTACCTATTTCACCTTATTTATCAATTCTTACCCTGGACAGGCTATTTTTGAAAATGAGTCTAGTGTGGTAAAGCAAATGAAATTAAAAAAATCAATGCAAAATTATTCACAAATAACTTTCTGTAAGCTTCAGGGAGTCGCTGAAGAGCACGACTCTAGAAGTGCAGGTTGCACGTCTACATCAAAAGAAATGCTTCAACAATCCTGCCTGAGGTAGTGAATATTGCGCACAAGCACGCTCTCTCATCACCCATGAACCACATCGTGCTGGTGAAAGTGCACGATGGTGAAAATGGGACTCACGTGTGCATCCGGTGGGAGATTCCGGAGCGACTCCGTGAGGCCTGTAGAAGCCTTCCAGGCATTGCTCACAGTTCACTCCCGCTGTGTTGTGCTTGAAAATCCAAAAATAAAAAATCATATAGAAAATGACACAAGAAAGGATTATTTTTCTTAATATACAATATATGCACAATTCTCCACTTTAAGGTACTTTAGTGAGTTCACTATGAAGGGTTTAATCGACGTGTTTGTTATGAAGTGCAGTCAGGTTATTATGAGGTAATAATTTAGTTTCTTACTCAAAACTGATTAGGGCCACGTTTACACGTACCCGGGTATTTAAAAAAAACTGTGATATTTCTCTGCGTTTGGGCCTTGAATTTACACATAAACGCAGCTGCGACCACAAACGATGATTCATGAAAATTCTGGCTACAGTGGAGATTTAGAAAAACTAAAAAGGTGGGCAGGCGAAGATTCACGTCACAATTCATGACGTTGTGTTTTTTTCCAGGATTCTGATTGGCTAGCATGGCTTCATGCTTCTCGCGACACTGCCCCCTACAGGTTTGGATACTCATAGCAGCTCTGAACCAAGTGTATATGTGGGTTCGTCTCAATGAAGATTTATTTGTAAATGTAGAGGGGGAAATAATTGTTTTTGTAAATCCCCGGGAACGTGAAAACCTGGCCTGAGAGGATCTGCAAGAAGCAAAACTGTACGGAGCCAAACCAAGTTGTTAAAACAAAACTAAACATTCGTATTTGGTATAATAACGTTGATCACTAACTAGGCAATAATACATGTGTGTATAAAATATATGAAAAAAGTTTCATAAAATCAGATGAATTCCTTTTAAGTCTTATGGGAAAATTTATTTGGTTTGCAAATAAAGTTCTAAATCAAGGTTTTAATTTATTGCAAAAATAATAATCACTAATCGCAACCAAAACATTTAACTTTACTTTTCCCCTTTCCACCACTCTGACTCATTTAAATCCACATTTTTACCTAATTCTCTTCCATAAAAGTATCTGTACTTATGATAATATGATGAGCTCTGATTTCCACACAAATGAACTAAAAACCCTCTTTTCTTGAGCCCGGAAACCTTCTGGAAAAATGTGATGAGCGAGTCTCAAGTTCATCAGTCAAAACATTTAAAAAAAAAAATAAATAAATAAAATCCCATCATTCCAAGATAAATGTATAAATAGAAAGTTCATTCAGACTCACAAACCAGTTCACACATGTTTCAGGCTGCATTTAATACTCATGAGAGAATATGGACACAGTATCTGGACTTTTCCCTCTTTTTTTTTTTTTTAACAACCCCCCCACCCACCCCCCCACCCACCACCACACCACCACCACACCACCACCACCACCACCAGCCATACATGCACACAGCAGAATCAGTTTAGACTTGATGAGCACTTCATACCTGGCAGTTGATGCACACGCCGCCTCCGTCATACCTGCCGAAGGTGTCTAAACTTGCTCTCCTGCTCTCCACTTCTGGGTCGTAATAACAGTCAGTTGCATGGGAGAAGCAGTGGCAGGCTGAGGAAAGGAAAAGCCCCGAGACAAAGAATTTATCTACACACTCGGCAAATTGAAACCCCCCCCCCCCACCACACACACACACACACACACACACACACACACACACACACACACACACACACACACACACACACACACACACACACACACACACACACACACACACACACACACACACACACACACACACACACACACACACACACACTGTATTTAAAGCACCTGAAGCTTCTAATTCTGCAGATAGGGACTTCTAAGTCAGCTTGTCAAGTGTGAGGAGAAACGATAAAACCCAAAGCAAAGAAGAGGACAGATCCTCTTCCTGTACGTCTCCTCTCATAAAGTTTATGATCAGGCTGCCCCCCCAAACCCCCCACCCCCACCCCCTGGGTAAGCTCGGTGGGCTCAGTGGGCTCGCCAGACACAAAGCAGCTTTTCCCTCCCCGAGCTGCTCCGTTCAACACACACACTCCATAAGAGGAGAGTCCTCCCAACTCTTCACCACATCGCCATATCAGGGCATCCATAACAGAGGGGTGCGTGTTTGTGTGTGTGTGTGTGTGTGTGTGTGTGTGTGTGTGTGTGTGTGTGTGTGTGTGTGTGTGTGTGTGTGTGTGTGTGTGTGTGTGTGTGTGTGTGTGTGTACTCACGCTGACACTGGTTGGGGCTGTCCACAGTGGCGGCGCGCCACGGCTTCTGGTTGAATCCCGGGCAGCAGCGGTCACATGACTCTCCGCAGGTGTTGTGTTGGCACTCGCACTGCCGGCTGCAGGACAGAACACACACCTGAAGTCACCCCTGAAGTCACACCTGAACTCACACCTGAAGTCCCCCGGACCCTCGCTCACTCCGGCCTGTGAAGGGAAGCTTCTAACAGCTTTGAGGCTGCAGGACCATCTGCACCGTATCAACGTATTCTCAGGTGTCAAACTCATTTCAGTTCAGTGGTCAAACAGCCCAATTTCATTTTCAGTGAAATAGTACCATAACAACCTTCAAAGTTTTACTTTAAAGGTATATTTTGTTGTGGGACAGAGTATAAGTCTTGGACAAGTGTAAAAGGAAATGTTAATGAAACCTTCTGGGGCCAAACACAGTGAAATGTCAAAAAAAAAAAAACTTAATTATCAAATTTGTACAAATTCACAATGTCTGAGGGCAATACTGGGTTCTCCAGTCTCAGCTTAAGTCTGCTATTGTTAAGAAAACTGGGTTTAAAAGTCAATGGTTTCAAACAGTAAAAAAAATTTCAAAATCAATCAAACTGCTGTATTCAGTCCTCAGAGATGAATGGATGAAGAAGAGCAAGCAGAAAAAGAAAAGTTCAATACAATGTGAGGAGGAAGAAAACAAATAGTAGAATGAGGAAAAAGAGCAAGCAGAGAAAGTAGAAATAAGAAGAGGAGGAGGAGTTCTGTTCTCCGAGCTTCACTGAGCTGAAAACTTCTCCGGGAGGCGAAGCTGCTCGCGAAAAACAGTGAAACGTTTCGGACTCAGACAGGCTCTTCATCATCGTGCTTTCCTGCCAACATGTGAGCTCACTGTGCTTCTGATCGTATCTTCACTCGCATTCATCCTCAGCTACAAACGGCGCTGATCGCTTTTACAGATAAACTCTTCAATGCAGTTGTTTACGCGGCGCCGCCGGGGATGAGGAGCTACTGACCGGTTGGGATTGTCCCGGTCCGGAGCGCCGCCGCAGACCTGAGCGTGTCCGTGACAGACGCAGCGTCCTCCGATGCTGATGTCTTTGATGCTGTAATAGTACTGTCAGCAAACACAGCACACACACTTTAACCCTCCCAGCAGCATCGGGCAGAACTACAGCTTCAAACATTGGACTAAATACACACAATACCTGTTCTAAAGAAATTTAATTTGACTTTGTTCAAAGGGAATTTCTGTTACTACATACAGCTGGATGAGATAGAAATGAAAAGCATTAAAGTGTCTAACAAATTCAGGTATTAATGAATATTTAATGTTCCAGAATCCAAATAAGATGAAACCAATGTAAAGGTCAGAGGTCACCTGCTTGGTTAGATATTAAGAATAAAGTTTTGGGTCCATTTGTTTTCTGGTAATTTAGAAAAGAAAGAAAGGAAATATTTTGGGGTATGAATGTATCTAGTTAATAGAACAATAACTATTTGAAAAAATATTTAAATATTTTTTTTCATTACAACAAAAAAAACACAATAATTTTGTATATTTTGACAAAATGAACCAGAAAAATGATTTATCTTTAAATATTTTAACAAATGTATTAAATATAATTAATTCTCTATATAAAAGTATTGAGCCACTTCAAAAGGTATTAGATATACTTTCTGTATTTGAAAGAAAATGTGTTCCATAAAAATGAAACATAAAAGACTTTGGTAGAAAAATAAAAAGTCGTGAAAAGAATGTTCCATTTAATCAATCAATTATTTTTCTAAAATTGTAAAATCTTCGAAAATGGAATACAGACCGACCGACTGATTGCCAGACGGAAAACTAGCTTGTACCGACATGGCAGCAGAGTGTGAGTGTGTGAGGTGTGTGCAGGCAGAGTGTGTTAGTGTGTGTGATGAGTGTGAGGCTCACCCGGCGGGTGACGGTGGGGTCTCTCTGGGCCTTGGAGATGAGGTGGCCCAGCAGCGTGTTGGTGCGCAGGAAGTGCAGCCGGACGTTGGTGGCCTTGGTGAAGTCTCTCAGCACCGGGGAGTAGGTGAAGTTTCTGGATCCAGGCCGCCCGTTGACCAGAGACACCACCACCTGTGAGTTCCACACAGATTATGGTGGATGTGCTCGGATGGGTTGGAAGCGCTCGATGTTTTTTTTTATTAAAATTTTTTTTTCACCTCTCCATTCTCCAGAGGGACGATCCGTGAGTACTCGGTGGTGCAGACCTGGTCGTCATCGCTCAGTATCCGAGCGTTGGGCTGCTTCCCGAACCTCTCGATGCACTCACGCTTCGAATCTGCCACAACAACAGAGAACCGTTTGATCTATTTATAGTTTTTAACGCAATAATGTGTCCATTTTCTATTCAATCGGTCCCTGATACACACAAGTACAGTAAAAACAATGGGCGACATGACATTTTTTTTTGTATTTGTCTGTTGAAAACGCTCACAATATTCTAGTATACTGTATACACAGTTTGTATTTTAGATTTTAAGAGTAAAAAAGTAGAAAAAGTAAAAAGGTAATTTTTTTGAATTTGGTAACTTCAGATGAGTTTCTGACTTAAATCTTGCTTCTTCGGGAAATAAATGGGAAAAAAGTTAATAAATCTAATATTAAAATATATTTTTTTTAACATTAAGTCACTGTAGAATAGAATAGAATAGAATAGAATAGACACTTTATTGTCATTGTCACCAGTACAACGAGATTAAAAATGTCCAAATGGTCAAAAATGATGACGATAATAAACAAATAAAGGAAAGAAAAATTAAAGGATTTTTTAAAATTCTGAACATAAACTGTGAATTTACACACCAGATGTAAAATTTAAAATAATATAAAAATAATCTTTAGTTCTAGATAACTAAAGATAACTATAAAGATACCTACAGTACAAAATATGGAAAACCTTAAAAAAATATTTGCTGTTGGTGAAAAAAACCAGACTGTACAAAATGTAAATGCTCAAAAAAAATACAACAGTAAAACGTGAAAACCAACCAGGTTTTGTTTGAAGAACTCCAAGGACCAGGTTTTACTCCTCAAACTTTAACCTTTAGCAGCTCATGAAACCCGAAACACTTTCCCTCAAGCACACAACTTCTAATCTCCGCCTTGTCTTAAAGCGGGATAATAAGCATGCCGGGATTAGACATACACCAGCAAACAAATTTAAATCCATCCTCACAACAGCCTTTTGGACTTGTTGCGGCAGGAAAGAGTCCGTGTGTAATTAACAATAATAAAAATGACAGGAGTCCTTTAGTCGCTGCCAGTGCAGGCGGGTTTTCCTGTTAATGCACATGATGGGTCGCTGGCAGAGCGTTTAATAAGCTGTTATTAGGGCATTATTAATTATACACATGCTTCCCCCGCCCCCTTTAGAACAAAGTCACAAGAAAAATTGACTAATTATAGTTTAACAGCTGTTGACTGTAAAGAGACGTCAGTCCTCATTATGTGCATTTCCCAACGTGTTTTAATCCCTGCAGGTTTCCTAAAGCCAGATTTAAATTAGCATTGGAGGAAATGAAACCGATTTTGTATAACGGAGATTTTAGGGCAAATTTCTGTGGGAGGCAGGTGTTAACCATGACATTTCCAACATTTAATAGTTTAACAGTGAATAAAAAGGATAAACAGTCGAATGGATTCTAAATAGAATCTGAATATTCTCGTAAAAATTTGAAACTCTGAGTCTTACTGCATTATAGCAAGTTTTAGATATTTGTATTTGTAATACAATGTGAATGTTTGAACTTGAAATTCACCAGTTAGAATATTAAAACTTTTTACAGCATATTTACAAGCGCTTCTCCAGAAGATCAATGATTCTTCCTCTAGAATGCCAAAAACAAAATCTCTGAATTGTCCTCGAGATGGATGAGTGGATCGATGATTCAGCATGTTGGTTAAAGTTGTGTCCACCCGTGTTTGGATTCTCTTCAAGGTTTTAGAAAATCGCAGGTCATTGAGGGGTTCGGTGTCAGTTAGTCACGTTAAAACAGAAAACAGAGTTAATATCAGTCCTCCTGGGTTATGGTGAGTATTAGTTAGAGGATCAGTACTCTCAATGTTAGATAAGGGACCTAAAAGTTACTACAAGTATCTATTTGTGGGCCATAAAAAGTACACATACATGTTTCATTTGAATGTTTTTTAGGGTAAATATAAAAAAAGAAATATGAAAATGCTATTTAAAGTGCAGGGTGATAACACTTACGTGCAAAGTACTGCCAGGGGGTGAAGGTCCTCCCGTGGTCGACGGAGCGCTCCAGCACCCAGAGGTCAGGACGGGGTGAGTTAGCAAACTTGATGAGGACGTACGCCACGTGGAAGAGCTGCAAGGCCGGAGACAAAGAGAAGGATGAACGAGAAGTTTCCCGGAGCTCTGATGGTACTCTTTCTACCTTACAACATACCAACGCATCACATTCAGGACTTTGACTTTATGTGAACAGATAGATTTATAGTGTTGAGGCTCAGTATGAGCTCACAATAGAACATAGGCTGGATTACGGCAATGCATTTTACGTAAAAGCGTAAGCGTGGGCACATTTCACCGGTTCCAGCCTCATTCCATTGGCTGGCAGTTCAGCTTGGAATCCATTCTAAGATTGTATTTGCTTTTAAATCGCTCCATGGTCTTGCCCCACCCTTACAACCCAGCCCACTTCCTCGGATCAACGGAGGAACAATTTCCCTGAATAAGATCCTTCTTAGACTGCCGGCCAGTTAAAGGAAGAGTCCTGGTGGTTCTGAACTTCTTTCATTTATGAACGATGGAGGCCACCGTGCTTATTGAGACCACGTTTACACGTACCTGGGTTTTTAAAGTTTACGCTGACAAAAAATAAATCTTCATTGACATGGACCTGCACAGACACCTGGTTCCGAGCTGCTATGAGCAGCCAAACCTGTAGGGGGCAGTGTAACGAGAAGCGTGAAGCTATGATAGCCAATCAGAATGCTTGAAAAAAAAAAAACCACAACGTCACTAATTGTGATGTAAATATCCACCTATCCCTCTTTAGATGCAACCAGAGACAAAGAGTTTTTCCAGATCTCCACTGTGTTTTCAGGAATCATCGCTTTTGGTGACTCGTAGCTGCGTTTATGTGTAAATGCTCAGCCCAAACGCAGAGAAATATCCCCGTTTTTTCAAACACCTGGGTACGTGTAAACGTGACCTGAGACGTACAAGCCAGAAGAATGATTTGTCCCTGGAGACAATCCTGTCCCGGAGGTCCACACACAGTTCTTTCTTTTTCATGTTGTCAGTATTGTGTGTAGAACCTCGAAGAAACCAATTTATTCAATCCATTGTGGAATAAGGCTGTCACATAACAAAATGTGGAAAAAGTGACGCGCTTTTAATACTTTACTGGATATAAATATGTGAATAGAAGGATATGTGTGTGTGTGTGTGTGTGTGTGTGTGTGTGTGTGTGTGTGTGTGTGTGTGTGTGTGTGTGTGTGTGTGTGTGTGTGTGTGTGTATAAACAAATATATGCATGCATAGTGATAGAGAAATGCTTGCATTGGGAATTAAATGTGTGGATATAGGTAGATAATTGCAAGTATAAATTATAATACGCACAAATGCATACACAAAAAGACAGACAGATAGATGCATACGTATAGAGCGAAAAATGCTTATGTAGATGAATACGTGTATAGAAAGATGCACGCATATACAAATAGATGCATGCAAATATTCAGATAAATGCATGCATAGATGGATGAATGTTATTGCTTTGCTCCGACTGCCCTGGAGCTGTACAACCAAGAGACAGATGGATCTGTGCATAGATGGAAAAAAGATAGATGCATAACTAGATAGAGGGCTGGTGCACAAATAGAATAAGAAATAAAAACAGAGACACTGAATGAATAAATAAAGACATATGTTCAGACGCAGTGACTGTTTTGTTAATCTCTTCCTGTTCGAGTCCATCAAGGTGTTGCAGGTGCAGCCAGTGAAAAGACCCGAGCTCAGCCCCGATGATCCCGGAACTCTCCCTCATCTCATCCTCCCGTCGGGTCCCGTCCACACAAGTTTACACAATGATGCCCCTGATTGTTTTCCGTCAGGGTCCTCCCGCTTCTCATCAGCATTATTGTGCAGACATAAAAAAACAAACAAAAAAAGCTGAGTGACTTCAGCCTGATTGAACATTGTGCAACACAAAGGTTGGCCACAATTCTCAAAGCTGCCTTTGTTATGGAAAGGAAAGCCTCACCTGCGGCGACCGCCACACTCCCAGCCTGCTGTGCTGCACGCCGCTGCAGACATGTGACCTTGACAGGAACTTTAATACCTTGAAGTATTTAACGTCGTTTCAAAACAAGAAACGCTGCAGTTTTCTCTGAGTCCACACATGAATTGTGCTGAATCGTGTATATAGAAATCAAACATGGCTACATCACATATTTAAGCCGTTTTCAGTATCTGCAAGTTCATTTAATGCTTGAGACTCTATTGTTGGAGGAAACCAGGAGAAACCCCATGCAGGGACAGGAAGAACATATAATCTCCACACACAGAGAACCAGGCCTTACAACCAGATCTAAACTTCCTACAACTGCTATTCCTTTCAAAAAGGATTAGCTCATATTTTATATTCATTCATGAAAAGAAGAAGAAAAAACAGTTTGTGTTAATCATTCCTACTGAGGAAAGTCAATTCTGTAATCACAACCATGGACCATGAATCCTTAAACTCGAAGTATTTCGGTTGCTCTTCTTGACGTCATTTCATCCTTCCACATTATTTATACTTAAAAAACTATTTACTGTAATCTGTGAGTAAAACGATATCAGGTCACATATGATAATGTTGATTACTGCGATAACGATACAACTGTGCTGAACACAAACACTTATGCAGATGATGTTGAGGTCTTTGTTCTAAGAGATTAGTTCTTCCAGATAAGAATTCTACTATTCCTCAACAATCAGATTGATAGGAAGATCTGCATCCTCCTGTATTTACACTTACTGTGATGCAGTAGCAGGTTTATCTTCCCTTTCTAAGAGCTTTCTGTTGCTCTTTGAAGAAGCAACATAACCCAGATTTTAGTGAACTAAATGACTCAATCCATTATAAGTGAGTGACTCCACTTTGATTAAAAAAAAACAAAAAACAACTAAACTTTTATGTTTGAAGCTATGTTATATATATACTTTTACAGTAAACCCGACTTACTGTACCTTCCCCTCAGGAGTGAGTCGACGATTCAATCGTGTACTTTAAATATTGCGGCCTACTTCAAATCAAAGACATTTCCACAGACGTTTTCTCTCTGAGCAGGACGGAGGCAGGCCCGCACTCGTCCAGCATCCCTCAGCGCCGCCATGAAAACCCCGGCGGCTGTTTTAAAATAAATATTCATGCATGTGTGTCATGACGCAAAGAGCTACGCTCACATATCAAAGTGACCCAAAGTCATGGATTGTGTCAGAGAGCGTCAGAAGTAATGCTGATGAATTCCTCCCTAAACCCTGAGAAGTAAAAAGGCCCAGAGGACAAGAATCTCTTGTGCTGATGGATTGTGAGAGAGTTCAGAGGTCGGCGGGGAGAAATGTCTGGTCTGGATCTGCGGCTCGCTAAACAGCACAATCATCAGGTGGCAAATGAGGAGAATTCTCCGACTCGGCCGTCCTTTAATCAGCGTTGGGCCTCCGGGAAAAAACAAGCCGGGTAAATAAAAGAGCTGAAACAACCTCGGCTGTGCGCAGGGCGTGTCCTGGAATTAATCAGAAGTCTTCCACTCTCATGCAACAGGATGCGCAACAAAATCAGAAAAACACACAGGAGATGAGGGCTGCCAACTAAAAATAGAGGCAAATGAGCGGCTTACTATCAATACGCTGGTTCTGCTGCGGACCGGGAGGAAGTTCAGTTCACACGGGCTGCGATGACATGAAGGGAGGGAGGGGTGGGGGGGGTATTAGAAATAAAGAAAAAAAAAAAAAAGAGAAAAAGGAGGGTAGGGGTGGTATGAGACGTGCTGGCTGGCATGCAGACCCAATCTCAGATTCCAAACATAGCGCTACATTCCCCCCCTCCCTCTCTCCCTCCCGATGCCCCCGAAGCAGAGCCGCAACAAACGGGAGGGACAACACAGATCATCCAGTTTCAACAAAAAACCATGTCAAAATAAATCCGAGTAAAATACTCCTGCTGCAGTTAAAGCCATTTATAGTGAGCTACCGAAACATCACAGTGACGTTTCCCCACATGCGCTTCACAGGAACCAGTCCGGGGGTCCTGACCGGCCGAGAGCCGCAGAAAAGAACGACTGATGAACCCTGGGGTGCATCACGTGAACCTTCTAGTTGAGCGTGCAAAATGAGGCACGAGTGTGCTTGATCCATGTGCATCATGTAGGACACAGATTTTGGTTCACAATTGTCTGTTTTGTTCTGGTTTTGTCATCGAACAAAAACTCGACATTTAATCCGTTTATTAACTTTTAAGCTGAACAAGAACGTAACAAGCAGTCCTGACACGATTCTGCAAATGCTATCAATTTTGCCTATTAATCGTTAGTAACTTATTACTTTGTTGAAATAGAGCCGTGGTTTCTGACAAGATTATAGAGCATTTTCCTCCCACAAGAGCTCTTTTCCCCACTGAAAACAGACTTTTTAAAAAACTAAATCTGCAGTAGCTACTAAAGTGACATGTCGTAACCATCGACTGCGATAAATTGTTCCCCAGCAGACAAAGTGAAGGTGGAGCTGTGATTGAAGCTCATAACTAAAGACGAAGAACAAATAGAGCGTGAACGTCTGAGTGGAGTGAAGAGCCCGAATGTTCAGGACAATTTAGGAGCGTGTAATGAAGTTTCTGCTGCACATCAATCGACCATAACTCTTTCTCCTTGACGACACCCAAATACTCACTGGCCACTTTTATTCGGTGCACCTGTCTACTTGTTAACACAGACGGTAAAGTAGATCCTCAACATGGCAGCAGCTCCGTGTATTTCTGTGTGGAGACACGGCGAAGATGAGCAGCCGGAGTTGAAAGTAGGAGTGACAGAAAGGTGTTTTACTGGAGTTCTAATGTGGCACGATGTTTGTGTTGCTCATGTTATCGCGTCAATATGGATCAAAATCTGATGTGAATGGTACACAGGGTCCAAAATGGTATTAGTAAAGTAAACCTGACAAGGAAGTCATTTAGTGTACTACTATAGTTAATTGCACAAAAACTCTTTCAAATAATGTGATTTAGGCAAAGTCTTTCTTTGTGCAAAGTCAGCAGCTTCCATGTTGTTTCCATTGACCATTGCCCTGTTTACTACCTTGAAAATATCCACATTGCTAATTACGATTCATTTTCAGACCAGTATGTGAGCTATAAGAGTACAAATGCAGTCCAATACTATTTAAAGTCCCAATAGAGGGAATGTGCCTTGCACGCATGCTGAGCAAATTTACCTGGACGTCTCAATGACATTACGCTGTAACACATGTCAGCTTGCATGTGCCTCAGAGACAACAATTAAAATCATTGCACACCAGAAAATACTGCACACGCCTTAGAGACGGATCATAAAATCAAAAAAAACAAAATAAACATGCACAAGTCCTCCTGCCTGAAGCAAGCGTTTAAAAGTTTAATGGAAGAAGGAACAAATGAACAGTTTAATGTGCCGTCTGGGATGTGTACGTCTGCCTTCTGCCGGGTTAAAGTTCATTATTTGTGACGTAGGACGTGCGGCGGGTAGAAGCCAATCGGCTTTGAGCTCAGACTGAATGATTCAGCGGGCGGGAGGAAAGTCACAAGACAAAACTGTCAGTGTGAAACCCCCCCCAGCTGAGGGTGTCGTCTCAGCTCACACTGGGGTACATGTATGAGCACGCACACGCCACAGGACTGTGATCCCCGTCAGAGCCCAGGTCCAAAACCCTGTTCTTGGTCTCGACGACAACATAATGAGGTATTGAGGTTTTGCATGTCGGCTTGTGGCCTCTTGGTATTTTCTCCACAGCAAAGGAACAAAGTGATGAGGAGATTTCGAAGTATAAAGTGATATTTAATTGCAACCACACTTCTTTTCACAGTATTTGTCTGTTTATCTGTTTACTTTATCACTACGTTACTAACTTCTTAATAGTAACCAGTTACTAGTCATACTGTTTCCCACTAACTGATGGAACTTCAGCCAAACTCAATGGGCTCAGGCGTCACAGAGTTTTTTCACCTTTTTTCACAGTGGCAACTAAGAATTAGTCTCTATAATCAGGTACTAATGTTTATCACAAAGCCGCCGACACGAGGAAGACTTTATCCTTCTTATCTGGTCTGAAACTGATTCCAAAGCAAGTGTCCAGAGTACAGGAGCTAAACCACTGACATAGCTTGTTGCATTCAGAAAGAAAATCACAGCTAAAAAAAACCCCAAAACGGCTCAGTCTTTCCTTTTCAATCTTAATTAGATCGTAAAGTAACAAACAAACACACAATTCCACTGCTAAACAAGTTCAGCTTATCTCATTTACTCAATTCACTATAATGCCCCCCCGCCCCGGGAGAAATGTAAAACAACATATTGACAGTTATACCGTCTTTTCATCAAATGCATGGATTATTAAATAAAAGAGTTTATAGTTTGAAGTCTCTTGAAACTACAAGAAGTTCCAAGAAACTCCCAGTGCACTTCATTTGATAAACACAGACAGATTACAATTAAAGAAATCCACATGGCCGGTCACACAGTCGGGCCTTTTGTTGGATATCTTTGATTTTCGAGGGTGTGGAAAGCTGCACGGCTCTTATTACCTACAAGTTGAGCATGTGTGAGTTTAGCAGGGTGGGATCCCGCAGTGCACATGAATTGTTGAGGCGTGTGTGTGTTCATGTGTGTGTGTGTGTGTCAGTGTTTTATATTTGAAATGTTGTTTGCTCATGAGGGACGTGTTAATGAGAAGGTTACAGGATGTCTGGACACTTTATACCACGTTTGCATGACACAGGAGGTTCCAGGTTGGGAGTGTCAGAAGGCTGTGAAAGGCTGAAGTCCATATCTGTCACAGCTCCACCTTTCACCTTTTCCAAACACCTCTCGCTCATGTGCCACCCAAATATTTCCCCGCTCCTTCCAAACAATAAGTAGGTGCTGGATATAATTCAGGTGTGTGTTTAGACTGGCGGGACACATCTGGGGAAACAGGCCCGACGTTAACCCGACACAGCGCGGTGCCAGGACAGGCCTCCTGTCATTGAAGCTTTCCGGAGGTTTCCTCTTGCCAATACTACACTCAGTCTCTGGCACGACATCAGGAAGAGCTACCGAAATATTTGAAGTTGAGGGATTGAGTTTCCATTGAGGGTTACAGAATTGATTGTCTAAAGTGGGAAATGTTAACCAGGTGTGTGTTTGCTGCTTCATTTCATGACTGAAATATTGGAAATCAATCATGTATAATAGGTGACACAGTGGTGTAGCAGCTGAAGCACTGCAGTTTACCACAATTTACTGCCTTGAAATACATAATTACTGTAAATATTGACTTTTAACACATTTAGTATTTCTATAGATTTTGAAATTAGAAGTGTTTTTTGTACTAACTATCAGTGTTCATGTCAATCTGGCGACGAACCTGCCTGTCCTTTCTTGTATCTGGGCTTGAATTTCCCTAATTATTAATAAACTATCTAGCTAGCTATCTATCTATCTATCTATCTATCTATGTCACGATTACATGTTGTTCTCATCTTTAGGTACTGTATTTTCCAGAGTACAAGTGACACGTAAGTATAAAGTCCTGCTTACGTGACAGAATTTCAAGTGAAGACATCATTTTTGCATTATCTTTTCAGAAAAGTTTCACGTTTACATGGGAACCTGCGTTTGTTCATAAGGAAACGTCGGGAGTCTTGAGACGGCGCTGCTCGTTGCTTTGTAATGAAATCACACACAGGCAAACTTTTTCAGAGTCTGATCTTCACCCAACATGAGCTGGAATAAGTTCCAGCTCCCAGTGTGATTGATGTGTGTGTGTGTGTAGTTCACCCTCTTTCTACTGAATCTTGTTAAATCGGGCCAAACACAGCTTCTTTTTTTTTTCCAAGGCCTAAAGTGAGGTTCCTCATACTATATTTCTGCGCTAAATTATGTAAACATAAAAGTTGAATTCAACGACATTTCAGTGATCTCAAAAAAGAGAAATGAAATGCGGATTTAAAAGAGGAAACGCTAAACGACAGCTAATCTGACGCAAACGCTCCATCCAACATGACAAATCCACACAAACACTGTTTATGCTTGTTTTACTAGCAGGTGTGGAGTGACATAATGTGCCGGTGTCTTTGTAAGCGTCGAAACGGTTATAATTTCCCCATCCAGTGCTCACCGTTCATCACTGGTGTACTCAGCAAACTGCGGGGGAATGTTAGTCCGTCGGATTTGGTTCAGTTGTGGGATCACAGTCATCTCAGTCTGTTCACATAGCTGGAATATTGTAAAGTGTTGATTTAACACATCAGCTGAACTTTCAGCTCCAATGGCAGGTTTGGTTGTCATTTTCAGTCAGAACAAAGCCAGGATTTTTAACCCTTCATAGTTGTTCTGCAGTATTAGTAAAGTAACTTGTCTTAACTCGCGTCGTCTCTGGACTGAAGAAGAATTCTCCCCATGTAAGTGATATAGAAGTGGAGGGATGTACGTAAGTATTATGTATGTGACTGTGAGTACATTGGCCCCGATTTCTTCAAATCCTGTATGAAGTGTGCAAAATTGCATGCTCACTGCAAACAGATTTATTTCTTTGTTTACATGTATTTTTGCGGGTGATCAATTTAGAATGACACTACAAATAAAACAAAAAGGGAGGATTCAAATAAGGCCTGTTTACGCAAACGATCTGCTGGAAACGTTTTCCCTGCTTGTTTGTTTGAGTTCAACCCCCGGAGCAATAACCTGAGCCTCCGCGTCACAAAACCAGAAAGTGATACTATGGAGTTGGAGCAACTGAAGATATTCTGAAAAAGAGATTGCAATAATATAATAATAAAAGCAGCATATCTGCAGCAAGATGAGCTGGTTTGGCCCTCAATTCAATACGCAATAAAAAAAAAACAGATGCAATCATAAACAACAAAATGTTTGAAGACATTGTAAATCACATCTGTGCCATCCTGCGAGGCCAGGACGATCATACATGACGAGCGGCAGCAAGACGAAGGGAGGCGCCCACTCAACATTCCCAGTCCGCCTCTGCACATTGTCACCTCTTTTGTATGGTTTTGTGTTATGTAATCCAACACCGCGGGTCACATGAAGGTGGTGTGAGGGTATGTTCGAGGCTTACAAGTGAAGTGTCGCTCGCTGGTTCATGGTTAACGTGTTGCTGCTGTGAATCTGCCTCGTCTTCATCGTTATCTGTCACCTTCAGCTTGTGCTTCACCGTCTTTATCAGGCTGTAAAGTCGAGTTCAGAGGCCTGGAACCTTGGTGACCAAATAGCACAGCCTGCAAACATTTATATTGTGTTTACACATCAAAATACGGCTTTTTGTTAGACTTATGAAATGAAGGCGATGTCCCTGGCCCAGGAGACAAATGCAGAGGACATATTTGTGCATTAAAAGAAATGTTTGTGAAGACATGTCATCTGTTGATCAACTATATCGCTTCATCCATTCCGGATAACAATCACAACAATCAGGTCATCTTAGGGTTAATACCGACAGGTAGACACTCACACACACAGTCACACCTGCACACACCGAGAGAACATGCAAACTCAACACAGAAAAAAAAAAAGCCCAAACGGGACTTGAACCCACAACCTTCTCACTATAAGTCAACAGTGCTAACCACTCCTCACACACACCTGGAAGCAATCATGGGCTGCATATTTCTGGACGTGAATCCCTGAATGCGTCTATAGAAGAGCTCAAACCAACAAACGGAAATCGTACATAAATAGATTCATTCACTGAGTTCAGGTGACTTTCACACTTTCATTTAACACAAAATCACTTTTGTGTTTTGCGCTTAAAAACCTTTCATGTTCATCGAAAATCATTTAGAAAATCAGACAAAAAAAAAAAGCTGAGAAAGTGTATTTTGTATGCCAGGCCACTAGTTGGTGCTGTGTTTTACAATGTAATTATTCATGAGCCTTTAAACAGTCTTATTCCATCGTGTCGGCTCACTCAGCATCTGATGGATGTAAAAAAAAAAAATCTCCCAGTTTTTATTCCATTCCCAACAGCCGGACCGAAGGAGACCCGATTCACTAAAGTGAGCTGCAGCTGCTCCTCACACTAACTGTAAACCTTACAGTCATCGTTTACCTTCTAAATACATGCTTGTGGACTGTGGGAGGACACCGGACTACACAGAGAAAACCTCACGCATGTGAACGTGTGAACCACTGCACCCACTCCAACACAACTAGTAAAGTGTAATCCGAAGAGGAAGAAGCAGCCGTCCGACATCCATCACCCTCGTCCTGAACGCCGACTAAATCCACTGTCCTGACAGAAACACGTCAGCAAAGTGAGTTCCTGAGGGTCTGATGCATTCCCACCGAGAGGAGGCTGCACCTCCTGCTGCAGCCGATCAGCACCGTCAGTCCGACCACAGCCCGGGGGGAGGGGGGTGGGGTTGTGGGGGTTGGGGGTTGCAACAATGCAATGCACAACTGTTTGTCTGCATGCGACAGGTGGGCGGTGGAGGTGGAGAAGCGGGGCCGTCGGGTGTATTTTCCTCTGTCACCATGACAGAATTAGACAGAAACAAAGAGCGCTTGGATAAATGCAACAAGAGCAGCAACAGAAAAGAGAAGAAGCCCAAAGCAGGTTTGTACTTGTTAAGTCTGAGGTGCAGCTGCTGCTCCACAACGCATGTTTGCCTCCTGATTCGACCGGAGGTCTGCAGTGTTCACTTCACCATTCACTCCATTCACTGGAGCCGCAAAACTAGTTTCATCTTCAGAAAGACAATAACAGCTCATGAGGTGGTATTATTCCAGAAAGGGCGTCATTTTTATTTCATTTTAGCTGAATATTCCAGATTGTTGAGTGTGTTTTGTTTTTAATACAACCTCCAATCGGGGAATATAAAACAGGTCAATCAAAATGAGCCACGACATAAAGCATTAAATGATGAGGTAAATGACAACACTGTAAGCAGTGTTTAGTTATCCATTGACTTGTACACCTACCAGCAATTTAGAGCTACCATTTACACTCATACACATGTTTTTGTCCTGTGAGGGGAACCAGAGTTTAAAAATAGATAAATAAATAAATAAATGTTCTGCACAGAAAGAACCTGGACTAGAACAAGAGTTTTCTCGCGTTGAGGTGAAAATCGCAGCTACTTTACTCTGTATTGTGGTCGATCTAAAAACTATTTTCATCCTTGTTTAGGAAAAGACATACCTTACATTTATTACAGAAAACAAGGGTAAAGTAGGTAGATCTTTATTGGGTTTCGAATGCTGGAAGATCTATTGCACATCTTAAACTGATGTGTGAAATACGATATATTGAGGACAAAAGTTTCAGCTCTGCCGTCTACAAACTGCATGTAGAAGAAGTGAAATAATCAAATCCTGAGAATGTTTTATTTGTTTGAATTAATCTACAAAAAAAAAAAATAAATAAAAAATACTAATCTCGAACGGCATTTCTATTTACATTTTGAGTTTTATCCACACCTGTGTGGGTAAACCTGTGATCACTTTGCCTTAAAAAAAAATATATAAATAAATAAAAGGTGAGTGGACTGTACTTCATCCTGCAGAGTTTCTCCATCAGAGCTGCAGCTGAAGAAGTTGTCAGCTGTGATGCAGGCCGGCTGGCTGTTGGTGGTGGTGGAGTAGTAAATATCTGCCGCGGTTGGCGTGGCGCCTCAGCCACGCCGGCTAAAGACGGCCTCTTACATCACCGCCACGACGACGGGGACACGTGTGACAGCCGATCTCGTCTCTGAGGCCGGACTGGACCAAACAGGATGGGCTGGATTCCCATCAGCTATTCTCACCATTCTTTATCCTTTTTGGGGGATTATATATGCAAACTACATGTAAGAGTTACAGCGCGTACAAACAGTATGAGATCGTGTGCAAATGTTAGTAAAAAAAAAAAAAGAAAAGTCATAAACTTGAATTGACCTATATCTATTAGATAAAAGCAACATGTCCAATACAAACAAGGCCTAAAGTCAAGTTTGTGTTTGGTTTTCATAGTTTAGGTCAAAAGTAAAACTAAAATAGCCACGAGGAAATGTCAATACGCATTAATCTTCACATGCTGTTCGGCAGTAAAATAATAAGTGTCATTATTATACTCTGAAATCAGATGCCTCTTCCTAAAGTAACCAGAAACACTGAAAAATATCAGATTTCATTGTTACGTGGTTGTCCGGTTGCTTTTTGTAAACTGAGGCTGTAAAGTTCTCATGCCTCATTTAAAACTTTATGATGACAGATGTTCCTCATCCAAAATGAGTGCTGTATAACATTTGTTAGAATTAATCATCCATTGATTAATATCAGACGGGCTATTTATAAATTTGTATGAATGTTTGGCTTGAGTGAAAACTGACCTCACTCCATTGTGAAGGGATGAAAAATGAAAACTATGTGAAGTCTTGGAAATACACGCAATTCTCCCGCCAGGAGGCTTTTATATCAAACAATCATTTTGAAGGCCTGTGACCAATGAACTGAACCGTCATCTGTAGAAATACGTGAAGGAAAAGATCAAATCTCATCTCAACCAAATATGTCGAAACTGTCATAAATGGATACGTGCAGACATTCCTTCAGTTTTTAATATTCATCGTTGCCATTTTCGTCTCTTTTAGTGGAGACTAAAATTAGAATTTGACTTATTGTGATTAATGTGAAGTTTACACGTGCCTTGATACGGCGGAGAATCGTGTTTCTACGTCTGTGCAATGAAAATACAAGTTATTCTGAAAAGTGCACTACAGTTGCAGTTAATTGCTTTTCTGCAGGTTCGTCGATTAACATTGAATAACAATAAGAAGGAAAGACTCCGAGTGTTTTCTGCCGCTCACTCCTTTAAATTTAAAAGCACGTCTCCATTAAAGTGAACATTTACCAGAACGTCATCTGCATAAGTGGAGAAGCATTTCTTACATGCAGCAGATAATTTAACCTATAAGAGGAGAAACAGATTTTTCACACTGTACTTGTCTGTATGTGCATGTGTGTTGTTGTATGACATCACACCGCCACATCTCAGCATTTCTGACATTGTCAAGTGTACAGAGAGTCTTTTTAAAACTGCGTCGTCTGAACGTGAAACTTTTATGAAAAAAAGTTCACTGGGGCCTCAGACTTTAACGGTCTTCAAGAAGTCTAAGGTTTCTTTGACCTGCAGGTACATTTCATACTTATTGGACCTACATGAAAGGAATTACAAAAGACTTGTTAGCCGAGAGCAACTTAAATCGTCAATTTATTCATTTGTTGTTTTTTTTTTTTTTAAATTGATGAATTCACCTCCATTACTTCAAGTTTTTGCTTCGTTTCGCACATGATTTTGCTGGAAAGCCACTTGTTGCTTGATTCATTGAAAAGTGGTGCAGCCATGCATGCCGCCTCCCGCCATACCAGATCGTCCATCCATGCATGTGAGCAGGCGTCATGCTCCGTTTTATCATCACGTCTGTCTCCTAAGAGGGCCGGAGGAGGGGAAAACAAAATGTTTTCAGCCAAGACCCGAGTGTTTGTGTGTGCGTTTTACTGTTTAAGTACTTTCTCACCACCAAATTACTCCACCTCTCCATTTCTGTCCATTTATCCGGGGGAAAAGCGAAGGCCAGGTCACTTTCAGCGAGGCTTCAAGAGAAGCAAACCTTTGTGAGGGGCTGAGACTGCAGAAAGGATATCACACAATACAGCCTTCGAAGGATCCCAACACAAAAGGGGGCGACCGCTGCAAATAAAACGTCCGACTTTGGTGGGAGGTGGACCCCTGAGAGGGAGGATTAGGTTGCAGGAGGGGGAAAGCTTGAAAATTGAGTCCCTGGAAGCTTTTGTTTCTGTACGATGGCAGAATTTCGACGAGAGCCGGAGCTCTTGCACCAACGTGAACCAGCTCTTCCCACTTCATCGTAGAGGCAAGTCATGGATTTAGTGCTTGCACACGTACCATATAAGTGAAAGGTATGTATACCCACCTACAGCTCCTGCGTGCTGTGCAAACAACCTATAAATCATATATAAACAACCGTGTGTCCTGCCATCGGAGGCGATCAGTAGCGTGCAAAACACTCAACACCAACAAGAAAACATCCATGTTGGTGAAGTTGCTCCGAAAAAACACCAAGTTAAGTCACTGATCAACAACTGATGTCAATCCGAAGCAACAATCCATCGAATGCCGCACTCAATCAGAGGCAGTTGTGTCTCATCAACCAGGAGGGAGACAGCAGTAAGCCCTGGTATGTTTGCCTCACATGGTCTAACTCTGGGCTCACTCAGGCAGATAAGCACATGTGCTCAGGGCTCCTAAAATACATTCCCCAGAAAAAAGGAGTGACTGGCACTCCGATACATGGTGTAAATGTTTTGCAGAACAATGGCTTACCTACTGTGTCCTGTAAATAGTTTAACGGGGGGGAGGGGGTTCCAGGAAAAGGAGTCCACGTTTCGGTGAGGAGGGACTTCTCATGAATTTGTAATGGGACCTTCGAGTGCCGGTTCTTGATAAAACAGTGTTAATGCATCTGGCTAAAGAGAGCAGCCAGGAGATCAACGTACACAAGACAAGTGTTGTCTTAGTGGGACTCGATTCGAATACGATCCGGGCCACCATAAATACTCACATGCAGCCAGATTCTTTCATTCTAGGCCGAGCGCCTCCACAAGTAACCCCACCTCAAGCTTGCATGGTGACGATCCCAGAGGTCATTTCCTTGTTGAAGGTGGGATTTGTCATGGGTCACAGGTCAAGAAGCCAAGAAGTCACAAAAACAAGGAGCAGTTGGCCTTCTTGCATTGGCCCATCTGAGACATGGAGCTTATCCACAAGGGCTTTTTGAGCCGGAGGCAATTCAGACGGCGATCCCCATACGAGAGGCCCTTAACGTCATAGATCATGACAGTGGGGCCTGATTTGGAAAAACTCATGAAAAAAAAAAAAGCAGTATGCAGTTAATCTATGTGACGGTCGACTTTGGGATGTTTCAGCCTCTAATTAAAAGACTCTGAAACAAAGCAGGTGAATAACAGGCAGCAAATAGAAGCTGGTCAGGCGTGAAGTCAAAGACTTGCAGGTGGAATATCGACAGTTCGTCAGCATGAGCAGGGTTTTACTCTGGCACCATCGTTTTTTTTATCCAATTAATACATTTAAGTAAAGCTTTCAAAGAAAATGTGTATATTGGGTAGTTGCACAATATTTTATGAATCACAATTAATTGCATTAATTTCACCGTGTTCCCAATGACAGCACATTACTTAGGCCCCGTTTACACACAAGCGAGAATGCAAAGTTTTTGCATTTCTGAGTTCAGCAAAAGCTTTGTGTTTACACTGCAACTTTATGAAAACAATGTAGGCAGCATGTTGGTTGTTTCTTTATTCAATGAAACCAAACACACACGGCTGACAACAATACGCTATAAACATAAACAATGGCAGTACACGGACATTCATATGAACGGATGACGAGGTTGGATTGATATTACTGGAAACTGAACTATAGAATTTGGACACTCTACTCGTGCATGTGAAGAAGAAGTATTTACTACGGCCGTGGTGCGCAGTATCAGCATTTCAGAAAAGTTGCATTACCCCCCCGTTTCCATGGAGACGAGTCAAAGTGTTTTAGAGAAGTTGTTTTCACGTGAACACGTTGTCATGTAAACGGGGCTTTAACCGCAAAAAATTCAAAAATCTGGGAATTCCATATAAACACTGAACTTTCTAGCCCAATAAACTACACCCCCACAAAGTTTTAATTTTCAGCTTTAAGTTTAGTTTGAAGGCAAAATATCCCAAACACCTCTCCATAAAAGCTTAAAAAAAAAAAAAAGTCACAATAAGCGGAAAAAGATAAAACGGTAAAGAATGCTTACGTCTCAGCATTAAACTACTGGAGTGAGACAGCTTGTGTTTCCTTGAGGCGTTCTTCTAAAATATTTTGTTTACCTACCAGGGAGTTTTATTGCTCTCCTCCGCCGCACAAATACAAGCCGGGGCATTATCCCAGACGGCCCTATAGCTGTCGAGATGTTTGACGAGCTTTTGATTGATCTGTAGATTCTTTTGAAACCCCCTCGACAAATGATGTGTTCATTGAGCGATGTGGGCACGACGGCGCTGAAAGCATGCTGGGGTTTCTTTCAAGGCCGACGCAGGTGGCTTTCCTGATCTGCGCAGATTCCTGAGATAATGGCACAGAAGATGTTTACGTTAAAACAGCCAGGCTCAAAGAGAAAGGAGCTTTTTATTTAAGGGAGCTGGTTCCGGTTTTTCTGTTTCAAAGTGGATCGTTTGAAGAAAGGCGGGGCCCAGTTTAAAGTTTAAACTATCTGATTAAAACTCGGGAGTTGGCCACCTTCCCTCTAGGGACTGGGACAGAATCACTTCTTATCATATTTAATTATTAATGAATGAGGACATCCAGTCTGTGGTCAGTTCAGCTTTGGGAAAACCTCAGATGACTCAAAACGCTTTTATCATTGAAACTCAACAGTCATTTTCATTGAATTTTTTTGTGTGACTTCAAAGCTGGTTTCATGTATATCTTCCCACTTTATCCGACACATGGTTCTAGTTGGTATATGTCATTAAAATATTCTTCTGAATTGTTCAGATTAGTTTTGTTTTTTTTACATAGTCTCTCTTTTTAATCTTGTCAAAAAGTTTTGAAGAAGTTACTGACGTCTAGGGCTGTGTGAACATATGCCCCCGATACCAATACCCACTGCAGTAAGCAGCGTTTGCAAAACTATGCAATTGCATTTCAATCATTTCAAATGAGTTTTCAACTTTTTTTTACCAATACAATTAGATTATCTCTTATCTAATGTATTGAATCGTATCATATACGTACCCAAGTATCGAGGTTTGTATCATATCATGACTCTCCTGCCGATACCCAGCCCTGATGACATCGGTGGGTATTTTTAGGGATTTCAAACATTTCTTCTTACGAATGCAACAAAAAGGATGTGAAAAATAGGAAAATGTGCTTTTGTTGGAGCCTGAGTCGGCACTTGGTGCAGTCTGAACAGATGACTTATGCTGTCCTTTCGCGTTCTCTTCTGATGCCTTTTAAACAAACCTAACTAATAATAACTAAAGAATAACTAAAATATACTTTATGTTTGGAATAAAATTCTAAGTGTCTTGTAAATACTTGTGCATTTTGTTTTATCCTGCTTGTAATCAACAAGTTCATTTCGACTAGACGCCTGGTTTAGTTGAACATTTTAACTGACTTTAAAAAACAATCGCTGTCTCAACTCAAGTGATAAACGCAGTGATTTTATTCTCGTGTTCCACAAGATCCGAGTGCCGCTTGGTTGCATTAACCAGGTAGTTTAAAATGCCCCAGTGGCAGGTGAGTATCATTTGCAGTCCTGGCGGTTGCAGCAGATGCCGTTAAAAGAGGAAAATGTGTGGGACAGGTGCGTGGCGTGCGTAGATGTGGGTGAGGGTGACGTTGCGTTGGTAGTCACAGTCAGAGATAGCCGTGCTCTTTTTAGCACGCCATAATGCAATAATGCCGCTTTCCCAGCTCCCAAATAAACTGAGCATTACCACGTATTAAAGTCAGACGTGCCCCACAGGCGCTGCATGTGTCCGTCCCCTCGTAAGCGTGGACTATATTTAGTGCTGCGGGGGGGTCTTTACTCAGGCTAAAAACAGAGACAGAAAAGCCCACATCCATTGTCTGACACGGTGCCTACCGGGAGCCGGCGACGCCACACGTGTGGCGAGCAGCGCCGTTGTTGCCGTTTATCAGAAGTCTTCCCCCCAAAAAAACTGCGAAAGCCTCCACCTGCACTCCTCCGATCTGACTCCACATCCCTCTGATCCCTAATCCAGAGAAAGCATTCCTCTCTTTCCTCGCACTGGATAATTGAGCGTGAGGTGCCATTTTTTGGGCCGCTGGCCAAGCTGCTGCAAAGAGACACGGGGTCACGATGGAAGCGTATTCTCCCGGCAAAAAAAAGGGGGCGTGAATCGGATTCCTGGCCGAGCTCCAGCCGCAGCACATTATTCACATGATTACTGCAGGCTGAGGTGATGAAGCTCAGGCTGAAAACATAATCACGTAACGCCTCTTAACGGACAGCTATGAGTCAAACATCTTTGATCCGGGCGGCGGGAAAACACGGCCAGCGGCTCACGGCAGCGGCGCAGCGGCCAACTTTCCCTTCGTTCCCTCTGTGTAACAATCAGGAGCGGTATTTTTTAGTGTCACCACGGGCTGTCATCATTCCCACAACACGGAGCAGCTGGGAAACATCTGTCTCACCTGACCCAGGTCCAGGGTGACGTTCACACCGTTGTAGCCCGGACCCCTGGAGAGAGGAGGGCTCTGCCACCAGCGCTCCGTCCCGTCGATGGCGTTGGTCACCGGGTGGGCTTTGTTTGGGTCGGCGGCGTTGCAGTAGTCACAGAACTGACCCTGAATGGCGTCAAAATGTGAAGTCAATGCCATGTAATGTCAAATAAATTCGTTTTTTTGTTTTTTTAACAGCGACGCTTCAGTGTTCAGAAAACAGCAGCAAACTAGTGGGGAAAAGGGGCAACTGTGGCTCAGCTGGTAGAGTAAGACATCAACCAACTGCTGGGTTGGTAGTTTGATCCCTCATCTTGCCTTGTCCATATTTCAAAATGTACTAGAGCAAGACATGGAACCCTACACATAGCTCCCAGTGGAGGTCGAACACGATGAAACACAACGAGAAAACTCAATCCATCATCTAAAACTGCAGGACTATGGACGAAGGAATTCTGTCACGGAGGAATCCCAGAGACAGACAGCCTCTCACATTTACCCCTGCAGGCAGGTTAGACTAAACTATTCACCTAAAAAATGAGAGGGAACTGGAGAAAACCTACCCACATACTGAAAAGATGGGCCAGATTCAAACCTACAACCTTCTTGGTATGAAGCAAGAGTGCAACCAGTAAAGTATATGCATAGTCAAACTCTCCTACAGTGATGTATCGTCTTCAACAATGCAGATAACTGCAGCCTAATAGCAGGAAGAAGTTACTTTAAATTATTTAGCACTTTTTATAGTTGCAGCATTCTGGTTGCACTTTAACATGATCCATCACACTCACACCAGGGATGCATCTATACTCATCACACAACACTGGGAGCAACTTAAGGTTCAGCGTCTTGCTCAAAAGCACTTTGACATGGATTGATTGGGAATGAAACTGCCAACATTTGGATGAGGAGATGAGCCACTTTACCAACTTACCAAAAGCAAGAAAGCAATTCATGCAAACATATTAAACTAATGCAACTAGTGCTCTCAACTCCATCTTCTGATCCACGGACCATGATCAATAGTCTGCTGGAGGCGATCCCTGCCGAGTGTGTGTGAATGTACTTTACACCTGGACGGGTCAGCAGTCCATCACAGAGACAGACACTGAAACACACACCTCAGGGCAATTTAGAATCACCACTTCGCCTCAGAAAGATGCATGGTATGAACTGTCAAACTGTTAATTACAGTAAGCATCTGCTTCAATGTTCAGAAACATGCCGCCCTGCAGATTGCAAACTAGTGGGAACTGGTTCAAAAAAATAAAGAAATTCAATCAATGCGGCCAGTGAAGCAGATGCAGGGCATTTACAGAATTAAGTTATGTTTTTGACATTAATTGACTGGTCTTTTAAAAAACGACATGGCCACTGTAGAAAAGGCATTTCCTTTCTAAAACGAGTGACTCAACTACAATGGTGTAAAACTATTTCTGGCAGTTGTACAAGTTGGTCAGCGCTGGCTGAATTGACAGGGTTCCCCCGAGGGGCAATAAACGGTACAGAGGGGAGCACAGAACATGGTGACATTTATACAATAAATAAAACCTTTGACACCATCTTATTTGCATTTACAAGTCAAATTTATTGTCAGTGTTCAACTGTTCCCAGACTTCTAATCATCGCGCCGCTTCCACTTTGCGCTGATCCTTTTTTACGCACGAATGGACGCGCAGAGTCCCCAGCTCAGGTTGCTCACCTGAATATTTTGAGTGGGAAGCCCAGTGGAAGTCGGTCCTCCGACCAGCTTGCAGTATAAATCGTGCCTCGGTGCTCCATTCTCATCCTGTCCGCAGGTCGCAGTGGCAGAGATCCGGGAGCCCGCGACCAGGTTGAAGTACGGCGGACTCAAGCTGAAACCTGTTACATCGTTAAAACTCTGCTGTCCATCTGCGTCCCCGAAAAGCGTGATCCAGCAGCTCCAAAGAGCAGCGAGCAGATGAGCCCCCCTCATCCTTCTCGCCATGTTCCTCTGTGGAGACTCTCGTAGATGCTGAGAGCAGCCCGCTGCCTGCAGGTCCGGGTCATCTGAAGACCTCCATGAAAATGACGCGCAGCGCGCAATCGGGAAACTTCCAGTGAGACGAAACAGACCCCGAAACCTCAGATAAATTCAGCGAAAAACCGCTTAAATGTGACGTTTTATAGTGATCCACTGATGAAGATGTGTATTATTTCCTCCGCGTGTCCCCAGAAGACGAACAGCTCCCGCTTTCCGTGTTCCAAACCCAAACCGTGCGTCACAGCGCAGCTATCAGGACGATCTGCTCTGATCTGATCCACGCGGAACAACAGAGGACCAAAGGTCTGCCACAGTGCGCAGTGCTCAGGGCCAATCCGGCTAACCTCCTTCCTTCCTGCGCAACTCTTTTTTCAAAATTCATCTTGGGAGAACATCCTACATTAAACATAAATATAAAAGTGAGTCAAAGTCATAAATTCAGTTAAGTTATCCAACAATATTTGTACTTAAAGTGCAATTTATTAATTTCTTTATTAAAAAAAATCCCTGAATATTACATCCTAAAATGTATTACAATAACAAGAATATTTTTATGACTACATAAATATAAACTTATAATACTTATACTAATTATATACTTATTAGTATATTAAAATTTTCCTAAAATAAAGAACAATGTTAAAAAAGTACATTAAAACAATGAAATATGAATTGTTGTTTTTAAGATTATTTAATTATGATCAAATAAAATGGTTGACAGCTGAGTAAATAATTGTGATAGATAGATAGATAGATAGATAGATAGATAGATAGATAGACAGATGGAAAGATAACAATTGGAATTTTGATGTTAGATCTTAAATGTTTTTAAATGTAATTGATGCACATTATTTTTTATTTTCATATCACATTGATAACAATTCCATATAAGTGTCAACCCATTTTATTTTAACTTTATATTGTTTTGATTCTTGATTTCAAATTACTGTATTGCCCTTGTTATTTATTTTTTCTCTAGCCCTTCTCAGATTTTTCTAAATCATCATCATCATCATCACCATCATCATCATCATCATCGTCGTCGTCGTCGTCGTCGTCGTCACCACCTTCGTATGTCTTTTGTTGTGGTGTTGTGGCACCCCCTAGTGGTGCGACGGGTCATCACACAGGAGTAACTAATGACGAGGGGGATTTACGCACACTCAGTGTTCCCGTTTAGTGATGTGTGGAATAAAGTAATCACCACTTTAACTCGATTATGACTCTTTCCCCCTGCGTCTTTTCATACCCAAGTTTGTCTCGGTCATGAATTGTTCAAACTTTGACTTGAGTCTACTTCTACTTGAGTTTTCCAAACAACGATTCATCAGATCGGGTTGTTTTTACGCACCGCAGCACTAAGTGGAGCGTTGTGAGTCATGTTGTGGAGGTTTTTATCCTCGCAGTCCCTCATTCCTCTGACCGGACAGGCAGCTTTTTGTCTTCGCGTTCCGTCAGCGGCGGCGCGTCGGAGGGCGTGAAAAGTGTAACCAGGAAGCCTCGGGCAGAGTGTTCAGACACCTCAGAGCCAGAAAAACCGAAACCAGACCCGGTACGGATCTCAACTCCAGAGTGTCCTGGTTCAGAAGTCTCACATGACTCCGCATGGAGCCGACAAACCTGCAGGTAGGATGTGTAACTTTCTTTACTTCACGTTTCCAGACAACTTGAGTTCAGTGGAAGCGTTGTTGTTGTTGTTGTTGTTATTCTGAATGTGGGAGCTCATCTGCTACACTAAACAATGAAGCAACATGACCCACAAAACGTGCCTAACAGGAACAATAATGCTTATTTAACAGTTCAAGGCTCTTGAGTCATTCAGTCAGCTGGTGAAGTTTCTTTGACACAGCGTGACTTTTCAAATAGAGTTTTATTAGAACCAGAAATATTTTTTATGAAGCGTGAACATGATTTAATCTCCGAATATCAGCTTTAATGAGACGTCTTGTTCTCAGCTTGCAAATGTGTAATAATAGGCCAAGGTAAAACAGATCAACTATAAAGTTCTGCCTCATTTACAGTTGTTTTTTTTTTAGTATGTTATTAGTATTATTTTTATAGCACATGGCAGCATTTGGGTGCTTGAGCAACAGATGTAGAATTATAGCAAGAAATAAGAAAGGGAAAAAAAAATCATAGATGAACATAAAGGTCTTTTTATAAAATTAAGAATAAAGAGTGAATACAAGATTTGGGGATACAATGGAGTGATTGAATTACTTTGCTGGAGTTGGTTCAAAGTATTCATTTAGTTCTGAGTGACAGAAATCTTGAGGGGTCGCCCCTGTCCCGTCAACGGGATGAAGTTTAAAGAATTGTTGTAAATCTGTCCCTTTCACACCTAATTCAACTTTAAAAAACAGAATTGTTAAAACCTTAACCTGACATTTTTCTTATTCTTATTCAAATATAGTTTCTGCCATGTTATTCTTTTCCTTACATCATTATCATCAGCCCAATGTGTCAGTCTGAAGTTAAGTTACCAGTAACTGCAAATAAGAATGTAATTAGTTACTTTGGAAAGTATTGCTTTACTTTAAATTGCCTCCCTCAGTGGGCACACGTGAAATCTGATGACCATGTTTATATTTCCTGATTGATCACAGTCACTAATTCCTAAATTGCATTAAGTATCAGTTACTCTTCAGTTCTTTGTATAATCTCCTTGAGTGTGTCCTGTCTTCATAATATCCACGTGTCTGTATCATTGTTGTGTTGCTGCACTGCGTTCAGATGGTCTGTCAGTGGAGGGAGATGCTCTATAATCTGTATGTTAGTGGAGGCAAGATGCTCTATAATCTGGATGTTAGTGGAGGCAAGATGCTCTATAATCTGGATGTTAGTGGAGGAAGATGCTCTATAATCTGGATGTTAGGAGGAAGATGCTCTATAATCTGGATGTTAGTAGGAAGAAGATGATCGAGTCTAGAATCTGGATATTAGAGGGAGGAAGATGTTCTATAATCTGGATGTTAGAGGAAGGAAGATGTTCTATAATCTGGATGTTAGAGGAAGGAAGATGTTCTATAATCTGGATGTTAGAGGAAGGAAGATGTTCTTGTAATCTGGATGTTTAGAAGGAGGAAGATGTTCTTATAATCTGGATGGTAGATGGAGGAAGATGTTCCTTAATCTGGATGTTAGAAGGAGGAAGATGTTATGTAATCTGGATGTTAGAGGGAGGACGATGTTCTATAATCTGGATGTTGGAGGGCGGAAGATGTTCTTATAATCTGGATGTTAGAGGGAGGAAGATGTTCTTGTAATTTGGATGTTAGAAGGAGGAAAATGTTCTATAATCTGGATGTTAGAGGGAAGGAGATGTTCTTATAATCTGGATGTTAGAGGGAGGAAGATGTTTTTATAATCTGGATGGTAGAGGGAGGAAGATGTTCTTGTAATCTGGATGTTAGAGGGAGGAAGATGTTCTTGTAATCTGGATGTTAGAAGGAGGAAGATGTTCTATAATCTGGATGTTAGAAGGAGGAAGATGTTCTTATAATCTGGATGTTAGAGGAAGGAAGATGTTCTTGTAATCTGGATGTTAGTGGAGGCAAGATGCTCTATAATCTGGATGTTAGTGGAGGAAGATGCTCTATAATCTGGATGTTAGGAGGAAGATGCTCTATAATCTGGATGTTAGTAGGAAGAAGATGATCGAGTCTAGAATCTGGATATTAGAGGGAGGAAGATGTTCTATAATCTGGATGTTAGAGGAAGGAAGATGTTCTATAATCTGGATGTTAGAGGAAGGAAGATGTTCTTGTAATCTGGATGTTTAGAAGGAGGAAGATGTTCTTATAATCTGGATGGTAGATGGAGGAAGATGTTCCTTAATCTGGATGTTAGAAGGAGGAAGATGTTATGTAATCTGGATGTTAGAGGGAGGACGATGTTCTATAATCTGGATGTTGGAGGGCGGAAGATGTTCTTATAATCTGGATGTTAGAGGGAGGAAGATGTTCTTGTAATTTGGATGTTAGAAGGAGGAAAATGTTCTATAATCTGGATGTTAGAGGGAAGGAGATGTTCTTATAATCTGGATGTTAGAGGGAGGAAGATGTTTTTATAATCTGGATGGTAGAGGGAGGAAGATGTTCTTGTAATCTGGATGTTAGAGGGAGGAAGATGTTCTTGTAATCTGGATGTTAGAAGGAGGAAGATGTTCTATAATCTGGATGTTAGAGGAAGGAAGATGTTCTTGTAATCTGGATGTTAGAGGGAGGAAGATGTTCTATAATCTGGATGTTAAAAGGAGGAAGATGTTATGTAATCTGGATGTTAGAGGGAGGAAGATGTTCTTGTAATCTGGATGTTAGCAGGAGGAAGATGTTCTATAATCTGGATGTTAGAGGGAGGAAGATGTTCTTGTAATCTGGATGTTAGAAGGAGGAAGATGTTCTATAATCTGGATGTTAGAGGGCGGAAGATGTTATTATAATCTGGATGTTAGAGGGAGGAATATGTTCTTGTAATCTGGATGTTAGAAGGAGGAAGATGTTCTATAATCTGGATGTTAGAGGGAGGAAGATGTTCTTATAATCTGGATGGTAGAGGGAGGAAGATGTTCTTATAATCTGGATGTTAGAGGGAGGAAGATGTTCTTGTAATCTGGATGTTAGAAGGAGGAAGATGTTCTATAATCTGGATGTTAGAGGGAGGAAGATGTTCTTATAATCTGGATGTTAGGAGGAAGATGTTATGTAATCTGGATGTTAGAGGGAGGAAGATGGTTTTATAATCTGGATGTTAGAGGGAGGAAGATGTTCTATAATCTGGATGTTAGAGGGAGGAAGATGTTCTTGTAATCTGGATGTTAG
Source organism: Lipophrys pholis (assembly GCF_963383615.2). NCBI lineage: Eukaryota > Metazoa > Chordata > Actinopteri > Blenniiformes > Blenniidae > Lipophrys > Lipophrys pholis. The sequence continues at coordinate 52,289,166 of NC_137635.1, forward strand.
AGGGAGGAAGATGTTCTTGTAATCTGGATGTTAGAAGGAGGAAGATGTTCTTTTAATCTGGATGTTAGAAGGAGGAAGATGTTATGTAATCTGGATGTTAGAGGGAGGAAGATGTTCTATAATCTGGCTGTCAGCTGAAGTTCAAGATCTTTCTCCTCACTGAGTTAGTTCAGGATTAACGAGGCACTCCTCCTGACAGTAACAGTGACAATGACTTCTGCTGAAGGTAACGGCGGGTCGAGCGAGAGGCTTCGCCTCTGAGTGAAGAACAGACGACGAGCTGACTGAGTCTTCAGTAACTGAGTTAATTATTTAACGATTGTATTCAGTTACTAACAAAGTGCTGCTAAAAGTACTGTCCCTGCTTCTTTCTGTTACTCAACCAAACCTCTGAAACTCTCACACGACATCCCACCGCATCATTACAAATGACAAAATTCTCACTGTGTTTTGTTCCCTCATATTTTTTTCTCAGTGACTAAACTACATTTTCTAATATCAGTGGATGTTTTGTTTTTCCACATTTGGCAGAAAGTTGCCCAGCATATGTAAGAAGAGCTGAGCCGATTTCTGATTACGTGTTTAAAAGTGGCAGCTTATCTCTCAGGGAGCAGCAGATTTACAACTTGATAACCAGCACAGTCCAACTCACGTATAGGATATTCAAAACTAACCAGAGCGGCTTCATTCACAAATCAAAAGTGTTTTAGCCACTCGTGTGTGTGTGTGTGTGTGTGTGTGTGTGTGTGTGTGTGTGTGTGTGTGTGTGTGTGTGTGTGTGTGTGTGTGTGTGTGTGTGTGTGTGTGTGTGTGTGTGTGTGTGTGTGTGTGTGTGTGTGTGTGTGTGTGTTACTACTTTTTTGACTCAGTTTGCAAGTAAACTTTAATTAAAGTTACCTTGTAATAATAACATCGTCTTTATTGTCGAATCACAATCTGTGAACTCAATTTTGTAAAAAAAAAAAAAAAAATGGAAGATTTCACAATTAGTTTTAGTCTTAAGGTCAAATTCAGCTTCATTCTCGTTTGATTGAACATAACAACCTTAAAATACAAATCTTTAGTCAACCACGAATGTTTTGATTTGTTTTAGTGCAAAGGGATGTGAGCGCATTCATTAAAGGTTTTCATTTCACTTCATGTCTCTTCGCAAAAGCTGAACGAGATGAAATTTGAAAAATAAAAATCTGAACAAATCGAATCTTTGTTTGATTTTCACTTCTGCTTCCCGGTGGAGAAAACCGTGAAACGTCCATCATTTGCACCATTTTGCATCCCCCTCAGTGTCACATTAGGTCAAATTCCCCTGTATATACATGAGCAGACGTCATTATTTTTAGTTCATTTGATATTTTCTGGATTATTTTCACACTCATCATCTGTAAGTTCCAGAGCCCCGATTTCTACACTGGCTGCAGTTTCTCCTCGTCTGAACTGAAGCGCCATGAATACAGTTTTCACACGACCTGCACACATTCAGTGACCGTCTGTGAAATGACACCGTTAATTAAATGTCCCATCAGTGACTCGGCAGTTTTTAATTGTGTTTTTTTTTTTTCCCGACAGATCAAATGTAGAACTCCTGATCGAGACAATGATAAATAAGATAAAGCTATTTTTATTCAGGCGATGAAAACAAAACAAAAAGTTTGGGAACCACCGAGTGAAAAATCATTAACAGAAATTCAATCATGAAGGAAGAAAGGAAGGATTCATCAGTAGATGGATGGATGGATAAATAATTGAAAAAATAATAAATACATTCATTATTGGATGGATGGGTTGAATGGATTGGTGCGTGCAAGCATTGATGAATGGTATATATATATATATATGTGTGTGTGTGTGTGTGTGTGTGTGTGTGTGTGTGTGTGTGTGTGTGTGTGTGTGTGTGATGGTTGCATAGAATGTTATATATCAGAACAAACGACACAGCATTTCTAGAAACTATTACACTTTCAGCTGATCCCACATTCAGATTCCAGACACTCCCACGTTCATCTTGACAAACGTAAATCCTCCCGCGTGGTGTTATTGACACGTTTCGAGCCGAGTTTCTTTTTATTCGTTTGTTTACACGCGTCTTGCCTGCATGATGTCAGCAGGACGCAAACCGTGTTCTCGTTGATGCTTTCAGAAAGCCATCGCCGTGGCACAGAAGGCGTCGGAGGAGGACCACGCTGGAAACTACGAGGAGGCCATCCGCTCCTATCAACACGCTGTCAAGTACTTCCTGCACATTCTGAAACGTGCGTAATTCTGCTTACTGTGCTGACAAATGTTCAACTCCTTATCCTCCGGTGGGGCAATTAATTTAAAAAAAACAAAAAAACATCGGACAACAAATGAAGAAAATCACTCCACGAGCAATTTAACAGACTCATCACAACAGGGGGAAATTTTTAAAAAAAATTTTAGTGCTTATTTTAGTCATCTGATGGTCCAGAAGGAGGCGGCGAGAGCTGGTGGCGTTCTGGGTGTGGTGGAAACAAAAGGACCAGTCTGGCCTCATTTTATGCTCTTAGAGTCATTGAGGCTCGGTGCCACAGATTTTCCTGCAGATTTTGTCGATGCCCAGCAGTCTGCTCTTATTCCTGCACGTCATATGTTCGAACGAGGAGGTGAAGTTTAAAGACGCAACGGAGCGAGGCATATGAACGTTAGAATAACGCACACGTGATTCAGTAACTTCTGTTTTATGGACGTAGATTAAGGTGAATTCGGTGTGGTGGGTAAATTAAGTATCACATCCTTAAGCAGGTTTACCCTCGGTACTGAATGAATCCTCAGTGGATGGAAAAAAACATCTGTGAACTGACTAAATACATGACATATGACTGGATTTCTGAGCATATATTGAGACACAAATGTACAACTCACTTGTACTTTACAAGATATATGTGATGTGTTTGTGTGTATGCATGGTGGTAAAACGTCTTTAGTGGAAACGATCATCTCTGCATTTTGCATTTCTGCCGTAAGCCGCCAGTATGTTTGACGACTCTCTCCTCGAACACGTCCAACTCCACATTTCCTTTCTGGAGAACCAAAGCAGAACCAATCCAAAGCACACAAAGTCTAAGATAACTGCTTCTGTCTGCGCGCGTCATCACTCATGGCGTTTTAATCTTAGTAATTAACCCACCAACTGAAAACACAATCCACCACATTAATATGCAATTTAGCATTTTAAACTTAGGGAATTGTGTTAAATACAGGGTTAAAAACAAATATGTGGGTGAAGTCGAAACACACAGCATGTAGAAAGAGATGAGTTCTCTTTTCTTAGTCACTGTTCACCACCACATCTTCAGGCAACAACTGATTGATGTTGCGTTGCCCCAGCAGGCAGTTGGCTGGTTTGAAACAACCCTTTCTGAGAGATAAATGAGTTGATAATGTCTCTACTGTATTAAATGTTACATCAGGGGTCCCCCAAGGTTCTGTCCCGGGTCCACTTATATTTATTATTTATGTTAAAGGAGTCATATCACACAAAGTTCACTTTCTAAAGGTTCCCCAGCAGTACTAATCGTCCCCATACCTGGAACGACGCCACAGAAGCGAAGACAGTCTGTCCTCTCTCCCCCTGGCTTGTTTCAGTTTTTAAAAAGTGTGTTGCTCCGACCAGCCAATCAGAAGTCAAACCCTATATAGTGTCATCGGGGGGTCTAGCCAAGCCCAATCAAGGTTGGCCCTCCCTTTGACTCCTCCCACAATTGGGCAGCTCTGCTCTGGCACATGGCACCACGAGAGGAAGTACTTCCTCCTCTTCCCAAGATGGGCATGTGTGGGCGGAGCCAGTCCAGCTCACACAGACACAGCAGATCCTGAATGCAGCTCCTATGATCCAATATTCAAATGGAGGAAAATCAAGGAAAAGCTGGATTTGCAGCCATAAACTTTTAAATACAATGTTTTGGGACCAAAGAGACCATGTAAAAGTGTTGAAAAGCTGCAGAATATGACCCCTTTAAAGGTCAATTAAATATGTCAAATAGTCTCCTAATGGTCCAAATCAAAGCAGTAATTCAGTTAAATCCAGTCATTTCAGTCATTCAATTCAAACTCCTTTTTACCAGGACGTTACCTCTGACGAATCCAGAGAACATGAGTAGACAGTGACAGAGAGAAAAAAACAAGTAAGACGGCAGGTTAACACAGACACTGCAGAACTAAATATCTAAATCTAATATTCAAATGGTGGAAAATCAAGGAAAAGGTGTATTTGGGGCAAAAAACTTTGAATACAACGTTTTTGGACCAACGAGGCCATGAGAACATGTTGAAAAGCTGTTTGTTATTGACCCCTTTAACAACCTGGGTCATAACATTCAACATGTGCAGCTTCATCTTTATGCTGACAGTAAAGTCATTTACTGCAGTGGTGCTACCATTTCTCAAATCGTTTGAGTATCTGCATGTTGCCTTTGACACTGTACAACTACGCCTGTTTCTTCTCGACCCATCAACAAAACCCTCCAGGGCAGGCACATTGAACAAGTATTTAGGGATGTCAATTGATGAACATTTAACTTTTTATGATTAACTGGTAACATTTTCTACGTGTAAAGGTGGGCTGCTTGGTGGTAAAGCAATCTGGACGTCATCCTTCAGATCTAAAAACTGAGTTTTAGGGTTCACCCAGCGTCAACTGAAAAAGCCTCATGTGACTCAAGCTGCTGTGGCAGATGGGCTGATGAACGCTTCCTGGGCATGCGGAGAATATGTGTGTGTGTGTGTGTGTGTGTGTGTGTGTGTGTGTGTGTGTGTGTGTGTGTGTGTGTGTGTGTGTGTGTGTGTGTGTGTGTGTGTGTGTGTGTGTGTGTGTGTGTGTGTGTGTGTGTGTGTGTGTGTGTGTGTGTGTGTGTGTGTTGCCTAAATGTTTCTGTTCCTTCCATCAGGTGAGCCGCAGGGCAAAGTTGGAAACCAGAAGATTCGAGATCAATGCAAACAGTACCTGGACAGAGTGGAAGAGCTGCAGACGTACCTCGTGAATAAAGAGGTTGTTATGGAAATTATCTCCACAATTAAATATCATATAATGTATATTAACAAACAAACCCTACTTTGAAAGAGGTAATATATGCCCTCTATTACTAAAATGAATATGGCTTTGTAGAATGATTTATGTTTTCACAAATTAACTGTGCTTTCTTAACCAGTGATGGTGTTTCAGGTATGTCTAGATAAATCATAATAATAGTTTTGATGGAAAGTGTGCAACGTTTTATGACTTACAAAATTAAATTTTCTGGAAATGTATTATTTATTCCAGAATTATAAATATTAAAGTTGCTAAATTGTTTTATTGGTTACAATGAAATGTTAAAACAGATTGTGCTCTCACTGAAAAACTGCTGTTTATTTTTAAGTATTGTATTAATGTTCAGAAAATTGTATATTTATCTAAGACTTGTAAAGGTCCAAATCGGTTGACAGTTGTATTGGTAAGATTTTTTCTAATTTAATGCTGTACCTCAGATTTAATGACAATGACAGTTACATCAAAAACATTTTCCGAACATATTTAGATATGTACATTTGTACACAATTCTAATCTCATTTCATGTATTATGTACCCGCATCACTAAAGCTCGTGTATATAAACTCACTCATACCACACATGCACACAAACAGAATTTTTTTGTATGTATATATTTATTTAGTTTATTTTGTTTTTGTTTTTGATAACATCATTTTTGCTGCTTGGACTTTGACATTTTTCTCCTTCAGCCCTTAAACCACTTCATAGTTTTACGTCGACGTCACGTACGTCACTCGCACCCTTTTGCGTCTTTACGTCATCACATTCCGCTGACGCCAGTATCGACTTTTCAATGCGGAAGTTCCCTCCTGGATCCGAGAAACGAAAACAAGTGCAACAAAAACACAGATTATCGCGCTAGCAGGGTCCTAACACGGACCGAATCCCGAAGTGGAGTGTTTACCAGTCGTTTTCTCACGGCGGCGATACCTTTAATTCGATCGTTGGACTCGTGATTTGCCGTTATGTCCAACAGCAATTTACAGGTAAGTTACGGACCAGCCCGAGAAAAACAAAACGCTAAAACAAAATTGCCTCGAAAAGTTGTTTGTACCTTGAAGTGACGTGTTAAAAGTGTTCTGCCTGGTGATAACTGATACGGACTGTCTGGTTCCGTTTTGTTTTGCTGGATTTAAGTGGTTTCACTGAGCGAGGAGGAGATGTTCGTAGCATTAGCTGCTAATTAGCATGATGCGCTAACGTGGCTAACACGACAGGGAGTCAGCAGTTCACTTGTAAACAATAAAAAATGGCTCCACTCTGTCGGTGTTTATCCTGTGTGCGATATAAAAAAAAACGTTTTCTGTTTCGATGCCTTGATAACCTTAACAAGAGCTTTTACCTACTAACAAGGCAACTAATGAGATTAACGTAGCTAACGAGCCAGTTTTATTTGACCTTTAAAGACGAATAGGAATCTGAACGCAGCAAACTGTAATTTAATTGTCTTTTAAAGTTGCTGCTACTGAAAGGAAGTGAAAGTCATTTTTAGAGCCTCCTATAAGCATGCGTGAGGCTTGAAGTGGAGCGTTAAATCAGGTTTTATTTATAGAACATTACTGCGAGAGATCAGTGTGTTTGCTGCCACTTATTTCCAACCCCACTGACCATGTTTCATAACTTATATGCTTAATTATTTCTTGTTTTGATGTTTAATTTGATGTGGTTGTGTGCTTCATAATCCTTGTTGGAGTCGTTATGAAAGCAATTCCTCAAATAGAAATCGAACAGGGCCAGTGTTTGGAAAGTAGTTCGATTCTTCTGTAAAAACACGTTAAATGAAGAAGAAAAAAAAAAACCAAATTAATAATTGTATATTTTCCCCCTTTATCTTGTTTTATCTTCACAATGGGGCCTCAAAACATAATATATCTTATAAACAGATCGTTTAAAACATTAGAAATTTGCCATCGATATCTGCTTCAATGTCAAATATGACCTGAATTAAACACTTCTTGTAATATAATAAAATTTTTGTTATTGTGTGTCAACATTTGATGCTCAGCCTCTTGAAGAAAGTCAAGAACCCCCTGTTTAGTTGATATCATTAACAGGTGTAATTTGTGCCTCCCATCATGTGGGCAAAATGTAAACCGAAGTTTCTAACACCAATAGAATGAATGTTTTAATTTCCAATTAGATGGAAACAAATACAAAGTGCAGATAACAGCTCAAACAGCAGAAAACACTTTACGCCCCTAAAATGTACTTACAGGAGTGTGGCGTTATTCGGATAGTTATGGAATTCTATATCATGACTATATATTATTCTCAACCAAAGTTTAAAATAAATGTTACCATTTTAAAACATACTAATACAGAAATGCTTAAAGGAAAATGAATACAAGTCCAATTATACCTCCTCCCTTTTTTTTTTTTTTTTTTTTTTTTAAACCTTTGTGTTTACACAAATCATCAGTGTATTTACAGTTAATACCACAGTTTTTGCCTCCCAAAGTTTATAATTGTAATACATTATTCACCCAGTTATACAGATTTTCTCATAGGGTCTTTCTTCATTCCCAGTACCTGTCAATGGCTGGCATTTTTGTTTTTCTCTCCATATGATTCGTATTGGAACTTTCTTTAAGCTCGCCAACAAACCTGATCCATCCCACACAACAAAATACACACGCCTTTTTAGTTGTACAAACACAGTTTTTGTGACGTTAGGTTCCCCTCTGTAATTACAACCTCCTTACCTCTCTCAAACCATTTTTACCTGTAAGTCAGTTATTTCTTTATTTAAAATGCTGTTTTAAATTTGACAAAATCATTAATTCTCCAAGGCCTGTTAAACTATTAACTATATAACGTTGGTCCTTTTTCATTTATTCATCTCTTTGACATGTACAAATAATCTAAGATAATGAACAGAATCTGGTAAAAACAAAAAAAACCTAATCCTAATAAATTGGCCATAGGTCTTCCAGTCAAAAGAACCACAAGGTGGTGTAGGGAGTCACTCGCGCCTTTTTGTCTTTCTAGCTTCTAACTCAAAAAAATATATTTTTGAGAATTAATTATTAAAACCGCTAAGAAAAATGAAAATTAAATTTCCTTACAGTTTATCTTGTGTTTATGAGCTAATTGTTCATTTCTTCATCTGCGCCAGATAAATGTAAAAACTAATATTTCTTTTCTTCCTGTAAAACTATCTTCCTGATGACTCATCTTGCGCTTAGAGGGCGTGTCTTTACTCAATGGGAGGGTTTTAAATTGTAAGCCCTGCCCTCACGTTTGTAATGCAGCATGGTGCGTCGTCTCGTCTGCACCATCAGCAGCACTCGGCCTCAAATATTGGCTCAAACTGGCCGGAATGTGTAAAAGTGTCACTCTGAGTTTGAATGTGTATTTACAGGAAATGAAATCTCACACTGTCGTTGGATTCACGAGGCCTTTAAGAGATTAGGTAGCTCTAAGTAGCTCTTGTCAAAGTGTCTCTGCCACTAACATCGGCCTCTCGTCTGTCTCGTCCCGTCTGCCCCTTGTTTTAGAAAGCCATTGATCTCGCCAGCAAGGCGGCTCAGGAGGATAAAGCTCAGAACTTTGATGAGGCGCTGCGTCTGTACCAGGCTGCCGTTCAGTACTTCCTGCACGTGGTGAAATGTAAGCTGTGAGATTCATCAGTGATGGGCATGCCGGTGGCCCGGCACGAGAAGATTGATGTGTCTGTTGGGGATCAAACACACTGTCTCTCTGTTTGTGTGTCGACTCAGATGAAGCCCACGGTGAGAAAGCCAAACAGAGCATCCGGGAGAAATGTACCGAGTACCTGGACCGAGCCGAGAAGCTGAAGGATTACCTGAAGAAGAAGGAGAAGGCTCCTCCCGCCAAGCCCGTCAAAGAGTCGCAGGCTGATGACAAAGGGTGTGTTAGTGGGCGGAAGAGTGTGTTGGATTATGTAACGCCATTCACTGTGTGCTGTGAAAACCAACTTCCTTGTCAGAAAAGCTTTCCTCACACAAACGTATTGAAATGTGTTTGTGTTCAGGAGTGAAAGTGACGAAGGGGACGATCCGGAGAAAAAGAAGTTTCAGAATCAACTCTCAGGTTGGTTAAAATAAATAAAATAAAAAGCAGCTCACAAGTTTAAAAGTTATTCAAAAGTTCCTCAGATTCAGAAAAGGTTACAGATGCAGTTTTGAGGAAATCATGTCTATAAAGTACAGATGAAAACTAAAAGTGTCTGCAGGTTTTATCCTGAAAGCTTGAGAGGTCTGGACTGTTCTGAACATCACAGAAGGTCAGAGATTTATACTGGACCTGAAGCACACAGAGCTTTGTACACCAATATTTAGAAGTTAATTCTATGAGTGACAGGACACTGAACTGGACCGAGGTGGTCGGTTTTCTTGGTAATCACGAGGATTTCATGAGCAGCGTTCTGAATCAGCTTCGTCAGTTCATAGATTTCTGTTGGGAAATAATAACATGCAGTGTTACAGGAGTCCACTCTACCAAAGATAATCCTATGGATTAGTTCATGTGTCTAACAGCTGCGCGGTCTGTGTGTCTCCAGGTGCAATAGTTATGGAGAAACCCAATATCAAATGGAACGACGTGGCTGGTTTAGAAGGAGCCAAAGAGGCACTGAAAGAAGCCGTCATCCTCCCCATCAAATTCCCCCACCTCTTCACAGGTATTGAATCCCGCTCGATATGAAATGTCGCTTTCTCCCGAAGGAACCCCTTCAGTTCTGTTTTGGTGAGTTTGGTGACTGATCTCTGTGACTTACAGGGAAGAGAACTCCCTGGAGGGGGATTCTGCTCTTCGGGCCTCCAGGAACCGGAAAGTCCTACTTGGCCAAAGCCGTCGCCACAGAGGCGAATAACTCCGTCTTCTTCTCCATCTCCTCGTCTGACCTGGTGTCCAAATGGCTGGGAGAGAGCGAGAAGTGAGTCTCTTTGACGGTCATTCACAAAAAAAACAAAAAGTCGATTGGAGGCAGCTTTAATCTTTCTGAAATACTTAACTGTGACTCCTGAAATCTTCTGTCTCTTTTTTTCCTCAGGCTGGTGAAGAACCTTTTCACCCTGGCGAGGGAGAACAAGCCCTCCATCATCTTCATCGACGAGATCGACTCTCTCTGCGGCTCCCGGAGCGAGAACGAGAGCGAAGCCGCTCGTCGGATCAAGACAGAGTTCCTGGTCCAGATGCAGGGTGAGTATCTGTGAAGCTGGTGGGGCAGGATTCCCCTCAGAGGAGGGAAACAAACTGAGTTTGATGTGGAAGCGAAAGCAGAAAGCCGCTGTTTGTGCAGCTGAAGTGGCATTTAAGCTCCGGTACATATAATATAAAGAGATATGTTTGATTATATGGTAGAATCCTGCCACTCTTTTGTACAAAAGTATTTAAATAATGGTGTGATTGAGTGAATAAAGTTCAGGAGCTGAGAAAGCTTTGAGAGAAGCTCCGACCGGGAGGCACTCCCTTTCTTTTCTTTCTTTACGACATTGTACAGCTGCTGCACATTTAATCCAAACTGAACAAACAAAACTCCACCCAGCACCTTGGCTGCAAGTCTTCCTCGACCACAGCTTAATTCCGATAAGAAGTATGAGATTGAACAGCGACGGATTGATTTCTGTAAATAAACATCTGTGACTTTATTTAATAGCTTGAATGTATTTGTAGGTGGAAATGTGATCAAGATAGATTAAGATCATATTGTTCATTGAAAAGGGTATTTCTGTGATGATGGGCACTAAAAGATAAACAGCAGAAGCAGTTTGCTCGGTATGTTGAGGAAAATATAGAAATGCAGTTCAGAGGAATTCAAGCATGTCGTGTTTCGCCCTCTTTTTTTTTTATATATATATATATATATATATATATATATATATATAAACAACTTTCTCCCAGCTGTTGGTGTGAGAGAATAGTTTAGAAAGCTGCAGGCGTTTGGTCATTACTGCTCCAAATGTTGGGGCTTTATTGAGAAAAGAGGCCGTTTTTCATGTTTTGTTGCGCCTCCTTTTGTTGTTTTGCAGGTGTTGGGAATAACAATGAGGGAGTTCTGGTGCTCGGGGCGACAAACATCCCGTGGACTCTCGACTCTGCCATCAGGAGACGGTAATCGTGGTTGTTTAAGTTCTAATCTGAAAACCAGACTCCTCCATTCACGCAAGTGTAGAGAGACATTGAGAAATAACAGCATCAATCGCAAACAAGATGTTTGCTGAAGGCAAACCAAAGTTCAGGATGAAGCTTGAAACAACAATTTTACATCAATTTAAAAGGATTCCCAATAAAGCTGATGTTATGTGTTTCTATAAGACAAAGTGTATCTGATTGTTTACATGAAACACATTATAAAGTACCATGTTTCTTTCTTCCTTGTCAGATTTGAGAAGAGGATCTACATCCCGCTGCCCGAAGAGCACGCCCGCTCCTTCATGTTCAAGCTGCACCTCGGCTCCACCCCCAACAGCCTCACCGAGTCCGACTTCGTCACCCTGGGGAAGAAGACGGACGGCTACTCGGGCGCCGACATCAGCGTCATCGTCAGAGACGCTCTGATGCAGCCCGTGAGGAAGGTCCAGTCTGCGACGCACTTCAAACGGGTGAGAGGCGTTCTGGCCCGCAGAGCTTCGTTTGAGTCGGTCGGCGCTGCAGGTTGTGGTGATTTCTGTGGAGAGACACGGAGGTTTGTCCCGTGTGAACCGTCGTGTCTTTCATATTTGATGACGGATACGTATCTGGAACAGCCTCTTCCCCTAAGCTGTCAGACTCATTCATCCCTCCTCCTCCTCCTTTTCCTCCTTCCTCTCTCTTCCTTCCTTCTCCTCCCTCTTTCCTCCTCATTAATTAACTGACAATCATATACAATTGCTCACATTGGGAACAGCATTTAAAAATCTTTTTCCTCTTTTTTTTCCCACATTTTCAGATTCCTGAGACAAAACACAAGTAATATTTAGTGACGTTTTTTTATGAGTAAAGATTTCCCCGTTACATGTTATTTATACATTCACATCTCAAGTGCAGCAAAACTGATCTAAATCACCTATTAAACTTTTATTTTTTAGTTAAAATCTCCTTTTGTGGAGAAACGTCTTCACATTTCTTCCAAAACAAGAAGTCAATGAGCAGGAAATACATGAAATGATTTTCTGTCACTGAAGCTTGAGTCAGGATGACTTAAAGAATAATAAAACTTCTACTGGGAAATAAAGAAAAATGTTATGAAAAACTGTTATGAAATACTCTGACACTGATGAGTCAGTATAGATTGTTTTGTTTTTTTAAGTTATTGATCTTGAGTTGTTTTCTGCTCTTAATACTGAAGTTAGTCTTTTGTTCATTTATACATTTTAAAAATTATCATACTATATTTTAAGGGCCTGAACTATTTGAGAAAGTAGTAAAAAGAAAGGTTGAAACTGCTTATACATTGAGTGTAACAGTCCTACAGTATGTAGTAATATGTAATTTACGAAGAAAAACACTAAATGTGACTTTCCACCTTCATGGTGGAGCTTTGTAAGACGTTGCGGCAGTTTCCTGCTCCGCGCCATCGGGTTCTGCGACTGACTTTGACTCTTGGTCTGATGTGAATCAGGTACGAGGTCCTTCAAGAACCGACCCCAACATGACCGTCGATGACCTCCTGACCCCGTGCTCACCCGGTGACCCCAACGCCATCGAAATGTCATGGATGGACGTGCCTGGAGAGAAGCTCTTGGAGCCCGTAGTTTGCATGGTAAAGATGCCTTATTTTTCTTTTCTTTTTTTTTAGTTAAGCTGAGAAAAAATGTTTAATCTGTCATCACTCACCTACTCTTGCAGCGCACTTTAGTCTGCGCTGATATCTGGCTCCTCTCTATCCTCGTATGCGACCGGTTCACTATTTCAACACAGGTTAATGGTCATAAATCTTGTTTCGGAGATTAATAGAAACTAATCAGTCCCTCATTTACCAACCAAACAAATGTCACCCAGAGAAAATGTTGAGCTTAAGAGAATCTTAAACGTGCCCGATTTATTAAAAGTTGTAAGTATTTCATGCGTTTACGGCGACGTGTGATATGTTTTCCTTTGCAGGCCGACATGCTGAGGTCTCAGATCAACACGAAGCCAACAGTGAATGAACAGGACCTGGGGAAACTGAAAAAATTCACAGAGGACTTTGGACAGGAGGGCTAAGTGGGACGACGGAGCCGAGTTGAACCAAAGCAAAGGAATTGTGATTGTGTGTGTCTTTGCTGTCCCCGTTCCCTTTCTCTCTGTCTCTGTCTCATCCTAACGTTTCACTGGGCCGGAATCTGATAACCACGCTAAAGGTGGGAGACCGGATTTCATCCGACGTTCACACTTTTCCCAAAGATTAAAGACTCCCCATGTCGTCCCGACTTGTGCACTAAACTTTAAACATCGATGAGCAGAGGAAGTTCCCAGAAACTGGCATCAGAATTACTGAAAAATTTAATTGAAGATAACTTATTTTGAGGTCGGATTTGCTCTCGCTAAGTAAAACAGCCCTGACACACTCTCTCTATTTTTATTAAGAAAAACAAGCATTTTCTAGCTTCTACTGTTCTTTGAGGAATGTAAGAATCTCTTCATTGTGGTGGAAACTGTCTCACGGTGGTGGACTTTGACAGAGTTTTGAGACACATACTCAGGATGTGACCTTCAGTAACTTTGGATTGTTTCTCCAGCTTCCAAACACATGACACATGTATCAGCTGATCAGCAGTTGACCAGCATTATTTCTCCTCTCATGGACTTCAGAGCTTTGAATTGCTTTCAGATGGTTTTTTTTGTTTTTTTTTATAGCATATTGTACATATGTTTCATGTGCTATCCACAGGCTTTGCTGATTGTCCTTAATGCAAAAAAAAAACAAAACAAAAAACTTCAGCCTTATATTGATAAAATCTAATGTGAGGTGGAAGCAGGATACTAACAGCTGGAGCGACGACATCATGACCTTATACATTTTTCCAGCATCTCCGAGCATGAACTTTAAGTAGCCATGAATGGCGACGTGCACAATGTGCCTTCTAGAAAACGCTGCAAGATCTTTTTTTTTTTTTTTTATTATTATTATTATTGGTGTATTTCTAAATTACTGCTTATTATATCAAGTGCATTGTCACTACATCTAGGAAGCCTACTGTAGGTTTCATGAACCGCTCGCTCTTAGAGTCGGTATGCAACTTTACTCTGCAGCTTCTGAGATGTGCAAACTGTGTTGTGTGTGTTGGGGAACATCTCTCAAATTACTGAAAATGTCTATACGTATATATAGCAGCCAGCTCTTGAGCCTTTTCTTTTGGAAGAGGTCATCCATGCATAAAGTTTTCTGTTTTTCATTTTCACTGTGTAAATAAAAGTTAAAGCGACGTTTCCCTTGTTTTGGTTTCCCGCGTTTCTGTCTGGCAGTGGTGGGAGGAATAAACGTTTAAATCTTTTTCTTTTTACATACCAGGTTAATGATCAAAAGGACTTATCTCATACTTCAAGATAACAAATGTTTGAATTGCAGAGTGGTTTAAGAGTTGATCAACTTCAATATGTGTGCCACCTCTTGGAAATAATACATTTTATTTATAGGCGCCTTTAAAGACATTTGGCACCGATGTACATCAAGAAAATGTTTGAATAAAGTTTAAAACTTGGTAAGAATGTTGAATCTTTGCAGCAGACTAACCAGCTTTTTTAAAGAGTCGCTTTCAGGTGGTATTTAAGACAGACCAGGGATTTAATGTTTTGGATGTTGGGTAGGAGTGAGATTCAGGTGCGGGGACGAGCGGCTGGAGGAGGTTAGACTCAGAACCGTCTTTCTCGTTGTTTAAAAAAAAAAAAACCGTAAACGCAGTCCGTGCATGATTCAAAGTTTACATACATAAAGGGGTAGAAAAATGCATAAAAACGTTGAATCCAAAGTGACTAGAGACGTGTTGTCTTCCGCTTCTGGGTGTGTACCAAACTAAAAAGAATTCGACCAATGAGAGGCTGGCGCGTTGCATGATGGGAAATGTCGTTCATTTAATCCAACACTCCTCGGCACGTCCAGGTTTGGGCGTTCGGTTAGAAGACTACAAGTACCAGGCGTGACCGCAGAGCTGTCCGTTTACAGTGCACAGTTCAATTTGTTTTGGTTTATGCAGACTGCGCTTTGTCACGGGGGGAAGCCAAGGTCCACCGCGGCCCGGTTACACGTCTCCGACCCTCTGCTATCTCCCTGGATCGACTCCTCCTCCCCCGGACCCTGCGCCCCGCCGCCACCGCCCCCTGCCTCGCAGCTCCGTTATCGGACCCCCGAAGCTGGCCTGCTAGTTAGCAAACGGGCTAACGACTGCCAGGTTTCCCCCATGTCCTCTGAAGAAGCCTTCAGCTCCGCGATCGCAGATTGGCTCTTCATCAACTCCTGGTGGCTCCTCCTGCCCTTCATCATGCTCCTGGTGGTCGCCGCCTTCATCGTCGTCTTCGTGCTGCTGTTGTACATGATATCGCCCCTCATCAGTCCCAAACCTCTGAAACTGAACGGGGCCCACGTCGTGGTGAGTGCAGCTGTGGCGTTAACGGGTGGGTCTGTAGACCCAGCTGGCTGAGAGACATCCAACAAGTCACTTTATAATCCAGATGATATATAATACAGCTGAGAGACATCCAACAAGTCACTTTATAATCCAGATGATATATAATACAGCTGAGAGACATCCAACAAGTCACTTTATAATCCAGATGATATATAATACAGCTGAGAGACATCCAACAAGTCACTTTATAATCCAGATGATATATAATTCAGCTGAGAGACATCCAACAAGTCACTTTATAATCCAGATGATATATAATACAGCTGAGAGACATCCAACAAGTCACTTTATAATCCAGATGATATATAATTCAGCTGAGAGACATCCAACAAGTCACTTTATAATCCAGATGATATATAATACATCTGAGAGACATCCAACAAGTCACTTTATAATCCAGATGATATATAATTCAGCTGAATAGGTAAGGAAACCTTAACAAGCCATTTTTTAACAATAAATCTGAGAGGACATGATCATCCAACAAGTCATATACGTCATAATCCAGCTAATATATGATATAGCTGATCTATAATATATATTACAGCTGGGAGGACAACATCCAAAAAGTCTTGCACTTTATGATACGATTAATTTATAACACAGGTGAGGAGAAGTCATCATCCAACAAGTCATTTTATAATCCACTTAATCTATAACATTACTAATCCATAATCCAGCTAATTTATCATACATCTGAGAGAACATGTCCATCTAACAAGTAACCTTTCATATAATAACACAGCTAATATAAAAGAGTTGAGAAGACATGATCATCCAACAAGTCACTTTGTAATCTAGCTAATATATAATCTAGTTACAGATGTTAGTTGATTTCTGCTTTAGTGATCGATTAATCATTTCAAACTGATCATCGTAGGCTTTAGTTATCGATGATTGAAGTGGAATATGCAGTATTCTCCTTCATATATTCATAACGCTCATTTAGGAGAGGAAAATGTTGCTCAGTGTCTATAAAAGTGAAAAATATGATTTATGTAAACCTGTACGTACGTATGTGGATTTACATGTAGGCGTTATCAGAATAATAGAATTATACATGGAGAGTAGGGACCAATGGATGCCCTTTATCTCTTTTATTCCATTATTACTTGTCATTATATAAAGTCAAAATTCCCCCTTTAAACTGATGTGAATTGCACAATATAGTCGATTTAAAAAAGAAATTCTATACAGATTTTATTTTAAGAGTCAATATTTCTCCCTTTTTATTCAAAGTGCATTCGGTCTGTTCTGAAAAGGAGAGCTGAAATATAATTTTTATTAAACATACATTCATAAATTATAGGCAAAATAAAAGAATTATTTCGGTGAAAGAATTATTAAACTATGAATTAAAGCAAAAGCTCAACATCGGAGCTCTACAATATAAATGTATTTACATTCAGAGGTCATTTACTATCAGATAAGATGTTCCTGTAATGTGTTGACGGTCGTGATGGGAGAGTGTGTGTGGATGTTCAGTGGTGTGTCGCATAATGGGGCACTGAAAAAGCCTCACAGGAAGTTGAGGCGAGCCGGCGGGGCTCAGGTGCTCCACATCTCACGGATGATAAAACCGGCGCACAGCCAGGAGTCTCACAACAAACCATCTTGGATTGGATTGGATTGGATTAAGCTCATTTGTTCCTTCGTTTCTGGGTTATGACGCCTTTAAAATAGGCTTTACCAAAAAAATAGAAAATAAATAAAAATGAGTGACGCTGAGAACCTGCACAAGTCATCACGTCTGAACTGCTCATACCAGATGTTGAACATGTAGATTGTGGGACGTGTTTGTGAAGGAGAAAAGAGATCAACCAAAACTGGAAAGAGTTTATAAAAAAAAGTTTTTGTATGTGTTTGCTAAGAAATTCAGTTCTATTTAGTTGTATTCATGAAGAGCCCCAGATAACACACGCACACACGCACGCACGCAAAGGTTAAAGTTTAATTTATTTTCTTTTCAATCCAAAACCGGCTGTGTTTACCTGCTGCTATTTAAAGACCTTTAGACCCGCCTCCTAATTCACACTGACCAATCAGCTCAGAGCGGGGAAAAGGCACCAACATACAGCATCTGAACCTTTAATCGAAAGTGTAATCCGAAAACGTTATTCTTATTATGTGGTTGGATATTTCTACACATTAAAGTCAATATAAACATACGTCATTATACAAGTAAAATCCCTTTCAAGTGAAACAAAGCAAACTTGCACAATTTCACCATTTTTATGAAAAAAGTTTTTTTTTTTAAAGAGATTTAGTCCCTCTGCCTGCAGATTATTAAGTATGTGTATCTGGCTCTTGCTGTTTTTGGGGGGGGTTTTGTATGGAAGTGATGATCAAGCAAGGTTTCCGTTGCTCTGCTTTCCTAATGATGTGACGTTATTTATGTAGCCTTTAAGATAACGTTAATATTCTTTTCATGTGTCTTATCTCCTAATTTATATCTCATACTATATTTTCTTATTTGCTTACATTAAAATTTTTAACATTACATATTTATATTTTTGCATTGGGAGGAGCTCCTTTTTAACATATAAAGCTACTTTTTATATATATATATATATATATGTGTGTGAAACACTTGTCAGTTATTTAAAACATTGTTTTCCAACTAATCAATAAATCTTTAGGAGCCTTAATAGAAGGTGAAAAACTTCGTTGCGTTTTTGGGCGTCAGTTTATGAGACAACGATCCTCGCAGCCACTGAAAACCCAACTTTTTGAAAACGGCTCCCGAGGTGGAACTTTTTGAAAAACGGCACGACTCCATCTCTATGGAAACGAGGGAAACACGACTTTTCTGAAACGCGGCGACTGTGTGCGCACCACTGCCATCGTATATAGATGTTGTGTGCGTAATGTTCTCTGTGATCACGTGTACGGTTTAAAAACAAACAACAGCACCCACTAGTGGCCCAACGTTTCTGACACTTTCATGTAAACGGACATCGTTTTCAAAACTTTTTCTCCAATGAAAACGCAATAACGTTTTCACTATAAACGATGTCATATAAACAGTCGAACTTCTTAAAACTCAAATTTCTAAAATTAGCACAACAGTTTTCCACAAGAATAAAATTTTTCGTTTGAATTCAAGTAGTTAGTTTTGAAGATAATAAATATTGTTGCCCGCTCCACAGAAGGGTTCATTGCAGCTCATATTAAAATTAAATGTGGTTCAAAGAGTCAAATAAAGTTTTGGTGGGCCGTGAAGTAGAGAAACACTCATTGTTGACCGTTTGCACCCAGGTGACCGGGGGCTCCAGTGGCATCGGGAAGTGCATCGCCATCGAGTGCTACAGGCAGGGCGCCTTCATCACGCTGGTGGCTCGAAACGAGGTGAGCAGCTCGTCTTCGCTCGCTTCTTTTTGTCCTCCAAACATGTGAGAGTTCAGTTTCTATACGTTATTAAACCTCTCTCTCTCTCTCTCTCTCTCTCGTCTCTCTCTCTCTCATCTCTCTCTCTCTCTCTCTCTCTCTCTCTCTCTCTCTCTCTCTCTCTCTCTCTCTCTCTCTCTCTCTCTCTCTCTCTCTCTCTCTCTCTCTCTCTCTCCTCTCTCTCTCTCTCTCATCTCTCTCTCTCTCTCTCTCTCTCCTCTCTCTCTCTCTCTCTCTCTCTCTCTCTCTCTCTCTCTCTCTCTCTCTCTCTCTCTCTCTCTCTCTCTCTCTCTCTCTCTCTCTCTCAGGAAAAGTTGCTCCAAGCAAAGAAAGAAGTGGAAAAATGTGCCATTAACGACAAACAGGTTCGAATCAGCGTCTCACACTTTTGGATGTTTTCTTTATTCTGCTCTTTTATAACAACATAAAATGCTAAATCAAGTAGCAGCGAATGAAAACAAATAGTCAGCGTTGTCATTTGATTTTGCATATTTAAGTATTTTACATTGAGCACTAAGTTACTTCGGTTCATCAGTTCTGACTTTTTTAGTTTCGGCTTTCCTCTATAATCTGGATGTTAGAGGAGGAAGATGCGCTATAATCTGGATGTTAGAGGAGGAAGATGCTCTATAATCTGGATGTTAGAGGGGGAAGATGCTCTATAATCTGAATGTTGGGGAGGGCGATGCTCTATAATCTGAATGTTGGGGAGATAGATGCTCTATAATCTGGATGTTAGAGGAGGGAGATGCTCTATAATCTGGATGTTAGAGGAGGAAGATGCGCTATAATCTGGATGTTAGAGGAGGAAGATGCTCTATAATCTGGATGTTAGAGGGGGAGATGCTCTATAATCTGGATGTTAGAGGAGGAAGATGCTCTATAATCTGGATGTTAGGGGAGGGAGATGCTCTATAATCTGAATGTTGGGGGAGGGAGATGCTCTATAATCTGGATGTTAGAAGAGGGAGATGCTCTATAATCTGGGTGTTAGAGGAGGAAGATGCTCTTTAATCTGGATGTTAGAGGAGGAAGATGCTCTATAATCTGGATGTTAGAGGAGGAGGAGGATGCTCTATAATCTGGATGACCATAAAAAGATTTTTGTCAGCTTCCAAACCTCCGGCTGACTTTTTCGCTCTCTCAAGCTTAATCTGTCTCTTCCATCAGGTGGTGCTCTGCATATCGGTGGATGTTTCCAGCGATTACGGTCAAGTGGAAAACGTGATCAAACAGGTAAAGAACCGTCTCTGCCGCAGTGGAACGTCTCAGGTTGCTTCTTTTTAAAAAAAAAAATGTTATTGACGCGTCTTTAAAGGACATGAAGAGCTTTTCTTTTTCTTTGTTTCCACGCAGGCTCAGGAGAAACTGGGTCCGGTCGACATGCTGGTGAACTGCGCTGGAACATCCATGTCTGCGAAGTTCGAGGAGGTGGAAGTGGATCGATTTAAAGTGAGTCCTCTGAGTGGGCCAGTTCATTACTTGCGCTTTGGTTCCGGTCGTTTCTCATCATGAATCTTGAGTTTTCTAATTATCCCTTCATTTAACGCTTCATTGTACAGTTTCTGTTTGTGTTGAGTCTGAATTGTTTCCTGCCTGTTTCCACATTGTGGATAATGAAGTTTGTACATTTGATTTCCACAGAGGGAACTTTTAACAAACTGCACACTCACACCGACATTCACCAAGAGAAATCTAAGAAGCTCATTTTCATAATAATCATTCATCTATTATCCAATAAGCCCAAAAAAGAATTGGGGGGGGGGGGGGGTACGCGTGCCAATTATTACTCCCCTCATTAGTTCAAAGGTCTGTTTTCTCTTGTTCTTATTCTGGTTCATGTTATCAGGATCAGGTCTGTCAGGACGGCCGTAACTCATCCTCAACCTCCTAAATTCTGAAAATAGATTTTTGAGGATTGTTTGTTCTGTTTTGTCGGGATATGCAGCAGCAGATATTTTGTATTAACAGAAGTTTGTTCAGATTTAGACGGGTAGAAAATAACAAATAATAACAAAAAACAAAACTGAATCCAGTTTGTGTGTACATGAGATCACGTCACTTTCTTCTGGTTAGTTAAAGCAGGAAACGTTTAAATCTGTTCTGTACGTGTGGCTGCTGCTGCCGCTTCCCCACAGAAACTGATGGAGGTGAACTACCTGGGCAGCGTTTACCCGACGCGAGCCGTCATCACCACCATGAAGGAGCGCAGGATGGGCCGCATCATGTTCGTCTCCTCGCAGGCCGGCCAGATCGGCCTGTTCGGCTACACCGCCTACTCGCCGTCCAAGTTCGCCTTGCGCGGGTTGGCGGAGTCGCTGCAGATGGAGGTTGGAACGATTGACCCCGCGACACAAGCGTGGACGGGTGACGCGGAGGCAGGGGGGAATGAACACTGTTCTCCTTCCACAGATTAAGCCATACAACATCTACGTGACGGTGGCGTACCCGCCGGACACTGACACTCCGGGCCTGGCTGAGGAGAACAAAACCAAGGTGAGCGTCGTTTCATGGACACAGAAAACGCGCCGGTCCTGCTTCCTGTCTGTAAATCCTCCTGGAGGTTCGTCACCTGCAGCCACACGACTTTTAGGTTTTCCTCTTTCAGCCTTTGGAAACCAGGATGATCTCTGAAACATCTGGAGTCTGTCAGCCGGAGCAAGTGGCCAAGATCATCGTGAGAGACGCCGTGGTAAGAACGAAGCTCCGCCCACACCCCCCCCGCTGGGTTTTTAAGATTTATCTTATTGGTGAACTAATACAAAAGATGGAACTACATCATGTGATCATGAAGGAGAAACATTCACCAACAACGTCCAGACTCCAGTTACATGACGATGGGAGGACTTCCTCTTTCGATTGAGAATTTAAGTAGCTCACTCAAAGCTGCGTGTGGGAGGGGGCGGGGCTTAGAAATAAATCCAAACATTTCTACTGAACGCAGGATTTGGACACCTTATAGGAAATTATAATGACAGGAAAACAAAAGTAGGGAATTCAATGTGGAAAAAGAAATTGTAAAATGTAGCATTGTTTTGGTACAAATTGAGGAACGAGCGAAGCCTTAAAGGAATAAACCAAATGTGAAGGAAAATGTCCTTTGAGCTGCTTTTCCTGTGTTTTTGTTGTTTTTTTGCAGCAGGGGAACTTTAACAGCTCGGTGGGCCCCGACGGCTACATGCTGTCAGCCCTTACCTGCGGCATGTCGCCGGTCACCTCCATCACAGAAGGCCTCCAGCAGGTGAGCAACACACGCGTCTGACTTCATGGCAGGTTCATCTCATCATTATTTAATCTCAGTGGGCTCGATTTTGGACACAATAGTTCTGAGTAAAATACGCAAATTTGGTCATTATTTAAAAATAAAAATACATTGATTTAAAGAGCTTTTGCTGTCGATACGTCTCCTAAATCATATCGACTCTCTGACGTCTCTTTCTGATGCTAATGTCTGAGCCCCCCCTTATTTCGGGTTGATTTATTTTATTTTATTTTATTTTAATTTATTTTATTTTATTTTATTTTATTTTATTTTTATTTTATTTATTTATTTTTATTTACTCTGGTCATATTATTATTATAATTTGATTTAAATTTTGTTTCATTTGTCTTTTACCTTTTTGTGTATTGTTTAAATGTACTTTGTATTATTGATGTGCTCCTGACCCTTGTGTGGTGGTGGTGGCCGTGGTGGTGTCGGTGGTGGTGTCGGTGGCGGTGGTGGTGTCGGTGGCGGTGGTGGTGTCGTTGGTGGTGTCGGTGGCGGTGGTGGCTGCACGCGCAGCCGAATGAATGAATGAGTCGTCATATTGACTCCGATTCTTCCCGCTCATCTTTGTCCAGATCGTCACGATGGGATTATTCCGGACTATCGCCCTCTTCTACCTGGGCAGCTTCGACAGCATCGTGCGTCGCTGCATGATCCAGCGGGAGCAGTCTAAAGCGGCCGACAAGAGGGAGTAACGGCGGCCTTCGCACCGACCCCCTCCCCTGCACCCCCCACCCCCTTCATCCAGCTGTACAAGTGCACAACTGTAGGTGGGAGATTAAAAATACGTTTAAAAAAAAAAAAAAACTAAATACAAAAATCAAGCTTCACAGGCGGGAGGGGAGAAAGAAGCAGATGTGTTTACCTCTGGTGTAACTCCCCCGTAGGCGTCGTTCCAGTTCTTCGGTCCTCTAAAGCATTCCAGTGACTTTGGTTTTTACCGTGTGCTTCTGTTGGGTGGGTGGGTGGGTGGGGGTAGACTAAACACCCAGCAGCCGGGTTCTTAACGTAGGAAGGCTTTTAGGGGGGAAAAGAACAAAAAACACTCACATTACAGATTTGCACAGAAAAAGCAGCCTGTTCGGCCGGGCGGGCCAAATGAGGCGTTGAGACTTCCTACCACCGGGGGCAGTGTTCTCAAACAGGACGGTAACTCTCACCTCTTGTCATGTTGTTGCATGTTTCTCCACCTTGTACCAGTTTTACACTGACCCCCCCACCCCCCCCCCCCCCCCCCACCCTCCCCACCCCCACCTCTTTGGTACCACAAGTCTTTGCAGGCGAAGCACCCCCCCCCCCCCCCCCATCCCCACCCCCACCCCCCCCAGTCTTCTCTTTAAGCTGTGTTTTTGTGCTTCATGTTTAAACTTTTGTGTGATTCAAGCAAAAGCGTGTGTCTAATATCCGTTTTTTTTTGTTTGTTTGTTTTTTGAAGTTCAACAAATTCTCTAAATATTTCGACGTTTTCATTTTGCAGTGTTAAAGAAGGTTTGTGTTCGAATGTGTTCGTTTGCTGTGACTGAGCCTGAGGAGAGAAAAGCCATTCAGTTTATCCCTTTTTTTTTTAAATAATTATCATTACTATTGTCTCAATACTTAAAGCACCAAATCATTTATTCTCATCATTCCAGCTGATTTCAATGAGAGGAGGGAAGTTAATGTTAAAGTAAAAAAATAAAAGCTAAACCAGCACACTCTTTTCACGCTTTAGACTTGAATGTTTGCATTCGATTTTTGGGGGATTTTTCCATCAATCGCTTTTACAGAAACTTAAAAAAGAAAAGTCCGTTATTACATGTTGACATCGTAAATATGTGACCACATATTATTAATTAGTAAGAAAATATATCAGGTTATGATGTGAGAAGTTTCATGTTACATTAAGAAACTTATTGCAATACAAGAAATACGTCGATAAAATTCATCTCTTCACGAGTTTCTTAATAATAAAAGGTAAAATGTGTCATCGGGTGGTACGAGGATGTTTTCGTGAAGTTTGATCTTGAATATTTCCACGTTGGAATCGACAATAGGAACCAAAATGTTGTGAGAACTTGATCATTTATTGTTTAAGAATATCAAGATGTGAGATTAAAAAAAAAAAGTCTTGTGATTTGTGACCTTGGTAGTCTGTCACATGACCCCACACACTTCTGATATTTCTTTCTGTTGTCTGGAAGAGCAGTAAGTTTCAGGACTCCTCTGCTGAGAACTCTTCAGCGCTCAGTGAGTTTGGTGTCGGCTGACCTCCTGCCGGATCTGTGCGGCGGGGTGGACTCGCTGGTTCGAGTCCAGGAGGTTGTGGGGGGGGGGGGGGGGTGTTACTTGGATCAGAGCTTAGAGAGATTTGTTTTTGAAAATATACCCAATATGTGAATGCCAAAACGTGTTAAGACAATTTATGTGGATATTTAGTTGGCGAGAGCAGCGTGGGGACGCATTCTGAGCCTTAAGACTTCTGACCAATAAAACGCTGAAAGAATGGCCCCCCCGTCTGCAGAACAAAGTGACTTAACCAACGTGTGGTTTGACCCCCCCACCCCCACCCGTCTCCTCCGCTTCTCGACAAGAAGAAGCCTTACTTCAAATCCAAGATATGAAAGTGAGAATGGATGACTCGGTTTGAGGATGTTCTCATTTGATATTGGTTCTAAAGGCACGCCGTCACGCTCCAGAAGCTTTTCATTCCCGGCTTTCTTTCTCTTCTTCCTCTTTACCTGGACGTAGCCACATATAGCCGCGAGTAGCTCGTAGACACGCCGTTTCATTCCAACCACCTTTTTAAGCTATGCAAACAAAGCCTATGCTTATACAATATGTTCAAACACACACACTGGATATTTAAGTTGTGTAATGCTCACCCCCCCACCCCCCCCCCCCGTTTAACGAACACATAAGTCGTATCTCACTCTTCCGTTTTGCTTGTTTTTGGGTTCGTTTGTTCGTTTTTTTTTCTGCCAAAAAAAACTTAACACCTTCACCTTGTGTGCCATCGAAAGAAAATGTGAGAAGTGCAACATTTCTTTGTCTTATTTTCTTACATGATAAACTGAATAAATACCTGTGAGGAAAAAGTAAAAGTCTGTTTTTGTCCTTTCAGGCCTTTTAATTTTTAAAATTTTCTACAGCCGTGTCCAAGTGAAGGTAAATTATATCCAGTAAAAAACTACTTCACTTTAAACCTGTCATTGCCAAAACTTTGAAATTCAAATCAGATTTATTTATTTTTATTATTTAAATGAATGCCATATAAAGTGTGTGTATGTTTTGGGGCTTTTTTTTACGTTTGGTGCTGAAGGCCAACTTAAAGATTCACCTGCACGAAGAACATTTCAGAATGTTTACGAGAAAGTCTCGTGTTATTCACACTGAAACTGGGCCAAACGTACATTCAAACACATCGGCTCTGGTGAAATTATGGTTATTGAAACTGGACAAACGCTCCTAGATAATAACATTTAAAGTGGAACAGGACTCCATGTTCTAAAGACGCATCCTGACCTGGGAGTAGCAGAGCACATCTCTTAACTTGTCGGCTCGCTGTTCATTTTCTCTTCCAACACTTGTTTCAGTTTCTTTATTTCTAATTTATCCACTGGGTCAGTGTTTTACAAAGTGTGGGTCGCGGCCCTCTAGTGGTCCCTGGCGGTATTGAATGTGGGCGTTGAGTGGTACGTTTGAAATTTCTTATCCACTTAACTGGAGTTAAATTAATATTCTGATTAAAATGTTATAGAAAATGATATTGACACAATCAAACTGTGAAGAGTAATAAAACATTTTTTATCTATTAATGTTTATTTAATTGAGTTCATGTTAATTTTCAGATTTGTTTATATTAATAAAGCAAAGTCTATTAAGTTATTCTGTTTCTGGAACAAAGTTTGATCAGATTGGGGTTATCGGTGTATCAGATGTTATGTGGCTCTGTGAGAATGGCTGCAGGAGACGGTTGTCCGGGTCACCAGCAGGAAGGACCACCACTGAGGTCTGTTGTATTATTGATGAATTACAATGGGGAAACACAGTTTTGGCATGTTCCAGACTTTAAAGCCATACCAGATTTGCCTCTAAAAGTCTAACAAGGATCAACAGCTGTTTACAATCATGTCTTACAAAATGGAAAAGGTCAACTATTCAACCATAATTTCCTAAAAGTTTTTTTTTTATTATTTTAATGGGAGCAATTTCATTCAACGTTTGGAAAATATAGAAGTATTTTTGGTAGAAGGCAGAGAAAGGGAAGAATGACTGCGGATTTCTCAGTTGCTGAAAAGTTAGAACTTCCTCCACAAGGGGGTGGCTGGACCACATCAGTGCGTAAAGCCCGCAGCAGGATGCGGAGTTCCTGCACTCCCTCATGAATAAATCCTCCAGCACGCGCAGCCGGATGAATATCTGTTTCTAGTTCCTGCGTGAAGCCATAAAAGCATGCATTAAACATGCAATCAGGAGAATATCGCTGCGCTCCGGTGCAGTTCTCCGTGTGCTCTCGGAGTCTCCGAGCGCAGCCAAAGGAATGACTTTGTGAAGCTGACGTCAGGAATACCTCACGAGCAGAGCGCGGCCCACTCGGCCGTGTGGGCAGGGAAGCTGCTGAGGACGAAATGAGGAGCAGCGCTGGAAGAGGCACTCAGTCCGACCTTGTCTGGCTCGCAGTCCCGTGCCAGGCCGTGCGTAAAACGCCGCTAAAGCAAGTTGGCCGCGTTTAGACGGAGCCTCTCTGTGCGCGCGGCCACAACTTTGGCTTTCATTCATATTTTTTTTCCCTCGCGATGCGCGCAGGAACTGAGCAAGACTACTACAACCTCTTCCGCATATTGGATTTCTGTGCAAAGAGAAGGTCGCTCATGTCCCTTGCAAGGATCCGGGAAATGAAGACTGCTGCTGCATTTTTTACTTGAATTCGTCTTTTTTTTTTTTTTTTTTTTACAACGCAGTTTTGCCTCAAAAGATTTTCTCCAAGTATTTGTTTCCCTGCGCGGAATCCTTCGCTGCGTCGCTTTGCATTTGAATATAACCCAGTTTTTTTTTTGGGGGGGGGGGGGGAGAGAAGCCTCTGCAGCGCGTCGTTACTGCGCACAAATCCGACCACAATGCGTTTAATTTAGGAAGAAAAATAAAGCTGAAATCTCTAAAGTGCCAAATCGAACCGGAATGGAGAACGAGCGCAATCGCAAGATCGTGGTGAAGTACATCTGCCATAAACTCTCCAAACGCGGATACGTGTGGAGCGTGGACGCGGTGCGGGATGAGGACGCGGCTGATAACGGGTCACTCGTTGACCCTGAGCCGACTTTGATCCGCCGCTGCCGGGACGCGGACGGAGCCGGGCCCGAGAGCGAGGAGGACGACAGCCCGCGCCTGTGCAGACGACCGGCCCAGTCCGACCCGCACGCCGCCATCCACCGGGTCCTGCGTGAGGCCGGGGACGAACTTGAGCGGCTGTACCAGCCGGACTTCACGGAGATGTCGCGGCAACTGTACCTCACCTCCTCCACGGCGCAGCGGAGGTTCGCCGAGGTGATAGACGAACTGTTCCGGGACGGGGTGAACTGGGGCCGGATTATCGCCTTCTTCGAGTTCGGGGGCACCGTGTGCGTGGAGTGCGCGTCCAAGGAGGACATGACGGCGCAGGTGGACAACATCGCGGACTGGATGACGGAGTATTTAAGTGGACCTCTTGACAGCTGGATACAGGATAACGGGGGATGGGTAGGTCTCGTTCCGTGCAGTTGAGCGCTTTTTGCATTTGCGCAAAAGTCCTCCCGGTTGATTCCTACTTTTCGCTACGGTTGCAGGCTTTAATGTAGGGTTGAGATCAAAACCTGCACTCTTGTGTCTTTCTTTTTTTTTGTGGCTGAATATCGGAACCACATGTGTGGGAGAGCTTTATGAAATTCTCCCTTTAGATGCGCCAGTGACGCACCGCGGTGCGGACGCACGACATGGACGGTCTCACTTTGTGAGCCGCTCCCGTTGGATGCTGCCGTTGGCTGTTAAACTCGTGTGACCAATGAGAGAGCGAGAGCTGTGTCACACCTCCCGACGCTCTGGCATAAAACCCGCCCTTGTCAAAGTGTGCGGCCAGTGGCCGCCACACACAGCTGCCCCGGAGCACAGCAACACTTAACGCAGGATGATGAATCTCAGGGTTTAGGGTGGAAACTCTGACTAAACATGTTGGATTTAGTTTTCCTCACACATAATGGCAGTGCAATGAATGAATGTTTCACTTTACTGACACTGTAGCACAGACGTGTCAAGGACAGAGTCACTGTTACACTGGCTGATACTTCTTGAATATTTGTGCAAGAGGCTTGAAATGTTTTAGTTTTGCGACACGATCGTGTGTCTCAAAGTGGATATTTGCCAGCTTATCACTTGTAACTGCAGCTGTCATGAAGCACGACAGGGGTCTGCAAAGTACCACTGAGCTTATGAGTCACAAGTAAAGATTATTCCTCCACATTTTATGTAAATAATGTCAATGCAGCCAACATTGTGTTGTGCATAATCTTAACTTTTGAGGTGTCTTGAGATATGAAGGCTCTCATAAAGAGGTGACATCCTGCAAAAATAAGCGGTTCACAGACACGACAAAGCCCATTAATTCATTACTTTTTTCATTATTTATCCAAAAGTTTTGTCTTTATTTTAGTTTGTTGTCACTTCTGCACGTCTTTGGCTGATTAAGTCGATTCCATCTTGGACGTCTGCTCGGTTTTGGATTGCAAAACGTTAATCTTCCCGACAGTGTCACACGAGACTGTCCATTGAGTCGTCAGTGGTCTCCAACACCCGGCTGTTAAAACGTACAGAAGAAGCTCTAAAATGAAGTTCTGCAAAGGCTGATGCCAGTAGGATTATGAGAAAAATTAAGGCTAAAAATATAAAAATGAACCCAATTACTGGTGTGCATGATTTTCAATGTTAACCATCTTTAGACTCACATTTTACACCACATAAGAAATTCTGTGCATAATTTGAAGCTTCGATTGTCTTTAGTTTCTCAGATCTACATGTAAAATGATTTATTTAGCTGAAAGAATGAGAGAAAACAACAATCAACTTATATTTATGGGATACCCGGGGCACGCTAACCCCAGCTTGTAATACTGTTCAGTACCACATGGGGGTGTTGTGGGTTTGTTATCAGTCGGAGAGAGGAAGAATTGGGTTTGAACAGTGGATGGGAACTAGCAGGGAAACCTCTGACGGCTACAGCCACTCACTACTGCCTCCAAAGCACAAAGGTGGTACTGCTCATACTTCACATTCTGCTCTTCGCGCGCACAATATTGAAGTTGTCGATTGCTGCACACTGACGTGAAAAGGGTCATTAGGTCATGTTTATTCTTTTAACATTGAGTCGTTGGCACATCAAGTTAAGGTTGTCGTGAATTGTGGAAAACAAGTTTCAGGTCAAACTGAGAATAGTTGGCGGGTTCGTGAAGCAAATCGAAAAGGATCAGTTATCTCATTTCACTCTGGATGAACTTTGTCACTTTAATAGAATCTCAAAAATGAATGTTAAATGTGAAGAAAAATGGTAAAAATCCTCAAAATGCACCTTTGAACTGTCTTTTTTTAACCTAATCTCACATAATTGAGTGAAAACTGTCATCTCCTTTAGAAAAAAAACATCCGGATGTATTTCTTCCCACATTTCTCTCCCCTGCACTAGTTTGTATTCTCCTCACACTGGTGAGTCCTGCTTCCCACTTTGAACACCTCTGCTATAATCCAACACAGAGGGAAGTGAGAGCAGATTCTAATAACAGACTCTGATGCATTCAAGCAGAAAAACACAGTAAATCCCTGTTTAATCGTCCACCTGCGGCTGAGGCTTGGTTCAGGGGAGTGCTGCAGTGGAGGGAGGTTCGCGAGGCCGGACACATGTCAGCAAACAGCTCACTATTGAATTAATGTGTTTCGGCCTCCGGGCACAACTGGACCGGGGTGGCTTCGGCCATCAAAGCTTTTCTGCACATCTAACTGACACGTGGGCATTAGGTGCCAACGAGGACCGGCGTCCACACCTCACATTTTACCTACCTGAGCACACAGAGGGACATTTTTCAGGTTTACATTGGAGTTATCCATACTTTTAGCGTTCATTTCACGTCAAATCAGTGAAAAATAACCTAAAATAATCAAGAGAATGTAAAGAAAACAGTGCTGTAATACCATTTTCTATCACATGGCAGTGTAATGAGTCACTTTAACGCCTATATCCACTGGAGTGTCATCAGATGCTAAAAGCTGAAAGTTGTGCAGTTACAGTAATTATTCGTAATATAAGGGAACGCTGCTGATGTACACTCACCGGCCACTTTATTAGGTGATCCGTTGATACAAGGCAGGACGGATCCAAGCTTTCATGTTGTTTTCACCAAATTCAGCAGAAATAGAGACTCATCAGGCCTTCACGGTCTTTCCATTCTTCTCTGGTCCAGTTTTGGTCGTCCAGTGTGACCCGGAGCCTTGGTTCTGGTTTGACAGCAGGGTCACTCGGTGTGGTCTTCATCGGCTTCAAGCTTCACCCTCCTGGAAAAGTTCAATGATGCTGTTGTTGAACTAGAAGTTCTTTGAGTTCCTGTTGCTAAATCACCTTTTCTTCATCATCCTCATCCTCATCACGTAGCTGAACTGCTAACAAAGTAGCTGGAGAGAGTATGTAAACCTTAGTGTGTGTTTCAGGAGTTTATTGTGGGACTATTTCTGTCTGTAGCGTGGTGGAGCCGCCTGCCGGACCTTTTGACGGTAAAGTCATTTCGACACTGGAGCCTCTTCCAGTCATCGGAGAGTCGCTGCTTAAAAACCCCTTCCGTTTCGAGAGTGCGACAGTTTTCTAATGTTCTCTTTTTCTTTCCAGGAACGGAAACTGTCGAGCGAGTCAGCGGTTTTGTGTTTGCTTCATGGTTTTTTTTTTTTTTTCTCGTTCTTTCTGCACCACTTCGCTTTGCAGATTCTTGTTGCAGCTTCTGTTTCCACTCAGCAGACGAGGCCGCCCGCTCACGCTCCTCAACCTGCCCCGAATTAGCCTTTAATTATGTGAGGTGCTCTTAATGAGAGCATAACATTTGTGCTGCCTGGTTATCGTAGCTGGAAGCTATCATGAATGGGGTGTGTGTTCAAGAAGAAAGGGTGGGGGGGGTGGGGGGGGGGCATCAATGATTCATATCCAATGTTTCATCTCAAAGGATAGCACCGTTTAACATTCCCCTTGAGTCTGTGTTGCCCCTGGAGGTGGCAGGTTGTGCCACATATCAAAGAGGGGCAAACAGAAGAAGAAGCTCCCTGCAGGAATCTGCAGCCGCTCTGGCGGGCCCGCAGCGCGACGAGCATCCAGGTCGGGACTCTTTTGTTTGTCAGACCTGTGCGCAAGTCTGAGGCTGGCTCGGGGTCTCTGCAGCCCCGCCGTACAGTAATGTAGGTCATCATAAGTCTGTGTTTCACAGCCGAATGGAGACGACTGTATCTGTGCTGCATCGCGCCCGCAGAGAGAGTACAGTCCTTTAAACCAGCAGATTATCTGGAGATTATCTGAAAGCATATGTCTCCAGTTTGAGTCAATTTGCTGGATTCCCACTCTTGGGGAATCAAAAAACCTCTGAGCCATATTGATTGAGGCTTAACCTTCACTCTGATATAATTTCATTAGAGAATGTGTTTGGACTGACTCGTCTTTTTAATGCAACTCTCCCGTTTAAATGGCCTCTTTTGTTTAATGGGCATCAGGTAGGGAGTTTCCTGAGGTGTGTACCGTCAGTTGTTACGCGACCTTTAATTACCGAGGCTGCAGACACAGAGCATTGTCTCCACGCCGCGTTTGTGAAATCTGGCTTCTTCGTTTGTACCGGCGTGTCGGCCGGATGTCGAAATGTGATAAATGTCAGTGTGTTTTCCTCACGACACAAAAAGACTGTTTGTACTGAAGCCTCAGGAAGAGGGTTCAGTGTGTGTGTGTGTGTGTGTGTGTGTGTGTGTGTGGGTGTGTGGGTGTGTGTGTGTGTGCGTTCATCATGGTTGCGGAGACCTAAACCGGTTTGCACACATAATAGAATGTTACAGACCTTGTGAGGACAAAATCAAATCCCAGTACTTGTCAACGTTCTCAACTTTGTTTATTACTTTGTTTTTGTTCTAATTATACTTGAATTTAAAGTACTTCTGCAGGACATTGATGTAGGACGATATAATCACTTCATAATGTGTGGAAACATCAACTGTGTCTGTGTGCATGTGGGAACATGGATGAGTATTAATCCCCGCTGTGAGAACCTAAACCTGTACACACACACACACACACACACACACACACACACACACACACACACACACACACACACTCAGGGTCAGAGGTTAAAGTTTGATAAATTGTGTTTAGCGCTGACTTCATATTGAGTCTAGAAGGACATAACATACAGAAACCTGTGTGTATAGACGCAGCTGTTAACGTGTATTCATTACTGTTGTGCGGACCTGTTGTTTTTACACTCACTTTATGGGCGCAAAAATTTAATTCGAGTCATTAATTCGACTGATTTTAGTTTCAGACAAGTAGTAGTTTTGTTTTGAATTTATTCCCCATTTAGACGATCGACTGAAAACGCCATTGTTTACTTGCAGGAACGTTTTCCAATGAACTTGGCCGAAATACTGAAAACACTGCAGTTTGCATTGGAGCCACTAGGCAAGCATGCAAAAACAAAGTAGGATGTAAACATCAAAGCTCCTTTAAATGGCCTCTTTTCATGGCATCGGTCCATCAGTACCTGCTGATTGTCAGAAAATATCTCCATGTATGCAGATGATGCTGTAGTAAATGTAGACTCTAGTAAGTATAATTAATGTTGCAAATTAGTGCTGCATGATTTCATTTAAACACATGATATGTAATACTGTTGAGTATTGCGATCACGATATGATTGTAATAATGTTAATGGATTTAAAAAAAAAATTTTCATTGATTTTTGGATTTCTGATTCAATGAATTGATGATATATTAGGAAGGCTCACGGTGAACATATACTGTAACTAAGCTTTGCAGAAAGACGACAAAACAGTGTTCACTTTGAAATGAGGTATTTGAATTTGTAAAGGATACAGGAAGTAGCAGTATTAATCCAACTAATGGTGTTCCTGTTTCAGTCTTTGGTTGCCAAACTGAAACAATTCACTTAAAGATGCTAAAATATTCCACAAAGCTGAAGGAGAAATCTATCTTGAAGTAATACATTTCAACCTTACATTGCCTTCATGGTCATTTAACCGTTGTGTTTGGAGAAATAGCAGTTTAAAATCGATTTAAGGAAAGATTTTTGTGGGTTTTGTGAAGTTGCTCGAGAAAAATGAAGTGCCGTTAGCTCCGATTTAATCTCAAATGAATGATTTTACTTCCAGAAATATACTACGATTGATCAAACTCTGTCAAGGAAACCAACATTGTTTTTTTGTTTTTTTTTAATGTTGCGGATGTTATGGTTCCACTGTTTTCTGCATGAGTCTCCAATGAAGATCAAAGAATGGATTCATTCATTCATTTTTCTTTTTTTTAATATTGTGTGTGCCAAAACTCTGCAGATTGGAAACACATTGTGTTTTAAGTTGACGTGACCCCTGAATCCTCGCAGGCTGAACAATGAGAGCTGCTGTTTGCACGTAATCTGCCATCCAATCTGTGTCAGGGTGGAAGCTTTGAGGCCGATGTGCCGCCGCTCTGTGTCTAATCTCATCCCCGGCTCAATGGAGGTCTTTCATATTTAGGGTCGTCCCTTTTTAAGACGCGTTTTCTGACTCGGTGGCTCTCGGCATTTTCATTTTCCATTGGGCCTATCCAATATCTGGTCTGCCAAAAATGTTCCCGTAAAAACCAAACACTGGTGCTCACACACACACACATACACACACACACACACACACACACACACACACACACACACACACACACACACACACACACACACACACACACACACACACACACACACACACACTCACTGACAGAAAAGCACAGGTCAATTCTTAAGGTGGAAGTTAATTGGTTTTCGCTTGTAATGTGGATTTTCACCTTTTCAAGTCGTCTGATGTTAGTCATATTCACACTTTGACACACACACACACACACACACACACACACACACACACACACACACACACACACACACACACACACACACACACACACACACACACACACACACACACACACACACACACACGATTCAAGTGAATACAAGACACAGAGTTCATTCCGGAGAGATCAGCAGTCGATCACAGGAAAAACAGAAAGTCGCTTTCGTCCACAGCCATGCAGCTTTCAGGCCTTGTCCACACGACTACGCCGTGTCATGAAACCGCATCGTTTTTTTCGCCTGATCATCCGGCACAACGTTTTAGGAGCGTGGAAATGGCGTTGTTTTGAGAACGGTTTCCGGAGTGGAGACATTTGAAAACGTCGCCTCGGCGTTGACCAGGGCATTTGCTGAAAATGATGTATTTGCCATGCCTCCCGACCCGATAACCCCGCGACCCGATAACCCCGCGACGCCACTTAACAACAACAACAATGGCGGACCACATGGTCTGGAGAGCTGCTGATGCTAGTCGCTTTAATAAGGCGAGATGTTGGATTTCTCGAGTACAAGGATGAGTGAGGTTTGTGCATACTCCTTCTTCTTCTCTGTTTTTGTTGTATTTCCGTCGCAGAGTTACAGCGCCACCTATAGGTATGGCATATGTACTAAATTGTCTTGAGTCATTTTCATGGTGTCGTCTGGCGCGGTGGTTAGCGCTCACGCCTCGCGGCGAGAAGGTCTGGGTTCAATTGCCGGACTGGCTTTTCTGTGTGGAGTTGTCATGTTTTCACTACGACTTGTTGTCTGTCTTTCTGTCTGTCCTGTGATGGACCGGTGACCCGTCCAGGGCGAATCCTGCCCTCACCCATTGTTCGCTGGAATTGGCTCCAGCGCCCTGCGACTCTGCACAGGATTAAGTACAGACGATGGATGGAAGCTGGAGAAAAGTGACGCACGGACAGGAAAGACATTCAGCCTTTTGCACAAAAGCCCCTCAACCCTGGACGGACTGCCTGCTCTAGATTGTCGAAGGTGTCTTGAGGCTTGACACGTGAGCGCTGCAAATGTCACTTCCTTTATACTTCCATACATCCAATGAGTTGGAATGAGAGTTTGGCAATGAATCAAGCAGAGGGAGTCGCTCACTCTGAATCAACATAGCTAAATACCAAGAGAGAAACCTTATTTTTTTAAGGTAAAAGAAGAAGAAAGTCGATGGTCCATACAAAGGCGTTTAGTGGGATCATTGCTGGTTTGGAAGGAGGCACAGTCAGAAGCAGGATTGCCGATGTTGATGGTCTGAAAGGTCTTAAAACATGTTAAGATCTCACGCAGCAGAAATCCGATAAATTCTCCTACTTGTTATTCACTTTTAATCTCAACACTGCCTCCTCATGGCTACAGCTGGTACTGCTTTACTGGTCTCCACGGGATTGAGAAAAATGGAAAAGAATAAACGCAGAGCAGAAATGGAAGGTTTTTTGAATTCTTTCCTTTTTTTTTTTAAATATGTGCAAATCTCATTTTGACAAACACACCCCCCCCCCCCCCCCCCCCCCCCATGTGATCTCTGGCGGCCCCCAAGGCAGGGTTCTTGAAGCCTTTGTACCTTGAGCCTTCGTGTGTTTTTGCTTGTTTCGTGGAACCATCTGGAGCTGACACGTCCACTCAACAATGAGGACACTCAGTAAAAGTGGTTAAAAGTGCATTTCGACAGGTTGTATTTATTTATACTGCTCATTGTGTGGACGAGGTGAGTCGTAGGCTTTTTTTTTTTTTTTTCTTTCCTTCACAGCTTTTAAAACAAAAGTTGGCGGCTAATCAACCTGCTCCTGACACTTTGACATGCGAGCGTGGTGTGGAAACAGCTTTCTATCGGCCACCCTCTGTTTCCTCCTGTTTTCCAACCCGAAAATAGGAGCGCCCGCTAATCGTTGTTGAGTCTAGCGACGGCGCGTGAGGCGATCCTGCTTTTTGTTAAACAAAAATCTGCAACAAAAACAGCATCTGTGTATGCAAAAAGTCAACTGAGGGTGAAAACGGCCTCTTATTCTGCACCGATTGCTTCCCACACGCTCCAGGACGCGACGCTCGGCCCTTTCAATCCGCCCCACGTTGTTTGGACAGTAAATTGCGCTCATCAGGGGCCGACGACTCGCCGCGGCCTCGCCCACACCTTGTGTTTATTTCCAGGCGCTCACAGTAAACAGCGAGTGATTGAACAAAGTTTGCAGATGCCGGAGCTGAAATTACACTCGACCTCAGACATTTGACTGGCTGAGGGGGCGGCGACAGAGCCAGAGGCCGAAGCACGACCCGGGAGGAAAAACAGTTGAACTCAACTCAAGGGTTGACTGTTGAGTGTTACTTAGCATCGCTTCAACCTGTGCTTCAAACACGTTTGAGTTTATTGACTACTGTCAGGCGTCACTCTGGTTTTACTGACACCTGCAGGTCAAATAAGACTCATCTACGTTAACAATCGACTGTACAGAGGTCTGCATGTTCTCCCTGCGCCTGAACTCAAGCTTCTTGCTGGTTATCGGTTATCTATATTGCTTACTAACCTACAACCAGCAGTACAAGTGAAATTCTGCTGGATCGGCTCACTTTTATAAAGCAGGACAGCGGATCGTTTCCCAAGATCTGCTCCAGATTCCACAAAGAGCCTTAATGTGTTTATGTTTTTGACAAACGCCAATCTAATTTTCACGAAGTAGGAAAAGCCTCGACCCCCAAGAAGGAACAGGCTGAGAACCTCTGACATACTCAAACTTTTCAGTGCCGAGTTTCAATGAAGTCAGTCCCTAACTCATGAAATAGAATATTGGGCGTCACTCAGAAGCACCTATTGGCTGTCTTCTTAGGCTTTACACAAGAATATGAGTGTTTGGAATGGATTTTTTCATGTCAATTTGTCAGAGTACTGATGTTACCGGGAATGTCTGTGTCTGACTCATTTTCGTTCAAGGTGAAATGTGATCCCGAGTGGGCCGCACCAGGAAAATGGTTGCATAATAACCTATTAATACAAATTTTAGGATAACTCTATAAACATTTTTGCAACAGCACAAAGAATACATTGATAACGAGTTCTAATTTAATAGAAATTTTCACAAAAAGGTGAAGGATTAAAAAAAAATTCGCATTTTCAACATTTTTTATTCCATCTTCTGGAGCAATATACAGTGAAATCCTATTTCTGCTCCAATTGCTGCTTTCTGCTGCACCCAGCATGTTTCCACAACTGAATTGTTGTTGTTTGTAAGTGTTGTTTGGGCCATCATTGTTATTAGATTTGCGATCCAAAAGGAACCACTTACAAATACAAGTCCCTTTCTTTTTTTGGGGGGCAAAAAAAAAAGAAAATCAAAGATAAAGTTTTCTTGTAAGGTCGGAGCCGTTTTCTGGGCCTCATGTTGGACAGGCTGATGTCGTGGCGGGGGTGAAGGGGTTAAACCTCGCACTGTGAGATCAGGTGTCTGTGGAATGCTGCTAACCAGGTGGCCTATTTCTGTGTGTGTTCGGAGAAGACAATGTGAGTCCGGGGTGGGTCCATCCTAAGGGGTCCCCCCCCCCCCACCAGTACAATCTGCTGGTCGATGGGTGTGGACCTGCGGGTTTCTGCAGCGTGGCAGGCATCTGGTTGCCCCCCACCCCACCCCCTCGTTCGTTGAGCCTCTGTGGATCTGGGACAGTGAGGAAGTCATTAATCTCCATGTAGGTGACATGTCAGCAGAGTGGAGACAAAAAAAAAAAAAACAACCTCCCCAAACAAACTAAATCACAAAGGAGGCTCATCAGCCATTCACGGGAGAGTGAAAACAATCCTCCGTGA
The DNA here is from genome assembly GCF_963383615.2 of Lipophrys pholis. Classification (NCBI taxonomy): domain Eukaryota; kingdom Metazoa; phylum Chordata; class Actinopteri; order Blenniiformes; family Blenniidae; genus Lipophrys; species Lipophrys pholis. The sequence continues at coordinate 52,327,339 of NC_137635.1, forward strand.
GATCTTACTTACATCCAGTTTACGTCTCGGCGATGCAAATTCAGTCTGTTAAACACCAGTCAATACTAATCAGGGCGTGTTGGAGGCTCCCCTCGGCTTTGAGCCGCGAACAAACAGAAGCCCGCATTGACAGTAAAAGGAATACAACATCTGAGGAACGCCTGCTCCACAGCGTAACGAGCTCTATAAGTCAGGATTGATCCGTCCGTCCTGACTGAGAAATCCTCTCTTTCCACCCAGCGTGTTGTCACAGCCGCTTCTATTTCCTGTTTTTTTTTTTTTTTTCTTAAATCTGTTAATTTGTTCATCAGCGTGGATGCACAAATTACAGTTGAAGGCTGCTTTCTTGTTTCCAGCAATCAGACAGAGGAAATAAAGATTAGTCATCTAAATGGCATTTAGGGGATTTTTGTGTGTGTGTGTGTGTGTGTGTGTGTGTGTGTGTGTGTGTGTGTGTGTGTGTGTGTGTGTGTGTGTGTGTGTGTGTGTGTGTGTGTGTGTGTGTGTGTGTGTGTGTGTGTGTGATTTCACTGCTGGAGAATGAAAAAAAAAAAGAAAGAAAGGAAAATTGGCTGAGTTTGGAGATTTTTGACAACAATGTTATCTCTTGATGCGGACTCTCTGCTCGGTAATGGAGAGCGTAGAGTGTAGAACACAAAGGGAGGCAGCCGAGACGTTCCCCTGCTCTGCACCCCTTCGCCGCTCGGGCCTCGGTCGCTCGCCATCTGCCACTGTGTTTACACCCATCAGCCCGGCAACTGTAATCGCAGAAGCGTTTCCTACAGAAGGCAGGCCGCTCCGGGCCGCCAGCGTCTGAATCGCTCTGACAAGAACGCTTTCTTCCAGGAGGAGGCCCGTAGAGATCTGCAGTCCGTGTGCTATCTGGGTCTCCGAGAGGCTCAAAGCACAAAGACCTTTTGATTCGCACATTTAGTTCAGCATTGGGGACTCTAGAAAGCAAAATTTTTGCCTTTGGTGTCGCTTGAGTGACGGTAAAGTCGCCGCTTCTGCTGCTGAGATGCCTCCCGAATGGAAGGTTGTTCCTCATATCCCCAAAATCGAATTTAATTTTCATCATTTACGTCGATATTTTCGCATCATTTAATGAGGAAATTGGCAAAACTGAAAGCTTTTGTGCCAATTACATACACAAGATAATGTATTTGTACGTTTAAAAAGGCCGTATCCTCACCACATCGATCTGCCTCAGAATGCTTTGGTCCGTTTTGCTGCGTGAGGATCGGTGGAAGTGTGTCGGAGTGTCGTTAACTGAAGAAATGTGTGTCTGCTAGATTCTTTCTTTGTTGTAACTGCGCTTCTTAACAATAAATTGTATGGAATTGGAGAGTTTATTTCCATTTTAAATTGTGCCCCATTTGGAAGGAATTTGCGTTTGTGGGATGAACGGCAGGGTAAAGTATGTCAGTTATACACATTAAAAATGGGTCATACTTTTCTGCCAACGTATAGCAGATCTTACTGGAATATAATTGAGGTCATACTAGACGTCAGTCCGTCACTTTCTTGGCAGGAACATGAAGTTAGAACTCTGGTTTGGTTACTTTTGGCCTTCCAGTGATGCTCATTGTGTCAAGAGAACCAGAACCGAGGACCTTTTCGCTGTTTCAGAGGCGGAGAGACAACTGTCATGGGAGAGGTGTTCCAAGTTGTGAAGTATTTGGAACAAGAAAGAATGGTCAGCGTCTTCGTTTCATTGCTCATCTGTATTGTCTTGGTATCCACATCAATAGGATGGTTTTAGATCAGATTGGCAAGAAAATCTGTAGAGGGCTATGACGTAAGGCTCATTAATGCTCAACGTTAAATACGTAGACGGATATGGACGAAGCCTTCTGTCCATCTTCTGTCTTCATTACTGTGTCATTATGTTTCTGGATAGCAGACATAGCAATACCACTGGTGACCTGAGAGGGCAGTGTAGGGCAGCATAGCTCATGTGTGACCAGAGAAAGGAAACAAAAAAGACAACAAAAACTCCAGATCTGGCTGGACCTTGCGGTCAGTCGTTTGGTTTGGTTACCTTCAGCTTTCAAATGATTCTAGGTAAGAATTCATATTATTCACTGTGAAAAAAAAACCCCAAAACAAAACGACACAATCAGCTCAGAATTGTTGCTCTGCTTCAGATGCGGTGAAGTGATTTCTCTGTGCCGCCGTCGCCTCGTCCCCCGGAGACCCTCCACCCCGTCCTGTACGCTTATTTCTGGGCCTCGTCTGGAGGGCCGGAGGAATGCCTGCTGGGGGAACGGCGACTGTAAATAAATAATGGAGCCGACCTGGGCTTCTCTTTCCTGACGGTGGAGGGTGTGGACGTCTTTTCTTTTTTGTTTAGGACAATTATGTCAGCGGAGCGTGCTATGTTCAAGGTTGTTCTTTATGTTAGACTTCCAGAGTCATGTGGGGATTTTCTATTCTCTGCTGGCGTTTCCTCTGTATAATCACCTGAACTTGCCTGTTTTCACGTTGCATGAGGGACACGTGCCACCAGCTATTTAAAAAGCTGCACCATCCCGCCCGGAGATGCTGATAAATAATACATAGAGCGGATAAACTCGGACACTAAGTGGATGTAGGCTGTGTGCGCTCCAGTTAAAAGATAATCTTCTTCCCCATCCTCGGTCTTCCTCTTCACCCTGACCACCTGAGACATATTCATTTCCCCCCGTACACGTGTCCCATCCCGACACACAGCACTCTAATACCCCGAGATGTGACTTCCAGTGTCAGGTAACCCCTCCCTGATCCCTGAAAAATGCAGGGACATGTGAGAGGCCTCTAAATATAGATATGTCGCCATTGCCTGCTCCCGTGTGGTCCTTCTACCCATAAACCCCTGCCCTGTTTCGCCTCTGTGCCACTGCCAGGCTCGCATCCCCAAAACCCCGCCGCCCTGTCTGCATGGAGAAAATGTCTTAATGAAGCATTTGAGATGGCAGATTAAAGAGTTGTTCTGTCGCTCCTGTCAGGATGGAGCCGGATAATGAGATGCCACAGTTGACTTTGCCACCAGGCAAAGGAAGCCCCAGCAAAAGAAGCCCCATATCAAAATAGGGCAAGGTTAAACTGTTCCTCCCATTGTTCAGCTCCCGCAGAGATTTCTGGGACAAAGCCCCCCAAAAGGGTTTTTAAAAGAGATTTGATATCCTCAATTAATTTCCAGAGCAACAGTAGCCAATGTAGCTCTCTGTAATCTGTAATCGTGCACTGTAAAAATCTAACCGTTTTATTGCTGAGCTAAGCTAAACGGGCTTCAGTGGACTCCTGTGAACTTCATTCCTGGTTGTTTATCTCAGCTGTTTTGTTGATGCTTCTTCTGAGTTCTTAATCTGTTTCATTAAGAAGAGCTGATATCCAGATTAAAGAAAAGTTTATTCTAATTAACTGATGTAACTTCATTTTACATCCAGATTATAGAGCATCTTCCTCCCGCTGATGTAACTTCAGACTGGCATCTCAGTGCTCACAGCTCAGCTATTGTGTCAGTGCTACATAGTGTGTCACCACTATTGAGACACACTCTCTTTTTAGTAACCAGGAAAGTAATTCCAATACTCTAATCTGTAATCAATTACCGATTTTTAATAACTTAGACAACACTTCTTGTATTCACTTGACTCGTGTGTGTGTGATTATGTGTGTTTGGTTAAATATGAGATTTAAAAAAAAGAATTTATTCACGTGTTGTTTTGTGGATGATTTAAGTAAAATTACCATTCACTGGTTTATAAAAGTTGAGGTCGACACACACGAGTGTGCAGGCAAACACAGGAGCGGACGTACTGGTGCAAATCAATTATTTGCTGTCCACAAAATGGCTGTGTATACACGCACACACACACAAACTGGCATGCACGCGCAAACACACACACACACGCAGAAGCGGATGTGGTGGTGTGAATCAATAATGCTGTGTTGTCACAGGGTGACATGTGAGCCATGGCAGGGAGCAGATGGCCCTGGGGTGCCTCGCTTCCTGTTAGCCATGCCATTTCAGCCTACACACACACACACACACACACACACACACACACACACACACACACACACACACACACACACACACACACACACACACACACACACACACACACACACACACACACACACACACACACACACACACACACACACACACACACACACACACACCACGAGCATGTCCGCTGGGATTTCCCGCTGTAGCTAGCCACAGCTCTGTCCATTAACACACAGTCTGCCATGATTGGCTCGTCTCTGAAATGCTGAGTCCACGCTCGCCTAGAGAATAACAACAGCCAGACGAGGGTAAATAGATTTCAGCCGCTCGTCCGTGCAGGTTTGGAGTAAATAATTCGCCCTCTCCACAATATCAATTTTTTTTTTTTTTTTTAAGCCCACAGGAAGTGGGATCTCTTTCAGGCTGACTGGGATCAGATATCTCCTCCACTGTGCCGTATTGATTGAGTCCTTCCGACTGCTTGTGTTGGGTTCTCTGAGCGAAGACTCAATTAACTCGGTGAAACAGACTGTTAATATTGGTGTTATAGAAAAAAAAAATCATTCTAATTCATTCATCCTTGCATAAACGCTCAGTTTCTGTGCTGCTGGGGATAAAATGATGTCAATTGTAATGCTTGAATGGCATTTTTTCGACAATTGCAGTCACTTTTCAGCCTCTGAATCAGGAATCGGCCTGAATTTAGTTCAGCTCAACTGCATATTTTCATGTCTTTTGTATTTCTACTTTAGTGTTTTCCAAATTTCACTCAAAATATTTAATCACATGTATGTGCTAATACTGCAGGGCGACAGAATCTCGAAAAATCTCTTTAGTTTTGACCTGCAACATCAAATATAGAATTATTCAATTATGTTCATTTAATTTTCAAATCTAGTATGAAATGCCCGCGCATTTCATACTAGCTTCACTAATCATTGCAGTGACAATTGTGTTGGCTGAAAATTACATCTCGAACTGCAGATAATCAAATTCTTCTTTTTTAAATATTAGTTTTCATGAGTAACATTTCTGCATGTCCGGCTGATTCATGGCCGATGGCGTCTAAAGTGCAGAGAAAACCAAACCCCCCCCCCTGATGTTTGCTGTTAGATATTATTTCAGGACACAGGCTCCTCGCTGATCCTGAACTCTTCACCTGTTCTCCAACCTAAACCCGCCCGTCACACATCACTCCCGCTGCTTTGCGGGCGTTAGCGCCACTTCTGACGTTTCTCCGACAGGCGCAAGCGCGGGGCTGCCGGGCCGATTGCATTACAACAATTTCACAGCGTCTGCTGCGAGGAAGCCGCCTTTAATTGGTTGTTGGGCCGTCGTCACGCCTTCGGATAATGAGCGCGACTTCAAAGGAGACACGGAGGATTGAAACCAGCAGCGCTGACAGTGATTCCTTCTTTTCCTAGCTGATTTGTTTTGGTGTTATTTTGGCAGTTTTCTGACAATACGGTGATGATTTATGTCTGTTTTGGAGGATACAACGATGAAGAGAGCAATCAGCCATAACATTACGACCCCTGACAGGTGCGGGAGGTGATCATGGCGTCTGCCTGGAGGTGGGAGGTTTCCGGCAGCAAGTGAATGTTAGAAGCAGAAAAATGGATTTGAGCCGGTTTGACATCAGCTGAGTCAAATCGTCTACAAACCTGCAGCTCCAGTGAGGACAGCGTCTATCAAAATCGGTCAAAGGAAATTAAAGAGGGGAATCGGTGGCCGTGTCACGAACAACCACGGCTCATATCGAAGTTCTCACCTGGGGCAGGTATAGTTCAGTTGATGGAGAGTTTCCTTTTTTCAAATTTAAAGATTTGATCCCACATCGTTCCCTGTCCCTGTATCAAAGCGTCCTGAACTCCAGACGGCTCCCAGTGGTGTGAAAGGACTTTGCCCGGCAGACGTCACCATTAGTGTGAGAATGTGGGTGAATGTGACGGATCATGTAAAGCACATTGAGACTGCTGTGGTAAAGTTCGCTCCGTAACTAAAGTCCATTTATCTCACAACATACAAGACTTGAGGTGCAGTCTGGTAAGTTCCTCACCTGCTACATTACATAATAATTAAGAGATCAGAAACATATCGATGGACAAAAATAACAGCCTTCAGGAGAAAAATAAACAACGTTCACTTAATTCTAGTAGCATTTCCGTGCTGTGGAATGTTTTAGCATCGATACTCAGGTATATTATGGACAGGGTCCAAGATTTCAAGTTCTTGGGAATCTGCTTTCTGTTGTTCAGGTGTGTCACTTTGATGTTATTGCAGGTTATCTTTACTGACAAAGCTACCCTCAGATGATCTCATCCAGACCTGCTGTCGAGATTATGTTGCTCACCTACTGACAGTTTGCACAGAGAAAAACATGCTCAAATTCGATATAGCGTGCACACAAACGAACAAACATTGACACGGCACAGGTCATCTTCTTATAAACGCACAAAACTGTCATTTAATATCCCTTTTTGTGATGTGATGTTATTCTTATTCTTAGTGAAAGACCAGCAAAACACATTTGGCATGATTCATACAGGATCTTAGTAAATGAAGGCCTGTGTCTGTCAGTCGCCAACACAACATCATGTTGATCTTTGGTCACATGACTATGACAGTGTATGACTCAAGATAACAACAAGTCAAATCGTCACAAATGTTTCATCTGGGACCGACCAAACTCAAACCCTTTCCTTTGAATCTGCTGTTAACTTGTTGGTGAAAGCTCCGACAAGTACAATATTAGTCCTGTGGTCATAATGTTATGGTTGATCTGTCTGTGTTAAGATTCTTTTTCTCTTTATGAAGTCAGAATGCAGTTAAATCAGGCGCCATTTTTGCTTTATACAAGTATTTTAACTGGTCTAGACACGACTGCTGTCGGCAGATGTGGCCACCAAAAACTTTAATCAGCTCCACAGATTATCCCGTAAAGTTCTTCACTTATCTCTTTCACATTTTATGACACTTAAATAAAAGAGTCCTCTAAGTCTGTTTCACTTTTAATTTCGCTTTTACGGGCTCTTTTGATCGCAGTAGCGCCATGTTATCGGCGGGTCTTGCAAACTCATTTTCTGATAGCAGCCAGCCCATCACAGACCTCGTCGACCTTCAATGTTCCCACATTTTAATAGAAATGAGTGCACATTCCTGCACTCCGGGGAGGACAGCAGGTTAAAAGTATTCCTGGACTTCAGAAGGTGTCTTTGATCAGCAGGTGAGGCTAACCGGGTCGAGGAGGAGGAGGAGGAGGAGGAGGAAGGGCGAGCAATAAGAAGAGGCTTATAAAGCTCTAAACATTCAATCCTGCTCGTCTTTGCCTCCACATGTGCTGCAGCCAGGTTGAGGGTTGAAAATGGAGGGCAGCCGAAGAAAGAGCATGCCATCGTCTGGGGGTTAAGAGACAAAGGCATACCGGGGGCCAATAAATCAAGCGGTTTTAATTAGCGCTCACGCCGGTGAGTAGAAAGAAGTGAGACATGCGGGAGGAGATCAGACCTGACGAAGCAAACTTGGATGAAAGTAGCTTGTTAAAGTCATCTGACTCGACACTCATCTGACGCTCAGCTGATGCATCTGCTGACTGGAATGCGGAGGAACGCACTCGTGAAGCCGCCACATGGGCATTGAATAACACAATAAATAAAACCTGGCTGGCTGTGTTGTAATTATCAGTCTGAAAGCTGCTCGGCTCACAGCAGGGAGCCACCAAACACACCGCTAATGACATTTTGTTTTGTTTTTTTCCCCGCCGGATTGTTCCAGAGGAACAATTCCTCCTCCATTACGGAACCGACACGCGCCTCATTAGCGTTCTGCACGTCCCCACACCGCGCTTCCACCGCCACAATGGGCGACTCATTATCATGCGTCAGGTAGACTGTGCTTGTTTCCCCTTCGGTCTGTGCACACAGACGGTGGAAGGTCACGCGGCGTCGAGTGAGCCGACCTGCTGCACGTAGTTCAAACAATCAACCGTCGTTCCATTACGGGCCTGCACACCTTCTTCTCCGTCAAGGTCTCGACGGGTCACATCGAACCGAGACGGAAGAGAAAGGCGACAAGGTTTTAGTTACGTCCATTTTCATGCCGTGGAAAAAAGAGGCTGATTTCATTACATGACGCGTGTGGAATACAGCCGTGTTTCTTAAACTTGACTGGGTAATCCGGAGGCTCATTCCTCCTCCTCATATCAGGCCTCTGGGGCGCGCACACAGTGCGGTTGTTTGTTTCCACACATCAATGCATTCCTGTCATTCCTCTGGATAAAAATCAGCTGGTTGCCTGAGAGAGGTCAACGAACTTTCCCCCAGTGTTCCCAGCAGCCTGAAAAGAAGACCAAAAAGACGGGGGGAGAGGTGGGGGTAAGAGAAGTGAAGTTCACTCTGGGATTTCTTTCTTTCAGCAAAATATGACAATCAGCTTGGTTTAAGCTGTGGAATGTGGAATGTGGAAGCACAACACGACCAGACTTTTACTCACACCAGCGGCCATATTACCATATTAGTTTGTTGTCTGATGTGAGCATGGAAGACGTTGGTAATCCTTTAGAGATCACACCATCATGTCTCAGTCCTCATGCAACAGAAGCACAGTCGCCATTAGCTCCAGGCTGAATGTGCATCATTCCTCCATTATTCACCTCCTGTAATCAGTTCATGTAACTAGGCAGGTTCCTACGGGTCGAATCCCCTGTGCTGCCGAATTATACTCCACTGTCTGTCCACGAGGGAAGGAGTGTGTTTTTTTATTGGTCCTAATGGGGCAAATCGGCCAATCTTCCAACCTGCTATTACATTCATTTAAGGTAACAGGGACTGTTCCTTATTGGCCACAGCTTGGTCGGCCGACAGGTTAAGGAACTAGGATGATTATTCTAGTTACTTTTGGTCCTAACTGGGGTCATCGGGTGCATCCAGAAGGATTAACGTGCACCATTCCTTCATTGTGCATCTCCACCAGCCGGCGTTAAGAGAGCGATGTGCAGCCACGCCTCATGTCCAGATCAGAAGCTTTTGTCTGATGACGGGCTCTCGTGATTATTGGCGCCGACACAGGGTCATCGAGAAAGATGATCGCGCACCATTCCTTCTTTGTGAATTTTCCACAATCATCTGATGCAACTGGTACGGTTCTCGGCCTACCAAGACCGGGTCAGTCGACATGTCACATCCTCCACAGACCCAGCAGCAGCTCTGAGTGGTCTGGAGACACAACTGGACTCCAGGTCCAGATCAGAAGCTACCGTCTGTCCGTGAGTTTTGAGGATTCTGGTCGGTGTTGATGCTCACACCAGCAAAGTGTGAAGAGAAGAACAATTTCCTGTGGCTAAGATCCAAATCAGACATTTTGTCTGTCAATGACAAGAAGGACTAATCGGTGCTAATATGGTTCCTACTCACTACTGCGTCAGCTCAGAAATCCGGTTTTCAGTATTTCATTGTTTTTATGTGTTTACTTTTCTCAGATTCTCTTGCTAAACCAACATATTTATAAGAAACTGGCCAGTTGCTTCAAACATTTATTTCAAGAGGTGTCCACAAAAAAAAAAAAAAAGAGATGCGTTTGTTTCCTCAGCCACAAGTTAAATTGAGTAATCAAAGTCACATTTTTTTTTTTATTTCCCCTCCGTGTTTCAAAGTGACCTCATGCTACTTGCCAGATAGAGAAGTTTTGTCACACATTTTGCAACTTCAGCCCGCAGCCTGTGGGAAAAGCTGCTTTCCTTCCCTTATTGGGTTTTGCTATGTCTATCCCACATGATGTCGTTTCTTTTTTTTTCCCCAATCCCCTCATGCAAACAGCAGACAATGGTGGTGGAAGTACTCCCATCTATTACAGAAATAAAAGCACACTGCCAAAGAAAAACCCTGAAGCTAGCGGCTTAGCGTTTCTCCTAAATTATTCTCAATGAGTCTTTACATTTTGACATTTATTTTCATTTCCCATTAAGTAAAGTCACATTTCCAGAGAAATAAACTGGATCTACTTGTTTTATTGACTTTGCCGTGAGGCGTGTGGAAACATAACGCCGTTTGTTCAGAGCCTTGAGACGGCACACTGAACGGCAGGTCGTGACCCCTCCGCCTTAAGGAAAGCATATACATCAAAAGAAAATACTGTTTTACTCTATATGTTTTGCCAGTAATTTACCAAAAAATTATTCATCTGTGAAGCTTTAAATCTATATGGATCAAGTCTCTGTAATTTGCTAGTTAATGCTACAAAAGACAAAATCTGGTATCTGACATGTGGTAAATTCTTGATTTATTGTGGAAAAAATATCAAGTTCAGCTTTCTTAAATAACAACAAAAAAATTTTTCATTGTTCGGCTATTTTGCGGTCTTACTTTAACCCTTTTTTATTTCCTTGTTTTGAACCTTTATTGAATAAATGACTATGTAGGCTTTGCCTATGTAGGATTTTATGATTTTGTAAAATATGGTGAAGAATCAGCTCAGATGGTCCAGCAGCTCGTCTTCCAGTCTGAAGGTCCGCGTGTCAGAGCATCCGTGACCAAGTGAACCTTAACTTCCTCCAATGACGTGTGAATGTCAATAGTCCTCAAGTGACGTCTCTCCACCGATTCTAAGCAACGAATTGTGAACTACGTGACATTTTTGTCAGTTTTGACACTTTGCACCAGATTCTGCAGGAACGTGTTTGCAGGAGCGTCGAGGAGAAGAAGTCTGAGCTTCTCTGCCTTCTCCGTGACTTTGTGGAAAAGGGTTTGCTCCTCTTGTCTGCACTTCAAAGGTCCTCCCAGGGGGGGGGGGGGGTGGGGGGGGGGGGGGGGGCTGCACCTCAAACACACCATTGTTTTCTCTCCCGACATGATCGGTCATCTGAGATGCTCGTGTGAGCGGCGCTCGGCTCTCCTCGTTCCCAGACCGGCGGCCTCCCTCATTTACATACCCGGCTGAACCTGAAACCTCGGCGCTCTAATCACGTAAACCGCCCCGATATCTTGTTGCCATAACTGACGGGCTTTCATTCGGCGGGTCGACTTTAGAAGATGTCTCCTTTATGAAAGGGGAGACTTTGAGGAGGCGCTGGCTGTCTGCCTTTGATGTTCTAATACTTTCTCCTCCACTGACACGTTTAATTCTCCATTAGGTGATATTACACTTGACTTGTTTGGCAGCGCTTCCTAAATTACAACTTGGGATTTCATCAAAGAGGAAGCAATAATCACAGCATTCCCTTTTTTTTTTTTTTTTTTTTCCTACGCTCGCTCTCACAGACTCGGGGCGAAGATTTATAAGTCACTCAACGCTTCAAAACAAATACAAACCTCTTGGTTACGGCGTCTAACCAACTGTAGAGCGCTCCCCTGCTGAGCCCCAGTCCTTTCTACACAGCACTAGGATGACTACATGTTTGGCTTGCCTCGAGTCTTTCCTTAGCTACCCGCTCTGGCTCTGTGATTTAACCATACTTGGCTCCACCACAGAGGAAAGAAAAAAAAAGCAGACAGTGATGTAATTCCTGCAGCGTCTGGCTGGGGAAGTGACTTAAGTTTGCAAAGACTTTCCCTGCGTATCGCTGCCGTCTGAAAAGCTCCTTTATGAAGGTTTTGGTTGTGTAATTCTGTTACATCAGGGCCTCACTGCACAAAAACCACGACAGAAAGCTGAATGCATCATTAGGAGGAAAAAGGCCTCATGGCGTCATTTTCTCAGAAGGGAAACTTTGGCCTCTCTGTTTCTGAAATGACGATATCTTGAAGTTTAGATCGGTCGCTATGGAAACTGAATCAATCCTCTTTCTGTACCTGCTTCATCCAGGCCGAGGTGGATGGCCGCCTGAACAGGTGTGCTGTCCGCCACAGAGCGTCTGGATTTTAATAAACATGTCATCCTGAAAGCCCCGTGATGAGACTCTCAATGCAATGAGGTGGGACCAAGTGTGCACACCTGTGAGGGCGACGACTGAGAGCTCAAAGTGTAGGAGTCGGTGAAAAACCGAAGAGCGATGAGAGACGAGCACAAAGACAAATACAAGAAGGGAGTCAGAGAGCGTCCACATGGTACAGATCTGGATCATGTTATTGATCGTTCAGAATATGATCCAGATCTCTCAGAAATGAATCTCACCCAGCACAGTTATATTCAACTCAGATGTTAAAATTATACAGGTGGGAGTGGGCGCGTCCTTCGGTGTTTGGATTCATGGTGATGTTTTGGTAAATCAGAGCTCTGAGAGGGGAGGCTGCAGCCTCTCTGAAGGATTATCTGGAGGAGTTTTCAGTTAAACTAGAGTCATGAGCTGCCGTACTCGAGAAAAACTGCCATTCGTTCTGGTGAGTGTCTGTTCTGTCCGACTTGACTGGACCAACTCTGACTTTTTTCGGTATAAATTCAAAAAAATCTGTAGTTAATAAAGCACTTTTACGTGGAGGCCACAGTTTCACAGTTTCCAGAGTCTGCTGAAGATTCTATAAAATGTCTCAGTAGACTTTTTATGAACATGTGCATTTCTAATTTTTACAACCTCAGGACCCCCTGTGATCGCCAGCGTGCCCACATCGGGGTCCCGGACCCCATTTTGGAACCCGTTTAACTAAAGAACTTTCTTATTCCTGTAATGTCTTCTGTACTTCACCGACGTGTTTACTTACTATTTGAATAAGATACGTGACGTGTGTTGCCAGATCTGACTGAGAGTTTCCAGCCCAACGATAAGATGAAATCCAAGCTCTCTGGAAAGTCATGTTAGAATTGTAAAACGTTCAAAAAGAGAACGTAAAGCTTCACATAAGCTCTAAATAACAGAAAAAAGATCCGGTAGAGCAAATTCTCTCTTATTTCAATGTGAATGAATAAATGGTAATATGAGTGAGAGGAAACAGCAGCTTTTACGCCTGGTGTATTTTCTGAAAATCGCCTCATATTGTGAAAAGAAAAAACAACAACACAAATTATTGTCAGTGGGATTTGAAATGGGATGGAAATCTGCCCAATCTGAGCAGAATGACCTTCTCTAACCTCCATGCTGCAGATGGCATTCCCACACATCCACGGTGTACAGTAGTCCCACTCTATTTGTGGAGTTCCTGTGGAGATGGTGGCTGTGTGGTCTGGGGGTCTTCAGGGGTCAGCGGCTCTGACTCAAGAGCAGCAGCGCGCCGCCCCTGTCGCAGGAAATGAGCCTCTCCCGTGAACTGTGTGTGTCACAGGAGGAGCCGCAGGCCTCCGGGGAATCAGCTGGTTCCCACGCTCCCTATCGGAGGTTCCTCTCTGAGCCCATCAGCCACTTCCAGCCTCCAAATATAACTCACTCTGATCCCAACCTGAGCACTGCTATCTCATGGACTCATTTCAAACTGGCTGCTTGGATTAAAGTTAGCGCTCTTTTTCTTGAGATTGAAATTATGATGATTTATATCAAAAATGACAAGTTTCCAGGGATGACCCATCTTACTAAACACAGATCAGATCAATGTGAATGAAGGATTTGTAAAGCGTATGGCGGGCCTCCATCAGGGGGTCAGGGGGATGCTTTTTCCCTAATTATGACTTTTTTTTTTCTTTGTAATTTTTGAGAGGAAATGACATGTATATAACATAAAGGATATAAAAGAGATAATCTTATGGTATTGCTCTAGTGAAATGATTCCCGATGAAAAAAACAAAAACACTTCAGTATATAATATTAATGTTAAACAGAGTGTGGATTTCTTTCGTTTTAAACGCCCCTGTTTCTCCCATAAAGATGCTTCTTATTAAAATGCCCTTTTAAACTCCTGAGTGCAACATTTGCAGTGGACCACCCAGCGCGGCGAGTTCCTCGGCATTATCTCAGAAAAGGTCAGTTTTCACCCCGTGTACTTGGAGCTCTGTGGCCTCCAACACGTCACAGAGGAGGCTGATGTACTATGCACCCCCCCCCCGGACATCTTTTACTGGAAAGCCACTCAGGGCGGCTTTTAATGCCGCAGCCTCCTCACACATGTACGCGATGACTCAGCGGGCCTTTTCCAGCCTCTCGCTCGCGTCATCTGTGGCCTTTTAAACGGAGATGGGGCTGGTTTTATTAGATTGGGAAGCCCTGAACTTGGAGCTGGGATGAAGCCTCGGGATATTTATAGCCTGTCGCAGCAGTTGGACAGCGGGACTCGCTCGCCTCCTCGCCGGATGTGCTGAGAGCAGACACCCCCCCCCCCCTCAGCTGCATTGTTATCTATTGGAGGCTCACATTGTGAGTAGTTTTTGTTTTTTTCTATCTACTGCAGTGAACTTCAAGGTCAAAATCGCAGAGAAGAGAAAGAAAGACAGTGAGTGAGCCGGAGAGGTTTATAGTGAAGAAAGGAGGACGTGTCTGCAGCTCGCCCTCTGTTTTCATCTCCCTTTGCTCTGCACTGTAAAAAATAACCACGCTGGTTCAACTAATATGGAGCTCACACCACTGCCTTTAAATGTGCAGGTAGAAAGATGGAGCGCTCAAACTGTCATCTAGGGGCGGGAACTGATGAGATTCATTTTATACGATTCCGATTCCATTTTCGATTCTGCTTAACAATTCGGGTCTTTGTCGATTCTCATTTGGAAGAAAGGACCTGCAGCTCCCTGCAGTATGAACAGCAGAGGACGTGTCAACGTGACATCCACTTTGCGAGTATTACAAGTTGCCCTGTCGAACTTCAAAAAAACGAGTTTCAGAGTAATAATTCTATCGTATATTTTCTTACAACTGAATTGAAATCAATAGTAGTAAAATAAGGCTGAATAAGTGAACAAAAGAATAGTTGGTAGCCTACAGGTGCAGCAAGCAGAAACTCAGTTTTGCAGTGCATGTGTGATAGTGACTGATTGTATGTGACGCACTGTGAGGAAAAGTGTGTGGTGAGTTAAACCAGGAGTGCCGGAGGAGAGGAAGTGACGGTCTGTATCTACGCTGTCGGCTTCTCTCTCCTCCGAGCCTGCAAGGTTAGCCAGTCCTTCGTTTAATGTGGGATCAAAGATGTAAAAATCAATGGCCTCCGCCAGAATAAAGGATCACATAACTGCTCAGTCAAGGTTAAGTGAATATATCAGAAATGCTCTGTTTGTCAGTTCAGAGTCTGGCTCTATTCCCCCGAAGCCAAGCTTTTTAAAACAAAAAATTCTGCTTTACAAATAGGATTGTTTAACTGCAGTTCTTCACCTTCTCCTCCTCTTTTTTTTCTCCTCCTTTATGGGATAAAAACCAAGTTTACTGAAGCATTATACATCTCCAGAGGGGCCCGAGCCTCATGTGTAAAGTTACTGTCCTCATTTATCTGGCAAGTTTAGACAATGAATAATGGAGAGCATAAAAAAAAAAAACCAAAAAAAAACAAAAACGTGGAGTGTCAGGAGGAGAGTGGGTGATTTACAGCCGATCATGTTTCACGTTCCAGTGGAGAAACTCACTCCCACGGGAGAACGAGATGTTTTGTAAACACACAAATGCTGCCGCCACCGCCACTGACGCACATTTGAATATTTATGAGCCTTTAGGGTAGCAGCCGACGTCGAAATTGTTCTCCTTTTTTCTTTTTTTTTTTTAACGCTTCGAGTCGGATGCAGCGGGCGTCGAAAACCCGAGTGGAAGTCAAATTAAAACAGGTTTCCTATTTCCTTTTGTTTCTGTCAGTGATCTGCTTCCATCACGTTTTAATCCATCCTGTCGTCGCCATGTTGTCTGGATATCGAGATGCTGATGAATTCCTTTGATGAATTTTTATTGCGGATGCATTGGGAAACGGCATAGGGAGGCATTAATGGCGCCTTCGCAGATGAATTAAATCAATGCAGTGGATGCGGCCATGAACTGTGTTCACAAGACAAGTGGTTTTCAGTCGAGGGTTTGGTTGTGTTACGAGACCGGGGGTGTCAAACGTGAGGCCTGTGAGCCAACACAGGACCTCAAATTTTCCAATAAAGCGTAGATTTAACAAATAAATAATTCGTAAGAATTGTGGACAAAACGCAACACAGAGACCCGAGCTGATCAGTGATGCTGCCATGAAAGCGTCACAGCCACGCTGTCAGGGTGAGTTTATAAAAACGTGCATAATGCAACAGCTATAGGAGACGTTTCACTGTATTTTAGCATAATTAGAATTGTTGAGATTGTAGTCATTTTCTGTAGCAAGTGTGAGTGACATTTCTATCACATATACACAAGTTTAAAGTTTGAATAAAAAGGTTATTTTGGCCCTATTTTACCACTCGAGATTAAATAGTGCTGTTATCTGGACCGAGAATTGGTCTGGACAGTAGTTCAAATAACTTTTCCCAGAATCCCTCAAAGGCAATGGTTTGGAGCGTTCGTAGATGCTGGTTTTCATGAAGTGTTCAGAAATATGGTTTTACTTCCATTCAACCCTCAAACCAGTGAAGTATCTGATTGGTGTACGTCTCCTCTCGGACAAAGAAGGATGGCTGCTGTTTTCCAGTCCCGCTCCCTCTAATCGTTGATGCATCGATCCGTCTCCGATCGGTTCTGGGCCGTGTGTTGTTTCAGAGTATTGCAGTATTGTCACCGGGAAGTGAAGGGCTCCGTGTCCTCGGCTCCGAGCTGTTTGTTGCTGCTGACACGGGGGGATTCGCCAGGTAATGAGCGCCGCAACAAACCCCTCCGTCATCTCATTCCTTGCCGAGCCGGTCGATGGACGACTCTCTGGGGACCCGATCCAACCTGACCTTGCTGCCAGACACACGCCTGCCTCTCCTGTCACCTTCCATGTCTGGAGAGGCTTCTTTTTTTTTCCCCCCTCCCTCTTTCCATTTCCCATCTGTGTGCGCACTCAAACGTAAAAACAGCAACATGAAAGAGATATTTAAATATATACTTTGATCAAAACAGATCAATTAGAAGGACATTAATGCTTTCCTAGCTGTTTTTTTTTTTTCTTCTTCTTCTTCTCCCATTACTCCCACTTGGCTTCTGGAATGGGACTTTTGTTTGACTTTAATTAGCTGGCGAGGAGTCTTCGAGAAGCTCATTAGAAAATCAAAGAGGGGCGGCGGGAGCGGCGGGAGCGGCGTATGCAATATCATAAGTGTGCCCTCTACTGCGAGTGTTTGGGAAACAAACAAGAGCGCGGGGAGACGCCTGGTTCGGAGGTGAATTTAGCAGCCAAGCCACAACAGGCACTTTAATTACAAGTTGAACTTTAACCCACAATCCCTCTTCCTCGGTCTCGGCCCGCTCGTAATTACCAGCAGAAACGTCCCAGAACAGCGACGGCTGCCTAATCATTTCTTCTGTTCTGGCAAAGCGCTGCTTGTTTGTTGTGCACGGAGCTCGCCGAGTGCACAAGATGACTCATTATCCTCCGCAGAAGCTCGGACCGTATCCCAGAAGCCGAGAGGAAGGGGGTACCCATAGGAAAACAGGGAAACGTTTGGTATTTCCTGGCCTGCCCACATGATAGGCCGTCCCAGGAAGACAGCAGGCATACAGCAAATAAAAAAGTATGGCTGACTACGAGCAAAAAAAAAAAGAAAAAAAACCCAGAGGTGTAAATCATGTGAAAAACAAATCAGAGGTCGGGGACAGGCTTTCTCCCGCTGGTGGGAAAAGCAAATCGTGTGTGAAGCTTCCAGCCTGGGTAACCATGACACTTGGGTTAGTCACCCCACGAGCCATCGTCTCTCTCTCTCTCTCTCTCTCTCTCTCTCTCTCTCTGAGGGTTTCATTGCAGGCACTAAAAGTGAGGAAAAGAAAGTGTGTAAACCTGGTGAGGCTTTTTTCCCATTGGCTGCTTTGTCTCTGCAGGCCGGCCGTGACCTTTTGAAACTAACTGATCCCCCCCCTAAAAAACAGAATGAATTCTGAGGAGAGGTGCAGTCTGTAGTTTCAGTCCCAGATGATACACCTGCTGCTGGTGGCAGATGGCATTGCTGCGGGGCAAAAGATGAGCTTTTTGAAGGATTATAAAGTCTTCTGTTGAATGCAGATGCCCCCACCCCCCCCCCCTTGCATTCTCCCCAAAGCCTGTTTTTTTTCTTTTTCTTTCTCAGCCACAGTGAAGGCAGCAGGAGAGAAAGTGGCAGCGTTTGTTTTTCCTCACACCCCGCTCACATGGCTTTCTGCTCGCTAACGTGTGGGTGAAAAAGTTCCAGGAGCTGAAGTGGAGCATGCCTCAGTCTCATGATATCCACCTGACAAACACCCTCCCTCCCTCCCTCCATTCATCCCCCCTCGTATCCGTTCCCCCCCCCCCAGAGTCACTCCGGAGTTATTTCCACTCGTGCCCTTCCGGGATTCTTTTAAACATCCATCACCGCTCTTGTGAACCTCTTACTGTAATTGGCCCCGCTTTTGTTTCAGACTTAAATAGATGATAATCTATGGCATCTCGTCTGGGACGCGTCAAGGACGCACATCATGAGTTTGCCATTTCGCCGAGCTGCTGCCGAGCGGCCGGGGGTCACATGCGGTGGCGGCAGAGTTACTGCCTCAGCAAACTGTTATTTTCCAGCGCTAAGTGGGAAGAAAAAAAAACAGATGAAGGCAGTGGGTTTTTTTTTTTTTTGCCAACTGACACTTTCTCCTCAGCTGGAGGAGCTTGTTCTCTTATTAGTACCTGAAACCTGCTGAGCTCGATGTGCCACCGCTCTGACACCCAGAGCCGGAGCTGCAGAGGCAGGCTCCGCTTTGGTCTGATATTTCAATAAATCGTGTGAATATGTAACCCTCAACAAACATTCGACCAGTCGTGACGGTGTGAACACGAGCGTCGGCGATCATAGGTGGATGATGTTCAGTGATCGCGGACAGTGGTGCTTTAAAGTTTTCTGAGATTTTGGTCATCAGTAGTGTTAATAGGCAGTGGTTTTCAAAATTGAAAACAGATACTGGTTTCCAAACGGAAGATATCACAAACCGTGGTTTTCAGAAATGATCATGAAAAGCAACTTTCAGTTTTTTTCAAAGACCATTTTTGGGGGGAAGTTATCAAACAATAAGTTTCAAAATTTAATACATTGGTTTTTAAGTGTTCCCAAACATTTTGGAGAATTGTGAGGAAGGCGTGGCCCGTTTATCACGTTGTGTCAAGGCTTTCTACGGAGGAAATGTGGACGTCGGACCATTTAGAAGCACGTTTATGCCCCAAAGGGCCACCAAGAGTGAAGGCAATCATTGTATTCTGAGACTATTTCTGGGTGCAGACATACCTCTTGATTTCCTTTTCGGTGGCAGAGCTTGTAGAAGGCGTTCTGTCGTTGATTGCTCAGACTCCAATGAAACTCCCCTCCGGGTCCGGCTTCCTCCCAGAGCGTGCGCGCCGTGGCGGACCGGAAGAGAACGTAACGCGTCGGGTCCACAAGCCGTCACACGCCGGGACAACCCGCGGCTGAACGTGATGAAACGGCTACCATACAACGTAACTACGCCGTAAGAACCGTGACGAAGGCGGCGCGGCGCAACGTGATAAAACGCGAAACAACCGCGATAGAACGCGCACTAAACGTCACTTCCGGTAAGCCCCCCGTCCCACTACGGACCGCCTCCAAGTTCTATTACGGCCAATTACGTTTTGTCACGTTCATCCCGTTTTGCTCCGGGCTACTGAGTTTCTCATCCGCGGCAAATTTTTTGACAGTTTAAAAATGTGGCACGGCGCCCACGGCAACCACGACCTGTTACGTTTGCCCGTCCCGTCCCCCTGCGTTGTCTCAGGTCCATCCCGTTTTGTCCACGGTGGCATGAAACGGGGCTGCCGTGGCTGCGGGGAACATACTGTAAACATACCTTTAGTTTTACAGATGTGAACACAAATAGTGGTTTTTCTCAGACAATGGTTTTCAGAAGTGTGCCTGGGAGATGATTTGGAGGAGTTTTCACAGATGAAGTTCTCAGAAGTGTTCAAAGATAGTGGATATTAAATGGCGAGATTATGGTCCTCAGATAATCACATACAGTAATTTTAAGTATTGATCAAAGACAGTGGTTTTTAGATGTATTTATGGATCATTGTTTTCAAACGTGTTCACTCACAATGGTTTTCAAAAGTGCTCACAGATGACGATTTTCCAAAAAGGACAGATTACGTTCAGCTGGTAGGCAATTGTCTTCAAAGGCGATGGTTTTCTGTAGTGTTTACAGACAATGGTCCAAAGAACTGGTGAGAGCTTTTGGTTTTAAGTGTTCAGGTAACCAGTTAGTGTTGAAAGACAATGATTTTCAAAAGTGAAGCTCGACAATGCATTTTAGGAGTGTTCACATCAGATGGTCTGTCCAAGTGTCCAGTGGATTTCAAAAGTGTTCACTGGCATCATGCTTTTCAAGTGTTAAAATATTATGGTTTCTCATGTGTGTTTAGACAATGGTTTTCAGAATTGTTCTGGTCACAGACAATGGTTTGCAACAAGTGTTTGCAGGAAGTGGTTCTATCATTTAAAAATGTGTTCACAGACAATGATTTTCTGATGTATTTTCAGATGTTTTTATAGACAGTGGATTTCAAAGGTGTTCACAGACAATGGTGTGGGGTTTTTTTTACAGGTGCTTTCCAGATGATGGTTTTCTGAGATATTCATAGTTCAAAGGTTGTGTTTGTTACAGCTGAATCATTTTCCAGTTAACGCTGGAATCCATCCAGCGTTTTGATTTTCACCGACGGAGGTTCAGATTTATTTTCGTCCCGATAACATTTCCGCCCATAATCACCCAGCTGTAGTCGGCGCTTAGCATTCCTCTGAGCACGCTCTGACTGAGCTCGGCGGTTGCAGACTGCTCTCGTCTGGATAATTAAAAAACGCTCCGCTGCAACAAAGAGAAAGGCCACACGGTTTAAAGGTATCTCAGACTGGGGAGCAGAGAGTGTTTTCGACACCAGAGGGTTAGAAGTGGGTAGAAAGTGCTGACGGATTCCTCCCTGGTGTCGCCAGCCGGCGGCCTCAGGAACGCCACGGGACGGAAAGGGAAGCAGGAAACGCTTTTGTCTCCCTACACCTCTCCAGAGTGGATTCCTCAGGGTTTTTTTTTTTTTTTTTAGTCCTGTGTGGTTTTTTTGTTTGACAAAAAGGAAACTGTTTATTAAAATGTGACACTGGTTAAAGGAAGTGTAATGAATGCTTGTGCGAGGCTGAGCAAAGCGTTCCTCTAAAAGTTACATCTCGCGTAATTGCTGCAGGTAAAACCCACTCAGATTAAAATAGTGAGATGATAACAGGCTCTCTGGGGGGGACAGGCCCCGTGCGGCGCCACTAAATCAAACTTAACAATCCTCCATTGTTAGCGTACAGCTTGAGTTTCGGCTAAAAACAGGAGCTGCAGGAGTTGTTGGTATTTCCTCCCTTAAACCTCTTTCACATATCCTGGGCTCCGGTCGGGTTTGAGATAATCTGCTGGTGGACGGCGGAGAGCTTAGCACCATTGCTTCCCGTCCAGCTGTTTGTGAGCAGATGTCTGTGTTTCCTGGACGCGAGGCCGCGGCATTCGCAAGTGCACATGCCCCTCGTGCACACTCGCTCACACATTCCCGATTTGTTCCAGGCCTCTTTTTTTTTAAACTCCTGTTGGCAGCAGAAAGCAGAGCCCCCTCTGAGCGCCATTAATATATTTATGCTGCAGAGCTCATCCAGCACATGCTAAAAGAAATCACACCAAAACGAGCTGCCGGCAGACCCTCGTGGTGATTCCCCGGTCTGAGTGGGTGTGTGTGTGAGTGTGTGGGTGTGGGTATGGGTGTGGGTGTGGGTGTAATAACACCCTCTTTCCACCTGAATTCTGAAGGCAGTCGAGGGATTTACATTTTGAAGGGTCAGTTCACACACACTAAAAGAAGAAAATCACTTCTGAAGGAAGACGGTCACTCTCACCTCTTACAATTTCTTTTAAATACACAATATTTTTGCTCAATGTGACATGAATGAAACTTACATTTAAGAAATACGTCTTATTATTCACAATTTAGTTTTTTCAATGTAATTAAATATAATTTTTTGATGCTTGTAGTTCTATTGTACATATTCTTCATTAGGTTTGAAATATTTCAGATTTATGAAATATATATATATATCAGTCATTATTGTATTTATTTTTTTATGTTTTATAGTTTGCATTTTATGGTATTTAATTTCCATTATCAAACTTAATTACTTAATTTCTTTTACATTTTTTAATATTTTTTGTTTATTACTCCATTTATTCCAATTCAGTGTTTAAAATATTTTTCTATTTCTATTTTATTGATACTTTTGCATTGATAAATCAATTTAATATGTACATGCATGTTGTTTTTTTTCTTTATGGTGAGATATAAGAAAATGAGAGAAAGGGATTTTGAGGGTCTCTGTGTTTCTTCCCTCTCAGGATGCCTTCGTGGATCTGTACGACCGGCAGAGGGAGTCCGTCTTCAGCTGCTCGTGGCCGTCCATAAAGACGGTGTTCGGCTTGGCCGCGCTCGGAGCCGCCAGCCTCACCATCGGAGCGTACCTCACCCAGAAGTGACCCCTCCACCCGCTTCTTCTGCTTCCTCTCCTCCTCCTATATTTTTTTCCCACCTTTTATAAAGATGCCCCTGACCCATCCGAGACAATAGAGGCCGAGTCGAGGGCGTCGGGAGAAAAGAGCATCTCCGATCTAGTCACACTAAGCCGAGGAGGATCCAGGATCGGCGGCTGCTGCTCTCTTTTTTTTTTTTTGTGAGTTCTGCCTGCTTCTCTACTAGTTATAGCATGAACGTGGAGTGTTAGTGTAGACGTTGCATGTGTGCGACGGTGGTGGTGGTGGTGGGGATGATGGTGATGCCTGAGAGGGATTGGCCCTGCCCCCGCTCGTTAGGGGCGCAGGACCCCCCGCTTGAACCCGTGGACCCGGGTCACCTCCCCGCAGCCGCCCTTCAAAGGACTTCCTGTGCAGAGCAGCTGCTGCGAATGCATAATGGAAACGTCTCGCTGCAGCTCAGCGTGGTGAACTCTGAACACGCTATGAACACGCTACGAACACGCTTCGCCGCGATACTCCCGACTCCGAGCTCAGTCCGGCGTCCAGATGAGCGGCTTCACATTTTCGGGCCGGTTTCATGCTGTAAAAGTGTTTGAAATAAAACACCAAACGCTGTCGGAAACCCACTTTCCAGTTTGTAAAACCTTAAAAAAAAAACCATTTTGATTGAATTTGTTTGAGATGAATATGGGACAGTTTTTTGGGGGGTGTAGCGTAGCAGCCTTTTTTCAGGCCTGAAGCTCTTAAAATCCAACAATATGTTTCAGAGTTCAGCCCTGTTGTTGGATTAAGTCCCTTTTTTACAGCATTGGTTTGGTTCCTGAAACTGCTGATGGAAAAGGGGTGAATGACTAAGTCCTAACTTACAATCTACTTGAGCATTCAGCATTTTAAGTTGAAAATTCAAGCTTATCAAACCTTCATTTTAAACACGAGACAATTTGTCTGTTTCGATTTCGGGTTTTGGGGGTCAAAATGAAAGAAACGCTCGCTTAGTAGTCATTCTTGCAATTTTTTAAGTGGTCAAAACCCCAAAATCTGCTTCAAACCAGATTAGCATCCGTTGTTTTCCAGAAAATGCTAAAGGCTCACCACCGGTCCTCGACACTTGCGGGTGGAAAAGTGGTGAGTGAGTTTGTGCGAGAATAGAACCTGTTTTAGCACTTTTCATTTTAAGTTAAAAGCCACTTTCAGCTTTGCAAAATCTTCAAAATTTTTTATGCTTGATTGCACCTAATTTGCTAAATCAGAGTCCAGCCTGGGGTTGGTAGTTTAGCTGTCAAATATCTATGATCTGATTCAAATTTCGGCATAAACTAGAGCTAAATCATTGATCTGGGAGGAAATGGGGAATTGTGCTTAGCTGACTCGTTACAAGTCATTGGATTTGGTGTAAACCTCTATGAGTGTCTCCCCGATGGAGAGAAAAATGCTAATTCAGCTTTTTTGTTCATGTTTTATAGATTTGAAAGTTGGATTTAATGAATCTCGGACACTCCCTTGATTTAATCGAGTCTAAATATTGTGATTATAAGGACCTACTTAGGTTAAATCTAGTTTGAAAAAAAAATTAATACATGGAAAAATCCTTCACTAATGGATATAATTACAGCATGAAGAGGCTCAAAAACTGCTTACGACTGTTTTTTCTGAACTTTCCTCCGAAAATGCCGGACTGCAGCGTCGTCTTCGTTCTGCAGAACTGTGAAAGTTCCTTCATCTAATATGACTCATCTGAGAGGCTGGACATGTGGAGTTTTTTTTCTAAGAACATTAATAAAAATTAGAAAGAAAAAGGAGCGTGGAAAATGAAGGAGCAGAGCACAATCGGACGAGTTAAAACGCTGCATTCAGAGACACAAACGGACAATTTCCAAGGATGCATTCCCGCTTCCGAGCGAAGGAAGACTCTCCGCCGCTTCAAAGACTTCAAACCGTCAACATCACCCATCTTTCAGCACACCGACTCTCAGAAATCTCTCTCCTTGATTTTCTACCTCTGTTCTACTCTTTTTTTTTTCTTTTTTTTTTGAAGGTTCCCAATTAAACCAGCTCAGACTCGGCTGTGAACAAACATCTGGGTAATCGTTTTATTTGAAGGGGTAACCATGAGTTTGTTCCAGGTTAGCGCTCATTTCTCATGGTTTTAAAATGTTAACTAGCACCTGGTTCTTGTTGACCATGAAGGAGTGAACATGTTGGTGCTGGCGGAGCTCTCAAACTTCTGCCCATCAGATCTTAGCAGTTAGAAAATGTAGTTGTAAGAACTAGCCTCCAGTTATTGCTGATTTTGAAACAGCAAACGAGTCGGTGCTAACATCTTTTTTTCTGGCCTAAACTGACTGAAACTCCCGCCTGGTTCATGCTGGCTGTAAAATATTGGGAGCCTCGATTTCTCCTTTTATTCCGACCTGGAATCAGATATTTGGCCGTTAATAATGTGGTGTACGCCGTCCTGAACGAGCACCTGGTTCTCGATGATTATCAAAAGTTAAATGAGTTAGCACTGGCGTAGCACAAGTTTCTGGTCCGGAGCAGTCAAAAGTCTGAAATCTGATTCAAACATTGGCTCTTGCAGTGAACTGACAAGCAAGACGTTGCTATTGAAGGGCGTGTTCACGTTCCTGTTTGGTCCGGACCGCAGTCCTCTACAGGGAAAAACCCTTTGGTTTAGGCGACGAGAACCGGAGCAAACAAGAGATCGCTGGTCCCTTTAAAAAAACCTCGGTCTAGGTCCCTTTACAAACGATCTTTTTAGCCTGCGGGGGGAGAGGACGTGACGTAGTGAACAATGCATTCTGGGTAGTAGACAAACGAATCCGAAAATTTTGACGCAGAAAGAAAAAGTTGGAAAATATCTCGCGGCCAGACGTGGCGTAGTGAGGAAGAAGTAAAGAGGAAGACGCTCATTGATATCTGGTCTGAAGACTTTATATCGCGGTTGTTTGTGGCTACCCATTAGCCACGAGCTAACTAGCCACCACAGGCTAAAGCGGCGTGACTTACGGTTTCGGTCCGGACCAATCAATGAGCCGTGTTTCTTCTTTACTTCCTCTATGGCCAGTTTGTTTCAGGCTGCAGCGCCCCCAAACCAGCAGCTGCTGTAACTGCATGACATTTCCCAGGCGGTTTGATCCGGTCTCAAACGTAAACGTGAACGCCACCCGAACCAAATGAAAGGGTGAAAATTCTCGGCTCCCCTCCCCAGTGAACCGAGTCCCGGACTATCTAATGAGAAAGGCTCCTACACGTTAATTTTCTGGCCCGGAGCCATTTCTTTTATATTTATAAAACACAAGGTGTAACCTTGAAGTATCGCCTGTTTGTTGGTTTCCCGGCCTATAGCGGTCAAAATTCACAGATCTGACTCGTAACGTCAGTCCAAGCCCTGAAGTAGCACCGGGGATCTTGTTGGTGGAGGTCAGGGTAAACTAGTTGGCGCTTGTGAAGTTTTTAACACCTGGAGCCAGTTCTTTGATGGTCAAAAAGTTGGTTAAAACATCTGCAATGATTTTTTTTTTTTCCTTTAAAGATTTGAAATCCTAATGTGATCTGAAAGATGGAGATCTTAAGATCTTAAGATCTGGCTCAGACTTTGACTCCAGCGGTGGACATTCGCCTGGTTGAGTTGGTTCCAGCGGAGCACAATCATTTTTTTCACCTGGAATCAGATTGGGAGTGTTAGGAGTCTCAGACCGGGTCTGGACTTTGAGTTTTTCGATATCCTGAGATGCGGTTCAAACATCAGCTCCAGCTAGGGTTGCCAACTGTCCCGCATTTTGGCCTAAATAAGTTTGTCCCATATATTGACTGCTAGTGTCCTCCAACCACTAGATGGCACCCATTTCCCATTTACTACTCTAAGACAGGAGATGCAATTCCTGGAAATAGAAACCTGGATGAAAGTGATGCAGGTTGGTGGTACTGCAGTGCTCCAGGATGGACAGAACAGCGAGGCCATGTATACTGGGAAATGAAGAAAAAATGTCAGTATCGTGTTAACGCTAATTCACCATTGTGGAGGCACTGACCGCCGGTCCAAAACTTCTGTCGCTTATTTGCTCTTGGGAATGTTGGCAACTCCAGCAGCAGCAGCAAACCGCTTCCAGTCTTTTCCAGTCTTCGAATCAGATCGGTTGGAGTTGAAAACCTCAGATCTGGTTGAAAACATTGGCTCTCGCCCTGAACGAGCACCTGATCCTTTCTAGTTAAAAAAAAAAAGAAAAAAAGAAAAAAAAATAGGGAGGACAATCTTGGGGGGGTGGGGGGTGGGGGGGCTTCATCTGTTCCAGCAAGGAACCTGAGACCCCACCCCACCCTACCCCACCCTTTTCTTCTCCTCCAAATGCACCCAACCATTGATTCTGTCCTATCCTGCCTGTTTTTAATCGACGTCCGTCTTGTGTTTCAGCCTGATCGAAAGTTTGGAGTCGCTCCAAAATATTTCACAGCACTCAGTGATTTTATATCTCCCACTTTTCCCTCCTGCTGCATGAACGAAAGACTCCCCCCCCCCCCCACCTCTTGTATTTATAACAGGATAAGGTGAAAAGAGGCATAACAAGAAGACGTAGCCTTTTTCTATTTATTCAGAGGTACCAGATGACAGACTTTGTTCTCTCTCTCCTTTGGAGTCACACTGTATCTACGTTTATTTCCTGGCTGCTAACGAGAAAAAAATAAGAGAAAAAAAAAAGTGATTTTTTTTTTTTTTTTTCCTGTGTCGTATTAATACTGGCTTAAAGGCTGCTATACTGTCGATTTAACTCTCACTTACATACAGCTTAAACTGCCACAACTTTTTTACAGTATAGTTCTAGAGAGCTGGAAACCAAAGTTAACTTGTATTAATCATTAATTTAAACCTTAAAAGAAAAAAAGAGAGAGCGAGAGAGAGATAAAAGTAGCTTAAGGGGAAAAACACGTGGTTTGGGTTCACTGAGGGTGTGTCTGTCTGTGTGTGTGTGTGTGTGTGTGTGGGTGTGTGTGTGAGTATGCCTGTATGTGTGTGTGTTTCATCTAGTGTGTATCTGCGCTTATATCAGCTTCACTTCTGTCAGCTCTGTGCTCTCCTCAATAACTCAGTGCTTTTCTGTAAAAATGTCAACTCAAACCTCCTCTCAGTAATACAATAAAAATGTGTGTATGTCTGCGTGTATGTTTGTGTGCATGTGTGCGTCTGTGTGTGTGTGTGAAAGCTGGTGCATGAGTGGGAAGAGAAAACAGTTTTAACAGCAATATACTGTACTTTTTTTTTCTTCTTTCTTTTATATTCTCTGTGCATTTATGAATGTAGCACTATGGTTGCTGTACTGTTCTATGTCTATAATCTCAGACCTGTAGCACTTAAAGAAAGTGAATTGTGTTTCTGTTGTTTACTGCTATATTCCACGATAAGCTAGCGGGATCATATTGTTCCTAATAAACCAGATTTCTCCAGCAGACGTTTCCAACGTGTCTGTGTCCATGGATTCAGTAGAAACGGGCATTTCTGTGTCTGATCCAATAAGTCCAATAATTTTAGTTTCACAAACTTATTTTATACCAGTTTTAAATTGGATTTACAATTTATTTTTAAAGTTTTATTCTGATTTTGAAGCTCTTTACATCATCTTAAATCAGGGTTAAAAACACAATTTCTAGTTCAGTCGAATTTTATTTCGATATTGCCGGCGTGGTAAACTAGTGGCATAATAACATTCAAATATAAACTTTTCTTTGTTGTGGTGCAGAGTAATCGGTTTGTAAAGGTTTTCCAAACCCGAACATTTAGTACCATAAATGACTGGAATCTTAACATAAAGCAAAATACAGTGAAATGTAAAAAAACCCCACAAAAAACATCTATAAAAATTGCATTTTGCACCATGACATCATCAATATCTCAGCTCGGGTTTCAATTTTGTGTTAAAAATTCTATGCTTTCTTTGACATTTTTACAATTTGCTTTATGTTTGACACCCCTGTCTCTAACTGATTTTTGACGGGTTTTAACTTTTATTTTAAAAAGTTTTAAACTAGTTACAGAAGTTTTTTTATTTTATTTCTATTACTTTAGTTATTTTAAAATGGTACTTTTGTTTTGGTTAGAATACCTGTTTTTGACCCTCTGTCACTGATTTTCCACAAAGTGATCACAGAGAAAACATTTGTTCCAGAAGCAGAATAATTCAATAAGTTAAAAGGACTAATGACAATACTAAAAAGTAAAATGCTCTATCAAGGCACAAAAAGTTAAATATGAAATGGCCTGATTAAGTTTCACTGCTGATTGCTATTGAATTAAACTTTATTGATTATATTAAAATCACAGTGCTTTTAAGCACTTTCAATAAAAAAATTTTGCCTTGTTTTTCACTGCGCGCGAGTTAACCCTTCATGTTTCAGGTTTGTCTCTTTCTACTTCTTGTTCCTTTAAAACTCAAATAAAGGTTAATAACAGTGACAGAAGGCATCACTTTTCTTGCAGGAAATGAGGATGAAACATCAGGGCTCTGAAAGCTTCTTGAGAATTTTAACCTATTTTAAGTTTTTTTTTTAAAAACCATGCTATGAAACATTACATATTGTTTATAAGATCTTGATGATGGATTTTTTCTTCTTCAAAGTCACAAATCCACATAGTAAATTCTCCGTTTCCACTGAGCTGTGTGTGAAAGGTTTAAAAAAAAAAAAAAAAAAGTATGGGGGGAGTTATTGATTCTGGGCGCGGGACTAAAAGAGAATAAGAGATGCTGAGGTGGAGAGCCGTGTATCTTCTGATTATCTGTCATCCATCAGGCCTGTGAGGCGTGCACGTGAGGCCCGGCCTTGTCACTGCTGCAGCCTCCATGTGAGGAGGAGACACTTCAAAGCTGTCCCCAAACCTCCATCAGCAACCCCCCCCCCCCCCTTCTCCAAACGCCAGCGCACTACCCCAAAAAGCCCTGCGGCCAGGTTTTGTACCCCCCGCCCCCTCCTCGTTTCTTCCCTCTGTTCTGATCACACTCGTCTTCAAAGGGCCCCGGCGCCCCGGCTGCTCGCTGGAATTTGGAGAAAAGAATGATGCTGGAAAACCAATGTTGAAAGAGTGGAGTGGGTGAGGAGAAAATGAGGGCCGAGAAAGTGGTGATGCTGCTCCAGTTATATCCCCGAGGAAGCCACGAGCGAAGAGGAGAAGGGAAGTTCATTTGGGCTGAGCCCCCCCCCCCCCCCACCACCACCACCACCACCACCACCACCTCCCCCCGTGCATATAAAATGCATGACACGGTCTGAAGAGGAATTTTAAATGAAGTCCTAGACTTTCAAAAGAGAGTCCAGTGTGGGTGTGGATGGAGAGAGCGAGAGGGTGGTGGTGGTGGTGGGGGCTCTTGTGCCTCCTCTGCTTTAGGGCTACAAGGTGTAAAGGCAGCTTTCCCAGAGCCGGGTATCACAGGGGAGATTGTGAGATCAAAGCAGATTGTCTGGAGAGCGTCTGGTCCGGTTTTAGCCCTCATTTAGAAGTCCATCAGATCCTCAGACGCCACCTTCGCCTCATTTACAGGCAACCTCCGACGCATGAAAACTTCCTGCCAAAATCTGGCCATTCACTGAGAGAAAGAGAAAGAGAGTGGGGGTGGTGGTGGTGGTGGGGTATTAAAGAAGATACAACTGCCTGGAAACCCCTAATCACCGGGTGGGATGGAGGCGAAGACTTATTAAAGCAGGAAGGATCATCTGCAGGAGGCTTCATGTGTACCACACTGTCACCTGGTGGC
Source organism: Lipophrys pholis (assembly GCF_963383615.2). Lineage (NCBI taxonomy): Eukaryota > Metazoa > Chordata > Actinopteri > Blenniiformes > Blenniidae > Lipophrys > Lipophrys pholis. The sequence goes on from NC_137635.1 coordinate 52,357,511, forward strand.
TGCTGCTCAACATGAGGCGCAGCTTTCGGTCCCTACAAACACACTGGAGTTCACGCTATGGCTGGAAAACGATCAGAAAATAGAGTGTTCGTACTGAGGCGCCAATATTCTCTGACTAAACTGAGAAAACCGACACCAAAATCCCACAAATGCAAAAAAAAAAAAAATTGGTTTTGAAATATTCTTTAACACTTTGGTACAAATATAAATTTGAGTCTCATGTAGATTAAAGTAATAAAGCATTATTTAGAGTTTATATCAAAGTATATTAATACATGATTATCTGAACTATAATCGACATGCATTGGTGTGTCTTTATACTGATTTTAAAGTCTTGAGGTATAAAATGTTTCAGTTGTTTGATGGTTTCATTCCAGACACATTTTCTCTGTGCAACTTCCTTTTATGGTTCGAGGCTCCAGAATCGATGAGATGTGATTATTGTGGAACTTGTTTCGCTTCTAAACATTAAAAAAAAAAAAAAAACACAAACCCCTGATTATCTCCCAGAACTGACAGCTGACTCCAGCGCTCACGTCACCCTGAAAAGCAGCCGATCTCAAGCACGACCCCGGCTGGCTCCGGTGCGTACGGCGGCCTGTCTGTGCTCCAACGTGTCCTCGAGGGGGGGGGAGGGGGCGCCGTGCAGACCGAAAGGCTCCGGGGCTGAAAAGCTCCGCAGCTTCCAGCTCTGGTGACGTCTGCATCCGCTGCAGCAGAGAAACACGAGAAACAACACGCACCTAAAACAGGGTGATCAGCAGACAAAAGGGCGCCCATTGATAAAGGTCATATACTGCATAAAGATCACCGTCTTCATTATGAAAATACTGGACCTCTAAAATACTGACATCACACCCGTTAAAGTTAAACTTTAAAGTTTTTTTGTTATGGCGCAGAGTGCAGCTGATGAAATTGTCTATATTTTCACAAAACCAGACAATTACTACCAAAAAAATGACTCCAATCTCAACATAAAGCCAATTTGAACAAAAAACTTGTGGTGCAAAATAAAGTGAAAATGTCCCCCAAAAAAACAACAAAATAAATCGCTGTTGCATTATTCATGTTTTTACAAACTCACAATGACGGCGTGGCTTTGAGGCGAGTTTGATAGCACCGAGGTGGCCGTCTTTCATGGCAGCATCACCGACGTCTCAGCTCGAGTCTCAGGCAACTACTTTTAAGAAACGCATTTAAAAAAAATTTAAATAAAAAATCTAGGATTTCTTTGAAATTTTTACAATTTGCTTTGTGGTTTGGCCGGATTGGAGCCTCTTGTAATATATATATATATATATATATATATATATATTCACACACACGCAATATAAGAGGAGCTTCTGTTTCAAAGACTTCAATTCCAAAATAAAAGCATCTAACTAGAGCCGGTCAATAATATATTTTTATTTCCTGTAGATCTGCGCTTGACGGCGAGTTTAGACCTTTTGAGTCGAATTTCGATGAACTTGATAAATGAACCCTTTAATATATATATATATATATATAAAAATTGCAGAAAAATAAATATATATATATATATATATATTTTTTTTTTTTAAACTGCAAGATGGTTTTGTCTGGTAATTCAAAGTCTACAGAGAAAAAAGAAACAAACCCCAAGGACGCAGCTTTCAAGTACATTCAGTGTCCGTTTATTTTTCTGCAGCCAGAAAAATAGAAAAAGTAAAACAAAGAACATTCATACTGCTGAAGTGTAGTTTTATCTCATGCTTGCACATTCTTACAGTTCATGTTGATCCGATACAAAGTTTCTCTGAAATCAACATATTTGCAACAAGGATATTTACAAAAAAAAACAAAAAAAAAAACAACCAAAAAACAAAAACAATAAAATTGCAGTCTCTTTAAACACGCCCATAAAAAATAAAGCTTTCTGTGACACTGTTTCCCCCCCATAGATCAATCGTATTTACAGTCGGAGATGGAGATGAGTCCTGTCCTGCTACAGCTGAAATAAAACGCGGCGTTTTGCAGGTTTGTCTCAGAAGTGCTAAAAAAAAAAGAGCAAAAAAATGCGTCTGAAATATTCAAATAGGCAATTTCTTTTGTCAAATATTTCATCCCAAAGTCAGTGTGACTGAAAGTCAGCAGGATAAAGCTTCGTTCTGACTCCGTCCACATATAATCCGCGTTTCACCTCCCATTTACAAACGTAATCTGTGGATTACAGAAGGATTTAATAGATTATTCTTGACATTTACGACACGGTTTTTTGGATATCAATCAAAAAAAAAAAAAATAATAATAATAATTCTCAAAAATGAAGAGTCGAAGGTCCAAATCGCCCTTCAAGATGTTTCATTGCACTCAACAGTAATTCAAAGTAAGGACACAACGTGTGACGGAGGGGAACTAAAGGCACAGGAGCAGATTAGCCACTGAGGACTTGAGTCAAAATGGAAAATTAATTCTGTCAGGACGAGTCGGTCGACGGTTCAGATTGAAGGCGACAGCTATTTTACCGTTAACAAGCAAATAATCCCTATTTGTGTTTATTATTTCAGACAGTCTGCAGCATTTGCAAAATGTTAAACGGATTAAATATTTGAAATCTCTTTGCTGGTGTTGGATTTGCGCCTCATCAGAAGATAAAGTGTGATTCCTTCCTCTGAATAACGGGAGATTTTCCCGTCATAATCTGGAAATATAATCGGCGTAAACTGCTTTAGGTGCGAGCGACAAACGAGTTCATTTAAAGGGCTGAAAATCAGAAGCCCATTTTGAAAACGCCGTTCAACTGGGTGAAAGAGGACAAAAATGTCCACGTTTCAATCTGCAATTTGGAGCTGCGCAGGGAAAAGTTTAGGAAGTAAAAAGTTCTCCAAACAAATCTGCTTTAAAAAAAAAAAAAAAAAACTAACACCTTTTTCTAACCTTTGATCTTCTTCTCTGCGACGATTTTTCTTTCAACTCAGATGAAAGAGAATGAACTTCCCGATTTGAAAGAACTTAAAAGATCAGACTTAACTTCAACGAGTTACTGGGATTAAATCAATCCCAAACCAAAGATTACAAACGATGGTTGCATAGAGGACAATCAACAATTGAAAGTTTGCTTGAGTAAATTAGCTGTCATCAAAAGTTGATCCATTTATTGATTTTTTTTAAATAAAGTATTATGAATGAATATATATGTGGATAAAGTGAATAATTGTTCATCCAGTCAATATTAATGACAAAAATCATCAATAACTTCAGCATGATCGCAAAAAAAAATAATAAAAAAAGACCCAAAAATCCAAAGAAATGTTTCACCTTTCCCCTGCAGGTGAATTGATATATATGTTTATCTACCGTACCTGTATTGTTGGTGCATCCGATCAGTGTTCAAACAACATGAAAGAAATTCAGAGAAATGACTCCTCAGTGCCGAACTGAGCCGTCCAGCTCTTTGGCTTCAAAGCCTTTTGATAGTGCATCGTTCAGACCGGCTCCTCTCGCCCCTCATACCTCAACGCCACACATTTCAGCTGCTGGTTCAGTCAGTCAGGGTCTCCTCTTTACAGGCATCTGTGGAAAACAAGAGCGACGACACGATGAGCAACGACACAAAGAGCAACGACACAAAGAGCAACGACACAAAGAGCAACGACACAAAGAGCAACTCAGAATCTCACCGAGTAAATATGACCACTTCCGTTCAAAAAAACTAGAGATACAAGTTCTCCTTTACCGACGCTTTAACATGTTTATTTTAGATATAAGCAATTTAAAGTTGTGTTATATTTCAGATAAGATTCTGTTTTCCGCACCAGGTTTCAGCCTGGAACACGCAAATATGCCATTAGGAAAGTACGATTTCACACCGGCGTCCATCAGGGCTTAATGTTGGGTCCTTTTCTGTTTACCACCCAGATCACAACCAATACGATGCACTACAGACATTTCAAATTAAATTGACAAAAACTTTTTTTTTTTTTTTAATTGAATTTGAAGTATACATTTCTGGTGTCCCTCAGGGCTCACTATTGGGTCGTCTTCTGTTCACAACCCCATTCACGAATAAGAAAATGCAAATATTGATAACATTACAAAGTCCTGATTTCAGAAGGATTTTTGGTAATGCAGACACCATTTAGTCAAAAACCAATAAATTCAAGATTTAAAAATGTCTCATTTTGAGTCATAACTCAAACACAATTAAGTTTATAAGTCAGGTTTTTCTGTAACTCACATTTCTGCCATTTCTATCAAATATGTAAAATCAAAGTTCATGTACAAAACGGAAGCATTCACCTTAAAGATAAACTATCCTTTAAGTAAATTATCATTTGTTGTATGATAAATTAGAAATAAAGAATCAATCTATGTTTATATATCTATAGAATTAGACCCTATTAACCACAGTTGACTCAAAGGCTACTCTTCAGAAGAGAAGTAAAGTGGGTATACTAAGTTTTTAGCATTGGTGTCCCTCAGGGCTCAACCTTGGGTCCATTTCCGTTTAGAGCATCAAGACATTACCAAATAATATTACCTGTAAAAATATATCAATTTAGGTTTGATTTCAGTGATAGGACCACTTTTGAGATCGTTTTTACTGGGAAAGTTTCAGCTTAATTGTCATTACTTAGAAAACTAATTATCAATCGTCGGTATTGAAACATCATTTTTACTAAAAGCATAATCAGTCACTTCTCAGCCATGCAGCACGGCAGCAGGAGCGCATAAAGCTGAGAAATATTGCTCCGGCCCTTTAAATATCCTTTAATCATTAAAGTGAGCGTAAGCATAATTGCATGCGTTTAATCTGGACAACATGGAGACAAATCCAACTAAACTGAGCTTCCCGATTTCAAAAACAAGATTTAGTATTCCATTTGAAGCCCTCCACGACTGCACCCATCGGACTTTGTTAAAAGCTGGACGCACAGATATAAATAAAAGACGCAAACACGCCCGCGAATCTCGAGTCGGGAGAACAGAGTTCACCAGCGACTCTCTACTTCACAGACTGAGCGAGCTGCAACCTGAAGAGTTCATCAAAAACGCTTAAAATCCCTCCAAAGTGCACGAGCCGCCTCGCTGCAAGAAACAGTCTGCACATCAAAGCGGAGCTGGCGAGGAGGAGGCGGCGACGTGCAGTAAAAACCAAACATCAAGAGAGGCGGGGAGAAAACCCCGTGCAGCCTGAAGCCGAGACCAGTTAGTGCGCGATAAAGCAAACATCTGGAAAAAGCATCCGCGGCGGGAAATCTGCTTTACGGGGAGGCGCCGAGAGGAACGGCGGCGGATTAAATGTGGCACCGAGGGGCTCGTCGGGTCCGTCGTCACGAGGAATTATCACCGATTTAAAGAGAAATTCAACGGGAGATAAAGTCAAGTCTGATTTATTTGATTGGTGATACTCACACACCTTAATAAAAAGGTAAAACACTGGTTTTATTGGAATCATAAACAATAATAATTGTTCAGATACGTTCTCGATAAAAACGTTAAATAAAATGTGAAAATATATCCGTATATAGAAGAAGAGATTCTTCAAATTACATCTTTTACCACTGAAGTCCTCTCAGGTAGTTTGTAGGTAGTGGATTTTTTTTATCCTTAATTCATCGAATTTTACAGTTTTATTTACTTTATTTTGTTGTTTTAGACTTCATTTCATCCACATTTATTTATTTCTTTACGATCTTCTAACAGTAGGAAGAACTAAAGGTGCAGTTTCAAGCAGCTGATATCGATAGAGGACTGTAGTACTGCGATGATTCGCAGCCTCGATGATTTCGAGCGAAAACAGAAAAATTCTGTTGTTTCGGCTGCGACTGTGGCGTTAAAACATGCAACTTTTTTGGAAATGCGCATAAAAACTACGCCAAGAGTCAACAGCAACACGGCGACGCAGTGTTTCTGCTGCTCATTCCTGAATTTACCAACACTTTTCCAAGTTATTCTCCATTATTCACACCAACATCTGCAGAATCAGAAACTTCTGGACTGGATATATAATATTTATCTATATTAAACATTTATATTCAGGCAGGCCTTTGACCTGTAGCTGCTCAATTTTACTTTTTTGTCTAACTATGTGTTTATCTTGCGTCTGTATTTTTAATGATCTTATCGGTTGGATCTTTTGTTTGTAGCGCCGTAAAGCACCTTGTGACTCACGTCTGTGAAAGATGTTATATAAATAATGTTCTATTCTATATATGTTGGGTTTTCTTTTAGAGAGATTGGATGTTTAATTTGCACTGTGGCCATTCATTCGGCTTTAACAGTGATTCCTTTCAAAAGCTGGTATCTTATGATGGAAGTTATGGCCTTTCCAGCTGATAGATGAGGAGTAAACAGCCTCAAACTGTGACGCACCGGTCATGCAAGAGCTCCCTCTAGTGGCACAAGAAGGAACGTCATAATCATGTGAAAGCATGAAATGCATCTATCCATCTTCTGTCGGGCTCCATCTGGTAATCTGATCGCAGCCACACCGAGCAGGTCAGCGGTGAACAAGAAGGCTGGATGAGATCCAAAGTGCACAAAAAACAGGAAGTTGGACAGAAACAGGAAGTCGGACAGGCAGCTGCTGACGCAGCAGGTTTTCCTACCTGGAGCAGGGTTTAGAGGGCGCGATGTGGGAGAGGGAGGGGGGAGGAGAGGCAGCTCGGGACCCGGGAACAGAAGGGGGTGGGGCGGGGAGGAGGAGGTGGGGTTTGGGGGGCTACCAATGCTGAGCGTCTATACCTGCAGGGCTGAGCACCAGCGCCTGGAGGATGTCTGACAGGGACACGATGCCCTCGATGCTGGAGCACTCGTCCACCACCACCAGGCGATGCACCTGAAAACACCACAGAGAGGATCACACCGGGACCGGACCGCCGCTCGCCACGCCGCCGCCAGCGTGCCCCACCCGCACTCACTTCTGCTTTCACTATTCTGTCCACGATCGTCTCCATCGTCTCCATTTTGTGGCACTTCATGACGCCCTCGAAGTACTGCGAGCGATGTTTGAGGGCCTGCGTCACCGTGATGTCCAGGTTGTTGTACGTCTTCTCAGCCGCCAGGTTCTGCACAGCGGAACATTAAAACACCCACACGGATAGATAAATACAATTTAAATCAAATTATGTATTTTTAATATTGACTTAAAACGATTAATAAATACTTTTTAGATATTTATTTAATGAACATTTACTTTATTTGAATACTATACATTATGCAAAGAAATTGATATATAATATAGAAAATGTATATAAATAATTGAAAAAAACATTCATATACACACACACACACACACACACACACACACACACACACACACACACACACACACACACACACACACACACACACACACACACACACACACACACACACACACACACACACACACACACACACACACACACACACACACACACACACACACACACACACACACACACACACACACACACATATATTCAAGTATAATAAGAATAAGCAATACAATAATAAAATGTTCATAAAAGAATAGAATAGAAACTTTTGTCATGGTCACCAGTACTGTGAGATTAGAAAGTACTAACTCATCAGTGTATCATAAAATCTATAAAAGTACAAATATAAAAATAGAGGGATAAAACAAACAGATACTCATCACTCATACACACACAAGAGTACATTCCGTTGCACCGGTCCCTTATGCACTATATTGCACATTAGTGCTATATTATATAGACACACATATATATATATATATATATATATCAAAAACATTAATAAAAAAACTTAAGATGAAATTATCCTTGTATGAACAGTATAAAATTACTCACAATGACGTCAAACTTGGAGTAAATATCCACGACTTTCCCTGTTGGAGACAATAGGAGGGATAAAGTTGAGGTGGTTCCGTAGATTAGAGTCGAGTCGTGAGGGCGACAGAGTTGGTTCTCACCGGAGCCGTCCACCACGGGCAGCGCCGACACCCGCCGCTCCACGAAGATGTTGAGGGCTTTGATGATGGGCGTGTCCGGGTGGATGAAGGCGATGTCGTGGTACGTACCGATGCCCAGCTCGCTCAGCGTCTGCTTCATGAAGGCCGGCTTCGGCATCTCGCACATCTGGAGAAACAAAAAGGGAGGGCAAACTAAATCAGGCAGGCGGGAGATAAAAGTTAGTACTCCTGGGCAGAGAAACACAGCAGCCACCAGGGGGCAGCAGATGAGCGCGAGAGACTCACTACAGAGTCTCACTTCATGTCTTTTTTGATTTTATTTTTTTTTTTAAATCTAAATGGGATTGAATATTTCTGCACGACTTCCTTACAGTCTGCTCAACATATTCACGCATTTTACTTCCAGATGAAAAAGAAAAAGATTGATAAAATGAATATCAGCATCTCTTTTCTGAACATCTTACTGCTTCATTGTTTATTGTAAATGTGGTTTCTATACGTGGAAACCTTCAGTCCATGAATCATTGTTTGAATTCATCTCGTAACGCAGTAGTGACTGTTGCATTACTTTAAAAAAAAAGATCTGGCTGTTTGTCTGAGACAGTCAGGGACGTCAAATATGAGTGGATTGTCTCTTGATATCACAACTTGCACAGTAAATCCCGGTTTAATTTTCTCACTCGACGACACAAGAACCGGATTCCGAGCTGCGGCGTGTTGGACTCACGAACAGCTGGAGGAACTTGAGGATCCTCTTGTGTGTGAGGATGTAAAGTGCGTTCCCGGTGACGGGGTCGATGACAGGCAGGCGGTGAATTTTGTTCTTGATGAGCGTGTAGACGGCGTCGAAGAGGCTGCGGAACCAAAGCCCAGCGGCGGTTACAAGCTGCAGGCGAAACCCGCCGGCAGATGGACGGCGGCGGCGGCGGCGGCGGCGGCTTCAGGGAAACGTTACCTTGCCTCCGGTGAGATGTTGACCAGGGGCTTGAAGGTTGCTTGCAGATAAACTTCTGCACACAGAGGGAAGGAAGGAACACGTTTATTTTTCATTTCATCGATCTCTCCATCGTGTTGATTCATGACATGTTTCACCACAAAACATCATTTGTATTTTTGAGTTTTTTTTTTTTTTCTTTCTTCAAAGTTTATTCTGCATTAAAACTTGAAAAAGGTACAACATGTCACATTTACCTCTCCACGTCTCAAGCTTGTGTTCCTCCAACTCGTAAATTTGCACCTGAAAAAAAAAACACTCGCCATTTTCTATAAGGTCTGTTTTCAAATCTGCAACTGACGAGTGATTTCAAACAAAATGCAAAAGAATTCTCATGAGAAAATCAATTTGAAACTAAAAAGAGTGAAATCTATTGTTATACTGAAAACTGCTGTAATGCAACTACTTCAGGAAGTAGGTCAGCTCTGTGCCAAGCAGTGTTCTATTCTCAATCAATCCTTTTACGTGCCTGTGTCTACTGATATATGTCTATGAGTTTGATTTCTACATACAGTTTGAATCATTTATTTTAAAACACTTGTTTTAAAAGTAGATAAACATGTTTTACCGAACAATTAGGTCAAACAAGTAATTAATGTAAGTATGAGCAATTTATGTATGATACGTTCTGAGGGTCAAAAAAAATATAAAACTAAACAAAATGTCAGAATTCATGGTCAAACATGGGAAATATTTCCCACTGTGTTTCTGCAACTGGTTATAAACTGTCATTTATTATTAGACTTTCATATTTTATCAGACAAAAAACTAGTTTTCATGTCAATATTTGAAAAGTTTAAAAGCAGGAATGTTATGTTGTGTCCTTATTTATGCAAATTCTCAAAAGCAGTACCGCTTTCAACATATTGAAGAGCATACTAAACCAAGTCTTCTGTTATCGTGAACTCATCAGTTAGTTTGGGAAAAAAATAAGAAATAAACTACTAAAGTGCTGCAAGTTAGAATTAACTTTTGAGGCATTTTCAATGATTAAAGTTGGGAAAACGCCCCCAAAAAAAGCACAAAAAAAATGAGGAAATGTGTAGATTATTCTGACGTAGTAACTGCAAATGCTGTTGTTACAAGGACACGAGCCTCATATTCTTCTACTCATCCCACAAATGCATGTTTGTTATGAAACAGGCACCATGAGGTAGAGAAATACCGTATAACCTAAACTGCAAAAAAAAAAAAAAAACAGACTATTTCCAAATAGTGCCTGATTAAAGCGGGCGTGTGGACCTACCAGAGGAGATTTGTAGTATCTGTGCAGGATGATGATGAAGTCTGTGATTGTCAGCATCCCTGCCAAGAAAACACGTCGAATGTATGAAGAGAAAACAGAAAACAGGCTTTTGTGCAGTCGGATGGATTCGGCGTTAAGCAGGGCGTGGCTCAGAGAACACCCCCCCCACCCCCCCAAAAAACAACGCTGCATTCATTATTCAACACACACGGCTCTGTCTACAACACCACGTTTGTTTTTCAGCCTGCAGAGCCTTTTCTTTTTTCTTTTTTTTTTTTTAAATGAACTCCGGTCAACACAGAGGAGCCGCCACTGTGCTTAATGGTTTATGACAGCTCTAATGACTTCTGCTCAATATAGCATCGCGCTCCACTGGCCATGACCAGCAGCATTAATACAGCAGGTTTCCACTGAGCTCTTCTAGGAAATAACACAGACACACAACAGGGAACCTTTTTTTTTTTTTTTCCCCCCTCCCCTCCCCTCTCGAGAGGAGACGCTCTCGTTTAAAACTGGGATTAAAAAACAAAAACGCACAAGCCAGGATTTCTTCTTCGTGACGGTTCTTGAGGTGTGACTGTTGAGGGAGCATCCGCCCAGAAGGGTCACCACCACCACCACCACCACCACCACCACCACTTTAACACAGCAAATCCAACGCAGCAGCCGCACGGATGTAGTTTTGAGCTTTTACAGTCGCAGTTTTAGGCTTGTACATCCGTACGCCATCATCTGCAATCACGCCGGCGGATTCGTGTCTCCCGCTTCGAGCTTTTCGTGGCGTCGCCGTCCTGCACTTTAGCACTTGTCAACATGGTTTTTGCATTTGAGGTGTGACATTTGGTTCTGCGCTCGTTTTGTTAACTTTTTTTGCACTCGAGTCTGAACTTTTAAAGTCGTGTGTGCGAGCTTTTGCATTCCTGTTGTGGGCTTTTTACAGTCGTGTCTAAACCTGTATGATGGGACTGTTGCAGCCGTTTCATTCTTTTACCGTCATTCCTCAGCCGTTTGGCGTTACATTGTCAAATTCTGACGTCGTGTTGCAGCTTATGCACCCAAGGCTTTTTGGAGTTGTGTGTAGGACTTTTTTTTTTTTAAATCAACTTTTACAGTTGTGTTGCAGCATCTGTGTTCATGTGGTGACTTTTGCTTGCCTGTCACTTTATATCTCAGAGCGTTTTGCAATAAAAAAACTGAGGCCGCTTACCCACAAAGCTTTGTTTCTCGGTGTCCCACAGCGGAGCGGCTCGTACGCCGTTGGCGACCAGAGCGAAAAAAGCTTTCTTAACCTGTCAAGACACACAAAGAAAATGTTATACAAACACTGTAAGACAAAAGCAAAGTCACAAAAACAAGAAGTTTTCTTTTTTTCTTAAAGTAAAAACTTTGTGATTGAAATGATTTTTATTATTCAAAACCCCCAAAACTTTTTTTTTACCCAACAATCTAAGTTTTGGACTGAAAAATCTACATTTTTAAAGAAGTGTTTTCAAAACTTGGATAATTTTTATATCCAAAAACTTGCCGACTCGCGTCTCCACAAATATTTTCGACGTGTTCTTAAAATGTCTTTTATTCAGCGAATTTTCCTTCCCCACTTTAAAGTGCGTTTAGCCTTTGTCAAGTCCTACAGTTCTTTTCATCAAATTGGCTGAGTTGAACAATCTGCAGCTTCTGTTTTTAAAAAAAGATAAAAAGAAAAGGGATCTTAAGTTTGAAGTCTTGCTATGAATCGAATCAAGTAAACCTGTACAACTGAAGCCTTCCTCTTGATAAATCAAAACTCTGAATACGTTTTGTGTCGAGATTAAACCTCTGGACTCCTCGCCTCAGTGGATTTGGGGTTGAAAATCTGCTCATGGAGGTCAGACCGTATTCCTCTGGGATTATTGTTTAACACTTTTATGAGTCTTTAATGAGACACTTCAGACAAAAAGAGCTCCGAGCTGAAATACCTCCGCTTCCGTCTATTAAACTTTAACTTGTGTGTTTGGAATCATTTACCCTCCAGACAACCTCCGAATATGACGGATCGGCCAAAACATTATGACCACCTGCCCAATACTCCAGCAGATCTCCACAGACGCGCCATTTGTATTCAAGTAAACCACTACTACATTTGTTTTCCAGAAAAGAAGTCCCACTTTTTTTTGTTGTCGTTTTGGCCGCTTGTATGACGTACATCTCAAAATATATTGGACGTTATCATCTGTGACCACTAGATGTCACTATATGACCACAGAAAGCTGCTACAGCACAGCAGAAGAATCTCCATTATTGCTGTATTTGACTGAAACGGCAGGAAAAATTTCTCCAAAAACAAAAATGTCCACAGCAGGATTTAAAGTAAAAATAGAAAGAGAGCAGAGAGGGAGAGAAACGTGTGAGGGACTGCAGAAAAGCAGAGAAACTGCTTCCGCTTCAGCGGAAAATCAGAATAACAGATTATTTATAAAGAAGCAGATTTTGAATTAAAAGTAAAAACAAATAGCCCTCGTGGATCTTAACATCCGTTCAGATTTAAGTTGGGAGGGAAGTTTGTGTACTGCAGTATTTTGAGTTCCATGTGTTCTCCAGGTACCGGAATCCTGATCCATCACACCTGAGCCACCAGCTCATTGTTGGGGTTTTGGAGCAGCTCTGGGTAACCCGACAGCTTTTAATCAGCACCGGCAGAATTCCCGCAGCAGTTTGAGCTGCAAAGGCTCATCACTGCCCCACATCCAGAAACCGCTGCAGACCAGGAGACGCTCCGATGGTCAAACTCATTCAACTCCTTAAACTTGTACATTTTTCTGCCTCTAAAATCAACTCAGAGGACAAGATGTTCACTTTGTTTGCCGATAGAGGAGAAAAACCAGTGTTAACCCGTCAGTGGTCATAATGTTGTGGCTGTTCGGTGCATTACGTGGCCACGTGACAAGAAAAGAAAAGGACAATCATCTATGAGGCGATCCAAACCTGGAGCGCCGTGTCGAACACCACCAGCTTGGAGCTGGTGGGGACGATGTCGTAGCACTTGTGAGATTTCATAAAGCGCATGTAGATATCGCTCTCTGGTTCAGCAGCTGGAAGGAGAGAGAAAACCTTTAGAGGAGAGAAGAAATCTCTCACACACACACACACACACACAACATTACGTGAGCGGACCACTTACAGCCACTTTACTGCTCCATCTTACAGATAATTACACTCCGCTTCAAGCATCAACAAGCGGAAAAACACACGCAAACTAGTGCTGGCACAAATTCAATTAGATTTTCCTACACGAGCTGCTACATATGGAAAGTACCCAAAACACAAACATATCTATTATTTATGCTGTAGGAGCGAGACGTACTTGATCAACCGACCAGATTTATAGAAAATGAGGCTACGGCAAGTTATGTTTGAAGTACTAAGTTTATCATTTCATCGTTTGATCTTTTAAAATAAGAGGAAAACATTTACAAAGCCTGCGTTGCGTAGGATGAAGAGGATCCGTTTAAATTTTGAGATGGAATCAGAAATCTGTAGCAACGAACTACATCCTAACAGTAATTAACTTCTTCTTTTATTCATTTTAATGTTCATATATTTAAGGGAGCTGTAATTAACTGTCGAACGTTATCTATGCAGCAGCTAAATAACTCTTTAAATGATTATTGAGGGCTAAAGAATGAGCTTTATTGCACAAATGAATTTAAATGAAAATTCTCAAGAGGAAAAAGAAAAAAAAATGTACAAAAAAAACCAACAATATTTTACATTTAAGTCATTCAAAATGCCTGTTTTGGTGTTTCCCCTCCTATCTGCTTGTCAGCATTGCACATGTTTCTGTGTACAAGTTTTATTTTGAAGCAGAGGTTACAGGATGCGTCATAAATAATGAGAAACCTTAACAATATTGACAGTTTACAACAGATGAGCCTCAATCTCTGCAGACAATAACCCCTAAAAAAATATGTTAGAATAATGTGATCACCGTGAAATGACACAAACTGATTAAATCTAGTGAAAGACACCGAGTGGGAAACTCACCATCGTCATCTAGTTCAAGTTTCTCCAGCATGCCTTCGAATAATCCGTAGACCTGAAACAGAAGACGAGAAGTTGACGCACAAACTTGTTGTGAGCGGCTGAGCAGCGACACGCCGAGTTCCCCCTCAGCGGCCCCGGCCGCAAACGCGCCGCGACCACCCGGAGCGGAGCGGCGCGCGGCGCGCGAGGAACCCCGAGCTGAGCCGCGCGCCACCGGGCCGAGCGAACAAGCCGAGCCGCCGAACGAGCAACGGAACCGAGAGCGCGTGGAGGGAGGCACGGTGTTATGATTATTAGTGTTACAAAGACTGACTCACACCCCCTTCACACGCCCGGAGTGGAACAGTCCTGGTCCATTTGCTGCAGTGTGGAGGGAATCAGCAGCTGCTGCTGCTCCTGGCGCGCGCCGCGCACACACCTGTGCGCGCGCACGTACGCGGCGTCTGCGTGCGTGTGTTAGAGAGTTAATCCCATTGCAGCGAAATCAGCTGGATCCATTGTTTAAGCGGCCAAACTCACCAGACGAAACACGTGCGCGCGCTTGTATGTTTGGGGGTGGGGGTCGGGTGGGTGGGGGGGTTTAAAACCAGGAAGCAGCGCCGAGGGGGACACGCCCCTTTCCCGCAGACCAACCATATTAGGAAATCCCTTTGGTTGCTTAGCAGCAAGAAGCTGGGGATGCCTCACACACACGCACGCACGCACGCACGCACGCACGCACACACACACACACACACACACACACACACACACACACACACACACACACACACACACACACACACACACACACACACACACACACACACACACACACACACCAGAGAAAAACCCTCAATACATTAAAAACAAGGTTCAAGTGGGTCATCAAGGACAACATCAAAACACCGCCTGAATTTGGTGCCGATTGACACTTCCTCCTGATGCCATAAACGCTGAGTCATGCAGAAAAATTTGCACACACATCCATTAAGGTAAAAAAAAAAAAAAAAAGAAGGTGTTGCCGGTTTTCGACATGATTTCCCTCGGCGCCGTAAATTTGCATTCACAACACGCCACTGCAGCAGGACTGAGGGAGAAACGGCCGCATACCTGCTGCTGCAACAGTTCCCCAGTGTCGTCCTGCAAGTGGTGACACAGCGTTTCTATGCCCCGCACCGTCATAAATCTCATCCTGCAGTATCACGGCGCGCCCGGGGTGGCCTGCTTTCCCATCACAGCAGCCACCAGGGGAAGCACGCATACACAAGCCCGTTAAATTAACTGCTCTTGAAATTGGATCTCAAACTGTGAGGCCATGTGGCCAAAGAAGCACGCCTGAAGGATTTCTTTAGGCCTTCCTCTCTGAAGCCGGGCCTATTATTAATGGATACCATCAAGCAAATCGACACACGCAAATCCAAATTTGCATTTGTTTCATGCATTATTCAGACGTCAAACATTATCACAGGACTCTTGGTGTCACATTGCATGAGCCCACAACGGGAAAGTCGTTGCACTAATTTGACCTGCGCGGAAACTAAAAATAGACGCAAACTAAAAATATACCAGTTAGAGCAGTCGGATGGAAAAGTGTTGGCCTACAATTAGTCCACGTTAAAATTGAGAGTGGGTGGAATGAATTGCACACAATCGACCTGGAGGTACTGCATCATACTTAAACCTGCTCGTCGGGCCAAACTCCAAAGAGCGCCTCCTGCAGGTACCGTCAGGGTGCACGGCGAGAAAGAGATTGTATTTTCTTGACGTGCAAACGGGCGACTGAAAGAGAACATGTAACGTGCATGTATCCCTGAAGTGCGCCGACATTAAAATTACTGAGTGGCTGAAAGAAACTGCACTAATCTGACCTGCATTAAACTCGTTGATCTGCTCACGAGTGAAGGAAACTATCAAGATTGTGAGAAGACCGACAGTAAAATAAAAAGTAGCGGTTACTCTGCGGATAGTGTACCTTAAAATCTGTCTGAAGAGTAAAAAGATTTAAGTTAATTTGACCTGCAGGCCACAGCTGATTGAAGCAACAACATGCCAACGTCTGAAGAGACTCATCGAGTCCGGAGTCCAAAGATCTAAAAGAAAATCCCAAATGGTTTTTAAACCAGTGAATCCGCGGCGAGTAGATTTCTTTGTGCCGGTGCAGCCAAATTCAAATAAACTGCTGATTTGTTCAGGATTAAGCACCCGAGCAAATCCAAGAAAAAATGTGATCTCAGGATGGAGTTAAAATGTGTCCGGAAGCAGAAAGAGATTGGACTCGAATGACCTGTCGAAAAAAGGCCAACAAGTGTTTCTTTCCCCCCCAGTTAGGCCTCCTCCAAATTAAGAGAGGTGCTAAGAGAACTTGTAGAAATCTGACCTGCATAAGATGCAGGCAAAGATCTTTCTGCATTAAGTTCTTATAACTGCTGCCGGAGAGCAAATGTCCACATTTAGAAAGAGATTGCACTGGTTTGAAAGGCATGAAGGGAAATAAATAACTAAAACATGAAAAGTCCTTCTGAAACTCTCTTAATTGTTAAAGTGTGTGTGTGTGTGTGTGTGTGTGTGTGTGTGTGTGTGTGTGTGTGTGTGTGTTCACAGATGAGTTACCCATTATGACCCGAAGAAATGAAAAAGTTATCTCACACACACACACACACACACACACACACACACACACACACACACACACACACACACACACACACACACACACACACACACACACACACACACACACACACACACACACACACACACGGCTCCAACTGTTCCTGAAACATCTATTCAAACCACAAACGATTCTCCAAAAGTCACGGCCGTTTGGGTAAACAATCACAGAGCGTCTCTCCTTTCACTCACTTTATCTCATCTCTCCATTTCTTTTTCTTTTTTTTTTTTCTTTCTAAAGCACAGAAGAACTCGGGAGGCAGACCGAGTGTCGTGGTCACAACAGAACTCAAGGCCTCGCCGTGTCTTATCAGGCCCTTTTTTTGCAACTTGCTGCGTCTACAAACTGATTACCGGAGTCTCGAGGACAGGAGGCCGAGGAGCCACTGCACCTTCCGACATCGCAAATTAGATGTGAACTTTCTGTGAGCAAATTATCTTTTAATATGGCCAGATGACGACCCCCACCCCCACCCCCGCCCCCGCCACCCCCCTTCATACTGTAAATATGCCAGATTTAGCACGAGGCTAATTTCCATCCGCCGTCCCACATAAAATCATACAAGGTTACAAATATATAAAAACAATACGGAAAAACAGATATGATACAATAATTCTTCCTAAAAACCTAAAGTGCAAATATTAAAGTGCTTACTCAGCAGTCTGAGAAAGGTAAAGTGTCATTTTTTATTTATTTAAACTGCCTGACAAAACCAGTGGGCCAGTGGTGACGATTAGTAAAAGATTACACTTTAAAAAAAAAAAAGATTTATTAAACTAAATTGAATATAAAGTAACTAGTTAAATAGGAATGTAACTTTTGCATAACTTCACTAGTCTATCAATGAGCTGAAGTTACATCGGCATGCGGGAGGAAGATGTTCTATAATCTGGGTGTTAGCGGACTTTATTAACTGTAAGCAACATTTCAAAAATAACCTTTTGCAAATATCTTCATGGGAAATTCTTCCGGCTGATTCCGGCTGCCGAAGTATTGATTCACCGTCTGTGTGGCCGCAGCCAAACGCTCACGCAGAAAGGACGAGGACCCGTCTTTACATAACCGTTAGTTTGAGCTGCACGGCGAGCATCATGAGGCTGCGTCCTCCTGGAGCTGCGGCTGGAATCTGGGCGTCGGCATCTGACTCAGAATCCAAACAAACCCTCGGCCCGAGAAGTCTTGTGACGGACGCACGCTCCTCTGCTGCGGCCGAGCCGAGGCGTATTGCCGTTTGAAATACGGCGGAAATGCGGAGGGCAGGATTTACGCCCTCCGCCTGGCCACCGGAGCTCAGAGCCAACCGTGAAAACTTGATCCTGTTGACAAGTAGAAAACACTCCAGCAGCGGGGAGATTTGCATTCGTGCCTTTTGCTCAGTGACGACCGAATACGCCCGTATGAGTCAGAGAGAGCCGGCACATGACTCACGGACAGAGGGCGGGCGAGGCCGCGCTCATGCAGCCAGTTATCAGTTCTAATCGCCTACAGGACATCTACAGCCACCAACTATCCTCAAATGCATGTTTTTAAACTGTGTGGGAGTGGTACATCCTCGCACAGGCAAAACATGCAATCCTCTATCCGGGGGGGGGTTCCTCACTGTGAGGCCTGCAGCCCGCACACACTTCACCCCATCAGGAACCGAGAATGCATGAATCCTAAACAATGTCATGCCAACATTTGAAAAACGGCTAAATGGCTCAGACCTCCTAGAAGATGGATGGATGGATCATAATAATAATGCATTTTATTTGTATTGCACTTTACATTAGTAAATCTCAAAGTTCTAGAAACATTCATTTCCTTGACGTTTTTTCCAATTCAAAACTTCCTTTTTTTAAACGAGCATATTCACTTTAAACCATGTCTACTGCAAATGCCTGATTGTTTTAATGCTACAAATGGTATTTGTACTTGTTTTTAACTGCATTTTTAACATTTTGTTTTTGTAAAGTGTCCTTGAGTGTTCTGAAAGGCACTGATAAATAAAATGTATTTCTATTATTATCATTGCTCTGCCGAGTAGACACCACACACCTTGTTTAAGACCATTTACTTAGTGCTACTGCTGTAGGTTTAGGCTGCTGGGAGGCCTTCTGCAGTGCACTCAGCTCATTTCCGCTCATTACCACATGATCAGACAAACCATCACCCCAACACCTTCAGCGTCAGCCCTCTCATCCATCTGCCGCCTCAGACAGCTCCACTCAGACGAATCAGACACTTAACCAGCTACTTATAGAGACGTCTACATTATTAAAGCTTTTTGGTACTACCGACTACGACCATCAATCACCCATGCCGACTGGGTCGCCGCAATCCTTCCAAAACACACTAGTTTTAGAGAATTGACTGCCGTACAGACAGATCAATCGGGTAAAATACTATTTCCTCTCGGTCGTTCGCTTTTTCATACAGACTGCTGGATTTCAGTGCGACGTTTCACCTGCGAATGAGGCCGACATGCAGCGGAGGTGATTGGCTCTTTGCAGCGGAGCTGATGACTCACTTGGTGTGAGGTAGAGTAAGATGGCACGGGGCTCGACGAAGGGATCGGGGGTTTAGTGGAGGGAAGGCTGAGGCGCTGGCCCGTGTCCAGGGGCGTGGAGAGGGAGCGAGTGCGGGCGCTGGGCTCCGCCCGCTCGGGGCTGGGGCCGCCGGCCGGGACCTCCTGGGTGAACACGGGCTGGCTGGACGCCTGCGTGGGCGTGCTGGGCGGCGTGGACAGACCGGAGGCTGCAGAGAGAGAGAGAGAGAGAGAGAGAGAGAGAGAGAGAGAGAGAGAGAGAGAGAGAGAGAGAGAGAGAGATACGAGATGAGTTAGGAGAAATCTCGATTTGTGGGCGGATGGTGGTCTAATGACGTCAGCGATGAAGCTCAGCTGGAACCAATACCGGGACACAAGAGGAACAACAGACCAGGGGAGTTCAGAGTGAAAACACATGCGGGGGTAAAAGATGTCCCGACACGAGGTCAAACAACTAAATTATATCAACAAACTTGAACTTTTAAAAATCTGCAGGAACTCTGAAAAGGTTTTCGAACATGAGATTAACGTTATTCACGAGACAATATTAAACAAGGAAACAAATATCACATAGGAACGAGTTCTTTAACTCTAAAAAATAAGTACTGATTAAGCAGTTTCTTTGGAGAAGGTTTGATTTATTCATTCAGAAATAAAAAAAAAAGAAAAGAAATATATCAATATAGGCACAGTGAAGAACCTACGGTAAAGTTTAATACAGTAATGTAGCCGCAGTGATGTAGAATCTTCAGTGATGAAGAAACACAATACTGTAGAAACGGTGAAGAACTTGCAATGTAGAAAAAAACCACAAAACCAGTATCGTCAGTGGTGAATAACCTATGGTAATGTTCAAATTAAGCAATGTAGACATACTGATAAAGAACTTATGGTAATGTACAAATACAACACTGCAGTCAGTAGGCACAGAGATTAAATCCATGGTAATGTAGGAATACAGTACTGGAGAAACACTGATATAGAACCTGAAGGAATGCAGAAATACATTACTATAGAAACAGTGAAAAACCTATAGTGATGTTGAAATGCAGTACTGGAGAAGCATTGATGAAGAACAAAGGGTGACGTACAAATAATGAAGGTAATGACGAAATACAGCAATGTAGTGACGTAAAACCTGCAGGAGTGTAGGAATAAGTTACGGTAGAAACGGTGAAGAACGTATGGTAATGTGTTGTTTAATGTCACGGAAAACGCTGACTTGACTCGAAAGTACTGTATGCAGTGAGGACTCAAGAGTATTGGTTGGTGAACTGAAGTCGTTCTGGAGATTTTAACAAATACGTGGCAGATCATAACGTCCCCGGCCGGCCGGCAGCTGACGCCTCGTTAAAAAAAAAAAAAAAAAAAAGTCTGAACGAAGTGTAAATTATGCACCATGGTGGTGTTTTTGCTTGTTTTGCTTGATTAGTTCTCCTCTTAGGACCGTGTGGGGACATGATTACAGTCTCGTTTCAACCTGAGCTGATCAGTTAGAAGTGGAAACACCTGCAGAGTCTTTTTTTAAGCCGTCACTTAGAAACCACCACCTGGTTCTTGAGCGTTATCAAGGGGAAAAAAAAACAAAACATGATCTTCATTCACACTTTTAAGTTAGAAACAACCAGTTTGTGATTTAATGGTCTTCATTTTACTCAATATAAATACATATATCTTATCAAAACCATTATGTTATTTGATTTTTTTGACTATTTATGCCTCGATCCAGTCAAATTCTTATATTTCTTGGCATATTTTCATTGATATTGTTCATAATTGATATTATTACTGAAATAAATCTTTCTACACGGTAGAACGTTCGCCCACAAACATGATAACTATGTACGCTGAAAATAGAAAAATCTATTGCAGCGAATGGTGAATAGAAACTCCATCATTTGAACTGTGAAGCAGGAGCATCACTACCGTGTCACCGTCTATCTCACACCTATTTCTGCTCAACCGTTTATAAATCTCTGAAGTTCTTCCCACACTTTCCCACAGCTAAACTACATCTAACTACAGAACTACATACAGTAGATCCATTCTTTATTTAAATAGAACCGCTCCCTATCGTTATCTCTACTGTTTTCCCTGGTATCTAACGACTGCTTATATATAGACCGGCTGATTAACGGCGGTATTTCTTTTCTTGTGAGTTACTGTGTGACAGCTGCTTCCGTCACAGTGGAGGTGAGATCCGCATCAGAACCGGGCCGGTCACGGTGTCGGATTAAAACCACACACACACATCATGTGGCGTCTCCCCCCCCCCCCCCCCCCCCCCCCCCCGGGAGCATGCCGTCTGACATCAGACGTCACTTTGTTACGCACGGCGACATGCGACACTCACGCTGCTCCACCAACCACCACCAACCACCAGCCAGCCGGGACATTTTACTGAGGCCGACAACGAGCGCCGCGGCTCAGATTACAACTCCTCCTCTGGCACAAGGCGCCCCGACGAATGAATGATTACTGTAACTAACGCTGGTGTCACACTGAGGAGTCAGTCAAGTCACTTTATGTTCACTATCAAACTCACCAGTTCTGCAACTTTAAACCCGTTAAACTCACACTCACAAATTCAACACAGCCTCTCCTACAAACACGCCGTGACTAATCTGATAATGCACACTGTGGGATAAAAATGCACAAAGTAAGCCACAAAATGTGAACAAACTCTTTATGAATGAATGATTAAATATAAAAAAGGTGTAAATTATAATTAAATTATTGTTCAAACCTAGAAACCCACAGAGAAATTATTAATCATTCATTCATTATTGAAAGACTGAATAAATTAGAAAGAAATTGAAGAAAAAATATATAAACAAAAGCAAATAAATGAATAAAAAATGGGTTGATTGGAATCAGAAACCAAAAAAAGAATTAATTCAGATCATTTATTACCGAGAATAATTTTACAGTTTTAACATGTGTTTCTACTGAGGTTGAGTTGCATTTTGTTTTGACTGGAAACGGTGAGTCAGATCTGGCAACCCTGGAGAAAACGCAGCTTTCCGTTAACATGCACTAATGTCGATGGCGGATTTATTGCTATGGCTCGTAGAAACGCTACAGCGGGACACTTCAGAATGGTTAATTAAAAATATTGTGTGTCTGAATACGTTAATTAGTTTGGTCGTAAGTTTTTATCTCCCTGTGGGAGTGTCAAAGAGAGTATCCACTACCAGAGGGAGTGGTTATTTCCCCGCATGATGTCACAAAGGGAAATTGTCTGAATCGCCTGTATGAGCACACAAAAAGTGGAGCAAGTGAGGGAGATGGCAGACTTTCTTCACTACTGGGGCTTCAAACGCAGGCACATATTACTTTGATCAAACAATTTGAAAGTAATTATTTTTCTTGATATGGGACGTTTAAAGCTGACATGGTAATCTGAGAATTTGTGACGGTGAGTCCCAAGATAGGGGAATTGCTGCATCAGATCCCAGGAGCAACATCTAAAGCTTCAGTCCAGTTCAGAGCGCAGTTCTAGGAACAGATAAGATACTGCGCAGAACCCCTAAACTCCCAGGACCCCAGTTTGAGGATGATACAGATACCACCTTACACATGGTGAGAATCAGCTCCAAAAGTAGTGAGAAGGATATTTTATTGTCCTCATATAACCTATAAATCACTCTTATTCTTTTTTAGCCTCAGTTTGTTGTATTATGGACAAAAAAAAAAAAACAAGAAGCTGTAACACCAGTACTAAATATGAAGTTTCACAATAAAAGACCCATTAATCCAAACAGAGTGTTTTCGCATAAAACTGCAGCTCAGCATGTGTAGAACAAAACTTCCAAACGTTAAACTGATTCAACGCTGAGAAACATGGACCGTGTAGAAAACCAATCTCAGGTTTCTGTTTTGGGATCACTCAGCAGCTTGTAACACGACTTGTAGTAATTGAAGTCGTTTTTTAATGCTTTCTATGATGACGGGTGGTGAATCGAGGAGATTTTCCTTAAAGGAGGCCGGCGGGGGGGGGGGGGGTCAGGTGGGCTTCAGCCTGTCCGAGCACACTCAACACTATCTCCTGACATTTCGTTGGCGTCCACGTTCCCTCTTTGGCCGCGTCCAGCTTCCGCTGTGTGGCCTTCTTATTTTAGCTCCGCTGTTGTGGCACATTCCTCAGGAGGAGATAACAGCGGGGCCGGGAGCCCCTCGCCCTCCCTGCAGCCCCGCTCAGCCGGAGGGCCAGCGAGGCTCCACCCGGTAACACCGGACATCAAAAGCCAGGCGGGGAAGAGTTTACTGCAGGGAATTAAATCATTTCGTTGGTTTTTTTCCAATCAATAAATGTGATTAAATTGATGTCTTTCTTAACAATCTGTTGTCTGAGAGATGACATGAAATATGCAAATAGAATGTAATAATATAAATTATAAGTTTATTTTTTCCAAAGCCAGCTAAGGATGCTTGAGGTTATTTATTCATTTATTTTACCATTTGGAATCTGCAGTGTAAACATGGGTGTTGAGCACCATTTTAACACTTCTTGAGGATATTTAGTCAGTTGTCGTCGCTATACGTGACTGTGTGTTTACTCCTAGTTTTAAATCAGCAAATATCTCATCGTAAAGCGCTGATTTTAGAAGAAGAAACTAGTTGTTGATGTTTAATTTCTTGAGGGGGGGTGGGGTCAAATTCTTTAAAGTAACTTTGATTAATATCAATATTAAACATCACATTTAAAAAAAATAAATATCTTCAGTATTGCTGCTGAAGATCCATGATACTGATAGAAAATACACAAATTTGAGACCATTTCCATCTTTGCATGAGCTCCTGCAGAAACTAGGGTTGAATATATCTGAAGAAGTTTTCAAACATGACGTTGTGTAAATGTCGCAGAGCAGTTGTGATTAGGAAGTAGGAAGTCTCTCCCCAGTCATGATTTGGCCATTAGATGTGCAGAAGGAGATCCTCAGAGGATCCGATCCTCCCGTTGTAAATATAAAGGAGCAGCTCGTGAAACACTGGGAGATGTAATCAATCACAAATCCAGTGAAATGCAAATTGGATTTATCATGTAAGCTCCAAAACAAAGAGACGCCTCTGTTGATATTTGTTTATTAATTTTAATACTACACATGGTACGTTGTTGTGCACTCACTGAAAAAAACGAATATTTAAATATAATTTTCATTTAATCTTTTTGGTTTACTACAGTATTTATTTGAGAGGAAAACTTTGTTGTTAATTTTCTTTTTTTTCCTTATTTGTTTTCGTACCTTATTTGAAATAAACATTTCAATCAATCAATCAAAAACAGTCAGAATGTATGTGTGTGCTGGGGTGTTCAATAGTATCTTAAATATTTTAAATTGTACATTGTGTTTTTTTTTTATTTTAAATTATTGATATATCTGATTTTATTTTCAATTATTTAAAAATACTGAATTTGTATCATTCTTTAGCATTATTTTGTTAATCAATATGTTATCCTAACATGGATTTTACATTTCTATTCTTTCATTATTATTATTATCATCATCATGGAATATAATAAAAATAATATATAAAAATACTGCCAATAAAAGTAAAACATTCTTTATTCTCTGTTATTATTTGAAAACGATTTTAAATTGCAATAAATAATTACAATAAGAATTAAAATTATGATTACACTATAACTGATTATGAATACCAATAATACTCTTATTGATGTGTTTTTGTAATTTTGCCTTTATTGTTGAATTCCACTTTTCTTTGGAGATCTGAATTAAAACTTGATGCAGATTATTATATATAGATATTTTTTAACTACAAAGAACTTAAATACATATAGCGCGCCGATCATTTTTCTTCATTTTGTTCTGCCCAAGCGCTGCACAAAGTGTTTGCGAGGAGAGCAGAATGACTTCTCACATGTTCATGTCGGCTTCTTAACGCCGTGCTAACGGCTTCAGCTTCCCCGCTGCCGACGTTACGGATCAAACCGGTCAGTTTTTTTTTTGGGCCAGAGGTGTCACCGCGTCGCGTACCACTTTCACGGCAAAAACCCAAACGTCACACAGAGCCGCAAAATGAGCGTACGTCACCGTGTCATGGCCTCACAGTTTGTCAAGCCTCTGCTGGAGACAGTGGAGGAAACAAACAAGAACCAATATGAGAACAAAAAAAAGAAAACCTGGTTTGGGGATTTTAAAGGGGATCACAGGTTTAATGGAATCCAACCCTGGTTGTGACTGTTGTGTCATTCAGTGGCGGAAGTGTGAACGCCGACATCTGAACTCTGGTGAACTCTTGACATCTTGGATGCTAGATTTGTAATGAGACCGGCAACGAGGGAGCTTGATAGAGTCGAGATCAGCAGCTGGGCTGGAAGCTCTGTAGGGGCCTAGTTAGGAGGGAAGGCGGCCAGATCAGTAGTTACATAGGGGTTAAGTGTAATAGGTAGCTAGACATGTGGGTAGGTGGCGAAGTATCATGATAAGTGTCAAGGGGGCAAAGTAAATAGGTAAAACGTGGCAAGGTAACTACAGCAGGGTATGTAGCGCCGCACTAAGTAATAACGGTGCAATATGTAATAATTTAATACATTTTCAACTCAATATGTAATAACGCCGCATTCTGTAATAGCTTGTTATATATTGCAACAGTTATTACAAAATGCGGGTGTGTCGGGCTGCATTATGTAGTAATGGTGTAATATGTAATGTAATAAATGTTCAACTCATTATGTAATAACACAGAATTTTGTAATAATCTGCTGCTTTTTTTAATAAAAGTTGTTGCATTTTGTAATAACTTGTCACGTTTTGCAACAGTAATTACAAAATGTAGTCTTTTTTTTTTAAAGAAAATGTAATAATTATGATAAAAAAATTAAAGAAACTAGTATGATGTTTTATTACTCAGGTGTAAATCAAATGTAACTGTATTCTTTATAATGGAGAATTAGTTCACAAGCGAGAGACAAAAGCTGCACTAATTAATTATTGCCGACACAAACGTTACGGGTGCACTGAAATTTTGCAAGACATAAAACACGTGCAATCTGAATTATGTTATGTAATTATTATATATGATACAAAGCATAAAAACCACAAAAACAGACATCTATTACATTATTACATAATGCGGCTCTACACACCCGCATTTTGTAATAACTGTTGCAATATGCAGCAAGTTATTACAAAATGCGGCAAAGTTTATTACATAATGCGTTCCAGAATTTTATTACAGAATGCGGCGTTATTACATAATGTGTTGAAAATGGATTACACTATTACATATTGCACCGTTATTACATAATGCGGCACTACAGGGTAAGTTGTTTTTGTCGTTGGCTAAAACAGTAGCTGGAGAGGTGATGGGATGGTTAGACATATAGATAATTAGACATATGGATAATTAGACATATAGATGGTTAGACATATATTAGATGATTAGACATATAGATGGTTAGACATATAGATGATTAGACATATAGTAGATGATTAGACATATAGATGTTAGACATATAGATGGTTAGACATATAGATGTTAGACATATAGATGTTAGACATATAGATGATTAGACATATAGTAGATGATTAGACATATAGATGGTTAGACATATAGATGGTTAGACATATAGATGGCTGGATGGGCAAACAGAAAGTAGTGAGGTGGAGAGGTTGGAGGCAAAGTAGGCAGTTAAATGGATCAAAACATCATGATGACATTTCTGATGAAGATGGAAGAAAATATATAAAAAAAAAGTAGGTTGTGAAAACCGACTTTAAGTAAGTAGCAAGGCCATTCCTGGTTGGTCATACGGGTGACCAGAAAGGCCGTCAAGAAATGGTGACGGCTCGATGGACGGACGTAATAAAAGCAGGTGGTGAGGTGGAAAGGTGTGTGGAGACGTAGGTGGCCAATCCAGGACAGTTTGGCTCCACAACATTGCTTGACAATTTGAAAGGTGATCAGATCAGGAGCTGGACGGGCGGCTACGTCTATAACAAGGTCGCTGTTCTAGATCATCAGTTAGGTAGAGCCGAGGCAGGTGGCAAGGTAGGCAGCTCGGTAGGTAATGAAGCCACTCCTGTAGATATGTGGTAAAGACGCTACGTAGTTAAATGGATGACAGGTTGGTTAAATCAGTGGCTTGGTAGGTAACCAGGAGGAATTGTTAACAGCTAGTTCGATAGCTAGACGGAGGGAGGTGGTTGGGTCAGTACCGAGACAGGTTACTATGGTATCTCGTAGGGGCTGGGCAAAAAAATCAATTTATCGGATTTGTAGTTAAAAACGATGTGTTTAGCAAATTCAAGCATTCATTGTTGAATGACGGAGCCTCATTCACTTTTTATTTATACGTATTTTAACTCTGAGCGTTAAATCACAGCGTTAAAGTTGCACTTTCGACAATATATCTGACATCTGTAGTCATTTTTAATTGCATTCAGGAAAAAAAACATCGAATTGATACTCAAATTTGTGTTAGACAAAGTATCTAGGTAGGCCGATAAATAGATGATAAGATAGTTTGGCAAGGTTTCTAGACAGATGGCAATATAGCGAGACACATAGCTAAGTAGGTTGGTAGGTAACTAGGTGACGGAGTAACTAGATAGGTGGCGAGGTACGTAGCAAAGTATCTCGGTGGGAGGATGACTCCAGATAGTGATGGTGGCAATAATGCTTGGCAGTTTGAGAGGTGGCTCCATCAGTTGGTGTTTTGAACCAATTTATTAAAAAACTGGCACTCTAATGATGACATTTAACACAAACGGGACGTACGTGAGACATAAAATGTGCCGTTGGACAAAGGAGAAGGACGTAACGCAGCACGCGAGCGGCGCAGCAGCTCACCGGACAGGCAGGACGCCTCGGACTGGTGCCTCCCTCCTAACCCATCCTGCTCCTTCCGTTTCTTGCTCCTCCTCAGGCTGCCAAACCTCTTCATGGAAGGCAGCGGGTCGCGGGCTCCGAGCTAAATATGACCATGACCACCGGCATCACGGAGAGAAGCGCGACAGCTGGAGAACGCTCAGTCCACACGCCGGATTACGCGGCGGCGTCGGAGAGGATTCCCAGCGGGTGGAAGTTGATGGATTCGCCCTCTCGGGGAGGAGCCGGCCCCCTGAAAGCTGATAGAGGCGAGTCTTTGGACGAGGAGCGGATGTGTGAGATGACTTCTCTCAGATTTCCTGAATTTCTGAACGCGGCTCTTGAGTTTGAAGAGGAAAATGACAGTAGGCATGTGCACATCCAGAAGGAAAACGCCCCAGCTGAAGGAAGGAGGCAGAGCGCAGCGGATCAAACAGGGGCCGGGAAATCCCGAGAGCTCCGGCGGAGAAACTTCCCTCCTTATTCGGGATGCGGACGGCGGCTTCCTCCTCCTCCTCCACGCTGAGCCGGTGCAGCAGACTGTCAGGTGCAGCTGCGGGAGGCGTCGCTTTTATTTTAGCAGCATGTCAGCAGCTTCAGGAGGAGGCCGGGCCAGCCGGGGAGACGTCTGTGATTGGCTGGACACTGTCGGAGACACCCCGTCCCACCCCCCCCTCCCCTCTTAAACACAGAGACAAACCAGCGCAGGAACATCTGCTTCACCTCGTCCTCAACACAATCACTGATTAAAAAAAATAAAAAATAAAAAATGTGATGAGAATTCCTCTGCATTGATACAGACAGTAAAAGTTGCTGAGTTGTAATTCGCTCAGCCGGCTATCTGTAACTCTGGGGGGGCTTGACCTTTAAGCCTCGGAGGACCACGGGGGGGTTGGGTGGGGGGGGGGGGGGGGGGGGGGGGGGGGCATCCCATGTTCTGTCAGCTGATCAGAAAGCTAGTCCCACACTGTCTCAATTAACATATTATGCAAGTGTTCCCACTCAGATTGGAGCGAAATTAATTTTATTCCATCAGTTGTTCTCGGTTTCATTTTCAATGTATAAAACTTCATAAGCTTTATGAAATCTAAGTTTTTCTGTGAGTTGTTCCATTTAAAAAAATAAATTACTAAACTTGTGATTAACTATTTCAATGGTACATCCGAAGCGTCGAGTGTAAAATGTCCTACTGTCAGGTGGTTAACCAGTAATATTTTCAGGTTTTTCTTGATATCAAACTGAATATTTTCAGTTTGTGAACTGTTAGTAGATATAAAATAAGAAGGTTCACATCAGATCGGCTCTTAGAAACATTGTTAGACGGTTTCCCGACAAGAATAAGTGAAACTACTCATTTATGACAGCACTAGTTAAGCTTTAATATGCTAATGTTGTGGTTGTGTAAAAAAACGTTTCTATGAGTTCATATCCATGAAGATCAAGAAGAAGAAGAAGAAAAAAAACCCTCCTCTCCTTGTAAGGCTCGACTTTTATGAATTAAGAAAGGCAGAAATGTCCAGTTCTTTTATTTACTGACAACATACAGTCATCGCAGTAGCAACGGAGAGAGTTAGGAGAGGGGAAGAAAAAAAAAAAAGAAAGAGGAAAGGTTGTGTGAGGAGCTGCTGGGAGTCGGGTCACTTCCAGATAAGGTTATGAACGGCTGCCTTCAGCAGCGAGAGACTGACAGTGTGCAGGCAACGGGGGAAAACACATATTTAGACCTGCAAGGCAACAAGGCCACATTCTGCTCATAGTTTCGGGGCACAGAGATAGAAGCAAACACCTCGCGTCAACACAAACACGCATCAACGCACATCAGCGCGCTGAAAAAAAAATGACAGAAATACTTGAGTTTGAATGCCGAGGTGATTAAACTTACAACAGCTTCATTCCCACGAGTGTCAAAGTCAAATGAAGATTTAAGCGTCAGCACACTCTGGTGGTGGGACTGAGACATTTACAAAGACGTCTCCGCGTGAAATAAATCCTCCACATATATACTGGAGAGCTATTACTATTCATATTTCTGCTTGAGGAAAGCTCCACAGAGCTTCACATTGTTCCCCCCCACACTAAAACTTGTAATCCGTAATTCAAGATTAAATATCAGATTATTATAACATTAAACCTGCAGGAGAAGGACATAAAAACCAAAAGTATGTGAACATGCATTAAAAAGAAGGACTGTGAGATTAATGTGGCGCTTTATGTGTTCAGATCCACGATCTGCGGTCAGATTACACCGGCTGGACACAGACGACTCAGTTTAATCCGAAGAAACAACTTTAAAAAAAAAAAAAAAATGTAAAAGGAATTTCTCTTGCGTTCATTTAATATTTCAAAGTATTTCCAAGCACAAATGGAGTTTAAGGTCTGTTTTGATGAGTTTGCAAAAATGTACCTGCGGGCGCCACCTGGAGTTCATGTGCTTGAAATCAAGACATTTTATTATTTACATTTTTCTATTGTATTTATTTATTTATTTATTTATTTATTTATTTATTCAGTCAGATTTAATCTTTTAGTCTCTTCTTTTCAGTTTAGTTGTTACTCCTTATTCTTAAACATTTACTTATTAACTTCTACCTGCTTTTTTTTCCCTGTTTTAATTTATTCTAATTTAGTTTGTCAATTATTTGCCATCAGCTGAGTTCAAAAAAAGGTGTTTTTTTCGTCTTTCAAGGAGTATTAGTTACAACATTCTACAGTCATTACCTGTGACGTGAGGGAGGAATGCTTGATGGGTTTAAATCTTTTTTTTTTTAAATATGTAAAACATTTTGTGCAACTTTTTTTTTTTTTCTCATGCAAAAAGTAGTATATAAACTATATATAAAGTATATAAAACATAAAGCTTGTGGGCCAAAACGGGCCACCAAGAGGCTCCGATCTGACCAAGCCACCAAGACCATTGTAAAAAAAACTTAAAAAATAAATTTATATATAAAAAAAAGATATATATATAAAATTTGTTAAGGTTAGCAGATACAACACTCAGCGTTGAACTGAGATATCCGTCATGCTGCCATGAAAGATAGCAAACTAGCATTAGCCTCATTGTCAGTTTGTAAAAAAAAAAAACACCCATAATGCAACAGTAATAGGAGACTTTTTTTTTTTTTTTTTTGGACAATTCACTGTATTTTGCATCATTAAAATTAACTTCAAGTTGAGATTGTAGTCATTTGATGCCGTATTGGTTTGGTTTTGAAAAGATATATACATTTTCATCACGTACACTTAAAACTTAAAGGTAAATCTTAACATGGAACTATTTTTCCAGTCCGGAGTGTCTCGCTCCGTTAAACAGCGTCCCCAGAGGAAACAGTCCGACCGGTGAGGTTTGTTCCGCCGCCGCCATGCTGACCTCTCACACGAATGGCCGCCGGTCCGGTTCCGAGCCACAAACACACGACTCACGCTTTTTCATCCGTTTGATGCTGCTTCCAGCTCCTCCGTCTCCATGTACGACCGGCCTGTTCTTCCCTGTTACACAATAATCAACCACCCAAACACATGGGGACGGAGGAGCTGGAAAAAAAACGACAAAAAACCCCCCCAAAAAAACAGGCCGTTCTGTCTGGAATTCATAAAAAAAAGGAGGCCTTGTTCTTGTTCTGTCTCATTTCCACGTATTTATGTTATTAGAGGAGTTTTAATGGGCGCTGGCGGAGGTCGTGTGGCTTGTGGGAGGCCAGGCTCGTAACGTAACCTGCGGTCAGGCACAAATGAACATTTGATCCTTTTTTGAAAAACTCCAGTGGCTGGAACCAGATTGTTGTCTGGAGAGTGGGATCAGGTTGTTCTTTCTTTCTTTCTAATTCACATGAAGGAGATAAAAACCAGGGGGCCATGCTATCTCACTCTTCAGCACTTTTTTCAGCATTTTCAATGTTTCTTTACTTTGTTACTGTGACGACTGTCGGGACCATCCAGAGCTCCTCCAACCCGGGAGGTTGAGACGAGCATGGGCCTTTCTACCTCATAACATTGGTTTGGAGCTGCAATATTTAACCTTTTAAATACGCGTCACATGTCTGAAGTTTCATGACTCCAAATTAGAACATTGGACGAGTTCATTTCGTGGTTTTGTCTTGAATATTTAGTTGTTTCAGCCTCTATGTTTACTATTTTTTCTGATCCTTGAAGTGATTTACTCAAGCTAAGGAGCTCCACCGTTTTCCAAGAGAGTATTTAGTGAATGTAATAGATTACAATAGAGAGACAAACCGCTGTTAGGAAATAACAACTGTGATTAACAAAGAATTAAAAACGAGACGTACATAAGGAAAGTACTAATTTAGATGTGTGCATGAAAGCTATTAGAATAGTAATACTTCTATTACTACTACTAACAGTCTCAATAAATCAACAATGATTTCCGGCACCACACGTGCAGTTCGATTGACGGAGTCGTCACCGACTATACGCTTCGAAATCTTTTCTCTTTGTAACAAAGCATCAGGATTCGCCCGTCGCCATTCTCCTCCATTCATCCCCGAATCCAGAAAGACTCGACCCGACGTCACTCTTACCTCTCCGGCTTCTGGAGAAGAGTTTGATGCTTCCGGATGTGGAGCCGGACGCCGAGCGAAAGAGCCCGCCGAGGCTGAGGCGTCGGGGGGACTTGGGCGATGAGCTCTGGAGGGCTGGGTAGGGGAAGAAGGATCTGGGCGACCCCGAGCCGGGTTTTATTTGCACCGGAGCGGAGTGAGAGTGCAGAGCGGCGACGGCCGGACTCCTCGCCGTCGCCCCCTTGGCGGGACTGGCTGAGCGGATGAGGCGTTCTCCCTGAGGGACAACATGGAGGCGGCTGTAAACCGGCTTCGAGATGCACAATGACTTATTCTACACTCACACCACTCTACAGAAATTCAGAAACTGTACAACACAGTCGGACTTTTATTCTATATTTCTGACACACTGCAGAATTCTGACACATTCTTAAAAACTCTAAAATGGTTGGTGACGGCGAGCGAAGAGCAGCGAGAAGACCAAGCGAAGCGAAGCCGAAAGCAGATCAGAGAATAATTGCGAAAGAGAGATTGAGTGGGAGGAGCGACTCCTCTGGTCACTTCTGCTTCTTTCCACATTTAACAACCGTTAACGACGCCTCATAAAGCTGCGGCGTGAGAATGACTTAGTGCAGAGCGCAATTATATGAGAATGCCTCATAAAAGTTTCTAAAACAAAACAACAAAAGTGATTTATTGGAGGTTTATTCGGGGCTCTGTGGGAGAAACGCACGCGAGTTTTCCCCCCCCCGATACAAACATGGGAGTTTTAATATTTAATGTGACTCAAGAAAATAGGAATTATGACCAATAACAGACTTGGATGACAAAAGAGCTGCGTGTGAAGGAAACAATTTAATGTGATATAACGGAGTGATCGAGTAATGCAAGTGTATTGTAATAAGTGTATTGATCTCGACTGCAACCAGGGTGGGAAATGGAGTTTTTTTCCCTTTTACTCATGTATTTGTTTATTAAAAACTCCCGATCAACAGACAGATAAATGTCAAAGCTTTCTGGCAACCCGTAGCCATCGTATGCCTTTAAACTGTTTTATTACAAAAATAAATCTAAGGCTAAGAATTAAAAATCTGTTTCAGTCTAATTTCATAAAACTTCCAGTGTGACTGATGAAAACACATTTAATTCAACAGCAGAGTCAATCTGTGTAAATACTATAAAAACATGTCAACAAAGGACAATTTAAGTTTCTTTATAATTTTAAAAATCCATTAACTTAAAGTCAAATATATAAAGAGGTTATAAATGATAAGAACTCAGGTTGTTCTCAGGAGGACCGAGTTCCTTCGAGCCCGTAGAAACTTTAGTAACTAATTCCATTGTGATCGGCGGGAGTGTTTACTGCAAACAGTCAAATGTAACCAGACTGTTTTAGGAGACACATGCCTGCATGATAATTACCGACAACACGGTTTGGAGATTAAAACCCACACCGGACCCCCCACCCCCCCCCCCATCCCGAAGAGAAGAGAGGCTGTGAACCTTTTCAAACATCCCAGACAGCGGAGGACACGCCCACTCCCACAGTAACAGAAACCATAAAAACAAAAACAAAAAGCCTAAGGCTTCATTTTATTATGTATTTTTCAATAAATAAATCTAAGCTTGGACCACTCAAGCCTCCGGCGTGACCTCGGGTGTCTGAGGGTCCCCGGCCCCAGCTTGAGAAGCCACCGCCGTAGGAAACACCGATGGTGAAATAATAAAAAAAAAAACAACAACAACCCAGCAGTGAGGCGTTCAGGCTGGTGGTTGCAGACGGCTGGCGCTGCGCCTCCACAAGCCACATTTCTGCGTGAGCCAATCCCGCCACAGCAAGAAGGGAGTGCGAGCACACGCCCATCGGCTCTGTTTGCCAACAAATCTCCGTCCCTCATTGTGCAAGAGCCTGTCAAGGCAAGAGAAGCCGCGGCGGGGATCGTCCCCGAGCAGGAAAACAACAGGCGCTGCAGGTTTTTCAGACCCGTGCAGCTCCGCAGCCAAAATCTACCTCCAAGGCACCATTTTCCAAACATCCTGGTTTGCTTCTCAACTTTTGAGCTTTACTGGGGGGTGGGGGTGGGGGGGGGGGGGGGGGGGGGGGTTGCACATTCTACCTGAGGTTAATATCCATTTCTACACCAGGAGTCTGCAACTAATGTGGCTGTTCAATTATTCTGTGTTAAATAATAATAATAATAAACTTTTTATCTAAAACAAAAACATGTTAAAAAGCAATAAATATTAAAGAAAATAGTCAAATACTGAAGAGTCAAAGCTGCCCCAACATGAAGGTGAAACTGCTAAAATGGCAAAGAATTGTTAAAAGGACAAAAGTAACTTTGTAAAAAGAGCTAAAACAGCTTAAATCCAGGTTATAAGTAAAAATTGGCAAAAAAATTGCTAAAATTGCAAGGAACACTTAAGATAGACAAAAGGATAATA
Source organism: Lipophrys pholis (assembly GCF_963383615.2). Classification (NCBI taxonomy): domain Eukaryota; kingdom Metazoa; phylum Chordata; class Actinopteri; order Blenniiformes; family Blenniidae; genus Lipophrys; species Lipophrys pholis. Next base: position 52,392,648 of record NC_137635.1, read on the forward strand.
CAGCGGCTAAAACTGCTCAAAAAAGTGTGAAAATTGTTTAAAAAAAAGCCAAAATAACTGGGTAAAACGGCTAAAACATCTTAAACCACCGGAAAAGGTGAAAATCAAAAAAACTGCAAAAATCCCAAAAATTGCAAAAAAAACTAAAGAAAACAATGCGAAAAGGATGAACTAGTGGCTAAAAATGCTGAAAATGGGCTAAAGTACTTAGAGTATATATAATTGCAGTAGGCTGCTGAATGAGCAGGAGTTCCGGGTTGCTTGGAAACAAGGGGGCGGGGCTTAACCATTACAGCCAAGCATTCCTATTGGGTGCAGGCTGAGGACACGCCCCCCCCCCCCCCCCCCCACAAGTGCAGGAAGAGTCATCAGACAGATTTTATTATTCCACGGGGTCTTTAATTGGAGTCAAACAGAAAGAATTTGCTCCAGTAACATATTAATGTTCATCTTAATCACGCTGACGTTTTCTGTTATTTCATCCATGGTTTGTGTAAAATTAAAAGGAGAATGAAATTAAAAAAAGAAAAAAAAATCCTGATTTGATGATAGAAATGAACAAAGCATGTGTATTTCCTTGCCTGCAGCTTCCAGTGACGCTCAGTTATCAGCCGTGCTCACATGAATCACAGCAGACAGAAGAGGAAGAGGCTGCTTGCTTTGAAAAAAAATAAAAAATAAAAAAATACATTTCCCGTCCGAGATCTGCACGAAGAACCGTGGGCGCCATGTTACTGCGAGCCAGCGAGCGTGAGCTGGACCGCCAGTAATATTCTGTCTGAGCTAAGCAGAACCGAGCAGAACCAAGCAGAACCGAGCAGAACCGAGAAGAACCGAGCAGAACCACATCAGATCCTGTATGTGTGAGAAATTTACCGTCTGGGAGGCGTTTTTGGTCGAGCTGCTCGTCTCCGACACCTGAGGGACCGCGAAGCCGCCGAAGTCCTGCACACCAGAGGAGAGCTGGGTTAATAACGTAATCCCACTACTTTTAGCCTTAATTACATAGTAACTAAACTCTAAACTCCTGTTAACGCTCTCATAAACTGTTATGATCAGTGTTGAGAATAACGAGGTTAGAGTATCTCAGACCTCCTCACACCAACATGAAAGATTACCCAGTGTAAATATGAGGTCGTTCTTCCAAAAAGGCCAGATTATAGAGCATCTTCCTGTAACATCCAGATTATAGAGCATCTCCCTGTAATATCCAGATTATAGAGCATCTCCCTCCTATTAACTAATGCAACTGACATCCAGATTATAGAGCATCTCCCTGTAACATCCAGATTATAGAGCATCTCCCTCCTATTAACTAATGTAACTAACATCCAGATTATAGAGCATCTTCCTGTAACATCCAGATTATAGAGCATCTCTCTCCTATTAACTAATGTAACTAACATCCAGATTATAGAGCATCTCCCTGTAACATCCAGATTATAGAGCATCACCCTCCTATGAACTACTGTAACTAACATCCAGATTATAGAGCATCCCCCTGTAACATCCAGATTATAGAGCATCACCCTCCTATTAACTAATGTAACTAACATCCAGATTGTAGAGCATCTCCCGGTAACATCCAGATTATAGCGCATCTTCCTCCTCTAACATCCAGATTATAGAGTATCTTCCTCCTCTAACATCCAGATTATAGCGCATCTTCCTCCTCTAACATCCAGATTATAGAGTATCTTCCTCCTCTAACATCCAGATTATAGAGTATCTTCCTCCTCTAACATCCAGATTATAGCGCATCTTCCTCCTCTAACATCCAGATTATAGCGCATCTTCCTCCTCTAACATCCAGATTATAAAGTACCTTCCTCCTCTAACATCCAGATTGTAGAGCATCTCTCCATAGTCTGACCCATACAGTGCTAGCAGCTCAGCTAATAATAATCCAGATAGTCAGAATTAGAAACTCCTTCCTTTAAATAAATAGTAACTGTGGTCAACAAGTATGTTTCAGTGACTTGCGCCACACTGAACATATGAAGCCGACTTCACACTGAACAAAACTACACGTCGTAGCATGTTAACGATGTTTATTGAGGCTCCAGATTAAATTTTTTATTTATTTTTTTAAATGACCTTCCCTCCAGCTGCTGCCTCCTCTTCACAGGTAAGCATGTGTCCTCGTGGAGGAAGCTTCCTCATACCGACATTCCTGAGAGGCCGGAGCGAAGGGCAGCCCAGACATGAACGTAAACAGCGGTGATCTTCAAGATGTTCAGATTTTCTAAGCTCCTCTGGAAGGTCACACTGAGGTGGAAGGCTCGGGCATTTCACAGGAAAGTGAAAACCAGGTTGGTTTTTTTTCCGAGGTGCACCTGAACACACCGTGAAAACTTCACATCGTGATGGAAGACGTTTGTAAGATGTAATTTACGCATGTTGATAACTCTAAACTGAGTTTCAGGTTTGCGGTCCGCCAGTGTGGCATTGAGGTGCAGTGATTTGCAGCGTCGCCTCACGGCCAGAGTACGCTAGTTTGATTCTGGGACAGCTCTTCTTCATTGTGGACTTGTTCAGTTATTTTGTGACACTAAAAATCTTTATTCTGAATTTGAAATAGTTTTCATAATTCATTTGAATTACATGTATCTATAATTGTAGGTTTTTTCCATTTAAAAACTTACATTAATAAGATTTTTTTCTTACTGTTTTTATGTGTTAAAAATAAATGTCATGTTTTTGTATAGACGTGACGTCACTACATATAAAAATATATATATTTAATTAAATTGTTAACCATGTAAACATCTATATTGTTTTTAACACGTTTATAAAAGTGAAGTAATAAAATTATTTTTCTTATTTTTATTTTTTTTTAGAAAAAAGGTGGTCGGAAGTGCACAGACAGCTGCCAGTCGTGCACGCGCCTCGTAACAGAAATAACCAAAAAAGTAAAGTTTCGGAGCGAATTTTTAAGAATTAATGGAGTATCTGCGTGTGTGGCGGAGGTGTGGATGTGCTGGCCGAGTGACAGCAGACCGACTCACGGGCAGGTTGATCCGCAGACTTCTCCTCCTCCTCCCGGGCTTCTTGCAGCGCTTCTCGCTCGCCTCCGTCACGGTACTTCCCATGACTCCCCCAGGGACACCGAGGCGCCTCGAAGCGCTCACAACCTGCAGTCCTGCTCCCCGTCAGACCCCCCGGGGACTCCGCACGAAGCCTCCGAACTGCTGCCTCCTCCACCAGGAAGTGGCTCGGCCGTGCGCAGCGGGAGACTGGATCACATGTTCGAGTCCGCGTTGACGCGCCTTGTTTACAGGTGTGACGACGCGATCCGTCGGCCGTGCAGATCGGTGCCTCCTCCTCATGGTTTAACCCTTCACGGACCGCGCGGCAGAACACGTGACACAGCAGGAAGTTTACTCCTCCTATTAGGTCATCATTAAGTGACAGAAGTAAACATTTAATTAATTCGTTCATTTAATTAATCTGGATATAAACTGACGTATCAATTAGGAGGAGGAAGATGCTCTACAATCTGGTGTTTGTGGAGGAAGATGCTCTATAATCTGGATGTTAGAGGAGGAAGATATTCTATAATTTATATGGACGTTATTAGAAGGAAGATGCTCTATAATCTGGATGTTAGTGGGAGGAAAATGCTCTTTAATCTGGATGTTAGGGGAGGAAAATGCTCTTTAGTCTGGATGTTAGTGGGAGGAAAATGCTCTTTAATCTGGATATTAGGGGAGGAAAATGCTCTTTAATCTGGATATTAGGGGAGGAAAATGCTCTTTAATCTGGATATTAGGGGAGGAAAATGCTCTTTAATCTGGATGTTAGTGGGAGGAAAATGCTCTTTAATCTGGATATTAGGGGAGGAAAATGCTCTTTAATCTGGATGTCTATGCTTTTTGCAACGGTGATAATAAAAGAACAAACAGAAAATTGCTCTTTTCTTCGTTCATCTTTGATACTTTTGTGAATCCTCACATTCATCCTGGGACCCGATCACCTGAAACACCCCAGGATGAGACTCCCCGGGGCAGATGTGGGGTAATTCTAGGTTCACTTCAGCCGGATTTAGTTGGATTTGTGATGCACGTTTTATCAGAGATCCAAAAATCCATGTTAGCGGCACACTGGAGGTCAGCAGAGGCCTGCGGGCAGCTGGTCGGTTTCTATTCCTCCACACTTAACGTTATTAGCTACAGTTAGAAAATAACCCAAAACTGAAAATGTTAGAAAATATTACATTTTTAATTATTTTTTAACGGCGCTGCTGCAACGTCGGGTTTTATAAGGAAATGAAGTTTCCAGGTTGTGATGAACGTTGTGGGACTGGTGCTGTGCATCCAGAGTAACTTCCTGTTTTTAAATCATCCTCCTACGCAGTTTTTCAACCTGGTTTATTGAAAAATGGGGCCCGGAGACATGAACTGTGCCTCATATTTTCTCCCACCGACTTTAAAATTCTGAAAATCATGGACACTCCAGAAGTCTTCGTGCACAAAACTGTAGGTTATAGTTTTGGGAGAATATTCTGTGTGACTATTTGGGTGTTTTTTTTTGATCGTATATATACTGCAGCACTGATGTCGAACTTTTTACAGTGTGGACTGAGGAAATATAGTCAATTCTAAATATGAATTACATTTTTGATACAACTTGCAGTAGAAAATAAAGTTTTTACTCATTTCGTTACCGCGTGATATTTTGATTTGTCCATTTTTGAGGTCATATCGGTCAATAACGACAGAAATATTCAAAATATTGAATGTACGACCTATGATCCCGAAAATACGGTATTTCTGTGCGAGTCTAAAAACTTCCCAACAACTTGTTAACATGTAAAATAGTTTATTTTTGTAAATGTTTCTAAATTCAGTTCCACAAACTCCAAACCTCATAATCTGTACACTTCAAAAGGCATTTTCCAAAAAAAAAGAAAGAAAAAAAAGAAAAAAAAAAAGAAAAAGAAACTCCGACTACTTTACACGACCAAGAAAATGTAGCACAAACACGCTGGCAGGATGGAGAAATATCGTACAAGAGAAGAAAAATATCCAGGAAACAATTTTGTTACAACCATTCATTGAGAAAATATATACAATTGAGTCTTGGGAAAGTTAAAAAAATACATGCCATATACATTACAAGTTCTAAGACTGTCTCCAAAACTTTACAGTCCACTTGAAATTGTGCACGCAAAAAACTCTTCTGTCTCTACGCATGTGACTCGTGAAGTGTCAGTATAAGAAATATTTCTGATTACCACTTTGTTTAAAAAAAAAAAAAAAAAAAAGAAAAAAGAAAATTGTCTCTGCTGACTTTTTCAACATTATTTTCACCATTAAAAGAAAAACGAAAAAGAAAGAAGCAGTTAAATACGCATTTTGTGATAAAAAGTTAAAAAGTTGCTTTTGGGTTTTAAAACCTAATTCACAGTTTTCTTTAAAAATCAAACCTGATTAACAGCGTTTTACTTTTTTTTTTTTTTTTTGTTTTGTTTTTCTTCTTTTTTTTATTTATTTATTTTTTTTCCATTCTGTAACTCGTTAGTCAACAAAAATATTCGTTTTGTTTTCCCGAAGTGGTCAAAGCATGTGTAAGTCACAAAAACACTACGCTACAATACCTTACTTTAATACAACAAAAATACTTTGTGAATTATTGTGGTTATATTACAAATTCTGTACAGGATAATCATAATATATACTCTCAAAAAACGGAAGGAACTTCCATCTTAAATAAATTTCAAAGACAAACGGAACAAAAAAGAAAAGAAAAGGAGTTTAAAAACAGCCAAACATCGAGAAGGTTAAGGTAGTATTTGGTCGGTTATTCCTATAGTTTTCTTTATGTACAGTTTGTACAAAAGTAACAGCATGTCTTCTTCGATCTTCAAAAACAATATCAATCTAGCCTTCTTTGACTCAAATCTCATCATTTTGAGAATAAATTCATTCACTCAGTAATAAATACAAAACCTCTCCAATTCCACACAAATCACATGACAGAGACCGAGCATAAAACTGACTCATGGAATCAAGTATTTCAAAGGTTTTCGGGTGTGTACGTCTTTTTTTTTTCTTCTTTTTTTTCTCCATTATCTTGTGTGTGTGTGTGTGTGTGTGTATTTTCTTTTTTTTTTTTCTTCTTTTTTTCATTTTTTTTTTTTTTTTTTAGTGCAAGTTAATATTCCCTTCGCGGTTTTTCGTTGCTGTACATTCCTCATTCAGTGATGTCTACATTTAGTCATACGGTACACGAACAGTATGAAACAAAAGGGCCTGCCCTTAGTAAGCAATAAGGCTGCACCCCGCACAGTGCTTTCTCTCTCTCTGACACACACACACACACGCACACACACACACAGACACACACACACAGACACACACACACACACACACACACACACACACGTATGGCACGAGTCACTTCCTGCTACTGTGTTCACGTTTCCCTTCCACCAAGCTTCGTTTTTTTTTTTTTTGGGGGAAAAAAAAAAAAAAAAAAGAAGAAAAGATCTTGAGCTCCCCCGTCGTCGCCTTGGTTCTCTCTCTCGCCGAACGGCGCCGGGGTTCAGTTGATCCACTTCCGGCACTCGGTGGTGCCGCAGTGACACGCCAGCCTGTGCCGCTCGTCCACCGCGTCGAACTGATAGTCGAAGCAGAGCTGAGGAAGCGCGCAGGAAGAAGAAGTCAAAGTTTACCTTCTCTACCCGAGGGGGGGGGGGGAAGTCAGAAGAACTTTAATGGATTAAAAGTTAAATAAACATTTAATTATACAAGTCAGTCATAGACAATAAAAGCTGATAAAGTGTTTTAAGAACAGACCTAAAACAGACTCGGACGAATTATTTATTCTTTAATTGACTAATGTTCCTTATTGCCTCGACTCACTGTGGTGAATATATATAAAATAAAACAATTAGAAATTGGTCAAAATCAACTAAACTAGTCAAGAAAGTGCTACAGAATGTGTGAAAAGTGCTAAACAAATAAAATTTCATATCAACTAACGCTAACCAACCAATCAGGCCTGTAATACCACGTTTTACCACCAGGTGGTGAAGTGCTTTTTTTGTCCCGTTGACACAACATTTCAAGTGAAAATTGTTTTTTGTGTTGTATTTTTTTCACGTTGGTCTTGGTGAGCATGTGCAGGAGCAGCATCCCCTCCAAGGCTGAGCGTTTTCAAAAAGTTGTAATTCCCCGTTTTCCACGGAGACGCAGCGTTTTCATAAAGTTAAACGTTGGGTGCCGATTTCAGTGTAAAAACACCCACAAAAAGCAATAAAAGTTTTCTGTTTTCACTTTGTGTAAACGGAGCCATAAACTCTGTTCTGCTCCTCATACCTGAAGATCAGAAGGTGCAGTTTTCAGGTGAATGGCGCCCCCCAGAGGCCAAACAATAAATCAGACTCGGATGAAAGTTTCTCTGCAATTTTGTTCATTAATTAATTTATGGAACTGAATGCTGGGGATTATCGTGGGAGAGTTACGGAAAGTAAATGTGAAGCAAAGAAAGAACTAAAAATGCAAAACATCGGAGGTGATGTGTCGTAAAGTGAACGCTCGCGGGAAAAAGACAAGATTCTGGAAAGACTATAGGACCTCAGAAAATATCTAATAAGCCGGTTGAGGAAACTCTGATCTATGAGCTGATCTAGTCCTCCTATATGAACGTCGTCAGAAAGGAAAAGTTTTCATTCTCCTATTAACAAAAAGATCAAACATGGACAGTAAATATATTGTTAAAGAATCTCCTCCAGTGTTTTATCGACACATTTGGCTTCGTCTCTCTATAAATCTCACACGGCGACACTCACCTCCTCTCCTTTGTCGATGCGGCGAACGCAGCTGATGATGATTTTGTACCCTCGTTCAAACGTGACCACCTCGGCAACACAGTTAGGGGCACAAGAGTGGTTGATATATCTGGAAAGAAAAAAACAAAACAAAAACAAAAGGAAATACAGTTTATCTGAGAAATCCCACACAAATTAAAAGGACAATTTTAAAATGTAACGTCATCCTGTTAACTTCACAGTTGATTATTTTACAGGACAAACTCTGTGACGATGCTGATGCGGCGTTTCAGTGACTCCGTCGCCGCGGCGACCAAACCGAACCATCATTCGTTCCTGAAACAGCCTCTCTGCTCGGCATGCTGGGAGTTTCCCCTCTGCCGTATTTGTGTGGATTCCCGTGAACGTACCTTGCGAGCCCGCCGCTTCTCGTGGCGTCGACCACGTGCTCGCTGTCGATGCGGAACATGAACACGGCCCGGTTCTGAAATCCAGAACAACGCAAGTTACCTTCTGAAGCGATACGACGAGACGAGGCGGCAGTTGAAAGTGACGCGCCCACCTGAGTCCTGTAGCTCTTCTCCTTCCCGATGGCCACCTCGTTCCGGAGGATGGTTCCGTTGTACTCGATCACCATGGTTTGTTTCTCGATGTCCCGGGCGGCGAACAGTCCCAGACCCTGAGAACACGGCAGGTCACGTTCAGCGCGAGGGAACAACCTGAAGGCCAGCTGAAGAGAACCGTGGCGGTCCGGGGGGGGGGCTCACCTGGATGCGAGAGCGGCCCAGGTAGACGTTGGCTCTCCACTCGCTCTTCATCCAGCGGTACTGAGAGGAGCGGGGGTGAACCACCGGGGGCTTGGCGTGCTGGGCGGCGCCCTCTCCCTGCGCCACATTCTGATTGGACCGGGCGCTGCTGGTGGACACGGCCTGAGGGTGGGGTCTTGGGGAGGGGGGAGGACACACACACAAGATCTCAGTCTAACTTTACCATTCCAGCCCTTCAGTCAAGTTTTAATAAAAAAATAAATAAAAAATCTCATTCACTTTATTCCTGCTTGTGTCATGATATGTGGCGTTTATTAGATCTAATGATTGATGTAATGGTGCTTCCTCATAGTCCCTCCTTTCTCCTTTCCTATCCAGGAAAGGAGAAAGGAGGCTTCCTAAAGGAGTTAGGGAAAGGCGGTCACGTTGTTGTGACAGTTGGACCACACTATGAGCGGTTTTAAAAAATGTCAGTCTTTCAGAAACCCATGACGTTATCGCAGTTGATGACCCGAGGTGGTTTTGACCCGAGCGTCAGCCGTACCTGATGACCGCCGAGACGGCGAAGGCGGTCGCTCTCAGCTGTGCGCGGGCGCTGCCGGCCGGGTTGAACATGAGCGGCAACTCCACCAGGGGGTTCCGTCCGTAACGGAAGGAGTACCGGTCGCAGGCCTCCACTCCGGGGAGCTGTGGGAGCGCAGGGGAGAACGTGAGGCACAAAATCTCTCCGCATTTCAGAAAACCCGGCATTGCGTTTTGAAGAAGCCACAGACCGATTCAGAGATCTTGGTGACCGCGGGGACGGTGAGTCCGAACAGGTCCTCTCCCTTCAGGTAGACGGGGAAGAGCTTCAGAGTGCCGTACTCGGTCCTCGTCTCCGCCACAGGACCGAGGACCTTATCCCAGACTCCTGCACACGCAGACAAGAAGAGGAGGAAGTTAAATACTGAACACAAACTGCCTGCAGGTGCTGGAGCAGAATTTAAAAAGTTGAGTGGGCTGTGTTGGACGGACCTTTAGCCGAGGTGTCGGTTAGCACCAGGTCCTGGTAGCCCTGCTCGATGACTCTGATGTTGAACTCCGGCAGCCCCTCCCGGTCTTCCACGGAGCAGACGTAGCGGCAGCGGCGGTTTCCGTGCCGCATGCTCCAGTAGATGCGGCATGCCTCGTAGCCAACCGGGAAGATGGCCGTCGGCGAGTGGAAGGTGGCCATTTGCAGAGGGGTCAGCTGGCCGATGGCGTGCAGCACCAGGCTGCCCACACGAAAGGTGTAGCCCAGCTCGGGCTGCCGCACGGCGGCGGCGATTTGCCGCACCTCGTCACGCTGGACGTAGACGCGCCTGAACACGGCGAAGCAGCGCAGCTCGTGCTCAAGCGCCTGGCCCGCCGCCCCCCGCGGCCGGTGGGCGTGGCACAGCATGGTCTTGTCCTTGAAGAAGGTGCACTGAGCCTGCAGCGCGCAGGTGAAGTGGTAGACGTTGGTGCAGCGGAGGCGGTGGCAGCCGCTGGTGGCGCCCGTCTGCTGGCAGTAGGCGCAGCGCACCGCCTGGCCGCGGCGCAGCGCCAGCTCCACGTTGATGAGGGCGCCGGCCTGCGTCTCGTACACCTCCGTCGACCACAGCGCACAGTTCAGGTGCACCCACACGTCCAGGTCCAGGTTGAGGAGCCGGGCGGGGCCGTCCGTGATCCCGTCTCCGAACTGGTGGCAGAAGCAGCAGCGGCGGTGGTCCTGGAGCAGCGCGGGCGGCCGCAGCGACGCGCCGAGCTTCTTCAGGAGCTCGTCGATCTTGTCCTCGTCCGGCAGCTGGGAGTTCCCCCGGGGCACCACCACCTGGACCGACCACTTCCTCCAGCGGAGCCCCTTCTGCCTCTTGCCCTGGTGCCAGCTGTCGTGGGACCGCGGCCGCGCCTTCAGCTTCACCGTCACCTTCAGCGCGTCGGACTTGGCCTCCATCTTGGGGGTGTCGCCCGCCATGGGGAAGGGGATGGGAGGGGTGGAGGGCGGCGACTGTTTGGGCTGAAGCTGGGCCAGGCAGTGGACGTCCAGAGAGGACATGTTGTTACTGTACTGATGCTGAATTTTGGAAAGACCCTCGGCGTGTTCGGAGGCCGGGAGGAGCGACACCGACTCCTGGAAGAGAAAACAGAACCAGAATCATGAACCGGAACGAGCCCTTCTTTTTTTACATGAAAACCCAGTTTCAGAATTTTGTGTTTTGACATTCTGTTGCATTCAGAGTCGTCACGCACACACTTTGTGTCCTCATCATGAGCACACACCCACAGTGTTGTATCTTCTTATTTCATAGTGAACTGGAGGTGGCACTATTGTTTTTTTCAAGGTGTTTCATTAATCGCTCACTGCAGTGTGTTCTTTTCGACTCTTCCTGAGGACAGTGTTGTGAGGTTTTAGTTTTCTTTGCCCGCAGTGACACAAACCTTGGAGTCTGTGGAGGATCTGGCCTGCAGCGGCGATGACGAGCAGTAGAGGAGGAAGCAGCTGTGACTGCAGAAGACCAGCTCCTCTTCAGATTTCAGACGGCCTTCCGAATCCTGACGGGGGAAAGAAAAAAAAAAAAAAAAAACAGAGCTGAGCCTTGATTTCAATGTGAGAAACCTACAATATTTAAAGAAGCGAAGTGGTGGGGCTCGATGTTTGACCTGCTAATTGATCCGAGATGGATTTAACTCCAGCAGGAGGGATTTACATAATGTGTGAGCATGAATATATGGATGTGAGCAGCTCTTCAGGATAAAACTGTATATCCTCTAGATGAAGCTCTAGACATCCAGTCACAGCTGATTTTAAAACTCCCACCAGGAAATCAATAGTAGAAAGTCCCTTTGCCTTGATGTGGACGTTTTGCATGAGGAGCTGATGTGCGTTAACTTTCAGCGGTTTGGAGCACGCCATTAGTTTCTGACCTTCATGTGTGCAGGCAGGTCTTTGATGGCTTTCTGCACTCCGTTTCCCAGGACCACCACCTTACAGTGGCAGCACCACTGAGGCTTGCATCCGGGGCTGCCGGGCGTCTTGTGGTCGGGTCCTCGGGCCAGAGCTGAAGGAGGAAGAGTAGACGCAAGACGTTAGGCCCGAAGATGCAGAATTAACATTCAAACTTTGATCAAGCCCCAAGGATTTGGATTTAGCGTGAATCTCACATTGGAACCTGCCAAAATGTTTTTTTCCCTTTCACATTGACATATTATACATCCAAACGTAGGCATATTTTTCTTCTTTCTTCTAAAATCCCCCGAGTGCAGACTGAGCCCCCCGAACCTCCAGCAGACTGGATTTAGTTCAGGTGAGCTTTGTGTCATGTCTCTGTATATTACCAGATGATTATGACTGGAATCAGGATCTCACGCTGTTTTGATGCTTAAGCAATAAAAAAATAAAAAAATAATAAAAGACAGATTTCACCATCATCATCAATAGTCACTTTAAATATTTCTATTAGCTCCTCGGCATTTTTATATTGCAGACCCTCTAGATTCCCTGTTGGAAATACACTAATATACAAAACAAAAGAAATGTTCATTTACAGCTCTACACCAAAAATAAATTCTCTGAAGTGTGTTATTGTGAGGAAACACCTGCCCTGTGTCCTCTGGCGCCCCCCAGAGGGGGTTAGGGTTATTTTGTGGATACACATTTTATTTCTACACATTTATCCATCAATAAAAATGATCACGACATAATGTAGGCTTCCTGTGATTTTGGCGCCATGCAAATATAAATGGAATAAAATGAATTTAATGAGCAGAGAAATCAATGCGTTTCAGCTGAGCTGCCCTCTGATGCCTGATGAGAAACAGTCTGCTGACGCTGTGAGCAGAAATATTTGCTCCAGTGGATGTTTGAGGCAACACGATTCCATGCTGAGCTTGTGTTGCGCTTTTTTTTTCCCCTCAGGAAGTGATGGTGTTCAGCTTGAACCAGATGAGGCTTTTCGAGTTCAGCACGGGGGGGGGGGGGGGGGTTCGGTCAGTGGAGCTGCTCTTTAATAATGCACTCGTAATCCCTCACCTGGGCTGTTGGGGTGGAAACGGAAATGATGCTGCTGCATCATCCCCGGGCCGGGCCTCATCATCCGCCCTACTCCGCCGTCTCCCTGACCGTGGAAGAGAACGGGGGGCCGCGGCACCACGCCCAGGTGGGGGCCCACCTTCATGGACGTCAGCCCCCTGCTGTCCGGGGTGCTGCTGACCTCGTAGCTGCTGGGGATCTTCACACACAACAGGTCTGAAATGGCTGCGACCACACCCGTGATGTTCTGAGAGGAAAGAGATTTTTCTTTATGAACACTTAGACAAATGGGAGGGTTATGAAATGTCATGAGGAAGTCCTCAAATAAATACTTGATTACAGTTACTTTCGACTTGGGAAGGAAACTAACGCCCTTAACTCAGTGTAGCAGTGTTATTGTGCCTTTAGCATTAGCAAATGCTAACACTACTGTGTGGGTGAGTTTACTAGCTGATTCACTTCAGTTCAGACGAAGTTCCATCAGTTAGAGGGAGGAAAAGGCTCTATTACCTGGATGTTTATCCCAAGTTACATCAATTAAAGAAAAATGCTCTGGAATCTGGATGGTAGCTGCTATATGCTGAGGTTTTAAAGTAACATATCACTTCGTCGTGTGTATTCAGTGCTGCTGTCAAGATTACGTTCATGTTCACCGAGTTGCTCTGTGTCTTTAAGTTTTGTTTCTTTACCTCTGCTGCCGCCGGTCTGAGAGTGATGGCCACAGACACCAGTCCTTGTTTGGAGTCATTGGTCATGGAACCGAAGGGGGAACCAAAAAACATTGAGGAGGGCTCGGTCTTAATGTCCTGAAGCTTGATCTCTGAGCCTGGAGAAGAATAAACAGGAGGACACACTTCAATGCAAAGTGAACTCAACCTGCCATATAATCTGTGTGCATTAAGACTGGTTCAACAGTCATTTAGAAAGAAGGAACTCTGAAGCTTTAATGTGTAGTCAATAGTTTCATTTAAAATCAAATCACTATGAAAGATGCATTTTTATTGAAAGGGCTCTTTATATAATCAAAGTGTTTGCACTAGTTTCATGTTTGCCAGTATTAGCAATTATAGTAAGACTAAATAATAAATCACTTTCAAAGATAGCATCTAATGTGAGATTATGGGCTAAACTGTGTTCCTGAATATTAAGTATCAATAATCAAGGATTAGAATGCCACTTTGAACCACTAGGTGGTGCAGTGAGTCCCTCTACGTGTTGAACAAGATTTAATAGAGGACCGTTTACCTTTGCCGTCCGGGGCGGGCAGCATGGGGAGGACGGGCGACAGGCAGGGCGATGGCGGCTCCTCCTTCACCAGCGACAGGTCGGGGTAGCGGCTGATCTCCATGCCGGCTACGCTCTCCGGAGACGAGGAGGGGACGAAGCTGTCGGGCGTGTCTCTGTCCTTACAAGGCTCCTGCCCTCGGTTACTGTCGACGTCACAGAGGGGACGAACCTGTGTTACATGAGCTCCTCTTGGCTGTGTGTGTGTGTGTGTGTGTGTGTGTGTGTGTGTGTGTGTGTGTGTGTGTGTGTGTGTGTGTGTGTGTGTGTGTGTGTGTGTTACCTGAGCTCCTCCTGGTTATTGTGAGGAGGTGTGGGCAGAGACGCTGGGACGTCCACAGTTTTGGGTCCCTGAGCGATGGCCCGGGCCAGCAGGTCGTCCTCGGTCCTGAAGGGGACGTGCAGCGGCTTCGGTACGAGACCTTTGGAGACTGTCAGAGACAGAACGACAGCATCCACATTCATTACACTCTTTTATTTACACTTTGCTATAATGATCACAAAGGAAATGTACTCACAGAAAAGTATGGTAAAAAAAACCCACATTCATTATGTTCTTTGCTTTTTAAATGAGTACATATGTCACCCCCAGGGGGTGCTGTTTCACTGAGCTGTAAGAATATCACAGAGGGTGTGTGTTTCATTTGTCAAAAAGTCTCAGAAATAAGTGGTTTAGAATTTAGGAAATCTTTTTCTATAAATCACTATATTATGCTCTGTGTGTCACATTTGTCATTTTAATGAATAGATTTCATTCCATCTTCTAGTTTTTTAAACCATTTCATCTTACTTTTTTTTTGGTAATGCGATGATAATACAAATATTCAATTCAATAATTTTCAGTCTCAGGTGATCAAACACTAATTTTTTCATTATTCTCCTTACAATATCTCTAGAAGATTTGTGAACACTTGAATCTCTGAGCTTGTTGCTTCTGATTGAAAAAAACAAACCGCAAAACCTGCCAGATGCAGCTCAGTGGAGCTGTACTGGTGCCACTTGGGAGTTCAAAAATAAAAACAAAAAGTGTTAAAGGCAGCATTTCTTTTAACGGTGAGGTAAAGTTTATTAAGTTAATGAAGGAAAAGTCAAGCCACTCCTCACCCATGGCGGCAGCTTTGCTCGCCAGCTCTTCTGTGGTGGCGAATCCGTTGATCATCTTTTGTCGGTTTACGGGTGGTGGAGTCGGAGGGAGCGAGGCCGGTGGCGTCGGTGGGTTACTCAGATTACTCTGCTGCAGGATTTGGGACAGACGTGATGTGAGATGCACTGAAACAACGCTCTGTCTTAAAGAGAAGCCCGCTCCGGGTCTCACCTTGTAGGCCAGCTGGGAGTAATAATCGGAGACTCCGTCCAGCGAGGCGCTGCCGAACGTTCCCGACAGCAGGTTCTCCCCGTTGAGCTGGCCGCTGCCATACGGAGCGAAGTGGGCAAAGTTGATCCCGATGAGCGGCTCCATGAGCGGCAGCAGGGAAAGCTGCTGTGTCAGAAAAGACGGAACAATTGGACCAATTGGGAGGAGAACCTTCAACAAAATACCTTCATACATCATTCAAAAGGCTGTTTTCAAACAACTTCAGACACGAGCCGCCTCAATGTAAAGAGACGCCTTCTGGATGCGTTTCTGCTGCTTGTAACAGGCTTTCAGACCGGGGTGCAGCTTGGTTTAAGCTCATCACGGTTTTCTGGACATGTTTTGAAATGTCACAGATTAGATTTATAGAGCGAGATGTGGTTGTGAGCGGTCTCTGAAATGTATTTTGGCAGGTTTTCTTTTTTTTTTAACTCAGGTTTGGTCTGTAAACGTTTTCAGCCCCCTCTCTGCGGATCGGGGTGGTTCAATCTGGTTTCTTCCTAATTTCAGCTGTTTGTCAGAAATCTTCTAGAAATGTTTTCTTTACCTGCTCTGCAGACAGGCTTTGGAGCAGTTTCAGAATGTTTTGACCTGGTCTTTGAAGTTACTCCACCAGAATCCACAGTTAGTTGTTGATGTACATCTCTATTACGTCGCCGTTCCTCATTACACTCATACAAACACGCATTTCCAGCATTTAAATTTTGCGAAATCATCCCGGGGTTTTTTGAGGTTTTCCCCGAGGCATCGTGTCACAAGATCCAGTTTGGAGACGATCTGGTGAGATCTGGATTTACAACTGGAAAAACGATCAGTTTCACGACATTAAAGACTATTCTCCTGGCTTGAAGACTCTTTCTTTCGGCTTGAGCTGCCACAACGCCATCTTTGATTTCCCAGAAACCCTTGCGCGCAGGTTTCCCAAGATGACGTCAGTTAAGAAACATAAACACAGTTTGATGGCTACAAACATATCGACTTTAGTGTGAACGATTTGAGGAACTGTGAGTTGGATATTTGTGCCAATGAGTGGTAACGATGTCATTTTTGTGTTTTGGTTTATTCTCTGTGCAGAACTGATATCTTTAATGGGAAGTAGATTTAAAAAATGTTTTCTTCAGGTAGAGTTACTTTAAATAGGCTCCTATGTGTCTTATAATTTGGATGAACTTATGAGCTGGGGTTTCACTGGTTTAAAAGTTGTGGTAGACCTGCTTATTCGCATTACACTGGCTGAGGACTGGTTGGAAAGTGCCCTTGATGGTTTTAAGTTTAGTCTTAACCTTCTTTGAATTTAATCCTCTAGATTAACTTTAGATTTAGAGTTATAAATATAGATTTAGACTGATTTAAGTCAAGGTGCGGGATGGTTTCTGATTGTTTAGGCTGGTTTAAGAGTGTTTCCTGGACTGGTTCCAGTCGGGGTTTATGACCTGGATTGCCTCTTAAGTCTTCATACTAGTACATTCAATACTTGACTTTCTCTTATGTGACCAAATTCATGTCATACCTGTAATGATCAGGTGACACCATGCTGCATTTCTAATGAGAAATTAATATGCAGGTTGCATTAGAAGCTTGAATCCACTCCGACTCTCCTCAATAATTACAGCTTCTAATGGCAGGCTGATCAGCTGTCATCCAACAAGCATCTAATTACCGTTAATACGCTGATATGGAGTGCGATCAGTGTCTGTGCACTCAGAGGAGACCATTTTCTCCTCTGGTGATTCATGCTGTAAAATCAGACTTCTGTGTTTCGGCGGTACGAGGAGGTAAAATGAGGCTCACCTGTTTGATCTGATTCATTACTGCGTCGGGTCCGGAGTGCATCAGCTGGCGCTCGTCGCCCTCCTTCTTCCTCTTCTTGTAGCGAGACGGCGGCTTCTCTCCTCCTTTGGGCGTCCTCTTGTTCCTGCCTTTCTTCTTCTCCTGCTCGGGAAGCAGCGGTCCGGGGAAGTCCGGGGTGCCATCCGAGTATGCCTGCAGACCGGGAAGAGATGTTGTCATGAGGAAATCACTTGTAAGTCAGTTCATGTCTGAAACGTGCCGTTTTATCCAGGAAGACATGGATCAGCTCTTACATGTTAATGACAACCAGCTTTCAGGGCTTGAATTATCTCAGTAATAGTAAAAAAAGCAAAAGGTTTCCATCCTCAATATTTAAGTGACATGTTAGATAAAAAAACAAAAGACTAAGTCTTCCTTTTAAATGGCTAAAATCTACATTTACCCACTTTAATTACTTTCAATGTGTTATTATATTTGATCAAATACACAATTTAATTCTGTAATTTCTCTGCTTTTTCATCATTTATTCAGATTACAATTCCAAGTGCATCAAAAGCAACTTGGGAGGAAAGCAGAAAAGGCTGAAGCACTACGA
This sequence comes from Lipophrys pholis, assembly GCF_963383615.2. NCBI lineage: Eukaryota > Metazoa > Chordata > Actinopteri > Blenniiformes > Blenniidae > Lipophrys > Lipophrys pholis. The sequence continues at coordinate 52,410,243 of NC_137635.1, forward strand.
TGAATAAAAGGCTACCATATCTTTTTGTGTGTTCATTATATTTGGCATTTTGCATTCTATATTCCAGTCCTGAGTCTTTGTATGAATGTATTTCTTTCCTTTGTCTTTTTCTAGTTTTAGAACTTTATTGTGGGATGGTGAGAGCCAGAGGCTCAATTAAAAACATGCTTCTGGTATCTCTAGAAAAGCTGCGAAACAGTCACGCTTGAAGGGCTCAGTGTAACATTATTATATTTTGCTGTGCGACATGCCACCGCGCTGAGCACTCACCCCGTTGCTGTCGATGGAGCTCTGCCTCAGCAGGGCCTTACAGTCGGCCTGCTCCTCCTCCTCGGACCTCCCGTGCGGAGGCGTGCTCTTGTTCTTCAGCAGGTGCTTCAGCAGCTCGTTCCCGGCCTCGCCTTTGTTCGGACTCTGCCCGGTGGGGAACGGAGAAACGCCGCCTTTGCCGCCTTCTTCCTTCACGGAGCTCATCTCCGAGCCGACGGGCCCCTCTCTGGGATCGTGACACTCGCTGGCGTCGGTCTGCTCCAGTTTGATGTTATTGAGGATCCTGTCGTGCTCCTGCGACCTGGACGTTTCCGACGACGGGCCTGATGGTCCGGACTGTCCTCCTGACAGCTGTCTCTCCAGCTCCGAGTGACTCGGCGTGGAGGAACCCAGCAAGGGGGACCGTGACAGGTCCTGGTCTCCGAAGAGGTGCGTGTTCCTGGTGGGGGTGGAGGAGGTGTCTGAGACGCACGGCGTGAGAGGAGCCGTGAGGTCCGAGTGTGGCGTGGAAGGCGTCTTGACCGAATCTGCGTCATCGTCCTTCTTCTTCTTGCGGCTCCTCTTCTTCTTGCCCTTCTCGTCGGGGATGATGTTGGAGTAGAGCTGAATTAGCGACTGGCCCGAACCCGGGAAGTTCGATGGTAAAGGTGTTGAGTCACTCCCGAATGGCAGACCCTCACCCGGCATCTGCAGCATCATCCCCGGCCCGCTGAACTGACGCGGTCTGGGCTGACCGTGAGGGAAGTTGGGGCCTTGCAGCGGGACGTTGTCGGGGCCTAAGGGGCCCATGTCCGGGGGCATCATGCCGTTTCCCATCATGGCTCTCCGGTCGCCCTGCATGAAGGCGGCGGGCGGCGAGCCCATACCAGGCTGCATGCCCTGCTGCTGGGGGAACAGGGGCCCGAGCTGCTGTTGCTGCTGCATGGGGGGCCTCTGAGGCTGCATGAAGTCCTGCGGCAGCTCTGCATTGAAAAACGGCATCTGAGACAGCGGCGGCGCCATGCCGCCGTCGGCTCCCATCATGCCTTGCTGCTCCATCTCCATGCGATGCTTGAGGGCTCTTTGACGCTCCACCTCCTGCATAAGCTGAATGCGCTGCCTCTCCTGCTGCTCCCGGAGCCTCTCCCGTCGTTCGCGCTCCTGGAAGCCTTCGCTGAACGGGTTGTTGTCGTCGAACTTCACGCCGCTTGCCTGCATGGGCTTCACGCCGCCAGGTGGACCGGGCGGGGCTTGGGGGTCCACGGGGATCTGTGGGTGCTGAGGTAGGTTACCCATTGGCATCTGAAGGGGCGGGGCTGGATTGCCCACCTGAGGGGGCATCATGGGTGGCATTCCCGGTCCGCCCATGGGCATAGGGGTGCCCGGATGCCAGCCCGGCGGCGGGTTGGGCATGCGAGGGGGCGCGTTCTGCTGGGCCGGATGAAGCGGAATCTGCATCATGGGGTTCATGGGAGGCTGGACCATCGGCGGGCCACCGGGCACCATGCCGGCGGGGCCAGGAACCATGCCGGCGGGGCCTGGCATCATGCCGGCGGGGCCAGGAACCATGCCGGCGGGGCCAGGAACCATACCGGCGGGGCCTGGCACCATGCCGGCGGGTCCAGGTCCAGGTCCGGGCACCATGCCGGCGGGTCCCGGTCCGGGCACCATGCCGGCGGGTCCGGGTCCGGGCACCATGCCGGCGGGTCCGGGTCCGGGCACCATGCCGGCGGGTCCGGGTCCGGGAACCATGCCGGCGGGTCCGGGTCCGGGAACCATGCCGGCGGGTCCGGGTCCGGGTCCGGGCACCATGCCGGCGGGTCCGGGCATTGGGGGAATGGCAGGCATCATGGGGGTCATGTTGTTTTGCTGCTGTTTGACTCTGTACTCCTCGATGAGCTCGGCATGTTCTTTCTGCTGCTTCCGGATCTGAAATAACAAACAAAAAAAAAAAAACATGTATTGATGATTGTACTGGGATTGTCCGTTGTGGAGGTTTATGCAAACAGACATTTTTCACTGAATGGTTCACAAATGTGTTTATTTGGAGCTACTGAAATTCTTTGAGAGAGACTTTGGACCCTCTTTAACCCTTTAACCACACTGTCTAGTGGTCTCTGCCACCAAGTCATGAGTGTCCCAGAGCCCAGTGAGGGACCCATTGCTTTAAAACAACAAAACATTTGCAAAACACACATTTTAGAAAGTTTAGTTTGTAGTACTGCAGTTACACACATATCTGAGAATGTTTCTTCTGCTGATCCTTGATCAAAGGGTCACTACTAGTTTTTATTTTCTTCAGGAAATAATCGTACCGTATAAGATAAACACAAAACAAACCACCAGTTTGGCTGACAGGATTTGGCTAAACTTTCAGTCTGTGTAACGCACATACTCAGCTCTGACGCTGACATCTGTGGCAAATTTAAAAAAGAGAAAAAACAGACTATCCGATGCTTTGATGGCTTTGATATGACAAAGAAATGATTCATTAATTTCTAAATGGTTTCTGTATCTTTTTGTCTCAAACGTGTGGCTCACTTCAGTCAAAATATTTCACAACGGATATGAACTGCTGTCACGACACCCAGTTTGTGAGACCTTATATCACACTGAAAAGACAAACTTGTGAGGAAACGAGTTCACCGGAGGGGAGAAGATGAAGGATTTCACCTTCAAGCGTTAACCGAGGAAATTTGGCTTTTAAAGCGCACTCAAGTCGGCTGAGTTTCTCCTTTCAGCTGTGAACTTTGAGGGACTCAAACCAGGCTGACAGCTTCTCTCTATGTGGAAATCTTTATATGCGTATTTTAGTTTCCGGATGGGTTTAGAAAAGAAAGGCTGGATGTAAAACCTCTGAATACAAGAGGTTAAGACCAATATTTTTAGGATGAAAACTAAGGAATGAAAGTGTATATTTTTATTTGATCATAATTAGAAAAAGCTCTTAAAAGTGTTTTAAAAAAGAAGCTCACACTTCATACCTATTTACATTGATTCTAGAAATCCTTCACACACTTTTGATGTCATTTTCATTAACCTGCTGTTCCTACTCAAGACTGAATGATCAAACTGAAATGATGGAGGGAACAAATGCAGTCCAAATGAAGGAGAGTGAACTTAGGATGGATGATTTCTGCTCCTTTGATGGCGCTGCTTCTTGTTTCTTCATTGTGTCTGAAATAAATTTATATATGTCTATTTTTTCCACTTGTGAAATATTTCCGGTACTTTGCTGCAGACGAATATTCACGTCAGATTTTTTTTCCAACTTAAAAATTTCAATCAAACATAAAGGTTTGTATTTTTGTGAAAAAGATCGACTCCATCTTTGTTCACTTCGATCAGTGTGTAAAACGTATGGCCCGCGAGCCAAAAAACATCCACCAGAGGGCAGCACTAACATCAGTCCCCCCCCAGTCTGAAGAGAAACCCCACAGGACAGGGTTTGAGGTCAGATGATGAAGAGCAGGATGAGGGTGAAAAACAGGATGAGGTGAGAATGAAGGGGTGAGGATGAAGGAAGAAGAGCAAGATTTACCTGCTCCAGTTGTTTCTGAACCACACCCTGCTGCTCCGTCACATGTTTGAGCTGCTCGGCGTCCTCCTCCGGGAACTCTCTGCCCGCCTTCTTCGCCGTTCTCTGTTTAGCAGACAGCGCTTTCTTCGACTTCCTGTGAGCGCCGATCTTCTCTTCCAGAAACTTCTGCTGCATTTGAAGTAGCTGCTGAGTCTCCTGGAGCCACTCCTCGTACTGAGCCCTCTGAGCATTGTCTGAGAGAGAGAGAGAGAGAGAGAGAGAGAGAGAGATGAAGAAGGCTCCTTTCTTAGCAATCTGACAGCATGAAAAAACATGGAAAATACAAACATGTTTATATTTCTGGCTTCTACATTTTTTTTTTAAAGAACTTACTGACAAATCCAGGCCCAAAGTTTGGAGGAGTCGGCCTTGTTACTTGAGTCAGTTTCCCGTCCTGTTTCGCAGACAGACAAACACGTTGTCACAAACATTTCACTCAATTTTAATTAGCACCAGAGCAGCTTTATGATCCTTTACCTGTCCGACGACCTGAGGAGGAACCGGCGTGCTTTCAGGACAAGGAGGAGCAGGACTGGGAGGAAACCTGTGAAATCACATGAAGACGAGTCTGACTCAGGCGTGCATGACAATCACCAGCACCATGTTTGAAAAACGCATCAAAGACGATGCTCACTCCTGTTTATGTGACGGAACTTCTCAAAATCTGTCTCTCAACAATATTTATCACCACCAGATTAGATGGAAGCCACTCTTTCTACTCCTGATTATCCAACAGCACCAGCTTAACCCCAACTGATTAAAAAAAAACATTTCCTCAGTTTCACCTGTACATGTACAATCATATCAAAATCTAGTTTCACTTCTTCATTACCTGAAAGATCAAAACTGTGAAGGATGTAAATCTAACTCATCTGATTTCTAAAAGAATGAAACTGCCACTTAAAGGGTTAAATCCTTCACGTTCAAAGTTTTGTGCTGAAAAAAATAATCCATCCTTGATAAATCAGGAGTTTGATCAATTCAAAAATCTGAATATTGAGTATATTCCTATTTCCATTGCGCCAAATTCTCATTTTATCACCTTTACTGACACAGTTTTCAATTTGGCTGCAAATCAGAAAAAGATGCATCACGATCAATATGATTACATTACGATAAATAATGTAATGATGATCGGCTCTTGTTCCTTATTGATCTGATTAATCTGGATTTGTGTCCTTTCAGCCAGTTGATAGAGACATGCTCTTCTCTCCCTGTTTTTGGACTCATGGCTGAGTTTTTTTAAACGTGACTTTTACCTGTTCATCACCATGGGGGCCATGCCCATGTTGTTCTGGACCATGACCTTGTTGATGCCTTTCAGGGCCACCATTTTGGCTTTCATGATGGGGTCGGTGATGGAGTCAAAATCTGCAAAAACAGAAAAACAACCAGTAAAAAACAGGAAAAAGTGAAGCAGTGCACTCCAAAACAAGAGCACCGATGCCTCTACAGGTAGTTTGAAGTACTACAGAAAATACCTTAAAGATCATTTTGGATTAGTTATGTGTGATATGATTTATGACGGAAAGTAATTAAAATGTTTCCACACTTTTTAATTAAAGATTCAGAATTTCACATCTAATGTTTGCAGTTTGTACTAATGAACAAAACAAGATGATCTGAAACTGTTCGTGTAACTGGGAAGTGGGAAATTTCTAACCTCTAAATGGGAAAATCTGCTGTTATCTGCACGGATTTGGAGATATTGGTGTTTATAAAAGGTGTTTTGTGTAAATTTAACACATGTGAAATGTGTTTTCACAGATCATGAGCAGTGAGAAGCAGAGGTGTGGAGGGTCGTTACCGATGTTGGGGAAGAAGGAGTCACTGGACCGCTGTCGGATCATGGCTTGCATCTGCCTCTGCTGCTGTTGCTCCTGTCTCTCCTGGTCCAGGAGGTCCTGCAGTAGCAGTGGCTGCTCCTCCAGCAGGAGGGGGCGGTGCTGGCTGTGGGGACCCAACGCCGCCTGCTGGGCCTGGCTAAGGCCGCTCTGGTCCACTCCTGCGGTCAATGCCACCTGATGGTCTGCCCCAAAGCCGGGCATGGAGCCGTCTCCTGGGGCGGCATCGGTTAAGGCGAGTCCCGCAGAGTCCGAAGAATCCTGGTTCTGCTGGGCCATGAGGTTTCCCCCCTGACTGACAGGTTCCGTGATCGAGTCTAATGACGGCTCCTCGGGCTGCTGCTTAATGAGTAAACTGGACAGCACCGGCGTGGAGTCGGAGAGCGCCCCCTGCTGGTTGGAGATCAGCGTGTCTCCTGCAGACTGTTGATCCAGCTCAGCAATCTTCTGACAGTCTTTGACCTCCGTTTTGATCTCCTGTCCGAGCGCCAGAGCAGTGGCGTCCTGAGCCCCGCCGGCCTCCAGCTTCACCTCAGACGAGGACGGCTCGGCCGCGGCCTTCGACGCTGGCGGTGCGGACACTGAACTGGACGAAGCCTCAGTGATCGAGCTCTTGTTGATGTCTGTTGTGTCTGAACCATCGTCCATGGGGTCACTGAGGTCCAGTTCCTCATTGAACATGTCCTTCTTGATGTCGTCCAGGTCGGGGTCTGTGTAGGCGATGATGTCAAACTTGCCGGATGTCAGGAAGTCATCGAGATGGAGGTCGTTGGTCTCCAAGTCCAGGTCTTTCCCATCTTCAGCATCCAGGTTTAGATTTTCTAAATCAGCATCCACCAGGTCTTTCACCTCCACGTCCTCCAGATCTTTGACTGCCGACTCTTCTGCGTCCAGCTTCTCCTCCACGGCCTCACTGCCTGTCACAGGGATGGTGTCCGTCTGCCCAGTAGGGGGCGCACTGAGCATCATGGAGGCTGCCATGTTTTGGGCCTCGTTGGAAGCAGGCTGGCTCATGGACCTCATCAGCGGAGACTGTTTGCTGTGTCCTGGAATCTGCTGGTGGAGGTTGTCCATGCTAGTAGAGAGCTGCATGTGTCCCACCTGTGTCCCCATGGAGTCCACCATCCTGGGCCCAGGGTTTAAAGGGAACCTGGATTCGGAGACTCCGGGGAATCCCGTCAGCCTCTGGCCCTGCATGTTGAGGTCCATGTTGGCTCCCTGCATGGCAGCAGGTGGAAACGCCATGCGTGGGCGGCTTTCTGCCGATCGGTGCCGGAGCTCGATGAAGGGCTGGCCCATGATGTTGTGCTGTTGCACCGGCATGCCGCGGGGCGGGAAGTGCTGCGGCAGTCCTAACGGACCCCCTCCCAGGGTTTTCACCATCTCCGCAGACATGGAGCGTCTCATCTGAGGGGGGACGTCCTGCATTGGGTGCTGGCCCCTCGGAAAGAAGTCCTGGGCCCCGTGAGGCCCTAAAGCGCCGTGTGGAAATGCAAACCTAAAGAAGAAGAAAACACGTGTTATAAAAAAGAGAAAGACAAAAGAAGAATTTAACAGAACCCTAATGTTATTCTATTTTTTATTTCAGCTTCGACATATATTGAAGGCGGAAGGAAAACTAAAAAAAAAACTGCACCAGCGATTGCAACAACTTGACTTCACCAACTCTAATGAGTTTAGGAAAACTACATTTTAAGTAAATAAATCCAGAAATTTTGTAAAGCAGAACTTATAAACAATCTTCATTTTGTTTGTGTTGTATTCAGTGAAAACTGAAAGTGAAAAGTCGATGCAATATAATCTAACATAACTAGAAGTATTAAAATATGGTGACTAAAAGACAATAAGAAAATAATCATTTAAAGTTGAACAAAGATGAAAAAACTATTCCCAAAAAATTTATGAAACAACCCTTTTGTAGATCTGGGTTTAGTTGTATAGACAAAAAAAAAAAAAAAGGACTTTCATGATAATGTTACATTCATATCGATAACAGATAGTGGTAAATAAAAATAGAATGGCATTGAAGATATAGAAGCAACTGAAAAGAATACTTTAACAAATAGCTTTAATATTGTTATAACAGCCCTTTTTTTCTTCTTTTTTTCCTTTTACGTTCTGTAATATATTTTACGAGGTTCTATGGAACCAAACTATGCTACTATGCTAGATCTGCCAGTAAACAAAACGAAACCATGATAAAACTACAGACCTCGGGCCCTGGTGTCTCAGACTGGGGTCCCCTGGATGTGGACCCCGGGGGATCTGGCCTTCATTAGGGAAGGGGACGCGCGGGTCCCCTGGAAACATTCCAGGGAACCTCATTGGCCCCCTCATGGGTCCTTGCCCTGGATACGGTGGAGGAGGTCGGTTGAACATCTCCCCCTGCTGCCCCGGGCCCTCCTGGGGCCAGGGCCGCGGCGTCCCGGGGGCCATGCTGCCGGAGGGGTCCTGAGGGCCCCTCTCCTGACGTATGGCGCTCCTCTGCTGCTGCTGCTTCAGGATCAGCTCTCTGATTCGCTGGCGCTGCAAAACACAAGACATTTAAGAGACTATTAAAAAGAAAAATCCAACAAAACATTTCATCACCTCATCTTTCTGTTTAACACAGCAACATTGGATCCATAAAAACTGATTAAATTTAAAGATGTGGTGCCTTCGATGACATGAGGGGCTGAAATTATGATGCCTACGGTGGAAAACATTGTAGAACATTACTCTGAGCAGCTTTAGACTGACTTTGTTGTCTTCGAAGTGAAAATTACAAAGAATTAAATGTTCAACACTGTTCTAGAAATAAAGTGGAGAACAGAACGACTGGTCCTGAAGTAAACTTCTGCAGGTTATCTTTAACCAAATAAGTGACAGAAGTGTCAAGAGTGAAGATGAATATAAAAACGTGCTAATATTGTCAAGTACTGCAATATGTGACGAATGGAAACACTTCAATAGATGGTTCTAAAGTTTTTGTGCTTTGAGATCATTGATGAATGGGCCACAGTTCCTTTTTTTCATCCCATTTGCATCTGCAGTTCTTACCAGCACAATTCAGAAGTTACTTGACATCAATATTGTCTGAATGAGTATCGCAGTTTTGTGTTTTGCAATATTTCTTTTGCACATGTTGATGTTGGGATAATGATGAGTGATGTACTTTGTGGCCCGAACTATCATAGCATATGAATGAGGGCTTACGAACCTGTCTGAGTCTCTCCTCACTCTCAGCGAGGGCGACACCCTGAGCCTCCGAGGACACACCGGCCATCTGTGGGTTGTTGTCGGCTCCGTTATTGCCCACAATCGACGGATCTTTCATGTCCATTTTCTCGGTGGACGGTGGACGGGGGGTCATGGAGGCCTGCTCAAACGGGTCGTGTCCGGGCGTCTGGCCAGGCCTCCTGGAGGGAGACTGGGTGAACCCGTCTTCTGGGTGTTTCTGTGCTTGGAGGTCTGGATGAGGGTAGGGCTCCTGAATCCTGGCCTGGGGCTGAGTGAAGGGATCCTGGCCTCCCATTGGCCCCGGCCTCTGCCCGGGTCTGCTCAGGCCCTCAGGAACCGGCCTCGGGGTCCCTGGAGGCTGTGCGTAAGGGTCATTAAGCATTGGTCGGGGGGCTCCAGGCGGTGAAAACATGTCGCTAACCCCTTGCCTCGATGTCCCGGGAGTACTGGTAAAAGGCTCCATCGGCCCTCTCTGACTTCCCGGTGACTTGGAAAACCTTTCAGGGGGCCGTGGAGTACCTGGAGGCTGAGCATAAGGATCAACTGAGTGGGAGGGCGACATTCTCTGACCAGGGTGGTACTGGTTCATTCCGCCTGGTCGAGGAGTCGCAGGACCCTGCGAGTAGGGGTCGGAGGAAGGGCTTGGGATGTTTGATGGCTGACCGTAGTTGTCGTGTGGGCGCGGGGTCCCTGGGGGCCGAGCGTAGGGTTCAAAAAATGGTCTAGGCGGAGCGCTGGGCTCTCTCTGGTTACCTCCAGGCTGAGAGAAAAGGTCTGCAGATGGCTTGTTGGGTGCAGAGGGCTGGGCGAAGGGGTCGTAAGTGAAATGGTCAGGCCGCGGAGTGGAAGGCGCATGTGCGTAAGGGTTCCGGGACATTTGAGAGATGGGTCCCGGCTGAGCAAACGAGTGCCCCTGAGGGTGATGCTGGCCCATGCGGGGAGGACTGGTGAAGCTGTCGTTCCCGGGCGGTCTCGGAGTGTGCGGCTGTTGTGCGTACGGATCGTTCTGCTGGTTCTGGGAGAATCTGTCAGCAGGATATGGACCCGGCCGACTGAAGGGATCCTGAACCTGAGGAGGGGGCATGGGTGTTTTGAAAAGAGGGACAGAGCCCGACTCATTACTCCCCGGGATCGGGGTGAGTAAAGGCCTCGAGTAAGGGTCCGACAGGATCATCCTGTTCTGGGCCATTCGCTGGTAAGCGTCGTTTCTAATCATGGGCCTTGAGTAAGGATCTCTGCCTGGAGAACCCATAGGTGGGCGACCCTGAGCGGCCTGGCTGCCTCGAGGAGGACCCATGGGCTTCAGGAAAGGGTCAATGTCCCCCACAGGCCGGGGTGTATCCGGAGGTTTGGCGTAGGGATCGTTACTCATCGAAGTCGGAGAGCCAAAGGACTCATAAGCTGGAGATGGTCTCCCTCTGTCCTCCATGAGGGAGGTGGGGGATTTACCAGATTCCACAGGTAGCCTGCGACACGCATTGGGAGGTCTTGGGGTCCCGACCATCTTGGCATACGGATCCCAGGGGGAAGAGGGTCTAGAACCAGAGGATCCTGGTGAAAAGACCTGTGGAGACTGAGGCTGGGAAGACAGGCCAGAGGGAGGAGGGGGAGGTGGACGCAGGAACACGTCCTCTGGAGGACCTGAGGTGGGCGTACCCGGGAGCTGCGGCCGGGCAAATCCTTCTTTCGGGTTAAGTTGCTGCATGGGCGACATGCTGCCATTACTAGGCTGAGAGGCCGGGCTTTGGTTGCCACTGTTGCTGCCATCTCCTTCTGTCTGGTTGCTTTGTTGCTGTTGTTGCTGCTGCTGTTGCTGGAGTTGCTCATTTTTCACCTGCTCCAGTTTCTGTGTGGCTTCAATTTTGGCTTGTTGCTTGCTTTTCTGCCTCATTTGCTGCAGATTGGACAGAGTGAAAATGAAAAAAAAATAAAAAATGATTAGACCTCACTTGGAATGCAGAAAGTCTCAGCCTCACCTAAAAATGACCCGGACTCTACTGACCACCAATGTCATCAGGGTTAATGTGGAGGGTCTTTACTAAAAGACCCCTTCTTAGCTTGTCTAATATAAAGTGGACCTGCCGCTGCATTCCCTGACTTCGTTGCATACAATCTTACCTGTCTAAACTTCCACTCTTGTTCATGCTCTGACTCTTTTGGTTTCAAAGGGTCTTTAAACAGGAGATCTGTGTCTAGTGGTATGTTGGGATCAAACACCTCAGGGGGCTGCTGCTGTGGATGGTGCCTCTTCACCGTCTCATTCGACATCTGGACTTTGTTGATGCGCAGGGCTGCTCGGTTATCTCTTGCCTTTTGCTAGACAGCAAATCAATCACAGTGGCACAACAAAAACACATCAGGTATAAAGACTTCACACACGTCGGACTGCAGAAAGTGGAAAATAAAATTGAAAAAAAAAAGAAAACTTGGTTTGGTTTGGAAAAATGTCCATGCAGTGAAACAGGTTTATGTAAAGTTACTTTCTCTTTCATAGCATTTTTCTGAACAAAATAACAACGAAACCTTTTCATTTTTAACAGAAGGCAGTAAATTACAAAAGCAACATATTTTCAGAAGGAATGCTGCTTGAATGAAGAGGCAGAAAGAATCCCACACAAAACTATCAATTATACAGAATCAGGGAAAACAGCCCACAAAACAGACTTCACTATCAGAAGTAGAATCCAATACAAGAGGCAGCAAATCAGCCCCACAGTATGATGGTGCCTCCACCATGCTTTACATTATTTTTTGCTAATTATTGAATAGCCTCGCATTCAGAGGAAAATATATTTTATCCGAGAACTGAGTCCTTTGATGACACACAGAAGCAGCTTTAATTCTGTATAAGTCGAAAAAGATGGGGGTCATGCTCGTATGAATTCATGGCAAATCATATTAAAGACATTAAAAGGCTGTGAGAGAGAAGTTTTACCAGGCAAAACCAGTTTGTTAAAGCAAAGTCAACAGAGCAGAGCTGGGGGTTTTGAAAGTCAAATAAAATGACTTTTACTGATGTTACAGTGTGATCAATTTGTCCAAGACCTCAAAATTTAAGACAAAAACTGGTGTCCATTGTAGTTGTTTTAGAACTCAAAATTCTGAATAAGACAAAAGTCATAAATATTCTTAAAACCAAGAATATCCAACACAGATTAACAAGTGGGGGACTTCACACTCCAAAATGGTATCAAGTTTACAATTATCCTGAAAAACTAAACTGAGGATCATCGAAGTATGATCAAGTTCAAACACGGAAATAAGTGTAACTTTCGCTTGTCAACGAAGAAAAAAATCCTAAAAAAATCCAGATTTTTGAGGACAACTTGTTCATGGTGACCTGCTCTTCTGCGATTGGAAGGATTTTAAGATGCAGGAGACCAGATGAGCTACAGTTTCAGACATTTGTGGCTTTGAGAGACAAACAGGCAGATTAAAAAAGAATCTTACCACATATGGGGCCCTGTCTTGTGAACTAGCTTTCCTCCAAAGTTTTGCAATTTGCTTTACCCTCGTAGTCCAGTCTGTGGGGGAAATGGGAGGCGTCAACATACCAAGAGCACGAACTGAACAGCGATTGGCTTCAGAAACACACACAGCTTACCTGGGTATTCTTCCTTGAGGTTTGGGAAATTGATATTTGTGTAGAGGACCGGTGCCACAGTGGCAAGCTCCCCCAGCGTCTCCTCCTTCTCCCACTTGAGCGTGCTTCTTTGAGCATTTGACATGGCTTCAGTTTCCCCCTCGGGCAGAGATCCGGGGGCCGTGGGGCTGGGGCCATGGGCAGGGGAAGGCCATGGACCGACCGCCTCTCGAGGCATCTGATTAAACTTTCTGTCCCTGGAACACAAACAATGGCAGAAACTTATAAATGGAGGGTTTGACGCACGCACACACACACACACACACACACACACACACACACACACACACACACACACACACACACACACACACACACACACACACACACACACACACACACACACACACACACACACACACACACACACACACACACACACACACACACACACACACACACACACACACACACACACACACACACACACACACACACACACACACACACACACACACACACACACGTGTATGAAGTTCAGTAACTCCCTCAAACTAGACACATCAGAACATATATAGAAATTTAAAGAAAGAAAATGCATTGGAAAATAAGAAATGAAATAACGAAAATAAATTTGGTCTCTTACTGTCACATCAGTATTTAAATGAGGCTGTTTTCCATGAGCTGGACTTTACCTTGGATTGTCAGTGAAAGGCATGCGGTTAAGGGGGGAGAAGTTTTCCGGGATGCAGGGCCCCGCTCCGGGGTTTGTCGAGAAGCGTTGGTTTGGTCCCATCATACCATTCATCATTGGCATTCTGGGAAACATGGGATTCCCTACGTGTGGGAGGAGAGAGGTCAATCAGAAGAAGAAAAAAAATTAAAACATGTTACAAACCAGAGGGCCACTTTCCCGTGGCTCCAGGTCATGATCTACCTGAGCACATACCTGTGCTGGGGTGAGCCATGCTGCTGCCTGCTGTGGCAGGGAGAGACCCTGGACCCGGGGGGTGAGGCACCTGTGGTGGGGGAGGCTGGCTGGTACTGGGACTGAGGACCGCAGTGAAGAGGTCCTCCACATCCTTCCCCTCCAGCTCTGTTAACAGTATGTGAACATTGGTGAACACACATAAAATATACATATTGTACACCTGAAATCTATATGACAATGCATATGTGAATCTGTTTCGAACAATAAATCTTAAAGAAGCATCATAGAATAGTCAAATTTAACAAGTCATTGCCTTTAAAGTTTCAATGTGAAATGATTACACTTAAAGTTTTCACTGATTTGCTAGAGATATGAGGAGCAGAGAAAGAGTCTGCAGTTAGAGTAACGTGGCTAATGTAAACACAACTGAAACTTGTTTCTTGTGGTCATGATCATTTAATTTTGGGCAAAGAACAATTCTAGCCTTTTCAAGGGAGCCGAACATGTCTAAAAGGTAAAGAGCAAGAACATAAAATTATATTACAAACCTGGAATTTTGTAAAGTTTGCTGAGAATCGATTCTGAAACAGATGAAAAACAGAAAGCATGTTTATTATTCATGTTTGATAAAGTCTTTAAAGTCGCTGTGAGGGCAGCTTAATGCTGGTGTCGAAACTTTTAATGCTACAATTGGGGCCGCTACCTCATTCCAAGGTCAATAAATGCTTCCATTAGGGCAACTAAATGTTGCTGTTAGCTTCTTTGAAAGCTGCTGCTCAGGCGATGCTATAGCTTTTCAAATGCTAATGTTAAAGCTACGAAACACCAGCAATATGTCAGGACAACTAAAAGCAACAATTAAAGCTAAAGTCAGAGCGACTTTCTGCAAATTGATGGCTGATGAATTCTAGCATTGTCGCAGCTAAATAACAATTTCTGGGCTGTTCGGGCCTGTAAACATTGGGGACCGAAAAAAAACACAGTTAAAGCAGCTACTGGACGCTTGTTAAAGCACACACTACTACATGCCAATGCCAAGGCTACTAAATGCTGATGTTGTTTGGGCAATATGTGTATGACTGAATGCTAATGGTCACGTTACAAAAGGGTAATGGTGAAGCTACCAAATGAGTAAAATATGGAAACTGAATCCCAAGTTACTAAAAGTCTGAATGCTCATATCTAAGCTACTTCTCATCATTGTTAAGGCTGAATGGAGATATTAGGGCAACTAAATGTCGATGGTATGGCGAGTAAATGCAGGTGTTAGGGCTACAAAATGCAATTATTAGTTTAATTAAATGATAGTATGAAAGCCAGATTAAAATGGTAGGGCTATAAAAGCAATAGTTTGTATGCCAATGTAATTGTTAATAGATGTCAACATGAATCAAACTGAAAACTTTAATTTGGGCTTCAAATGCTAAGGTTACGCTCTAACATGTCAGTGTTAAGAGTACTAAATTTTTAAGTTTAAGCTATAGAATGCCAGTATTGGTGCAACGAAATGCTAATGTGATTGTTACCGGGTCTAAATGTGAGAACTATAAGAAGTTAATGTTAAAGATGAGAAATGCTAAAGCTAAAGAATTCAACTAAATGCCAGCATTAAGGTTATTAAATTAGGATTTTAAATAAGGTTATTAAATAAGGTTATTAGGATTTTTCAACCTCAAAATCCTAATGTCTGGGCTACTAGTGCTAAGGGTCAACTTTAAAGATCATAAATACAGTTATAAAATGGGAAAAGTACAGCTACTAGCTGCCAAGGTTAATCTGGATGTTTTATTGTTTTTTATGAGTTGAAGCACAACAAACAAACACAAAACAACCAATCAGCCACGCTTGAAAATGAAGCCAAATAGAATCTAGGCAAGCTATTTGGACTGTGGCTTCTCTGGTGGAGAAACAGAAACTGAATTGGCTTGCTCCCACACACTGACCGTCAGTGACCATCTTGTCGAGCTCCGGGCTGAGGATCCCATCTAGGGGTTCATCCGGGAGGGCTCGAGGGGTCCTGCGGCCCACCTGAGACTGCGGCCCCACCGAGGAGCCGTCCGCCAGGGGTCCGATGTCCAGACCAGCTGTAGAAACACACGACACACAAAAAAACGATCATGACACAAACAACACACACACACACACACACCCGCACACACACACAGGCACACACACACACACACACACACACACACGCACACACACACACGCACACGCGCGCACACGCGCGCACACACGCCCGGCCAAGAATCGTGACTGTAAATATGGACTGAAGTGAAAACAGGTTTATTGTCTGAACAGGCTCTGACTACAGCTCCCACTGGTTTCCTGCAGTGTTTAAGGAGACACGGGTCACACTAATTCTCAGTAAAGACACACAAACGGTTGAAGGAAATTATTACTCTGACCCTGAAAATGATTCTGGTGCTGAACACATTTCAAATTAACTGAAGCCACAAAAGCAATTGAATGACTTATCTGGACCATAAGAACTGACCCATGAATCATTAACTCACCTGAAAATTGTTAATTGTGTTGTTCATTTTGAATTTGATACTGAGCAGCAGGAATCCAAAACGTTGGAGCAAGGACAACAACTAAAGGGAAAAGTTTTAAAGTTCACCACTCTGCGACAGACTGCACATCAAAACGCTTCAACTACTCAACGTTTCCTGACAACAAATCACAAAATAACTGGTAGAATTTATTGTACATTGTCTCATTGAAAGATTCAAACTGTTTTCAGAAGTGCTCCTGAGTCCATGCCGTGGTTTCCACTCCAGAATCCTGTCTGTTTGTAATGCAGCGCTGCCGCCATCCAATCCATGAAATCATATCTGTACAAATTTCTGATGCGTATACTCAGGAAACACTTTGAAAAAAAAAAAACACCGTCTGCGAACACCCCTAAAAACCTTTGTCTGTAAATGCTTCTGATAACCATTGTCTGACAACAACCTCAAAACGTATCGTCTGTAAACCCTTCAGAAAACCACTGTCTGTGAACTCCCTAAAACCAACGCCTGTGAACGCAAACAAAAGCCATCATGTGAACACTTGGGAGAACGATGGTGTTTCCAGTAAGATCTAGAAGCTTGTCCAGACTTTCAGCTACAGAAAACATGGGACACGTTCTGAAGGAACCAGGAGAGAGGAAACCACAGGCTGTGGAGGAGCTCTGTCCTGAATCAAACATTTCTCTGTCAGACTGCCACAGTCGGTCTCTTCAGGGTTCTGAAAGGAGAGCTGGTGCAGCAATGCGTGACCAAGCCGATGTCCCAACTTTACTGGAACCTGCTGCTGCTGTCAGATTCTGCATGAACACACAGTTTTAAGACTAGTGCCATTTCCTTAGGGAGGATCGAATTGAATACCGGCAGTCGACTGATTTGTACATGACTGCATTCTGCTTTTATTTCCATTCTATACGACGTCCCAGCTTTTCTGGATTGGATGTCGCGCTAACAAACTGAGCCATGATAAAATCTGTCCAGTTTTCAGAGTTAGGAAACATCGTATTATGTCTTTGTGAGATTGACAAAGAAGCAAGGAAGCCATTGGCCCTCAGAAATGAGAACAGAAGACCTTCACCATCCCTACTTCCTCAAACTGTCCCTGCACATCTTTTCTTTTATCTTGGAGAAAACATCGAGCACAGTAGAGCCCACTCGGTAAAAAAAAAAAGGCAAGAGGAGGCTCACGGACAGATTGACACACCATCTGAGAGATCACTTAGCACCGTGTTAGGGAAGCGCTGAGCAGTTTATGAGTGTTAAAGACCATCTGACATGGCTGAAAGGGCGGTGCAGTTTGTACCCAGGTCATTTCGTACCTCTGCGATCGTCAACTTGATTAGTCATTCCGTACCTGGATTAACAACCACGCCATGCTGCATGAAGTTTATATCCACATTTATTACACGTATTCAAATGAAATGGAAACCCTTTGTTGCGTTTTGTCTGTTAGTTTACACAATAACAATGTTCGGATTCACTAAAAACTTAACTTTTAAAAAAAAGCTTCCGGAGTTTTCACAAGGCTTTGGTCTCCGTGTAAACAGGAAAAAAACGACTTTTTAAAACGCTGGTACTGCACATGAGCAATACTATCGTGGTGAACAGTTCTGCACGTTGGAGTAGATTGACTACAATATGTAATGAAAACAACAAATAACAAATACTGTGTATGGAAAAGCACCAGAAAATAATAAATAGTCGAAATGAATAAAAAATATTGTAAAGTTAAAAAAAAGAGAAATAATCTACATTGAAGTGAATAGGAAATATGGAAAAAAGGATGTTACGAGTACAGCTTCATTCTATACCACTTCATCCTGGGTAGTTGGGAGTTAATCTGAGCTGACTATGAGTGGGGGTAGGGTGTACCTGGACAGTTTACAGTCCACCACAGTGCTATAACGGTATAATATGAGTTATTGAAAATAAATAAATAATAATTCTAGGGAGAGTAGTTATTTAGTGGTAAGATTTTAGTAAGTGTGTATTATAATATTGTGGAAGAACCAATCCTTCATCTCTGTACTATTTATATAGGTTTGGATGTTTTGTGGAGATTTAACAGTAATGTGAAGATGAATGTCAAAGGCAAAATCTTATGTGGAGAATTTGGTGAATCATGGAAAATACCAATCAAAAAAGAACAGAAAAAAAAGAAAATAAAAAAATTATCACTAAGCATTTAGAGAAATACATAACGGAATAAGCCAGCCGGCCTTACTAGCCAAGTAATACCACTTTGTACCACAAGATGGTGTGGTGAGTGTCTCTTATTGCATTCAGTCCAAAACCAGAAGCAAAATCTCACACAAGTAATTGAAAGGGCGCTACAACTTTTAGCAACAACTAATGTGCAAACTCTGAAGAAACTGTGACTCTCTACTGCCACCCACAGCACAAAAGGTTCATAGTTAAACCTTACAGGTGAACGTCAGGTAGGAAATGACTCGACACAGCGGGGATGAACTGTTCTGGGTACAAACTGACCTGTATCCCAGTAAAATCATGAAGCAGCATCGTACACATGCACACTGAAAATAGGGAGATGCACACTGTGAGCGGAGAGGAGGAATGCACTAAAGCGAGGGATTAGTAGGCCAGAGCACCCTTACCAAAAGGAGGAGGTGAGCTGTCAACCTGGAAGGGGCAAAAATCAAGACCTACAAGGACCCAAAACCAGATAAAATGAGTGAAAAAATAGTGAAGACATACACGAGCACAACACACTTCAGACAATGCAAAAAAAGTGAAGGTGAACAAAAGGTATCTTTAAAGAAATCATTCAGGTGATGAAACAAAGTGAAACTCTTTGTCTAGGGTGTTGGGGCGGGGGTGAGGGATTTGGATGAAATTAGGGCTTTGAATAGTGACTCCTGATAAAGTGTTGCCACTGTGAGACAACATGACGCACCGGAGTCACTGCTCGGCTTCCCCAGCATTCCCAAGATGTCTGCATCAGTGTTCAGAACATCAGAAAGATCAACTAATGGTTCCTCAGACGGCTCTGCAAATGGGAGGAACAAAACAAAACAGAAAAACAGAAAGAAAGAAAACCAAACGGTCACAAATCATAACTGATGATGATGAGCGGACATGAGAGAATGATCTGAAACCATGTAGAAAATGATCCTGGTTAAGCCGCGCCCTCTCATTTACCCTGGAACACTTTAGTGAAGTGTAACGTCATTAAAATCTGACGACATCTGGAAATCTTCCTCATGAACAACTGGAGCTGCAGCTCCTCTATCGGAAATATACTTTCATTTTGTTACTCACCTTTTTATTTTTAACCAGCCACATTTTTGATTGCTGTAACACTGTTTATAAATACCAATGATCGATATTTTTTAATGCTGGTTGATGAAATCCAGATGAAAGATTAAGCAATTACATGTGGAGTTCCTCAGGGTTTGACACCGGGTCCACTGATATTTTATGTTAATTTAGGTTCAGATTTGCAATAATTTGTGAAGCAAGAACAAAGCTTGACGGGTACCAGTTGTCCAAAAATCTGGTGAATCTAATTATTTGTGATGTCCCTGAAAAATGTATCAGATCTTTGCAGGTACGTACGTGCTCCAGTTGTCCTGGTGGAAAGCGCTCCCGTGGCGCTCAGCAGGGGGTCCGACGACGGGTCCAGAAATCTGGCGGCAGGGTGCTTCCTCTCTGCTTGGTTCTGTCCGTCTTCCAGTAAACCCGACTTAACGCCCTGCTGTCGGCACTGCTTGCTTTTATCCAGCAGGTCTTTTCCAAAGAACGCCTCCTGAAGACAACAGCAGCACAGCACCGCTCACTTCCTTGTCCAAACATTGTCCGCTGCATGCGTCTTCTCAGTTCCTCCCATGTGACACAGCAGAAACCTCCTAATTGGTCCTCCTTCATATTGTAAGTGTTGTTTAAGTTTTACCAAAAGTGTCAGAATAGTCTTAACTGTCATTATTAAAAACAACAAAATTGAATTTGTTTTTATAAAAATAACTTGGCTCCTGTGCTGTGTGCAAAACTCTGTGATCCAGTTGACCCAAGAGATGTAAAAGGATGTAATGTGGAAATATGTATGTACTTTTAACTGCATTTCGCGGGAAATAAAAGCGGCAGCACCTTGAGTTCTTAAACAAATCCTGCATTAAGGCCATAAAGAAAACTGTGCTCAAATATAAACGTCAAATTATGGACATCTACAATTTAAATAATTATATCAAAAAGTAAATTTCTTTTCAAATAAAAGTTCAGTTTCTAAAATTTTAAGCAAAGGAAAATGCTTTTCAGGGTTGACGTTAACGTGTGGGGGAAACGCTTTAGAAATGACTATAAAGAACGCATAAAAAAGCTGAAAAGAAACAGTAACCACCACCCACCGACACCTCCACCACTGCCTCCTTCCTCCACAGTACTCCTCCTCCTCCACCTCCCTCAAGGTGCAGCTGCAGTTCATCGCCGCGCCGAGGCATTAAAAACCCGACGTGTTGCCCGATCAATAATTAAAGAACTGTGCTTCGCTCTGTCGGACCTTTAGGTTAGACCGACCCCCTCCTCGTGCCCGCAGTCGTGCAGGGATAAAGAGCGACAGTGACAGCTGCTGGCGGCTTAATGCACATTATATAGCGATGTTTTAGTCAACGCAAGGTGACACTGAGATACCGGCGAGGGCCTACGAGCCCCGCAGTCGTCTCCGGTTAAGCATCGGAGTGTCACTTCGGGAGGAGGACAGGAGCCATTTAAAGAGGACGATCAGAGTCGAGCTCAACCACAGAAGGAGCTCCCTGCTCTGGAAAACTCCCGCAAGTGGTTTCCAGCCCATGTGCTCTGGATTCCTCAGCCTCCCAAGGGTGAGATAAGACCCTCTCATGAAGATACGCCATGACGTGAGCGGACAATCTGTGCATGTGGGAGGGTCATCTGCATAACAATGCAACTAAAATAGATTCACTATCCAGCAATGAAACACATATTTCTCATTATCATGAAAACGGTTTTTAGATGGCAGTTGATTTGAAGTGAACTGTAAAAAGTATTGAATGCTTTATACAGTGCTGCAATGCTAAAAGGTCACGATTTTTTACTTGAATTTGAAAAAATAGTTGAACAGTATTGTAGAAATCATGTCAATAAGAGCCATAAGCCATAGGGCTCACCTTGCTAGCGGTCATTTACCAGCAAGGTTAGTGAAAGAGTTTGACCTTTTGAATGTTTAAAATGATACTGCAGAGCGAAGAATCCCATCATTTGACTTACTTTCATAAATTAACTGAACGCTATTAAGGAAATCATGTGAATTTCATGTTACAAGTCAAAAGTCATGAGGCAGAGGCTAACTGAGGCAAAAATGCTATTTCTGTGACATATTTCGTTTAACAGTTTAAGGTAGACGTATAACATTATTTTTATATTCTGATAGGCCGACAGTGATAATTCATATAGCACATGTCGCTACTTTCGCTACCTGGCTGACTGAATGAGAAAACCATAATAAATCCAACGATAAATTCAAAGTTTCATGAAGAAATGAATCATGTGTACTAATCTTTTCTCACACCATACATTCAATCTGTTTCCTCATTAAAAGCACGTGTTTCATATTAATAAACAACAAAAATAAAGGATAAATTGGGTGACACAGTGGAGTATTGGTTAGCACTCTTCGTCTCCTTGCTTTGATTGTAGAGTTTGCATGTCTCCCATGGGCGGCTCCCCAGTGTCAGATCTGATTGGCTCCTGCAGCTGAGACACGAACCTGCAGGTAGGTGGGAAATGCCTCCTCCAGCTTGGTCTTCTTCTTTCGGTAGCGCTTCTTAATTTTTTCCGGGACTTCCGGCCCGGGAGGCGCCTCGTCCACCGGAGTGTCGGGCAGAGCTTCAGGCCATCCTGCTGCAGAGACATTAAGACCTTCAGAATCTCCCCCTCACTATGCATTGAGAGAGAAACTCAGAGGAGCACTGACCTTCATCTTTCCCCGCCGGATGTTCCGACACGGAGCCGGATGAGTCCTTCCTGCAGAGCGAGCGCTTGGCTTTGCCCGGACCCTGTCCCGGACGGCTCCTCTGGCGGACCATGAACCCACCGATGCCTTGAGAAATGATAAATGTATTCTCATTGAATGCATCCATAAAAGAAAAAAAAACAACACATCTTTGTTCCAAACTTAGCAGGAAATATCAGCACCAGCTCTCAGACAGACGCAGCCGTTCTGAGTCCTCATTATCCCAACGTAAATGAAATGAACTGAACTGCACATGAGTGCATTGTGTGCGTTTAGCTTGTGTCATGAAGCTGTATTTGGAATGAACTGAGGGGTATTCCTGCAGCAGACTCGGCTCTCTGAGCTCCGGCCCAGCATGCACTGCACCATTTCACGCTTCAGAGAAGCTGTCTCCTTCCATCAGGTGCCCTACCCGGCCGGTACGGTTTCCTCTTCCTCTTCTTGCCTCCGTCGGCCCCCTTGGAGTCGTCCTCTACCGGCTCCCGCTCCAGGCTGGAGTCCGACTTGGCCTCGCAGTCGAGGAGCTCGGCTTCTGCGAGAGGAGAGAGCGCTGATGGTGAGTGACGGCTGGGTGCACGTCTGAACCCACGTCTACTGAGGACTCCGTTTATTTACATCCTCTCAACAATGATCCGTTTACTTCTTTTTGTAATTAATCAGATTATTTAATATCCTGTTAAGTCTGAAATCACACGATAAGATTTGAGGAATTGTCTTCAGTCTGACAGGAAACGGTACAGATTTTCAGCTAATTTACATTTGACATTTTAACTCATCTAGCAGATCCAAACTAGGCGTGAAACAACATAGTGTTTCAACAAGGAATATTTTGTTGGATGCGTGAGATTAAGTCTGAGATTAACTCAATAGGCTCGAACACAGATCAGTCACCCGAATAATAGATCCAAAACAGGTGGAACAATGAGACAAGAAAGGTAAATTAAACTGCTTTCTGATCTTTAACCGTTACTGCCAGTTAAAGAATCGTGACATTCTTGCAGTTTGCGATGAGGTGGAGTACCTCTGTGGTCCTCCATGTCTTCGTCACGGGACAGCTCACAGAGGGGGTCCATCGGGGGCTGCAGCACGGCCACGCTGTTCTGGTTGATGATCTTCAGCTTCAGCTTGGGTTTGGGTTTCCTGCGCCGCGACGCCGTGGCCGAGAGGCTCTGGAGCTGACAGAGGCCGGACTCCGTCAAACACACGCCGTCCTGGGTGTAGGTCCTCGACAGGTCTGAAAGAAGCAGCACCAGTCAGAGCAAGTGGGGCAATTATCCACAACCGTACTTGTGGTCAGTTGTATATGACCAAATTGGACTTATGCTACGACGAAAAAGGCTCATAAAATCTCCCCATCGTCAATTCGGATCCTTTTATTCCTGAGGACGTTATCGGCAAGCGTTTTCATCAGTAAAATACACCACTATGTTTTCATTTATACTCAAAAAGAGGCAGCCATATTTCATTCCCACTTCTTTTCACAGGAAGTGACATCATCAGATCAAACTCACCGATCTCCCTGGCCTTCGTGACGATCTGTGTCATCATGAGCGGCTCGGGAGCGTCTCTGCTCTTGGTCAGAACTGTCACGGACACATTCAAACAAGCACAGGGGTCAAAGGTCAGCCGTGATTACAGGAGGAGTTAAAGAGCTGGAGGAAGGTTCAGACTCCCACCTTTAGTGCTTTTGAAGGTTCGACACATTGTGCAGTCGAAGCTGCTCTCTGCGGCTTTTTCCACGTCTTCCTCCGAGTGTAGGCTCTGACAGGAGGCGTGAAACCACCTGAACACACACAAACACACACACACACACGATTACTTTTAATTCCATATCATCAGCTCTCAAACCAGTGGAGGCAGACTTTGTTTGCTTCCCATCAAAGTTTTTTTCCTGTAAATTTCCCTCATGTTGGATTGTTGTTGTTGAAATCGTTTTGAGGTTGTTTTTTTTCTGGAGTACAAATACTTCAATCTTTGTTTATAGATCACCCTTTTGGAAGTAAAATGCAACTAAAAATGCTTCCCGATGCCCCAAGAATACACAAAAAACTATTTAGAAATAAATATATGCACATGCACACACAAAAAGCCTGAATGTTGAATGATCGAAACTGTTCCAATTCAACAATGTCAAAAAAGGTTTTAAAAGAAAAATATATATACATTTATTTTTTAAAAAGCAAATATGATAAAAGCTAAGCTATGAAATTCCAAAATACATATATAAATCCACCACAATGTTTGCTTTGTTGGCTTCTTGATATATTTGAAAAACTTCCTTTTTTTTTTAAATATTGAAACGGCCACACAAAAAAAACGAGAAAAAAAAGCAGGCAAAATGTGCTCACATTTGGTTTGATATTTACACTAAACGACAAATAAAAAATCAGATTTTAATCAGCCATCAATTCTTGTAGATCACCTGTCACACTGCCGGCACTGCACGATGATGGTGCCCTCGCTGTAGTCCAGCAGGCACACCGGACACGTCACCAGGCTGGCACAGGGGGCGCATTGCGTGTAATTATTCTGCCAGTCGCACCTCAGGCCCGGCGTGGTGGCTCCACACTGCGTACAGGACACACACCTGCAGGGCCAGAGCGCAGAGGTCATTCACCCCGACACACCGTCGGAGAAAAGACACTAAACTGCTCACTGCTGGGGAAGCTCTCTTTCACAAACCACTCACATGAACCAAGATTCATTATTATTCACTCTGTGATATTTCCTTTTCATTAATAACAGATTTAATAATTAATTATATTTGTGAATGTATTAATTTAACCTAAAAGCCTTTCATACCACTTGCACTTCCAGCTGTCCTTGGGAACGTTCTGCAGAGGCGGGTCCAGGCAGTACGTGTGGTAGCTGATGTCGCAGTCATCGCACAGCAGCAGGCGTCCGGGGTCGGTGGCCTGACCGCACGCCTCGCACACCGTGCACTCCAGACAGCGCCAGCCTTTACTTAGAACCACCTTGTTGATCTGAGGGTGAAGAAGAGAGCCCAGAGCTGGAGCCTCACCGCAGCCGTTTCTGTGAGGTTTCTGCGAGTCGGTGGGACGGCGTACCTTTATTCCCACGCAGAACGGATGGTAGCACTGACCGCACTGAGCGCAGGCTAGGAGACGACCCTCCGCACCGAGACCGAAGCTCCCACACACCACACACATGTCCTACACACACAAGCAGTGCAATTTACCCAGTTAATACAAGTGGAGCAGCCGGAAGTCTAGAGCTACAGGAGCTACAGGAGCTGCAGAAGCTGCCACTGGAATTAATGATCTTTATTTGGCGAGAAAAACACAAATGCAAAAGAAAAAGAAAAAAAAGAAAAAAAAGAAAGAAAAGAAGTACCTGTTTGAGCGTGAAGCTGTCGTTGCTGGAGAAAATGACCACCGTGTTGTGCATGGCGTTCTCCTCCTCGTCTTTGAACGGGTACGGCGTCTCTATGGTGGTGATCTGCAAACCAGGACGGACACACACATCCAGTTTATTATCCACCGCAGCATCCGGTGAAACCACCACAGAAATAAATGACTGGCTTTTAATGCCAACAAATATAATAATGTGGAACATATTGGAATGCAGAAACCTCAGGTCAATAATATGAAAAGAAAAAAAATACAAAAGTAATATACCAATTATATACCTTTAAACAAAAGGTTAAATAAAAATGACAATGAATATGGACAACATAGATATTATTGGGCAAAATAAGGTAAATCTCAAAACTATACTAATAATGAAATACATTTCTTTTTTTAAATAATCCTTTGAAAAAAATTCAGACTAAGTCACCACACTGAAGTCCCAAAAAGTGAAATAAAAGTTTTGTTAAAACGATTTATGAAAATTACAGGAAAAATATATCAACGTAACACAAGCAAACAAAATAAATCAAAATTCAAAATGACCAAATAGAGTCAAATAAGAATGAAAAAATAAAATACAATATCATCTATATATATTAATTATCCTCAAATAAATATTAAATAAAAAAGGAGACAGACTAAATATTACAACGTAAATTGAAAAAAAAGTACTTGAAAAAGGGAATCAAAAGAAATATAAATTAATATGAAATACAACTATGAAATAAATCTTCAATTAAAAAAACTATAAAAATGATCAAATACAAGCTAAAACAGAATAAACAAAAATTATGAATTCTAAAATTAAAAATATAACCGAATTCTCTTGAATGTAAACGTCACGTACCCCCGGGTTGATGCTGGGACTCACACCATTCTTCCCTCTGGCTCTACCGCGTCCAGCCCGGCCCGAGAGACCGGCGCCGCGGGGCCTCCTCCTCCCAGGGAACCCGGACCCTCGACCCTGAGGATGAGAGGTCAAATCAGGGGGTCACGAGGTGAGATCAGATCAGAGATCAAAGATCAGGGAATCAGGTCAGAGGTCACACTACATTGTCTGACTCTTTCCAAACATGGCTCTTCCCACCAAGAAGGCGTCACACACCAACACCTCAAGAATTCTTTCTATCATTTCAATTTGCATTCAAATGAACTCAGATTGCAGTGATTTCCACAAAATTTGAATAAATTTAGATAATCGTGTGTGTAAATTTGATAAGAATGATCAGATCAAAAGGTTGAAGATCTAAAAAATAAATGATGTACTTGTGATTGAATGAAAATCTTTGCCGCGGTAATGTTTTCCGCGCTATCTGATCGTGAGAGGGTTTGACAGCTAAAATCAAAGGGAAATAAATCTAAAATTGACTCCATTATTAGTGCAAAGACATACATTTACAAGAAGAAAAATAACTGTTCTTGTGACGATGCATGCTGATGCAGGGAAACGTCCAATCAGCATGTGACTTTGACCTTTATTTGTCAAATACCAAGAAGGCTGTAAAATCCTTTCTGCCACAGTATTTTCTCTTCTGCAGTCTTCAACATGCACATCTTCACATCGTCACCTTCACAGCTAAATAAATTCAAATAAATCTTAAAACCTTTGTGGATTTCATGACTTTGCTTACTTTTTCGCTATTAGTAACCATTTATGGAAAATAAAATCCTTAAGCCCTCGAACCCTCAGAGTCTGGAAATCTTCTTTTAGAGAAGTAATTTCATCCTATTACATTTTTTTTAATAGATGAAAGCTGCAAATCCAGACTCTTTGTTGGTGTATGTTACGTTAATGGGAGGCAGCTTTAAGATGTCAAATTATGTTCTTCTCTGCTGTGGCCTTCAAAACAGTCAACAACCCAGCAAGAAGAACAAAAAAAAAAAAAATAAATCAAGCTGCTTATGGACAAAAAAAACGTTATATGTGCTTAAGTTTCTGCTGCCTGGTTTGGAAAAGTCTAAGAGCCACTTCAGCTCGATCATCATTTTTACCCCAAAAATTGCCCCGTTCCATTTAAACCTGCACTGAATCACAGTCCAACGAAAAGCTGGACAAACCAGTCTGAAAACCAAATATCAGAGCAGATTTTTCTCTCCTGAAGCTTCTAAATATCATTTTGGCTGAACAAATCCTCGCGTGGTCTTCTAAGCGGAAAAAGACTTCAGTAAATACTTAATATCAAAGCGCCAAGCGGCCATCGTGACAGAAATACAAAGTTTGGTTTAAGATACTAACCTTAGGTGATTGTATTTAATTTCATTTGTTTTAGTTTAAACCTGTTGTTTTATTGTTTTTATGATGGACATCATACCTGTTCAGTTTTATAGCTTATATGCAAATGTTTCAACAACCTGAGGTGGTTAACGTATGAAATATTCTGTAATTTGACAAATCAAAACTTTCTTTAAACTGTTTTAATGTTTTACGGTAGATGATTACATATGAGCACTATTTGCCAAAATAACAGTATTGATTGTTTTTATTGAAGTCTTTATACCTCCCAAACTGTGATTTGTTTTAGTCGTGCAGCCTTTCACGAACAGTCAGATCATTTTAAAGCACTGATAAAGAGCTCTAAACTTCAGCATTTTCGCTTTTTAATATTGTAACTTGGTAAATATGTTAAATTAATTACTATTGTTGAAGTGAGAGTAATGCAATCCCAGAAAATAATCCAGCTAAAGGACTGTTCTTCTTCATTACTTTTGAAAGCCTTCAGATCTCAAGAGGTGAAAATCGTTTTAAAATGAAATTAAAATGTGAATACTGTGTAATGAGCCTGTAGTTACTTCTTTAAACGCTAACCTTCTGATTGCACTGAAGCTTTCAAAGTCATTATCTTCATTGTTTGTAATGTCTTGCTCACAAACTATGAAAATATCCCACTGGCTCATGATGAGATGATAAAATACAGAGCAACCTCTGTCGAGGGGACACCCTGTACTGAGCGGGCGAATCGGTGTGCACGGACAGGTTTTTAACTGTTAACACATGTAAGCGAGCGGACAAAATGCCAAACGTAGACAACGGACAGGTTTTCCTGGTAAATTTCAAATCGAGCAGACCCCAGAACAGTCAAGGTAGTAAGTTTCCACGTCTTCCTGATGTCTGCCATCTTTGATTTCTCTACCTGGCCGCCAAGTACATTCAGGGAGCGATCAGATCATTTTTTTTTTTTTACGCGCTTGTCCTTGGATTTCATGGCTTCCTTTCATCAGAAGTTTTACTGTGAACATGATTTATTGCATTCAATGCTGTTAATATGGCAACAAACGCTTAAAAAAAAAAAAAAAAAAAAAAAACTCAAAGAAATGTGTGCCCCGTTCCTCCTCTCAGCAGTATAAATAAATCTCCCTCCTTCGTTTGGCCCCTGCCGCTTGCCGTAGTGGTGCTCAGTGTGCGTGCGGGCTACACCGGTGACGTTCAGGGGCGCTCTGCTAAACACAGGGGGGACCAATCGGAGGGCGGCTCCGGTATTTACCACTCTGATGCTCCAGCCGGGGCTGCCGGAGTACTGCCTGGTCTTTGGGATGTCCCACCCCTCGGGCTGGTCTGGTGACCAGGACAAGGGTGAGCTGACACTGCTATGGGGGCTCCATGCACCCTAAGGTAAGGGAGGGTTGGGTGGGTGGGTGGGTGAGAGAGTGAGAGAGGGAGGGAGAAGGAGGAGGAGGAGGAGGAGGAGGGCGACAAAATGCAGCAACTTAAAAACAAAGCCAGCGAAGAAACAAAACATCCAAAGGAAAAGATGTTAGAGAAAAGCGGTGAGCTTCGAATGGAGCTCTGTTTGGAGTCATTTTTCCAATTTTTAAACTCCTCTGCTCAGCACTAAAAGCTATTTTCAGTTTGTTTACCAATTTAAAAAGTATTTACTGATTTACTGAGTTATACTGACGGATTTGGATTAAAGAAATGAGAAAGAGAACATTTAAGAAAATTTGTTATTTGATTTCTGGTTAAAAGTTCTGAATTAACTGAGAAAAATGACTGGTTGGCTCGCCAAAAATTTAAAGATACGACAAATCAGGTGAAGATGAGGCAGAATGAGGTTGTGTAAATACTTCTGAAAATACTATTTCTGTAAATATTGGCTTATATACTGCAGTTTTGTTTAGCTGATACACGACTAGCTGGCTCTGCAATGAAGTTCATCTTCTGCATATATTGTTTGACTAAGAATATCGAGCAAATAAAGACATTTATTAGTTTAACAATAGATTTTTAAATCTGTGTCAAAATATGAAAAAGAAAAACTAGAATGGTACAACAATGGTATTTAAATTTAGTTGTATTTTTTTGTTTTGTGACGTTTTTACTTATCAAAGCTCTTTGTTTCAGCTTTGGCTGCTAAAAAAGGTTCATGTGGATCCGAAATATGACTAAACTGAAATTAACTTACTGAATGAGAATCACTCCCAGAAGTGTATGTTAATTATAGTGATAATAAAATCTGAAAATCCACAACAGAACGTACCAGCAACAATTTAAACCAATTTTTTGGGACAATTTATGCAAACAATATAAATACGTGCTACGGACAACTTTTTTTTTTTTTTAAATAAAACATTAGATTCATTTTAACCGTAAATTATACTGTGTACAAAACCTGATGCATAACAAGCAAATTATTTCAGATATTTCAATCTCTTAAGGGAAAATGTTTTAATGAAAAGCAGCAAACAGACCACAATAAGTTATTATTCTGTGTTAAAGTCGATACTTTCATGCACAGTAGTTATAGAAGTTTCTCATCATCTCGTTGGAGAAGCCGGGCCGGGTTAGTTACAGTTCGAGCGGGAAACATCCAGCAGGTAAAGAGATGCTGCTAATCTGAAGAAAGGCAAACTCAAGAGAAGCAGTAGATTACCTCAGGCGGTCCCTAACAAATTAGTTTGAGCAGTAAAACGCTGGTTTAAGACGTCGAAGAGGAAAGGACAACATTTTGCACAAGTCTCCCCTCACCACAGCATCATTCATAATACAGTCATGGGTGTAATCTAAATCCCATTGCTACCTTTCGAAGAGTGTATATTCAGAGTCTGCCATCATCTGCAGACGCTGAGACAACATTGTGAGGAGATTAAACCATTCATCAGTGACTCACCGTCATGGAGATAAATAAGATGGATGGAGTGATGATGAACAGAACTTATCAACAGGATAATAGAGGATGGATGTCTAAGACATGGACATGACATGAAGAGATGATTGGGGTAGAATAAAGTGAAATCTAAGGATGAACTGCTCTGGGAAAAATAATTTCCCCAACATTTAATAAAACAAATTAACTGACTTGTGTAAAGTGAAAAGCCTAAAGCCCTGAACATAATCTGGTGAGTGCTACACATTCATTTAAATAAATCACAGGGAATAAGTGGTGAAGCTATAAAAAAAAAAAAGAAAAAAGTTTCCAAAAGTGATTGATATTCAGCTGAGGTGTGAGCGAGCACTGAGGCTATAACACACCAAGCTCACGATGAGACGGAGCATAACTACGGACACAACCCGACTGAATCCAAACTCATCCCACCCGCCACACACACACACGCACAGACACACACACAGCTTCAAGAAACCTTAAAACCGCAACGACCAAACCACCACAGCATGGAAATTTACTGCCGGGTTTTTAACAATTGAACCATCAAAAACTTTTATCCTCTCTGAATAAAAAAGGTTCCAAACATTTCTTCTCCTCAGAGCCTCCCCAGAGTTATTGGACCAGTTCAAATCAAACGTCGACAACCTTGGAGGAGCGAAGCCTCGGGCCTCGCCTGTGATCTCTGGCGATCCCTCAAGGGAGTCCTGAACCCTAGGTTGGGAGACACTGATCCAAATAATGAAAAGGCCAAAGTGTATGGCATCATCATGTCAAGATCTAAAATAAACCCCCTCTCTTTAAATGGCAAAGTCAAGAGGAATTGATACTGAAAGAAGTGTGAAATGCTAATAAATGTGATCTGTAGGCAGTTTTTTTTTGTTTTGTTTTTTAACACAGTCCACAATAAGAGAGCAAAATTTGATTTCCTTCCATCATTCTTTTGTCTTTAACTTTGCCCATGCAGGTCAATCTCTGTCTGATGAGAAATATATGAATTGTGTTTTCTTTATGGAAATGATTACAAGGAGAATGTGCCCAACAAGCACATCTGTGAGTACTTCCTGTAAGTCCCGATGAAGACCAAACAGGCACAATCACCGAGAAACTGCACCACGAATTCCACAAATAACCATATTACAGTCAAGTTAATCGAATAATTAAATGTTAAAAAAATATATTTCAAAGATGCAGATTTTCACTTCATTGTAAACTTCTACTACAAAGTAGGAAAATACTTAGAATGAATTCATATTTTTTGAGGCATTACTACCAATATAAACTATTTCAGATTTTTAAATTCACAAAGGAGTTCAACCTGCAGGGACAAGTGAAGGGACAAAAAAGAAAACTTTGATATGGAGGATATTAATATGAAGCAATGTTTCCTTTAGATACAGTTTGGGAACAGATCAAATGACTAAATGAGTGAATAAAAATCCTTCTGATATCTCAGTAAAAACATTTTTTTTAAGAGAGGAAAAAGTGTTTTATCACCCACCAATGTTAAAAAAATAAATAAATCCAGTCTATAATTTCTGTACTTTATAACTGTGGCTCTCAAGGTGCTTATGTCTACAACCAAAGAGAGAGAAAGCTCTAACTTTAGTCAATAAGAATATCACTAAACTACGATGTTCACATTATTGGATGCCTATAGTCTGCTGTAAATATAAATCCAATAATGTGAACATCGTAGTTTAGTGATATTCTTATTGACTAAAGTTAGAGCTTTCTCTCTCTTTGGTTGTAGACATAAGCACCTTGAGAGCCACAGTTATAAAGTACAGAAATTATAGACTGGATTTATTTTTTTTTTTAACATTGGTGGGTGATAAAGGTTGCACTAATATGCCCTTCAGGATGAAGAATGAATGAAAAGTTTAGCATGTAGAAAATTGTTAAATATTGAAAAAAAATACATCGGTTAAACTTCTATTCCCGCACTGTTTTAGAAAGGATTGAGAGTTTTCTGGTCCTCCTGTGATATTTTCTTTGAATGAGCTTACTTTCCAGTTTTGACACTGAATGAAAATCTGTGAGGTTCTTCATTCATCCAGTTCCTGCTATTTCTAACAGTATGATGAAGGCTATGGGAGCTCTTTGAGTTCTGAGGACCTAAAGTCGAAAAACACTGCAAGTATGAGCGCTGCAAAATGTTGGAAACTTTAAGAAAGTTCAGCTGCCTTCATGATACGGTCAGAAATGACAGTGTCTAGACAGCAAACACAGCAGAGATCAGAGATCACAGCTGTGTGGTGACACTCGGACTTGTACCTGTTTCACTCTCGGCCTCCCAGGAGAAAACTTCCTCTTGGTGATGGCGGGCTTCCCCATGCCGATCTTGGGAGTGAAAGGGATGAGGGTGTTGGTGGGCACCACGCTGCTGCTGCGCTCGCTCAGTGAGGGTGGATCTCTGAGGGGGAGGGGTAGGGCCCGGGCCAGAGGGGAAGGGTAGGAGGAAGAAGAAGAAGAAGAAGAGGACGAGACCATTTCAGCCAGTCGCTCCACAGATGTTTTGAAGGGTTTCTCCTCTGGAGACAAGCTAGAAAATGACAGGTTAGGCTGGGTCTCCGGTGTCGTGTCCATTTCCTCTGATGTGCCAGCAGCCGAGGGTTTAACAGTCTCTGCCGGGTTCCTGTGGAAAATGCCCTCCGTCCTCTCCTGGTTAAGTTCTGTGGGAGCGGTTTCCAGGAGAGAAGCCCTGACTGCGTCCACACTCGAAGGCTGGGGTCGTGGGATTTCGGTGGGTTGGTCCGTGAAGGGTACTGAAGCAGTACTTGGTTCTTTGGTGGTTGAGATGATGGCCATAAGATCCTTTGTGCTGGGGGTGACCGTGCCCTGCTGGGGGCCGGCCTCACTGTCTGCTGGTTGGATTTGTAACGTGGCGTCCTGCGTTTGTAGTGCTTCCATCGGGCGCTGGGCTGGAAAGGACTCGGTGATTGGAGCCGCTGAGGACGCGAGACTCTCCGAAGAGCTGAGTGTGGCTCGGGCTGCTGGCTGCGCTTCTGTAGAAAGAAAGCCAAAAAACAAATGTACACAACATCTTAAGATCAACTTCAAGATGAACAGGTGGAATAAGAGTCTGTACTTACTCAGGACTCTGCATTTATAACAACTTTAATTATACTAGAGGTTTTTACTTAAAAAAAAAAAAACACTGTAAACTAAGAGTAGACATTTTTGCAGTTTCCTTCAAAACGAAAGGTTTTGAATTATTATAAACTTCACCCACAAGAGGTGAAAAGTGTCTCACATACATCTATTGCAACTGGCTACTAAAGATGCCAATGACATATGGAACACGAGTATTTACTATAATTAATCACAATTTAAGTTAATAATCTTTAACACCAAAATGCGCTTAGTGATAATTAGTGTTACTAATCTATGAGAGTTACAGTCAATGCAAACACAGTAAAGCAAACGAACACACGCACACGATGTGGAAACAGTCCAATTTTACAAACCTGGTTCAAATTCAGCTGCATTTCTGCTGTCACATGTTTCAGTAACCTGTGTCTCCATCGTTTCTGAGCCCACCGAAGATTCTGAAAGAGATCAAATATGAAGGTTAAAGACGGTACGTGTCCTTCTGTTGACATTAATCTGGAGAGAATAAAAATAAAGAGAAAATAGAAGTTAAGGTTACTCGTCATCACAGCGTGTATATAGGAGCTTCTCTGCACCCAAGCTAAGCTAAAATGTATGGTTTTGGTTATTTATAGATCAGTAATGGGCCTTTCCACGAGCATTTGCTCGGCTTGCCTCGCCTCGGTTATTAGGCTTTTCCATTACGTGTTAGTACCTGATACCAGGTACTTTCCTAGGACCTGCATGACTGGGGATCCAAGTGAGCTATGGCAAGCCGACAATGTGACGTCGGCAGACGACAGGCTCCTGATTGGCCGGGGCGCAAAGACACAGATGAGTCAGGAAAGCGACTGTTTCTTGAGTTAACCCAGCTATTTTTAAAACCCTATCAAAACAAGAAGATGCACTGAAATCCACCCCAGCAGCAACAACGAGGTGCAGACATTTCTTTGTCTAGTGGCTGATCAGAGGATTCAGTGGGAGCAAGACGTATTGACCGAATATCGGGAAGTCTCCGAGCTGACCGCCATCCACGGATACCACTGGTGTTTCGAATTAACCGGTTACTGTGTTAACTGGTGACCGGCTTCCTCGACCGTCCCCTGTAACAGCATATGTAAAAACCTGACCGAACTCTGTACCTGTCCTGGCGAACGCCGTTTAACGGCATTTCCATTAAAGTTTAAAGTATCATACTGTTTGTTTGCCTTATTTTACCATCAGCCGCAACAAACAGCTGGTGGCAGAAGTTGGTTTATACCAGTTAACAGGGGGAACCAGTTAAAACAAAACACCAGACAGTGAAGTGATCAGAACAATCCGCATTTTGTAATAACAATAATTTGAGCTGATACTTAACATGTTGTAGCTCCACCCTTCTGAATGCATGCGCAGTCGTCCATACAGATTCTATTGGTGTATAAGCAAAACAGAGTTGAGGCGCGAGGTGATAGAATAGGGGGGGGGGGGGGGGGGGGGGGGGCTCTATACCTATGTGATGTCCCCCCCACGCCTCTCTATAGGTATGCCATGTGTTCCCCCCTCTGTCTTTCTATAACCACGTGATGTGATGTGTTGTGCCTCTTCTGCCTCTGTTTAACTATGAGAACCCCCCGAACCCCCCCATAGCTGTATGATGTATGCACCCTCTCTCTTAAACTAAGTGATGTATCATCCCACCCCCCACTTCTCTTTAGCTCTGTGATGCCCCCCGCACCTCCCTCTTTGGTTGTGTGATATGTCGCGCCTCCCACCCCCCATCAAAGCCATCAGGGTGGTATGAATGGTACTAGTCATGCTGGACTCCCTCACAGCCTCTGACTATACAGATAGCCCAGTCTTAAGGAGGCGCTCTCCATTTCCAGTCCACAAGTTCCCACGTCACACCGACCCCGGCTCACGCGTGCACCTGCTCGCCGGCGCTGCCAGGAGGGGAGGGGGGGAGGGCACATGGCGGGGCCTGTGTGCTCGCAGGTGCTCATCCGGTGCCGGCGCCAGCAGCTCAATCAGGGAGATCCGAGTATACCCAGCCATCGGCTATTAACCCGGCCCGCCGCGCATTCACATGCAAGCCGCCGCTTCCTACGGCTTCCTACAGTGAATGAGGTGACGCCTCGGATAAAGACGGTGCTTTGATGGAGGCGGAGAAGCAGCGGAGTCGGTCTGACCTGTGCTCCCTCAGCATCTGTCAAGAGAGTCACTGTAAGACTCTTTAACCCTTCACAGCCCGCTGATTCAAGCCTCATAGAGCGAGTCAAATCAAAGCAGCTTTAAAGTGGAGCCGTTTAAATGTAAATGCTGTGGGAATATATGCAAGTATTTTATCTCTGCTGAACTACCTGGCAAATAAAATTCTTGATTAATGTGATATCAACAAAAAGCATTATTAAAGGTTGCTTTTTTTTTTAATTTGAAAGAAAAACATTTATTGATTGTAACTTAATTCTTAAAAATCGCATGATTGATCATTTCTTGTGCTATTTGTTGATATGCATAATTATATTGTGAGAATGATGAATTTGCACTATTGTGCAGGTCCAGAGGTTAGCAATCTCATCTCACAGTGAGAACATCCCCGGTTCAATTCCAGGCCTGAGGGACACGAGGACCAACAACCAAGGAGAGACAAGTTTAATTTCCAGACACTCAATGCAAACCTCCAAAGCTTGTGCTTGTGTGTGTGTGTGTGTGTGTGTGTGTGTGTGTGTGTGTGTGTGTGTGTGTGTGTGTGTGTGTGTGTGTGTGTGTGTGTGTGTGTGTGTGTGTGTGTGAGTGAGAACAGTAATGAATGAGCTCTGCAGCACCACTGCGAGAGAGAGAGGAAGAGAGGAAGAGAGAAAGAGAGAGCGAGAGAGAGACTCTGCAGAGCTGTCACAGAAATCCTCATCCTCATCATCTGCAACCTCATCATCATCATCCTCTCCATCTCGTTTCTTCAGCGCAGCTCAGAGTTTCATGTAGGCAGATTCCAGCAGTGATTTCAAGAAGCTGTGTGACCAGCAGGCAGCAGCAGATACATGCTAGATCAGGTTTATTACCAAGCTGGTTCTGAGGTTTATTTTAGCCAGCCGAAACTCAAGCTCAGACCAGATTCTGGAGGGACCACCAAAGGTACGCTCATATGTCGTGTATAACACACAGAAGGAGCACTTATTAGGTTTACTGGATAACAGGTGCATCACATTTGGGTTGTACCAGAATGATCAAACCTTTGTTACCAGTATCTTCGGAACACGGGGGACTTCCAAAACTAGACTGTAACTAACTACTCCAAAACTAAGTCTGAAAACAGCATAAAAATAGCCTCTTCGTAGGGATGCCAATTTTCCACATTTTATCAAAAAATGTGATCAGTAAATACTCATTTAAAAGTGAGCCATTGTGCCACTAAAGACTTCCACTACAGTGCAGAGACGGATGGACACACACAATCCAAAACACAGGAGACATGAAGATAAGCGCTTCCTAAAGTAAAAAAAAAAAATTCCATTCACAGGCTGCACATACTTATTCCCAGTGGACAAGATGGAGAAACAAAGCACTTTAACATTTCAAAACACTGAATTACAAAGGCAATGGACGCTTTAATCTGCCGCTAGTAGGACGCCATCTGGTTATTGGGGAATCCTCAGAAAAGACTCCAAATAAAAGTGGGAGTGCATCTCTTGGTTTTAGTCCAAACTGCTTTTTTCACAAAATTTTTCATCTGCAACCACGGCGAATTTCAAAAAAGCTTCCTCCGCGCTGACAAACTGGTGCCGTGAAGCCAAAACTTTTAACTGCTTCTGCACGGCTGGAGACCGAGTCAATGAACCCACAGAGCTACAAAGCCCACGCTTCGTTTTCCGTCTCGTGACCTGCTGGCTGATCTGTGCGTGAGCCTGTAATATGAGAACATCCTCGTCATTACAAGGCGTGATTAATGTGCCGATCAAACAGGTTTGGATCTCCGGAGGCACGCTTGGCTCAGATGAAAAGACAGACAAGGAGGAAGGATCAGAACGTCATCGGCGTATAATCTCACCTTTCTGGAACAAAGACCCATCGGGCTTCTGCTCCGACGTGACCAGCTTCTCCTCATGGACGGTGGCCTGAGCGGGCTCTGGATCCGAGTGCAATGGAACGGCGAGTAACTCCGGTTCGGGGTCATTGTGCATTTCGGGAGGGAGCAGAGTGCCAGGTTCTAGGTCTGTGTGCTTTAGAGCCAGCTGTAGGCCAGCCTCAGAGTTTGTGTGCATGGAGGCTGGCTGAGGGCTGAGCTCTGGGCCGGTGTCCATATCCTCTGCCTGCAGCGCCTGCTCTGCAGCAGGAGACCTGCAGTTGGAACAAACATAGTCCTCTCTAGGGTGGATTTCTGCTTGGCCTGAGTTCTGACGCTCGCACTCCAGGTGTAGCCATCTGAAAGCAGAGCAGAGGAATTTGGGAGACTGTTGGAATGGGATCTCTGCACAATCCTCAAATGTGACATGTTTATTGGTGTGCTACCAGAGAATGCCAGGAATAGGATTGGGACAAAGCAGAGTGGCTTATCAAGTATTTAGACAATTCAAAACTATTTCACCAATTAATTTTTTTCCTCAGCACTTTTCTTTTCCCCCAATTACAGCTTGAGAAATAGAAACATTTTCTCTCTATTACAGCAATGACAAGTTCTTAGTTGGACACATTCCTGTTAATGGAAAAACCACAGGTCCTCATATACATCCAAAATGTTACACACAAAATGTTCACTACTTTTGAAAAGCAAACAGCGAATCAATCTCGACAATAATGGAAACACAAATCATAAACCATCTAGCTCCTCACCTCTTACAAGTCTGACAGAACAGCAGGTCTTTGTGGTGCTCCGGGTCCAGGATGCAGGCACACATAAGACAGCTCAGAGCCGGGTCCTGGTTCTGAACGCAGTTCTCACACAGCAGGCTGGTGTGGTGCCACTGGCCGCTGGTTCGAGTCCCACACTGGACGCACATTCTGCAGTTCTAAAGGCAGAAGGGTGGAATGCAATGTGAGTTTTTTTCTCCACAGGAGACTGAATTGTGAGGAGTCACGATTTAGACTCACTCACTTGTCATTGTATTGACCATATTTTGTGTTTACTGGAGAGCACCTTTCAAAGTTTAAAGAGATACGGAATTTAGATAAAAAAAATAAATAAATAGAAAGTAAAAAGAAAAAACTGTCATCCGACTGCAGATATTTTGTGATTTATTCATTCAGCATCTGCATTGTGAAAACAATTCAACTTTGATGTGCTTACTTCATGTTATACTGGCAAGAACATTCAAATAAATGAATAAACAGTGAAAATACTGTGTGAAAGTCACTCAAATGAGCTTGTTGAACTTATGCACCGAGTCTCAAGTCTTGAATTATAATTAAATCCGAAAGTACGCTGACAAAACTATGGAGATCTTCATCACATGATGATAAAATGTACGGAGTCATGATCCTGGCCCACTAGTTTTTAAAATATTGGCGCCATCAGAGATCCAATTGAAAAGGGTTTAGTCCTTAATGCAGCTGTTCAAATAGTAAAAAAAAAAATCTGACGAAATAATCATCCAACTGAATCACTGGTCGTTATTGGTTCATTCAAACTCTGCATATAAAATTAGTTGGAAGTGTTTGATTTGGTTGTTATATTAATTTGTTCTTATTTAAAACATGATTTGGTCAAGAAAACAACAAATGTTTTTATGTCTTTATTCATTGTTCATTCAGCTTATGGGCTTCGGGGTAAAAACTTTGAAAAGCAACCTCAACAATCCATAATCTCCTCAGAATGAGATTAAATCCAAAATACTCTGGGTTTCCTACACCGCTGAGAAAGAGACAAACCGGATCTTTATCACAGGATAAATCTGTCATCATAAACAATCACAACTGTTGATTATTTTGCTCTCGTGTAAATTCAAACAACTTTAAAGATATCTTTCCTAATGTTGATGGTCAGAATATTGAAGCAGAAAACTTTGAAGATCTTTGAGAAGAGTTTTGTTCAATCTGCCTGCAAGTCGTGAAGAAAGAAAGTTTGAGTTGCGTAATTTAGTTTTTTTTTTTTAAATAATCACACTATTTAAATAAAAAATGTCAACATCATTTAAAAGTAGGGATTCTACCAGGCTTTTCTGAACATTCAGCTGACACCAAAAAACCCTTTAATTAGTATTAAATAAGAAAACTGACAGAATTTGTTTAATATTTGACCAGTAAACTCTTAAGTCTTCAGTTACCATCGAGATGGATGTGAACCAGGATGAATTTAGCCGAGTCAGTGATTAAAGAAACTGGTGGTCATCTTGTTTGCACACATTCATTTCTATTATTTGCTGGAGAGGACATTTCAAAGAGTTACTGAAATAGAATAAAACAAATCTTTCAACAAAAAAAAAAAAGAGAGAGAGAGAGAGAGAAAGAGCTGGCATCTAAATATTGAGGAGCTAGCTACCAAACGGCAGGCTGCTGCAATGTGACGCCAAGTTTCCTCACAAATGATCGAGAACTGGAACCTGAGCAGTTTGCCAGAATGAAAACATAGAGGACATTGCAGATATTTTTTACATGCTTCTGAAGCGGATCGTCTCGCTTTGGTTCATTTTCTATGACACCGCAGTTTTATAAACTGACTCAAACAGAAATGTGACGGAACAAGAGTGTTGAGCTTTTATTGCAGTGGTGTCTTCCCTCACATTCATTACATTTCACGTCCTTTTGGAATTTTGCTGAGGCTACCAATGCAAAGAAGCTGCTATAATTTTTCCCAAAGCCATCACATCAGATGTGCAGTTGCTAATTTCTACCCAAAATATCGATCCAAAACATGAAAGAATCAGAGAAAATTTTGGCAAACTTCCTCTATAACTGCGTAAAAGGTGGAACTGGTGAGGTTAAATGTCTTTTAAATGCATACATGTATATTTGTAGTCTTAAAGAGAAGGGGCAAAAAAAACATCTGCAGCCAGTTAAAAAGATTCAAGAGAAAAGACTAACAACATTTTCAATTCTGTTTTATGTTCATTCAGTTTATACACTATCAAAAAAAACTGAGGTTCTTGATTTGAATGCTAAAAAAAATAACATTAGATTCGTTAAATGGCAAAATTTTATCAGAATACTCAAAGCCAACAATTTACACAATCGGTTGTTCATTCAGCCTATGCACAGTAAAAACATCCTTCAACATGCAGACGCTGAAGATATTTTTCATATGCTCTTTAATGTTACGTCAGAAGAAGAAAAACCAAATGATTGCTGACTCATAAGCAAAGCATCATTACGTTACTGTCACTCAGAAAAGCAGCATCTAATGCACCAACAAGCCACTGGGCTTCCCTCTCATACAGAAACGAAGACCAGTTCAGAGCTGAGCGGTGACTCAGTTTCCATCGATCTTCACTCCAGTGCGGAGACCACACTCAGAAGCTTGGCTGCTGTGCTGAGTCAAACCGAGAAGCCGAGGTTAAGATCATCACCCACTGCCTGCACCGCTGTGACCTACTGAAGCCTGCACACTTCTTTTTTTGCATTAAATGGTGTTTTGACTGCTAACCGGCCGCCTGAGCGACGACACTGCAGCCTTTAGAAGATCAGCCTGTGTTCTTAACCGCAGAGACAAACCACGGCTCATGGAGATGTTTCCACTGACGATGCCATTTCAGCTCAGTGTAGTTTTACTTTAAAAAAAAAGGCCCTCAAAAAGCCACCGTGTGTCACGCGAGTTGGCTGCCTACCTTACATCTCCATCCGTTGGTGGGCAGAGCATCCATGGCAGGTTGCAGACAGAAGGTGTGGTAGCCTTTGTCACACATGTCACACACCAGCATCTTGGTGTCCTCTCCCGGGTTCCTGCACAGGCAAGAGCGGACAGAACAGGATCCGTCATTATGAGGAATTGTGAATGAAAACTGTTAACAATGACAGAGAAAAACACCATTGTGAACCAATTCTTCTTATTTGTACAAATTTTATTCGGACCACACTGAAAACAGTACTGACCCACAGCGGTTTAATGTTTTCTTTGAAATGTTTTGTATTTGCTTGGTGGTTTGGCCGGATTGGAGCCTCTTGCGGGCCGGGTTTGGTCCACGGTCCTTAAATTTGACACCCCTGATTTCGAGAATTGTTATAAATAATCAGGAAGCAATTAAAATCCAGATAAAATATTCATTTTTCAGAAGAAGTCTAGCTGATCCCATCTGCTCTCAACACTGCAGGTTTCCTTTTTTAAATCTATACCTGCATTCAGCTCACTGCGGCCTCTTGAAATTCTAAATAACAAAGAAATAAATTGACAGGTAATGTTTCCACTATCAATTCAGCAGGAGCGTATAGATTCCCAAATGTTTACCTTATTCAATTTTTCACACAGTTACTAACAAATGTTATATTTGTTACATTTTGATGACATTGAGTAAATATCTGTCTATTTCATCATATTTTGAGAACTGTTTTCCAATTATAAAAATTCCACTATTTTTTGATGCTCAGCTCAGATAAAACGGAGAAACTCAGATGTCTGGAAACGTTTCTCAGGCCATGTTAGCGGGGCATAACAAAGCCTTATCATTACAAAACTTAAGAAAGTAAATTAACTTGATTTGCCCAGTAACACCCTCAGATCTGCTCCAGATACCTCTAGAAAAGCTGTGGACCCTGGAAGAATGAGTGAAGAGACGCTCAGAGGAACATTGCCGCTGCTTCATATTTACTACAATATTAACGAGGAAGTGAAGCTTCAAACACAAATGCAATGTTTACAACAGAGGTTATTCTGTAGAGATAGTTTGAAAGTTAAAAAAAAAGGGCCTCAGTCATATCTTAAATATTGTTGATAAAAATGTATTTCATTGGGAGAAGACATCTTCAAAGATGCTGCTGAATCTCCTCAGTTGGAGACCGATGTTTGGGCTCGTTCTGAACACAGCACATCACGAAGACATCTTGGAAGACGGCGCAGCACTGAGGGGCTTACTGATTTGAATGTAGAAACCTAAAACTCCACGGACAGTGGTTACCTGAGGCAAACAGGCCGGGATGGTAATGGAGCTCCTGTGCTGTTTAAATAAGGTCAAAGGTTATAATACTGAGCTGGAGGGTACAACATCCAGTTAGCTCCTCACAAACCACAGAGGTAAACAAACCAGCAGCGAGCCGTGGCCGCCGGCTCTGCAGAATTTAAATAGGAAGGAAAGGGAAATGCACACTGAAACCTTCGCTGCGAGGTGTACACATGTGGAGTTGTTTTGGGGGGGCGGGGGGGGTGTTGACTCACTTGCATGTCAGGCAGATTTTGCACTCGGGGCACTGCCAGCCTGCTCGCCTCAGAGGGGTCACAGCCATGTCCAGGCACATCCCGTGGTAATGCAGACCACAACTGGTGCAGAAGAGCTGGTCCAGGAGGTCTCCGTGGCTATCGCACAGCGCGCAGTTCACATCGTCTACGACTGAGGACGGCCGCGCCACAGCAACAGGAGCACGACCACGAGGAAACAGAGCAGAAAGTGTGCTTCATCAGACTGCTGTCATGCACGAAAAACAGAAACAATCTACTGCGTTGTTCCACGTAAGAGAAAGTGACTCTTGGGTGTGTTGCACAATGAGTTGACAAGATTTAGGTTTTCTTACAAAATTATGTAATTTTTTCAAAGGTGAAGAAACAGAAAACTGTTCTACTGAGTTTCTGCTGTCATGTAGATGTATGATCTTAATTTTTCATTTAAAAAGAAAAAGCTGAACTGTTTCACCAATCTACATTTACAGTGGGGGGGAAAAAACTATTAGCACAGTTTCTATTTTTCATTGATCAATACTTTGAACAATCAACTAACTACTGACATTCTCTAAAGCTATCACTGGCTACAGTGCTAGATAGAGTGCTAGCAAACAAACATTATGTGGTGCTGACCATTCCCAAGACTAACCAATGTTGCAATCCTGGTTAATGGCAGTTAAAAAGATTCAAATGTATCACAGAAATGGTGGATAAAAATAGAGATTCTTCTCCTGAGATGAATGAACTGAAACTGAGA
Organism: Lipophrys pholis; assembly: GCF_963383615.2. Classification (NCBI taxonomy): domain Eukaryota; kingdom Metazoa; phylum Chordata; class Actinopteri; order Blenniiformes; family Blenniidae; genus Lipophrys; species Lipophrys pholis. Next base: position 52,453,739 of record NC_137635.1, read on the forward strand.
AATAGTAAAAATGTTTTCATAAAGTACTGATCTTGGCCTGGGTTAACTCATGTGGTAAACCTGGTTAACAGCAGGTTCAAAATACAGTGTGTATTACTTCCATTAGAAAGATATTTTGGGGAAGACACAAGACCCAAAAAGCCAAAAAACAACAACAACAAGAATAAAAACGGGTGACATTGGACTTGTTTTTTTGGTCCTGGGACTTTTGATCTCCACAATCTGATGTAATGTAAATGTTGCAAATAGTAATTAGAAGGTTTAGAATAAAGAGCTGAAAACTAACTAAATAAATAAATAGTTGTGGCATCTAAAATTTTGAAGTGTCACCATGTAATCTTTTTATTAGGTGTTTAGCCCACTTACATTTGAGAATGGCCAGTTCGATGTGTTCTGGGCAGAGGAGCGAGAGACTCCTGATATCCTGAAAGGTCCCAGCTGCCCCCGCACAGGGGTAATGGTAGAGTTGAGCACATCCTTCAGCACAGCACTTTATGGATGCTCCAAGGCGCTTACAGTATGCACAGTGCTGCAAGGGAAAGATGAAAGCAACAATTAAAAGTTTGTCTGATTATCCCTCCTCCAAACAATGTCCATAATGTCTGTCATCCATGGGAGCATTTCTCTGACTGAGAATCTCCAGATAGACAACCACATGCTGATGCTGGTTGCTATGGTGATTCCAGAAAAGAGGAAATTGGAAGTGCATGAGAGGACTCGGTCAGACAGACGCAGACTAAAAAAAGAGGCAGGAAAACAGTTGTCACAAAAAAAAAAAAAAAAAAGAAATCTCAAATCGTATGAGAAAAATCCTTTCAATGTGAGTAGCACAAGTGAAAACGCTAAACTTCCGTTGGGTTTTGCGTGTCCGTTTGCGCGACAATTGTGCTCGGAGTCCCTGAAAACACAGCTTTTATAAAACGGCTGCCAAGGTGGAACTTTTGGAGAACACTCTGACTCCCTGTGGAAACGGGGGAAAATGCGAGTAGATGGACAACAACAATGGCGGCCTTCAGAGTGACATGACTCACAGTCATGTCGTGTAAATGGACATCTTTTTCAAAACGCTACAGTGTAAACCTGAAACTTTTAGGCAGGCAGGATAAAAAAAACTCAGGGAAAACATGCAAACTTTAAAATCGAAATTGGAGTTTTCTCAGTTTTCTGTGAGGCAAAATACAACCCCCCCCCCCCCCCCCCCACTGTACGGCCAGTCCAAAATGACCGTGCTTTATCCTTTAATGTGTCTTTGGAAAAACACTCCGCTGAGGATTAAGACCCTCGTTTAAACCCTGTCTGAATCAGCCACTCTGCAGATGAAGTGGGGGACTTGCTGATGGCCTGCAAACACAATCAGAGGAGCCGAGCGGTTAGCGGTTAGCGCAGCAGCCGCTCGGAGCCCCGGTGAGTGGCGTGACCTTTTCCATTTCACAGCTGAGAGATCCACGCTGCCGGGCCGACCTTTACCGGCCCGTCTGATCCATCAGCTCTGCCGCGCCTCGCTGGAGCGCTCCCTCCCCTGCTGCCCGACACATTAAGATGGTGTTAACACCCATTAGTCTGCGGATGTTCCTCCCGACTCACCTTTGTGCTCCCTGAGTCAATGGCTCTGTCCACATTAAGCAGAGATTGTCCCTCGCCCTCACAAACGCCGTCGGACCACAAGGCACAACTCTGATGTGCCCAGCATTGCCCTGAAATTAAAAAAGAAATTAGCAAAAGACAGAGGAGTCAAAAATGTGAGCTTGTTATGTTTATGATTTATTCAAGAAAAACGTAACACCAACAAGGAGATCCAAAATAAAAAGACTAAATAATTATCAATTCCATTGAGTGTGTGACGCACGTATTTCTAGGAATGTGAGTGCAGACAGTGTAAAGTCATTGAGATGAAGAGCACTGAGGGCGTCTGCATTACCTGACTCGAAGAGAGACTCGACGTTAAGATCTTGTGGAAGTCCGACGTGAGAAAGCTCGTCCCAGAACCGAGTGGCCGGGTCCGGTTCCTCCTCGCAGCCTTCCGACCCACTGCAGCAAAATCACAAGCATTTTTCTTTAGAAAAAACAACAAGAGGACAGATAGAAGATGAGGTCCACGATGGATGGATGAATGGATGGATGGATGGATGGATCACATTTATCAGATGGATTCCACTTAATTCATGTTCATGACTCATCAGCTCAGGCTGATGTTCAAAATAGAGTTCCACAGGGTTCTGTGTTGGTACTCATGCGCCATAAACTTCCATTATTTTACAGATGACACAAGAATCTATTTATCTATGAAACCAGGTGATATTGATCAACTTGTAAAACTAGAAACGTCTTACAAAAGCCTGGATGGCCCGTAAATTTGCTGTGCAATAGAAATAATTGTATGGATGGAAGGACGGATAGAATGACGGATTGATAGAATCGAGAATGGAGACAAAGATGGAGACTGGCAATTTTTTATTTTTTTTTTTACTAAACCAAAGAGAATGAGCTGGGGAAAAATGTTAGAGAGCAAAAAAAGCAGTGGGGGAGAAGGAGGAGGAGGAGGAAGAAGGCCATCTTGTTTGGCATGTGCACAAGAGGCTGGCTGTTCTGTCTCATAAAATCTGCTGAAAAGGATGCGTTTCTGAGTCCCTGGCTTGAACGAACGAGCCGCATAGCACACAGAAAATGTAGAGAGGAGGGGAAGGGAAGAGGAGGAAGATGATGAGGAGGAGGGGGAGGAGGAGAATTAGGTGCATTAGCATTTAAAAAGGACTGAGGTTCAAGTAAACAAACCAATGGCCAAATTCAAGGCACCAGTTCCAATTGCTAAAAATGTGACGTTTTCAGCATCCCTCCTTCTCCTCCTTCCTCCTCCTCCTCCGACAGATGCATGTACAATCTCTGCCTGCTCTGCCTCCCTGTGGCACAAGCGAGGGGGCCGGCCCCACCAACCAATCACACCACAGCAGTCACCGGTTGTTTTGGCCGGCTGCCACGTCGCTAACGCCGCTAACACTGCCCATTATGGGACCAGGAATCCAGAGAGACACCAAACTGGTTTCAGAGGACCGGAAACAAATCAGGCAGCAGTCCAAAAGAGTCAGAGGAGGCTGCTTTCTGGGCACAGTGTGCATGTGTGTGCGACTGTGTGAGTTTGAAGAGAAAACACAAGGCCCTCGTGAACATCTTGGCTAACTAGAGTCTACATGCACGCCTTATCTGAGTTTCTGTGAGCAGAAGTCAAGCTACCGGAATATTCTCCATCCTTTATTTCATTTATTTAACCACTACAAAAACTGAATTCTGTGGGTGATTTAGACAGATGAGATTGTCAATGAAAGATTTTTGCTGCCACATTGGGTGCAGGCGTTGGTTGAGATGGCTGTTTACGTTCACCATGTGCTCACCAAGCAGCTCGAGACAAGTCCATAAAACACCCACTTCTTACTCCTTCATCTTTTCAGATGCATTCACAAGTAAATCCGAATCTACTGGTGTAGGAGAAAAATATACATCTGAACACTTGAAGTGAATGTTAAAAAGACAGCTTTGAGCATTTACTACAAAAATGGTATAGATGGACTCTGTAGTAAACTTTCCCGCAGTTTAAGTATATAATAGTCAAACTTCTTTCACCTAGCATGAGTGGTTAGCGAGCTACAGTAAACAGCAAGATTTCAACATGTGCAGATGCAAAGTCAATCGACAATATTAACTTTACAGGGCTTGTCAAAAAGAAACTCCTTGGTGATAAAGGCCCCAAGACAGAATGGCATTCACCTGGAGTTGCTTCAGGCCCTGGATATTGTGGGGCATTCTTAGTTGACATGTCTACATATGTTTTGTAGACTTGAAAAAGACCTATGACCGAAGATCCCAAGATATGTTGTGAGAGGTGCTTGGGGGAGTACAGAGTATGGCAACTGCTCCAGAGGGAAATCCGGTGTTTGTACTTCCAGTTTGAGAGCTGTGCACTTGTTCAAGCTGAGCGGAGGACCTCATCCAGCGGGGGGAGTTTAAATACCCCAGTGTCTTATTCATGAGTGATAGGAGGATGGATTGTGAGATTGGCCAAAGATTGGGACGGGCACTGTACCCGACTGTAGCAGTGAATCGGAAGCTGAGCTGTAAAGCAAAGCTCTCTTGTTTATGGGTCAGTCTACATCCCCACTTTCACCAATGGTCATGAACTTTGGGTCACGACCGAAAGAATGAGATTGCTGTTTCAAGCGGCTGAAATGAGTTTTCTCCACTGGGTGGCGGGCGTCAATCTTTATGATGGAGTGAGGAGTTCAGACTCAAAGTAGAGCCACTACTCCTCCACATTGAGAGGAGCCAGTTCAGGTGATTGGCACATCTGATTAAGTTGACCCCTGGTCGCCTTCTATGAGATGTTTACCAGGCATGTCAGACTGGGAGGATTATTCTGTCATTTTATTTTCCCTGTGTGTCTTTGTGAGAACGACGTTATGAATTGGTGACCTGGATGGATGGATGGATGGATGGATGGATGGGGGGCTCAGAATAAATATAGTGATATAACTCCGATTTTTCATCCCTCGCACTGACAGAATACTTACTTCTTGTTCTTGTCCTTCGGTCCTGAGCTGGTCTCTCCGGTGGTTTTTGGCTGAGTGGTTTGATCGCCGTCGCCCTGGTGTCCGAGGAGCTCAGGCGTGGCGTTGAACGCATGCAGTTCCCCCTGACCCAGAAGGCTACGGCCGCCACAGTAACAGAAGGCACAGAGACGCTCGCTGAAACAAAGGAAATGGGCGGCGAGGAGAGGTGTTTAATTATAAATACCTGCTGTGACTGAATACAGAGCCACGCGTGTCACTGTGAATTAAGGCCTCGCTCTGCTGTAACAACACCGTCTCAACACGGAAACACATTAGAGCCACAAACGAACACCTACGTATATGAGTCAATGACAGGCTGCCATTTTTTCCTGTGTTAGCGTGGTTTACTCACACGTACCAGTGTTTCAGAATGAAAACTAACCAATAAAGTACTTGAAATTAAACTACTGAATAAATACAGGATGATAAATACAGGTATTTGAAACACAATTGTATAAATACAGTCAGATAATGGTCTAGTGGTTAGGATTCGGCCCGGGTTCGATTCCCCTTCAGGGAACCCACTTTTGGAGCAGTGGGTGCCCAGAGTACTTTTTACTGGAATTTCACATGTTTAATTCCCACAGCTGACATGTCACCGCTCTGGGTCCCTGAGCACAACCCTCGACCCCCAGCAGCTCCTCAGGCACTGTAGTGTGGCAACCACTTCTTATTGGAGTGTCATGGCTCAGTTGGTTGAGCGGTCGTCCAATCGTAAGGTTGCAGGTTTGATTCCCATCTCTGCCTGCCTACATGCCAAAGTGTCTTTTGGCAAGACACTGAACCCCAAACTGCCTGGGTGAATGCAGTGTGAGAATGAGTGGTTGGTGGTGGTCGGAGGGGCCGATGGCGCAGTCTGACAGCCTCACTTCCGTCAGTCTGCCCTAGGGCAGCTGTGGCTACGTACGTGGCTTACCACCATTGAATATGGAGTGAATGAATAATGCAATGTAAAGCATCTTTGAGTGTCAAGAAAAGCGCTATATAAAACCATTAGTATTGTTATTGTGTGCATCGTTGAGGTGAGTTTGAGAAAAATAACATGGTTGCATTTTCGCATTTATTTCAGTTTGATAATGTGATCAAAATAATTGAAATTATCGGTTAAAGTGTACAGCATGCCTTTATTTATCCTTGATGCCCACTGTGTCCCACTAACAAGGCATATATTTCAATTTAAAAATAATTCTCATAGAATTTAATTAATATTACAGTTTTAAAATGTGTTGTATATTTGTATATTTAAAAAAGAACATTGACAAATATGATGGCACATACCCTTGCTTTTTTGTCCAAAATTGTGTAAATAGCCTTTTTGTTGACATGAACACAATCCTTGCCATTTTACAGTCATGATTCATAACAAAATTTCAACTTTGCTCATTTGTAATTGCTGTTGGTTTATGAAAAACTACAGCTAAAGAAAACTCAATACATAAATAACAAGCTTCAAGTATGTCAAGAAATTAATTTTCCAATTATTTATTTTGCTTTTTTACTTATAAAAAGCACCACTTTGCACCAATAATCTGGACGTGTAAATGTTCCAGGGTGTGAGTGAGAAAGTCTTCTTGGACACAGAGCGGTAGAGTGAAGGAAAAAAAAACAACAACAAAAAAAAACCCAACAAAATCGCAGCCAGGAAAAGCTGGAAAGTTGAGAAATAAAAGGAGCAGTAAATATTTATCACATGTGAAGTGATGAGATGGCCCTGTTAATAAGATCCCTGGAGATGCCGCCGATCTGCCCTCCATCACTAACATCGATAGCGCAGACAAGACGCCAGATTGATTACAACCTTTAACCAAGTGGCACCTGGGACGAGAGCGGCGCCTCCACAAGCCGACGACTCCCGTTTAATCTGTCCCACAGTGTGGACGAGGCACAGCCAAATGAGCCTGTCACACACCGCGGGGAAGAAAACACACAGATAACGCCACAATCTAACCCTCATGGTTTCTGCACCAAATCACACAGAAGCATCAGTGATTATTCTATAAGGTCTCACGTGTATGCTTCTTTGAAGTGCTGATCTAACAATTAACACAAAGTCAACACACAGGCTTGCTCACACAGACCAAAGTGATCTTTCTCCAGTATGGGCTAGCAAAATTAAAACGAGATGATGACCTTCAGATCCAAACGAGCCTGTTTCTATCTATAATAAAAATATGCTTACACTTTTAGAAATCTAAACAAATTGAGTATTTTTAAGAAACATTAAGCCATTTCCAACGCGGTTCAAAAAACAGTCAAATGTTTGACAATGTTTTTTACAAATTCACACCCACAGCATGGCTTTGTTGCCAACGCGACCTGCTACTCTCCAGTGACTGGATCACAAACAGTTCAAAGTTTTCGTCTTCTTTGTCATTTGCTGTGACCAGATTGGACCCTGCGGCCGACCAGCCATCATCCACAAGCTGTTTGTATGATACAAAATTAAAAAAAAAAAAAAACTAACTCTTCCATTATCGTAATTTTTAACTATAATCTACAAATACAATGTGCCTTTTAAAACAACATAATAGGAATGAAAATATTGTAATCTTAAGTGAGAAGGCAACAAAAGAAAGTCATAAATTTAAAAAGTGATTGATTAGAGGAGGATAAAGGACATCGCTATGGTTATAGGAAAGGAAAGGGAAAAAAAAAAAGCTATCAGGAACCTGAAGTGAATACCGCGTTTCTAAACATAGGAAGAGGAGAAAGGATTATTTTAATGCTATTAAGACTTCGCTTGCAACTGGAAAGGATAAAGCAGGGGGTGTCAAACATAAGGTCCGTAGGGCAAAACCGGGCCGCAAGAAGCTCCAATCTGGCCGCCACCATGCAAATGATTAAAAAAAAAAAACCCATACATACATACAAAAAGAGCAGTGAAAACAACTGTGAGACCCAAGCTGAGACATCAGGGATGCTGTCATGAAAGCTAGCTACTCAACCCAGCCTCAAAGCCACGCTGTCGGGTTCAGTTTGTAAAAACATGCATAATCCTTTTCCTATAGTTATTTGTTTGACATTTCACTGTAGTTTACACCAGAAAGTATCATTAAAATTGGCTTTATGTTAAGATTGAAGAGTAAGATTTCAATTTAAAGGTTATTATGGCAGTATTTTAACAGTACTCGAGATGAAATTGGGCTGTAAGTGGCACCTGAACTAAAATGTGTTTGACACCCCTGGTTTAAAGCATTTATTAGCTGCCTATTTAGCATGTGTGTGTTCGCTCGTTCTGCTGCTCATATCTGTAGCTGGGAACAGGCACATACAAAACACAGACCTTACAGTGGAAAACCAAAGCCAGGAGTAGCTCAAAGCAACATCATAACAGCTTGATCGTGTTTTTTCACAATAAACTAGTGAATAAAGTTCTATAAAGGTGATTCTGACTCAGTAAAAATGTCTATCACAATAAAACAGAATAATAATAATGGCTTGGATTTATATAGCACTTTTTTTTTTTTACCATTATCCATTCACACCAGTCCCACGAGTGATGGTAAGCTACGTAGTAGCCACAGCTGCCCTGGGGCATGCTGACAGAGGCGTGGCTGCCATTTTGCGCCAACGGCCCCTCCGACCACCACCAACATTCATGCACCATTCATACGAGGCAATGTGGGTAAAGTACACAACAAAAATGACTGTTTGATAGAGTGGGATTCAAACCGCCAACCAAATTAATCAAACATTATGAGGAAACAACTCCTTGAAAAAAATACTCATTTATGTCACCGACGTCAAAAATACATTAACAGTTTCATTAGAAAATGTTGGTTTTCTACATGTTTTTTACTGCGAACTTGAGTAGAAGAGGCCAGGAGTAAACAGATATGTTGAGGAACATCACACCAGCGGTACAAACGGGAGTTTCTCACCTGCTTTTGACTTCTCGACTCGCTGGGACAGACGGTCCTGCTGGACTCTGGGCCCGAGGGGAGGAGGCCTGGTCCGCCTCCGGCACATCAGTGGTCACCACTTCCACCGTCTCCACCGGCTGCATTTGTGTTTCTGATGGCAAGAAAACAAAGAAAACGGTCAGTCCGCGGTGTCTGGATGGTGAGACAGAAACTTCCTCCGGGTCAAAAACGCAGCAGTTATCAGCGAGGTGGAAGGTCAAAGACGCTCCAGCACTGATTATAGTAAACCCTCAGGGAACATCAAGAACAATGGAGACAGGAGCTAAAAAAAAAAAAAAAAAGAGCGAGAGAGCGAGAGAGATGAAACAGCTGCCAAAATGTCTCCAGAAGTGGGGTTTAATATTAATGAGGAGTGTTTTCCCTGGAATTGACTGGAGCTCCATCCCGACGTTATCATGGGTGCTTTTGATTAAAGTCACCGAGCTAATCATACAAAACAACTCCCAAAAGCACAACTCGTTGAGACTTTGGGCCATGCTCCATTTTATTAACATTTCATTGACATGTAATTAGGCTCATAGCACGCTGATTCTGTGTCATCCACAGAAACTACATCAGCACAAATCCAGGCTCATTATCTAATAATAACAGAAGGGCTGACGGAAAAACAATAAAAAATCATTGACTTTGGGATATTGTGAGACAGCAGGTGCCGTATTTGTTACCAAATATGTGATAATTGCTAACTTTAAATGTAGAAACTGTCCCAAAATCCCATTAAACATTAAATAAAACTAACGTATCAAGTTTGTTATAACATACTTTCTTCATACAAGAAGACAACATGAGTGACTGGAAGGATTTCACATTTTTGCAACAATTTGTTTACTTCTTTTTGAAAACGCTCCATATCCATCTCTGTGAAAACGGGGGAAAACGCTACTTTTTGAAAACAGTGCATGCACATCATGGCCGTAGTAAATAGTTCTTTTGTACATATGCGAGTAAACGGACAATACAAAAACAAATAACCTGCGTCGACCCGTGGCCTGGCATGCTAACTATGTCGTTTTCAGCCTTTCTACCGTTTCCGACATCATTTTCAGAACGCTGCCGTGTAAACATGAAACTCTTCTGAAATGAAAACGCAAAAACGATGCGTTTTTACGTGACGACTTGCGTACTTTGTTGTGTAAATGGGGCCTGGGTGAGTTTTGTGATCAAAGCTTTTCAAGAGATTTTAGGAGGTTGTAAATATTCTTATATTTTGAACCTATATCTTTGGTCTTACGGTCAGGTTATCAAAGGGAAGAGTGAGAAACTGTCTTTTACTTTTTATGAGATGGCATGTGTTATTGTTCCTCGTGTATTTGTAATAACTCACTTTAGTACGACTAATAAATCGTAGCAGTTTGAGTTATTGAGTTGTGGAGGGGAGGGGAGGGAAGCTTACATGTTTGAAAAAATAATGTTCAATGGGTCTTTTGCGGTTTATTAGCAGAACTAGACAAAGGAGAGTTCACAGCTTTTCTAGAGATATGAAGAGGAAAGTCCTCATGATATTTTTTAGATTTTATATTGGTTTAATGACGTGATCCCAGCATTTTATATAAAGATGAGATGTCAGATGAGAGATATGAGTTGAGAAATGTATTAAAATGATTTTAACAATGAATTTCAGAAGACAGTGTTTTGTTTTGTTTTTCTAAATTAAGTCAGATGTAGTTCTGACCCGTTTCAGAAGCGGAGCGGTTTGTTTCATTTGTTGTTTTGAAAGTTATTTTTCTTAGATTTTTGATCGTTCGACTTCTGGTCTGCAGTCACCAGCTATGATGTGATACTGAGATAATGAAATGAAATACGATCAGTTGTGAAAACAATCTCCCGCAGGCTGGACTTTATTGGCCAAATACGTGACATGCAGCAGATTAAATCACGGTTCACTCAGATATATTTTATTGGCATTCAGTGAGTCTTTTGAAACGTACGTATTGTGTATAGATATTCTGACGGGGATCAATTTCTGCCCTGGTCGGTAGTACGGGTGGTGTCGCTCGTACGTCAGGATATCTGGGCATGCTTCACAGCCTTTTTTCATGAAATCCTCAGTTTACCTTTACGAAAGGTTCCTTTTGGTCTCTGCTTCACCAAAAATTAGAGCGAGGCCAAACACCGGTGGGCATACGTCAGACAAAAGCATGAGCCTTCAACACTGCTCTGCTTGAAAGTGTTTTAATCTGGTTTTCTTTGACATGTGCAAATAGAATTCGACATGCTCAGGGCAGACAAAGCCAAAAGAGGGTCCAGGCTACATTAAACGTCCCTTATTTTTTCTTTATATCACAGTTTAAAATAGGCTGATTGTTTTGAAACTCCTAAAGCGCACCTTTTGCGGGTTCTGAGATGGAGTGAAACTAATAAAAGAAAGGCAGACCATTAGGAGGTCGGCCTTTCCCCCTGACGTCTGCAGCACAGCGGCACTGTGAGATGTATGAGAATGGGAGGCCCGGTCACGTGACGTGATGTACACACATAAAAAAAGCACATAAATGGGTCTGGAGAGACTGATGGGATTTTAAAAAGCTTTTAGAGGGCATTAGCCTTGGGCTCTTTCCCACTGCACCTCAATGCCAATCTCAGAGCTGAAGGAAAGATGGAAGCAGCACGGAGGGAAAAATACACACCCACTGCTTCACAGCTCAAGCTAAACCCTTTCAATTACAGTCCCGAGGAAGAGGGAGGAGGAGAAGAAGAAAAAGAAGAAGCATGTGGCGTGGAGAAAGAAAAAAAATCTATGCCATCCCTCTCTCTGCAGGAGAGTGAAGCTCCTCTGAAACCAGCGCTGCATGACCACACCTGGAGGAGCCGGCCATCACACTCACCTGCATCCTGAGGGTCTACGGACTCCGGTATCTCTGTCCCATCCATGCTGTCCTCCTCGTCCACAACAACCCTCCCTCTAGTGCGCCCCCTGCAGGGAAACAGGCACAACAACCAATAAACAGAAGAAATGGAAGGGCATGAGAAATAAATATCACCCGAGTTCACCTCTGCGGGGGAGGGGGATTTAATTAGTTAAATATAGGAACAGGAGGATCAGAAAGAGGAGGAGAAACAGATGGAAGAGGAGTAGGTGGAGAGGGAGTGGGAGATGGAGGAACAGTCATTAATTAGTTAAATATAGTCAGAGGAGGGAGAATCTGAGGAAGTGCAGGAGGAAAATGAGGAGGAGGAGGAGGAGGAGGAGGAGAAGAACATGGGTCATGAATAACTTAAATACAGTCACAGGAGGAGGTGCAGAAGGAAGATGAGGAGGAGTAGGTGGAGGAGGAGGTGGGGTCATGAATTAGTTAAATATAGTCGCAGCTGTGACTGATTTTTAATGGAGGCACTCAACCCGATGGACGAAAGTCTGAGAAGAGGAGGAGGAGATGGAGGTGCTGGGGGAGATGGAGGAGGAGAAACAGGTGGAGGAAGAAGATGAGGAAGAGGTGGTCGAGAGGTGGAGAAGGTGCGGTCATGAAATAGTTAAACATAGTCACAGCTGTCGCTGATTTTTAATGGAGGCACTCGAGCCGCTGGTCGAAAGGCTGCTAGAAGAGGAGGAGGTTGTGCAGGAGGTGGTCCAGGTGAAGGGGCTAAAAGAGGAGGTGCAGCAGCAGGTGGGTGTATGAAATGGGCTGATTAATTAAATAAAAAAAAAAAAAAAAAAACGTGAGCAGAGGAAATTCATATATGTGAGTGATCCATGCAGGACATCAAGGATAGAGATGATTAAAATGTTTTAAAGGAGCTGAATTTATATTTTTAATTTGATGTTCTTCCCAAAATAAATGACATTCATGAGAAAACAAACAAACAAACAAACAAACAAACAAAAGCCAACGACTTCCAAAATCAGGTTTTAAAGAAAAACACAACATTTTTAAATCTGAAAAGCAGCCAATAAAATAGGGGAAGATATATATTTCTAAATCTGAAAATATTTCAAATCATCGGTTAATTAAAAAAGAAAAAATGGTTCCAACTGTAAGCAACATTAATAACAACATCAAAAACCTTAATGTCAAAGAAAAAAGAAAACAACGTAAAAATCCTAAAGTAAATTAAAATTCAAGTTAAAGCCAGAAATCCTGACAATAAATTGAAAACTATTCAAATGGAACCCAGAATAATCCAAACTGGTTCAAATATAACCTTCAAAATAAACTCAAACAAGTTCTGGCTTGTTCTCTCGCACACAGTGAGCCATAGCACTCGAGTGTCAAACTTTAGATTGGGGGACAGTTTTTGGTTCATGAGACGTATGTTTTTCACCCCACCAACTTAAAAGAACGTGCATGTCGACAATTTTAAATAAGTTGTGAAATTGAACAATACACACAGTGCAAATGTTTGATTGACAGACACTTGACGGTTTCATCTTCGGGAGGGGGCAGACACCTGCAGGTTTGATTGGATGGAAAATTACACTGCTATGTTTCTGTGACAACATGTTTGTGTGCGAGTGCATTAAAAAGACATTTTGTTCGTTTTGTTCGTTCGCTACACGGAAGAACACTATATAAATAATACTGACCATTTTTGACCAATTCTTTTATCAGTATATATTTCTTACAAGTAAAGAGAACAATTGCTTTGACCTGGAACAAGATGGTTAAACCAGATACTGCTAGATGGTTTAAAGATGTGTGTGTATGTCTACCAATGGAAAGAATTCCATATTCTCTCAAAGCTAAACCACACTGATCAGTATATGACCATCTACCAATCCTGAAAGGTTGAGGGGGCTGATTAAACACGTTCACACCAACCCACCAAAACGACCTTTAGAAACATTTAACTCAACAGCAATAAGTTCAAAAAGAAGAATTTGTCTTGACTTTGGAAAATCTCTTCATGTCCAGATTATTTCTGACATCTACAAAAACAACTGAAAGCATCAGTTCTGCCAAGAACTCCAACAACGGGCAGGACCTTATTGCAGTCACATCCCAGATCAGGATATCCCTCTTCTTCCTCCCTGTGGAGGCACCCAAAAATATCTCCTTCTCAGGAGTTTCTCTCCAGAGTGCCAGTCAAATGGGATCTTCACACTATTTAAAGCAACACAAAGAAAATACAACCATTTCTAATACTCCCTCAAAATGCCGAGTAAGCAATTCAGACCCCCCATGTTCACGCATGATGTGCACACGTACCCCTTGATGTCCGACCGTACGTCTGACGGTATCAGCATCGCCCAATGGGAGCTTCCATAATTGTCATGGCTACAAATTAAATAGCAACAGCGGCTGTTAGCGTGCTAAGTGGGGAGGGCAAACGGAGGCCGAGCGAGAACAGCAGGTCTCAGGGGGTAACTCTGGAGGATGGAGGGGGGGGGTAATTTTCAGTGCCACTGGAGAGGGAAATCACAAATGGCTGGATGCCAACCCAGCTCCTCCCTCTAAATGACTTCCATGGGGAACAAAGCTAAAAAAAACCAGGAGAGTGACAGAGACAAGGCCCGGAGCAAACTCTGCTCCAAACATAATTACCTGCACATCTTAATAAGGTGGGAACAGGCAGCCGGATCACACTGAGACTCAAACTAAACAATCATTTCATTACTGCATTAACCCATTAACTCATCACCCCTGTTAACGGTGGATCGATTATTTTACACGGGGGAAAAAATAAATATCATCATCAGATGTGACAGGAAGCTGAATATGTGGAGTTTGGATCTAAAGTCAGTCAACAGTGACATGATTCATTTAATGAACAATTGAAAAGAAAATAATGAAATTAAGCAAGGAAAAGTCCCAACAGCTAGGTAAATATGAATGTTTTCTTTTATTTTGTAATAATAATGTGGATAAAGGCCCCGTTTAATTCAATGTTTCAAGCTAAAATGCATCGTTTTTGCATTTTCCTGCCAGAAAAGCTTCACCGTTACACAGCAACGGTTTAAAAACAATGCCTGTTTACAGAAATGGGAGAAATTCTGAATATAAATTTAGTTTTCATGTCGTGCACACACATGCAGAAAACAATATGCAAGAAAAACTAACCATGGGAGTGCACAGACATTGGTATGGACAGGGGACAAACATCTTGGATTGTTCTTACAGGTGACCGTCAACTATAAAACTACCAAGTCCCAGGAGAACATGGACTGGGAGTCATGGAACTCTGGAGACCGCCATTGTTTTTATTGTCCATCCACTCACACAAGTACACAAGAACTATTTACGATAGCCAAGGTGTGCATGCGCAGTAGCAGAGTTTCCCTCGTTTCCACGGGGACGGAGCCCAGGCATTTTTAATGGCTTTGGCTTCAGGCGCTGTTGTCATCTAAACGGACACTGAAACGCAACAAAGCTATACGTTTTTACTTGAAAACGTTTCTTTTGAAATGGGGCCTAAGTCTCACAACATGTTAATGTAAATAAAGTGGCTGAAATTGCTGATTTTTGTGCACACACTATTGAAATATCACGTATTTACAATATGATATTCTGCTTGTTTTTTAAATGTCATTACAACTATTATTATTACTAATCATCATTTGAAAAAGGGTCTTAATTTTACTCTGTTCAAATGAAATGCATAGTTTTAAATATTTGTGCTTTCTAGGCAACTGAAGTGAACCTTAAATGATGTAAACTAAATAATTCAACAAATATTAATGTTTTTCTTTGTAAAGCACTGTGAATTGCCTTTTGATTGGAACTAATCTCAATAGTTTCCTTTCACCAAATATTTTAAAACAGAGTTGGGTTGAAATCAAGAAATTAATAGAAATCCTGCAAATAAGTATAGTATGTATCTCAGTATAATAATATAGTAATATGTATCACTATCACAAAACAATCTGCCTTTTTAATGTTCAAATCAAATTGTGCTTTTGGTAGACACGTAGGTATAAGAAAGAACAGATTTTTAGCTGGTAATAATCTGAATCTAACATTGGAGCAACTGTTTTTTGTTTTGTTTTTAACCAGAGTGATAATTTGGGTTACATTTGGCTCCACCTCATGAGATTTTGAGGTGTGTCCATTACCAAAGCGATGCAAATATAATGTATAATTTCACCAGACTTGAACATAAATGACATAAGTGTTTCACTTTGCCACCAAAGCAGCAGAGCCACATTTCACCGTCTTCGAATCCTAGGTTTCTTTTTCCACTCTAGAATCAAATGTTAAAATTAATTGCACATGAAATGTTCCTGTTTATGTTCGCAACCTGATGTAAAATCATTATCTATAAATCCCAACACGCTGGATCTGTCTGTGGCGATGTCTTCAGTGGCCGGCCACACAGCCTTCAGCTGTAATTACATATAACGACGCTAACAGCATCATATTTCAGTGCACAGACAGCCAGTTATTTCACTGACAAACGCTGGAGACTCGTGCTCTACCCCATACCCTGCACAACTTACACTCCCCCCCCCCCCCCCCCCCCCCCCCCTCCCCTCTCAGTCCCACCACAGAGAGAGAGCGAAAGAGAGAAAGAGAGAGAGCCAGAGAGAGCCAGAGAGAAGGAGAGAGAGCCAGAGAGCCAGGGAGAGAGAGCCAGAGAGCCAGAGAGAGGGAGAGAGAGCCAGAGAGAGGGGGAGAAAAAAAAAGAAAAGGGTGAAAATAATGCTGTGGAAAGTAGTCCCAGCAAGCAGGGTGCAGCCTGGAAAACCCGGCCTGGATTACTGAGCTCTGAAAGTGGACTGACCAGCAGATGGAGCGTGGGCAAACCCAGTAAATTCCCACTAACCAGGTCTAGAGAACCTCCTTTGTCACAAGCAGACATCCTTTCAACACTTAAAATAGGCCAATGATAACATATCAATACAGAGGGAGAGAAGTATATGTGGTTAGAACTGAAAGGCTGGATTTAAACAGGCCAACCAGAGGTGCTCCTCTCTTAGCATATAGCTCTTATGATGAGTGCTATTAGGAATTAGGGAGCGCGAAGTTGGCTGAAAGCCCACAAACCTCTGAGTTGGTGGAGAGGGCAGATTTTTACTGAATATTAACTTACTGTGAGGCTCTCTGGAGGTGCTTAGGGTCTAATTCAATGAAATGTGAGATGGGGTGAATAACTGCGGTATCAATATTGAGCTAAATAACCGTGAGAATCAGCAGCCTGAGAGAGCTGCTCGAGGAAAAGAGAAGATCTCGCAGAAAAACAAACCGGGGGCGTCACAGGCGAGGCTGGCCAACACGTCTGTGTAGTAAAACCAGGCAAAGCCTGAGCCAATCAGGGGTCAGCTATTCAAGAAATAAAAGTCATAGATTAACCAATAGCTGAAGGCGAGTTAGCAATATGACCTGCATAAAATCACAAGGCAGTGGAGAAATTAGCACTGAGAAGACAAAGATTAGGATTAATGACCCATTGAGCCATACGCCCTCTATTGTCACATTAAAATATTTAGTTTTCAACAGCTGATCCACAGCCAATACATAGTAAATAATACAACATGCCTTAAAATGCAGCCCTCAAAGTTTTACCTGTTACAGACATGGTTTTGCATTTTATGCTATTTAGGCCTCATATTGGGTGACAAATACAGGATTGATAAGGTCAAAATGACCACAAACAGTCACTTGCCTGATGCAGGATCAACAGAAAGTGATCCTACTGCCCGACTAATGCCACCTATAGCGCCGATGTGGCACTGCTGAAGTCTTACACACAGTCTCTTTATACTCTGTATTTATAGAGACATTCAGCTTGTTCGTCACTAGATAATATTTTCAGTTTTTAAAATAAACTAAATCTATCAACAGGAGTTTTTTTTACCTGGCAGAGGATTAACATTTCTGATACTTTATGCTGCAATAAAGGGACAATATATTTCTAGTTTTAATAGCAAATTGCAACAAAACACAACAGAGGATAGGTTCAATGTATCTTTCACTTATTGCATCTAACAAAGCATTCCGACTTGTAATACCAATTTATTCAGCATGATCGTGCTGAAATCCGTCATAATGCACCCTTAAACTGTTGTATTTGTACCGCCAATCAGCTTTTCTGT
Organism: Lipophrys pholis; assembly: GCF_963383615.2. Lineage (NCBI taxonomy): Eukaryota > Metazoa > Chordata > Actinopteri > Blenniiformes > Blenniidae > Lipophrys > Lipophrys pholis. The sequence goes on from NC_137635.1 coordinate 52,471,225, forward strand.
CTTGTTGGTCTGATATGTTGCAAATACAGCGATCGGCCAAATCCTAGAAGTCATTACCGCCACACGAAGAAGCTGAGCACATATTTTGTGGTGACCGGGTCACGGACGTGAGGCGGCTGAAGTCTGTCCCAGGTCATCCTTCGACTTAACGCATCGTCTGGATGCTTGCAGATTAAATGATCCACTGGGAGCGGGGTATTAAGATTGATTGAGAGGGCGGACTGAGGAGGGAGTTAAGAACCTTGCAGGCATTATTTTACAGAGCAGCTCTAAGCCGCATTGTATGTTGCTATGGAAGTCACAGAGGAGCTGGGCACCTTGTGCAATGCCTAGAAAGAAATCATGGAGCTGGAAACCGCTTGAATGCTCCAAACAGTAACGAACTTTGTGTTTGGTTGATTAGATCTCACACTGTTGGATGCCTTTTCATTTCCGTTTTAAACTGGGTCAATGAAAATTTGTGGGATGAGCAGAGACGAGTATGTGGGTTTTGCTTTTGATGTGATTTAGTGACTTCAAAGGTTGAAACAGAATGACTCACATCCACGGTTCATCCCACAAATGCATGTTGCCTTACAAACAAGGCACCACTTATAACTGAAAGTTGATCATTACAAAAAGGTTTATGATAATTTTTTGCCATATTTGTCCCAATGGACTGACAGCGCCTTGAATGGCTGCAGCCTCCGTTCGTGTTTGAAACTGTGTGTGAATGGGTGAATGTGAGTAACGATGTAATGCTCTTTCGGGCTGCTCATGCAGTTAAAAACTGCTATATAAGTGAAGACCATATATGCAATGAGCTGCAGAACACAAAGGGGAGGAAGATGAGATATAAAGGGTGAACACTGCAATACAAAACACATTTCTACCATCATGGGTCAATTTCGCAAAAGCAGCTATGACTGTTTAATCAACTGGTGGCCAGAAAGGTATTGGATAGCTATTTTGCTGGTGAATTGAATCTGATGGTTGATTGGTTTACTTTGAAGCTCAGGTGGTTGGTGTCCCCTTGTGAAACGTGAACATTTTGTGCAAACACTAGCACGACAAATAATGATACAAATTTAGTCCGAGAAAAAAAACGGGATTGACTTCTGGTGGAAACTCACTTCTTTCTGTTCTTCACTGAGGATAAGGGCGGTGCCTGGGGCGAGATGGAAGCAGCGGCGGTGGCGGCATCTTTGCGCGGCCTGCCACGTGGTCGCTTGTCAGCGTGGGCAGGACTTCCTGTGGACGTGGCCCCTGCACTGCTGGAGGGCGGCGAGGGTCCCTGGTCAGAGGGCTCCACAGTGTTATCCTCTGATGACATTCTGGAAAACGAGGACAGGATGAGGACAGGATGAGGACAGGAGGAGTACAGGTGGTGCAAAGACCGAAGGCTCCTCTATACTATCCGTCCGCAGACCGCTTTGGACTTGCATGCGGACCTCAGATCCACACATGGTTTCATTCATACTATATATTTCAGGGTTCATGTAGATACGCGTTCCATAAACGTAACATAACTATCCCCAAAATATTTCTACTTCTGGTGGTATGCATTCTTTTCCTTTCCTTAAGTTTTTGATATTTTACGCCAGGAGTTCTGAGCAATCTGGCAGTCTTCATATTCTTTTGAATTAGGATTGGACAAAATGGGATACCGGCTCCTCAAAGTAGGCGTCGATTGTTGTTGTTCGTTGCTCTGGCGCACGCGCAGTCGGTGAGTTCAGTCCGCGCGAACACAAAAATTGGACTGCATTCCGTGAACCGCAGTGGTGTCTGGGTGAACCCTCCCACACGGGGTGAATGAGGATATTTATGTCACATAGCCTGAGGCTCACCCTGCGGACACGTGGAAAGTATGATTTGGCCTTTACTGATCATACTCGACGTGCCATTATAATACTTGATCATTTAAAAGAAGAAATCGGACATTTGTATATTGGTTACCACTCTTGCCTCACAGCAGGAACCTGCCCAGTTCATGAGTCGGCTCGGGGGCTTTTTGGTGTGGAGTTTGCATGTTCTCTCTGAATGTCAGTAAGTTTCCAGGGTTTATTCTGCATTTAGTCAAAGCTAGCTGGGATTGAACCCAGCCTTTATGGGAATTTAGATATAGGTATAAGAAGCTGATGGAGGGAGGCGGCTTCATACACTGTAAAAGCCAGTATACCACAACTAATTGGTCGGGCTTATTTAAAGAATCTATTTTTGATCCCTTCTGACGGTGCCAACAACGCAAAGGTGAAAACTGTCAACCGATGCAGATAGATCAACTTGTGTTTCCTGTCGTCATGCCAAGAACGGGCACGTTCAGAGACCTCCCAACAATCTGACATCAGACTGCGAGAAAGTAATGCGCAGGTGATGCAGCTGGTTTGTCCATAACATCAGAGTTAAATGCAGAAAAGACTGAAACAAGAACAAGTGATCAAATAATCTGGAGGGTTCCTCATGTAACCACTAACGTGAGATTACACACATTTGACTTGCACGAGAGGAGAAAGACAAACAAATCAATAATTTGTTTGGTACACATTGTTTTGATCGTTTAAATGCGAAGGATTGGCATCCTGCATTGTAGTAACCTGCCCTTAACCCAAAGAGAAAGAAAATGAACATATGTACGGAGTCATAAAATTGTGTTTAGGAGCTCACAACACTTACCGTCATTATTCCTTATAAAAAGCATGGCATTTTAGGCAAATTTTCTCCAAATATTAAGCAAAGCATTTATGTGTTGAATGAAAAATGAAGTCAGAAGTTGTGATTTTTGTTAAAGTAAGAGAGACTTCTGGAATCAGCAGCTGTGATAATGAGCACACTGCATATTACAGCTGCAAACGTTTCACTTCTCTTCTTTGTAATTAGCTTCCAAGATGCAGCTTCACCTTCTTCACCAGAGGCTGAGAACTCCAGTTCACACACACTTCAGTCTTTATACTTTGCCAAATTCATCTTTAATGTCAAAGCCAGTGTCGTTCATTCAAAACTTGCTGCCGTTTTTGATGATGCAGCGTTGGTGATGGGTATTTTTTTCTGTCCCAGTTAGAACAAGGAGATCTTTTTCTGCTGGAAAAGTGTCTGTATGCAGAACTTCTGCTTCTCTTCCACCAAAATGTTGGAGAAAAAATGTTAACACTCCCGGTGTTAACTTATTTTCTCCTCATTTTGTTCCAAGCTTCATGGGGATGTTGACAATATTTCTCCACACTGAGCTGAGGTGATGACGTTTCAATGGCTGCTTGACGACTTGCAGGAAGGCTCCATGAATACCATTCCATTTTTCTTGCATTTGCTAATGGCAACGCAACAAAACATGGTGTTTTCCTTGGAGCAACTGATGCTTTTCAGTCTATCAGGCCTGACTGGTCAGCAAAACAGTGAAATATCGATCCCCTCATTGGTCGGCACCCGAAAGACTAGTCAGTGCTCTAGTTATGCCTGCCACTAGTTGGGGCTAGAGAGCAGTCAGACAGTAGTATATATACACTCCCAGTTTCAACGTTCCAGTGGTAAATGAGGAGTCGTTGTCTTGCTAAACCAGTGCTATTTGTCAGAAGATTCATCTAGAAAATAAAGCAAGGCAGCATGAATGTTCTATCAAAAAAGAAACCGAATTAGCCTAACATTTCTATATTAACCTGTACCAAAGCACAACTGCTGCTGTTGCAATCTCGCCCCGCTCGGAATGGGAAGCTAACGTTGCCTCTACTTCACTCTGCTGAAGATTTAAAGCTTCAGGAATTAATATGATGGGTTGAGTCTGAACGCCGACTCATCTGGAGTTTAACCTCGGTTAGCGGAGATCGGCTTGAGAGGACCACGACGATGAACTGGATAGAGTAGTATAGAAGATGTATGAATGAATTGAGCCTGAATACAGGGTGTAGGAACGCTAAATGCTAAGCTACAAAGAACTACAGTGATCAAAATGCCTCGTACCTGAGCAGCATTTAAAATCCAATGTGGCTTTTGAAGATCATGAGTAAAGGCTTCAATACGGCTCTTATAATAAACGATTATATAAACGATGCTAAATTCTGACCGTTTTCTGACTTTGTAAAGTTGAATTATGAGGTTAATGAGCTTTCATGACCCCCGAAGTTTATGTTTGGGGTGCAAACAGCCTCCAATATTGAAACACCATTGTTACGTGGGTGATATATATATATATACACACGACGCTGAGATTGATAATCCACCTGGAGCAGTAAGTACCCTCGTCATCAGGTTTATCCCAAACATGCCTATTCTCTACATTGAGTAGTAAACCTGAGCTGAATGGAAAGCACCCTCGTATATCCCAACATTTATTCTAAAAGCCCTTAGGACTATATCAAGTCAAGTTATCACTGATGTGTTGTAGTTAAATGGTTTCCCTTGAGGTGAACCATGAGAATGTGTATATAGCTTTCTATCACATTTCATGGCTTTGCACTTTGGCTCACTTTAAAGTTGTAATGCGTTTTAATATACACATTCATTTTGTTCTACACTGATTTCTTTTATTATAAAACATTAAAGCAAGTAGGGAGAAGCACCAAGCCCCAGCAGTATTGCCTTGAAATAGATGCCAATGCCCGTTAGTGTATTTCAACTACACAAAAGCCCCCGCCTCCCAAAAAGAAAAAAGAAAAGAAAAAAAGAAAAAAACCGATATATTTTAATCGTGATATTTATCTCTTAAGATCTTGTTACACTTTTACTTTTTAACATATCTACTGTTATTCCACAAAAGCTTTGTCTCACGTGGTAAAATTGGTGTTTCATGTTCAATTCTAGAGAAAGTTCAACATTACATTTTACCCACTCCAAGATGATTTATAGTTCAAGCATTTGAAATTCAACAGGTTCATCAGCTTTGCTTTTGATTAACATGAGTTTGGGTGAAGCGGGAGATATTGCTTCCCAGCGATATGTAATCTGCATCCAACCTCTGCATGTTTTCTACCTGCTGGCCCACACCCAGAGAAAGTGAAGCTCACAACAAGCCACTCCACAGCAAACAGGACCTTTGCTGCCCTTCTGTTTCTTTTAACAATGCAAAGTGAAATTCGGAGATGGCATGAGAGCAGAGGAGGAATCAATTCATTAATAATAAGTCAAAGTACTTCTGCTTGGATGGATCACAGATGAGTGGAAGGAGAATATGAGCGTTGAACACTTACAAATATTTGGGTTAGTTAGATGAGTGGCTATCAACCTTTTCCTTCAAACACCCCCTTGCAGACCCTCTTTTAATCCACCAAACCTTTACAGTGAAGCCACACACAGGCAGACACGCCCACTACCACTAACATACAGATGGAGCCTTCAAAATAAAAGCCTCGGGCAGTTTGGAAGTCTGCTCTGGACTGTAGAACAGCAGCAGTGTTTACATGGTCATTAGTGAATCTCACTTTGTTCCGATTGGGTGACAAATTAATGTTTGAGATGATATGCATGTGATCAAGTCAGTGGATCAATCCCGTCCCGCTTTGCACTGACATGGGTCGTTCATAACGTGCACGAGATGCCAATCGAGATTTACTCCGATGTACTGAAGACAGATCTGCACTAATTGACCTTGATTCCCCACCTCCAATGTCCCGAATGTTAAAGTGTGCTTGAGCAAGACACCGAACCCCAAATCGCTACCATGGATCGACTGAGTGCTTTCCATGGCATCAGCTACCATTAGTGTGTGAATGTGTGCATAAAGACCTCTCAAGTAGTTGAAAAGCACTATATAAGTGAAATCTATTTTCCACGTGTTTTTTTTCAACTAAATGACATTTCTTTTTTTGACATACTTTATTAATTTCCTTTCTCCACATTACCCCATCCTATCTCTACGAGGCGGTGGGCAGCCACAGTAGGGCGATCCAGGGAGCTGATGGGAGTCAAGGGTCTTGCTGAGGAATCCACAGTGGTGACCAGTCCACTTGATTCGATTTTCTGATCACAAGTTCGCTTCTCTTTAGACCTTTAGGCCACTGTTGCCCCTAGAAACTGAAACACCAAAACAAACATTCTCCGTCTTCCAGATCTGACTGGGAAGAGACAATCACGCTTAAGGGCAGCGTTGTCTTCTGGACGTTTTTCTTCAAACTTCAGCATGTTGGTGACGTTGCATATTAGACTTGAGCACAAAACTCTTGACAGTAGGAAAGCAATGTGATGTGGCGTTTACATGGACTCTGATCGGTTCACACACAGGGTTACACCATCTCCTCTAATCCCATCAGAATGTCAGATAGAGCAAATCTAATCACAGAGAAATGGTCCATGTAACTCACTAGCGATGTCCAATCCATTCCATGAAGGTCCATAGTCCTGCTTTTTGCTTCTTCTTTTTTTTCCCATTCCCACATGTGATGATGATAAAAAAAATAAAAAATTCCCCAAAGGTGTTTTGCAGACTTTGATGAGATTGCATTCAATAAGATCACGTGACTTGGAAATGTTGAATCCAACGACAGACATCAGCGAAGGCAAGGCCTCTGGGCCACACCAGGAATTACAACAACCCCATTGGAGATCCCGGACCCAAGGGTCACTACATTATGAGTAAAGTAATCTGGTTAATCAACTGCAACTTTGTGATCATTCTCTGTTTAAGCATATCAGAGTCTGAGATGTTGCAGTGAAACTAACAAAATGTGTCTGTACATTTGCAGTGAAACATGGTGAAAGCAAGCATCAGCCTTTGGTTTATGATTTCAAATGCATTTTAAACACACACAAGATTTCATAGTTAATTCAGTCTTGTGACCAAGCAGAGATGTAGTATGATAGCACTGATGTGACCATTTCATGTGAACAACATGCATCAATAATTCCATAAGGCATAGATATAAAGCCGACTGTGTTTCAACTGTACAAACTGTGTTTAAACTTGTTTTACTGAAACCATCTACAGTAATCCCAACATCAAGTCATTCAATCTTTTTTCTGAAGATTTCGCTTCACTTCATCGTTCACAAAAGCAAAACTAGTTCCAGTATGCAAACATATCCGCTTTTCCTTCAGACGAGTCATCAGATACAGATAGCGTCTATTGGAACAAAAACAAATCCCAAGTGAATAACTTTCAAACTCGTTTAGGAAAAACAAAACAGAAAAACATCAGACTACGTTAGGACTAAACTTAAGGATCAGACACAAAGTCTACTTGGTGAGTTACATCAAGAAAAGGCCTCAATAGTTTGTAAACCATGATGGACAGATTCTGTCACGTTACAGTCCACAAAGTGTACCAACATCTGCAATGTCAGAGGAGTTTTGTAGTTTAACCGTTATGAGGTGTTTTAGTGTCAGTGACCCAGAAGAGGGCTCGTTTTTATAGACAGAAGCTACAGAGCAAACCACAGCTAAACTTCGGGCTGTTTGGTGTCAGATTTAAATGCTCTTTAAAAGCATGTTTTATTACTGATTTTAATGGTGCTTTCACACTCTATTAGTGCAGACCAAAAAGTACATTTGATACACTGGAGTTTGGATGTTTCGATGTAGACCTTGTTAAAACTCTGCACCAGCTATTATTTTCACTGCTTTTTGTTAAAAAAAAAAAATACTTGTGCACCGATATATTCCACTCTAAGGCCCTGTTTACACGGCAACGTTTAAGTAAAAACGGAAAACTTTTTGTTGCGTTTTTGGGTGACTGCTTACATGACAATGATTACTCTGAACCACAGAAAATTTTACTTTTTGAAAACGGCTCCCAGGGTTGAAATTTTAGAAAAAGCTCAGACTCCATGGCAACGTTTCTGAAATGCTGCTACTGCGCACGATGACTACAGTTAATAGATCTTCTGCACATGCACAAATAAAAAGACAATGACAATAATGGCGGACTACAGAGTGGCAAGAGCCCATATTCTCGTACATGTTGCTGTATTTGTCTGTCTTGTTCTTCCGAATAACAGTGTTCTTTCTCTTGCCCTCTAAGCTTCACCATGACAAATCTGCGATATCTTGTTATTCCACAGTTTTTAGGCTTTATGCAGCACTGTTAGAGAAAATCTATGAGGCGTACACATCAGCATACCTACGCATTGTTCATAGTTACGAACTTCTTCATTGATCCTTGATCTGAGGACTGAATCTGGGTTTCCCCACATTTGTTGGTACTTTCATTCCCCATGTTTGATCTGGAACGACCCACAATGCACAGCTCATCAGACAACAGATACCTTTTTAGTTCAAGCTTGTGGAATCAGTTGTACATCCTGGTTCAAAACTTATCTACGGCAACCGGAACATACACTGTGTGTGGCTCTGAATCCTGAAGGCAGGCCAAAAACTCGTGAGATCGCAGTCTTTAGTGTAAAAGCCAGGCACGATACATTAATTACAGCGAACTTGCACTGATCGTCCATTTTCACGTGCTCGCATTCCAGTTACTGACTCACTTTGATTAGCATTAAAGCTGCTAATTCATTCGACTCGTTAGCATTAGAGCTGCTAACTCTCCTCAATTATTCAGTTCCTAAAGTCACACTTCAACAGTGGGAAGTTCCCAGTTTGACAACATTCAAATCTATTTCCCCCCACTTGCAAGAGTTTCCCATTTCCCAGTTAATCATAGGTGGGCTTTAAAAAAACATTTATTCTTCTAATTTTGGTTATGATGGCATTGGACAATTTCAGGGAGACTTCATCTTATTACAACAAATTAAAACAGAGGATTATTGGAGCCATGACTAGTTGTTGACGTGTTTATAAACAGAAGCATAACCTGGGGAAGCTAATGGGAGTACAACGTAATGGTTCATTCCTTTAACTGGGAACTCGATAATATACATTTTCCAATTTGTATTTTCTAAAGTTGGGACTACATTAAATCAACAAGCCCATAAAAGTGCAGATAAACGGACCAATAAACATTTCCACCAGCACAATAATTCGACAACTGGTAGTGTCACTGGTATTGAAAGACATACAGAAACACTTATCATTTTTAGCAAACTTTCGACGTTACACAGGTGAAGCTTGACTAATTTCAGTGTCATGATGTTTGTCAATCGAAAATGCTTTCTCTTGTAGAATTTGGTGAACGCTATCAAATTATCTATTTGGGGCTTTCAGAAACTTCCTCCTTTACATGTGAAAGCTGTCAAACTGGGAATTAGGTATTTTCCCCACTTTCTAGTTACTTACTCTATTTGTAAAGTAAATGGTGACAAAACGGATAATACAATCAGATAAAACGGAAATGTAGTCCAAAAAGATACATCAAATCTACAAATTAATAAATACATGCATAAAAAATTACGTTTAGAATATTTTTATAGGGTGGGGGTTTTAGCGTCACATTTACAGCCTGGCATGACGAGACGGAAAGATTAATTCAGACAAGTAAAATAACACTACTGCTAAATTAAGTGGTGACACGGTTTGACATTTTCAGGAACATCCGGTCCCACTTTTAGCAAGTAAGCTGCATGTGACCTCAAATGACATAGCTTTATTGACATGTACAGTATGTTTCCAACAAATGCATTTAAATACAAGTTTTGAGGGAAGCTTTGCCTTACTGAATGTGCCACTGACCTCAAAGAGAGTTGGCTATGGTATTTGTGATTTATGAGCATATTTGCATCCTGGTAAAGACATAATGACGCTATTTCTCATTTGAGTGGTGACACCAGCCGATACCTTCAGTACCGATCAGTCTTAAATTAAATAACACTGAATTATTGTAAACCCCATTGACAGAAAAGTCTACATGGCAACATACTGCCCAGCTTAAACCCAATGGAACCACTCTACATTTATTTTCTCACACTAAATCTGTCACTGACTCCTAGGTGAGTTGGGTCTGAGGTGTTTAATAAACTGGTTCACAGTCTAGTGGGACCAGAAATTAAGATTCATGAAGATACTTGTATAGGCAGCAACACTGTTGAACAACCAGTATAAAAATGTTAAATGTGCAATCTCAATTGACATGAAATCAAAAACAAGCTGGATTGCAGCCAACGAATGGCATTTTTCTGTTATGAGAATAGTGTAAGAGTTGTTCCTAGGAAGATTTTCAGGTTATGGAACTAGAGGTTTAGATTTATGGAGACAGGGGTAAAATAAGACTATTTCTCAATTAAGTTAGATTGGGAGACCAGCTAATGTTTTCCGACACTTTCTTTCTAACTTCCTTAAAACATACAGGACATTCTAGATCCAATAAACCCAGGTAATGGAAGTTTGTTTTTGTTTCCTCCCGAAAGTCAATGGGACTAAAAGTTGAGGTTTATAGAAAGTCAAGTAACACGGTACACACAATTAGGACATTTTCAAAAAATAAATTACAAAACTGTATTAATGTGACATGAAAGCTACACGTTGGCGATGCACGATGATATCGGCACAAAATCAGAATATCTGCCGATAAACACTGAGAATCAGACATCTGCATGAAATGCTGATGGTTGTATACAGATTGTTTTCTTTGGCACAACAAGCGAGGGCACACAAACACACACAGGACAAAAAAAAAAGAAAGAAAAAGAGAGAGACATCATCACATGACGAGCGTCTGATACGTGTCCCCAGGGGCGTTTTTTTCTCTCGCATGGAAATGCATTGCATCCGAAAAGAGGCTTTCCTTCATAGGCTACACTTTTGTACAGGACGAGGGGAAGTATAACGTCTTGTCTATGCACTCACGCTCCAGGTGGTTGTTGATGAGTGTATCAGTTATATCTTAATCACGTGTATCATAAAGCATCGCTAGTGTGTGAGCCCTGAAACTCTTTAGCATGTAGCGTGGCTCGGAGTTACCTGCTGCACCTGATTGGACAAACGCGTCGACTCGGGGGCCATCTGCTCATGGAATTTACATCGGACCAAGATGGCGGCTCGGTAACAAACTTTCTCTTTTATTACTAAAAGAGCTGAGCGAAAAGTAATTCTGGAAACATTTGAGACAAGAAAGAAAGTGTGCAGTTGCTGAATCGCTTCTCGTTTTTGTTCCATGACTGCTATCTTGGCGGCCTTTCACATTAGAAAGTCTGGGACCTGGTTCACTTGGGAGGGACGAGAATTTTCACACCTTCATTAAGTTCGGGTGGCATTCACATTCAGTTTTGAGACCGGACCAAACCATCTGTAAAATGTCACACAATTACAACAGCTGCTAGTTTGGGGGCGCTGTCGCCTGACACAAACACTGACCAGAGAGGAAGTAAAGAAGAAACACGGCTCATAGATTGGTCTGGACTAAAACCGGAAGTCCCGCCACTTTAGCCCGTGGTGGCTTGGCTAGTTAGCCCGTGGCTAATGGGTAGCTACAAACAACTGCGATATATAGTCTTCGGACCAGAAATCAATAAGCGCCTTTTTCACTACTTCTTCCTCACTACTCCATGTCTGCCCGCACGCTATTTTCCAACTTTTTCTTTCTGCGTCAGCCTCTTATGATATGCGGGGTTAGCCGTTTGTTTACTACCCAGAATGCATTGCACACGTTACGTCCTCCCCCCATCCTCTCACCCCACCCGCTAGAAAGATCGCTTGTAAAGCAACCACTTCCTCGCTACTCCACATCTGTGCACATGCCATTTTCCAGGAGAAAACAAATGTTAAAGGACTACCGCTTTTTTTTTTTCGCGTCTTTTTCAGATTCGCTCTACCAAAATGCATTGCGCTCCACGTCATGTCCGCTCAACCCTCACCCCGCCTGGTCAAAAGTCTGTTTGACAGAGGACCGAGAACAGTGTTTTGAGGGGGACCAGATTCCGCTTGAAAAATCCGGAACAGAGTTTGGGGTGTGTTCACATGTCCCCAGACGAAACGGACTTTCCCAGAAAGTCCCCATGGAGAACTCTGGTCCGCATCAAACAGGGGAATGTGAGAGCACCTTTAAGACGCTTTACGAAGTTTTGGTGACATCCCTTCCCCGTGCTCCATTTGTGGAAAGTTGGCTGAATTCCACTTTATTCAAACGAGCTGAGGACAGCTCCAGGGCGACGCTCCACACCCAGCATGCACTGCAGTGCATTTTTTATAGACAATGAATCGGAAGCAGGAAATTGATGGATCCTGTGGACATGTGAATTTGACGCGCCAACGCATCCATCCTTTAACTTAGTTGGATAAGGGGAGTTTCAGAAGTGGGTTTGCAGCCTGGTGAATAGCCTCGTAGTAACATTTCATTAGTATAAGAGCAAAGCAATCCCTCTAGGTTGTGTGGTGACACCATCAGAAATTTCCTTGCACATTTAGTCTTAATATTATTCTCATAAATATATTTATGGTTAACTGCTTGGCTGGGTGGAGGAAGCAACGGGACTACAGGTTCAAATCCATCAAAGCGTGAATAAAATAACACTATTTATCATTAAGTGGTGGCACCATTGGGCAAATTCAGTCCATAATTACTGCATTGCCTAAATGCAATCCCATATAATGTGAAACCCACATGTAACGTAGAGCACACCTCAACTATAAATGGATGCATTTATGATGTGTTTTGAAGACAAATTCTTTTACAAGGTTTATTGATATACTTTAAGTGAGTTGGGTAAAAAAAAAAAAATGTTTTGAATGTGGGTTTGCCAACTGGTGAAGACAATGGGAAAAGAAGTTGGATTTCATTGAAGCCCTATTCACAAAACAACGTTTAAGTGAAAAGGGTAAACCTTCATTGTGGTTTTACACAGCAACAGTGCTCAGAACCAGTTACAATTCAACTTTTCGAAAATGGCTCCCAAAGTGGAACTATTCAAAAGCAATTCTCCATCGAAATGGGGGAAAAAAACCCACAACTTTTCTGAAAGGCTGCAACTGCGCATGCGCACTACGTCCATACTAAATAGTTCTATTGCACATGTAGATGGACAATAACAACAATGGTGGCTTCCAGAGTGGCATGACTCCAAAAAAACAGAAACAAAAACAACAACAAACACGACAGTACCAACTCATGCCCTGGCATGCCAACTACATAATTTTCAGCATTTTTGCATTTACGTGTAAACGGGCATCATTTTCAAAATGTGGCCATGGAAATGCTAAAAAAAATAATAATAATAATAATTATGAATCTGAATCTCTGGGGGTCAGGAGCATTAAAAAGAATTTCACCTTGGGAGCCTGTTTGAAAAGGTGGTAGTTAGAGTTACTACGAGCACTGTTGTTGTGTAAGCAGACACCCAAAACGTGACAAAATATTTACAGTTTGACTAGGGCCCTAGTCTGAAATGGCATGTTTTCTGAAATTCCATGAAACAATGCCATTTTACTCCTAGGCGTGATATGCTAGGGACAATTCTGAGTTGAGGTACAACCTGGTAAAGGACTACAAATTCAGTTTCATTAAGATAAAGAGTAAAGTAGTCTTTTCATTGACACAATTTGATATTTCCGGGCATGGCTAGACCAAATTGTTTGATCATAAACAGCACAAACACATACACCCGTCTTCTATATGGCTTTATCTTGTGCAGGGTTGCAGGGTGAGGGCAGGAAACACCCTGAACAGGTCACCAGTCCATCACAGGACAAATACAGAGAGGGACACACTCTCTCTTAACTGTGCATGCATGTTTTGTGGGAGGAAACCAGAGTATCCAGAAGATAGCCAAGCACACACGGGGAGAACATGCAAACTCCATACAGAAAGGCCCCAGCCAGTATTTGAATCCACGACCTTCTCGCTGTGCAGCCCCACACTTAATTAACATCTAGTACGTTTGTTTCTCCGCAGTAGAGTACAGTGGCAACGCTAGTTTTGGTTTCTGTGATATGCAGGTTTTATGGGATCGGGTCATTAGCCTACTGCCCAACCTAGAGGGGGAGGGGGATCACTATTCGTCTGGTCTCTACCCTTGGACCCATACGGCATAGTTGGCCCAACCAGGAGCATAACGCTCCAGTCGACAGGGTTCTAGGGGTCCTAGAGACACTAAATGTATCCCACTATGATCTTAATGGGATAACCCACATTTAATACAAGTCCTTTCCCTTAAGTGACTTGGTGTTTTATGAGTGGGATTAAAAGGTAACGATTCGTCATGGTGACACTATTGGACAATTTTAAGCACACCTTAAGTCTAAAAGTTTCTGCTAAAAAATTGAAAGAAAAAAAAAGAAAAAAAAAAAAAGAAAAGAAAATCACAAATGACTTTACTAACCCATTGGATTCCCTCATGACTAGTAGAACATTTTTTTTTTTAAATTCACTTCTCCCATTAAGGCCTGTTTGTGTCTGCCTCCCCCCTCAGAGAGTTGCATCAGGGGTGTTTTATAAGCAGATTTGCAGCCCGCCGAGCCTCTGCTGAGGGCGATGGGGCTAAACGTCGACTCGCGGGCCATCTGAGGTTAAGATCCAAGCGAGTCACGACCACCACGGGCTCAGTGGAAACACGCGAGCTGAGCTTTTGTTACCTCCAGCCGGGCAACAAAGCACAGCTAGCAGGGTGTTAGCCTGTTGTGTTCAACCTGCGACCACACACACGGAGAAGAGAGCCCGGCATCGTCTGGAAGGTGAGGAAAACACACCTGAGACACACCGAGGCTACAACGAAGCTTCCACCCACTTTGTGGCGGAGCTTTTAACCACAACGACAACTTTGAAGGAGCAAACAGGTTATCTGGTGCCTGCAGTCTGAGTGGGTCAACATCAAACCCCCAAAGCTTCTTGCTTAAAAGATGAGTATTTTACAAGTTAAAAGAAAATGAATAAAAATAGGCTGTCTGTGGAAATAGAAGTTGTCCCGGTGCAGGAACACAAAGGCTCGGTCTACTCAATTAATCGTCTCCACAAGAAAAAGTGAAAACGATACGTTACACAACGAGGCAGGCTCGGCTTCTGTCCCCACCGACCCACCGTTAGCGGTGTGCGGCCGCGATAGGCAGCCCGAGCCGCGGGGGAGGGGGGTGCATGTGCCGAACTTAAAACGTTTGGCTTGAATTTGTAGAGAAAGAAAAAAAGATTGGAAAGCAGCTTTATGGCAATGTTTCGCTCCGGTGAATAGTCTTGAGTCACGAAAGCCAAGGCGGCGACAACCCCCCCCCCCCCCCCCCACCCCCCAACATCAGACCGGAGGAGGAGGAGGAGGGCTGTGCTGGCTCACTTTAACCAGCGAAAAAAAAAAAACCCCACCAATTCACAATAGAAAAAAAATACGGCTCAGAGAAACGGGGAAATCAAAGCGGTTGCTTTTAGCTCACCTTCCAGCCCTATGAGTAGCGTATTATCCTCTTCATGTCCGAGTGACTGGGGGATGAAACGTCGCACTTTTATCACCCAGCTAAGCTAGCGCGGCTAGCGGAGCTAGCTAGCCTCTCTCCGGCGAAGCAGCACCGCGGCAGTCCTCACGAACGCTCCGCACACATCACGATAATCCGGCGTCGCTTTCTTATTCCCAACTTTGCCCATTTGACGGAGGCGCCGACGATGTAAATCCAGCCGGGAACCGCGGCTCTGGCTCTCGCGTTAAGCGGAGAGGAGGAGGTGGTGGTGGTGGTGGTGGTGTTGGAGGAGGAGGTGGTGGAGGAGGAGGAGGAGGAGGGGAGGGGGGATCACTTTCCTTTCTCCGATGACAGCTGTCGTCGCACGAGTTCGGGCTGAACGCGGCTAGTTGGCGTTAGCCACCCAACAATTCAATCATTAAACAAACCGAGCGGCGGGGTGGGATCCGGGCAAAGCGGAGGAAACGCTCTCCGAAAAGGAGGCTCCTCCGGTGGGGGTGAGGGAAGGGGTAGGGGTGGTGGTGGTGGGGGTGTGCGGGGAGCCGGGAGCCGACCCGCCGAGGGGCTGCTTCAAGCTTTCTTCAGCTGCGACAAGCTGCGGGACCGAGCGGCCAGTGAGCAGACTCCGAGCCGGCCTGCCACGCAGCAACGACCGCCTCCAGAGCGCACGGAGACGAACCCACCCGCAGCCCTCCGAAGAACGGCATCCACGCCAGGCCACTCCGAGCCCCGCGGCCGCAACGAACGGCAGCGGAATATGACCAAAAAAATAAATTAAGTTGAAGATGACGCGTCTGTGTACTCCGTAACGGTGGCCATATCTAATGATAAGTGGCACCGCAGCGCAGCCCCCTCCAGGCTCCTCAAAAAGTAGACCCACCTCCTCCTAGCGCAACTATCGGCGCGCAAACCTACCCGGATCGGCGCGGCGTGTCCGCAAAGGTGGCGTACGCTGATGTGGCAAATGTTTCAAAAAACCTCACCTTCCTCGGCGTGTTAAACGGGCACCCTGCAAATCATTTTACAATTTCTTCAAAATACTCTCTGACCCTGCGGAGGGATACGGGCATTTAGTAAATAAAATAATGGCCACGGTCGGGCGGAAAAGCCGGATCCCGGAGCGCAGCGGGATCTGGAGCGGGACTGCGCGGCCGTTGTTGCTCCGGGCTGCTCATGCAAATCTTGGCAAACAAGCAGCAGCGATAGTAAACCCAGAGAGGACCACAGAGCTGGATCAACTTTAACACGGCCGAGTGGACGCGGTGGTTACGACCGCAAGTAAAACGAACCCACCGACCGGAGACTGAGAACCCCATTTGTTTCTTCTGGTGGTTTTTTTTACTACACACAAACACACACAGGAACGCGCACACATGCAAGCCTTGCATTTAAAGTGAAGGGAGCCTGCAAACTGGCAGACATACTGTACATGCAAGGGTTAACTTTCGGAAAAGCCCCCCAGGGGTCGGCTTTCAGCGGCTCTCCATAATATGTCACAGAGCCGGAGGGCGTGACGTATTTCCCTGGATTTTTTATTTATTTTTTTGTTGTTGTTGTTGTTGTGTTTGCATCTTCTGTCTTTTTCCGTAGCCACTTGCTGAGTTCTGTTCGAGTGAAGCCCTCAGAAAAATAACTGGGGAATAAACAGAGCCCTATTCCTTTAAATGGTAAAACCTTTGGGCACCTCTTCCATGAACTACGAGCGCCCCCTACTGGGGAACACGACACAAGACGCCCCCTTTTTATTCAAATGAGTTCAAGCAAATCCGATGTCCGGGTGTATGGAATTATATTGGTGCCACTATCCTGAGCGTGCTGTGAGCAAATCAAAAAGCCAAGAAAAACTTAATCTTTGCAACCAAAAATCTATTCTTTGCTCAAAAAAATAAATAAATAGATTGATAAATACACAAATAAATCTATGTACTTGGTTTTGTTATTTGCTTAAATTATATATATATATATCGCAACACAAAAGCAAAGGCCACAATAGAAGGACGCAGCGGCTGGATTGCCAGGGGACAATATTTTCTGACGGATCCAAAGCTAAACCAAACACCAAACAATGGATGGCGGAGCAGATACCTAACGTTATGACACTTTAAACACGATGACCAACATCGCTGTTTTCACACAACGACATTAAATCACAATCATCGAGCAGCAGCGCTTCACCATCCATCAGAGAATATTGTCCCCCGGACACAAAGCCTTCCAACCGCTGTCCACTGCTGTTGTGGCCTTTGCATTTGCATTGTGGCTTTTTGCTGTTGTGTGGTTTTCAGAGGGACTGAAAATCTCTAAAGTTCATTGCAAACAGAAAGAAAGTTCTACTCTGAGTCCAACTGTCTTTTTATAAAAGCATCACTGATGTTGACTAATGAAAAGGAGATGTGGTAGGAGGAGAAAAGGAACTGATGTAGGAGGAGAAAGAGGTGTAGAAGGAGGGGAAGAGTACAGGAGGAGAAGGAGGTGTAGAAGGACTCACAGGAGGCGGAAAAAGAGAAATGCCTCCTGTAAGCAAAACTTAGACTTAAACCGGGACTCGTTCTCTCTTCATCTACTCCCACGTTTTCTCCTTCTCTTCCTTTATTTTCTTATGCAATACCTCAGACGTCTCCTCCTCTGCGTCTCCTCCTCCATGTCCATACGTCTCCTCCAGTAATGTATATGTCTCTATCTCTCTCATCTGTCCTTCTCGTTCTTCTCCTCCTCATACATCTCTTTTTACATCTCATCCATATACACCTTGTTCTCCTTTTTTACTCACAAAAGATTTGGGATTTTTAGCTTTCGGGTAAAATTTATGAAAAACGTAAAAAAAAAAAAAGCTCATGCCTTGACTCTTCCCCACTGAGCAAAGAGCGGAAACAAAAGTTTTTTTAGACGTTTTTCTTAACATTGTATTTACGTATTGTCTGGACGTCAATGAAAATACATCTAAATAAAACATTTACTCATGAACATAGTTGTATTCACCAAATCAAAGGTTATCAAAGTGGTGAGTTTCTCCGTGGAGACTTGAAAAGTTCAATGTCTTGCCACCAAAGCAATAAAATGGTCATAACTCAGACATTGTGCATTAAACTTCACGTGCTGTCTCCTCTTGCCTGTCATGATCGACTTCCCTCATTATTTCAATGATAAATCAATAATAATACAGGCAGTTGGACTTAACAGACGGCCTGTGACCTGCTTGTCCCTTTTAACTGATTCTGGCTGTCTTACACGTCCATAATTCTTATGTGTCATTTGTCAACTAGTTCTGGCCGTCAAATACACGTCCAGATTATGGTCTGGACGTGTCTTGGATGTGTCTTGGACGTGTCTTGGACCTTGGACCTCTATGGACGTTGCTTGCTCAGTGGGTCCAGTCTCTGTATCTCTGTTCAACCAGCTGATGAGACTTTTTGACACTCTAAGCTCAGTGGGCTCTTTAGTCTGAGAACATCCAGTTTGAAGCTTCGCAATGAGGTGCTGATGATCAACTGTTAAAACATCCTGTTCACATTGTTTCAATACCAATTCTAATTGAAATAAGACATGTATTGGTTGGTTGATGGATTAGAGAACTGTTGTGAATTCTGCTGTTGAGCTTCTTGTTAGAGAACAGAAAGTTGCAAAAATATATAATATATAAATATATATCTGCTTCCATTCCCAATACATCTCCCAGCACTCTTTCTACTGTTGCTTCTTCTCTTGTAATTCTTTTCCTTCGTCATCTCTTTTTCCTTTTTTTGTTTTTATTGAAACATACAGGTCTCACGGGTCAATTTAAACAGTGTATTTCATGTTGTTTGGACGAACCCAAGGATGAGGCTCAGTTATGATTTCCTAGAGACGTTCATCAGCACGGTCTTAAAATGTGAAAATAAAGAGTGGCCACAATGCTAAAAGCTACTTTATTTAAATACTTTTCACACCAAGGAAAGTTTCAACTTCACTAAACGGCTTCAAAATTTACAGATTTTGCCACCGACTGTTTCAATCCAATAAAAGTTTATCAAAACTAAATAAAACAAACAGTGGGATGAAGAGTGAAACTCAGCATGTGTGCCACATTTTTATGTAACCCGAATGTTCAGATGAGCTGCATAAAGCTGTCGCTCACATGTGAGTCAGTTTCGTCTCCGGTGAGTTGAAACTGTCTCAGAGACTCCATCCTCTGCTCTTCATAAATGATTCACAAAGTGTGTTTTGTGTTTTCATTAGGCCAGGGAATATAAATACCTGTGTGTGACATGGCACAGTGACTTTTAGTATATGATGACCTTTGAGCTGGGGTTTGTTTTCACCACTAACCACCATTGACCTAATTACCTCCAAACACTTGAAGCTGCTGCTGTGACACCTGTGCTGGTGAACACCCGATTCCTGCAAGCTGCACACACACACACACACACACACACACACACACACACACACACACACACACACACACACACACACACACACACACACACACACACACACACACACACACACACACACACACACACACACACACACACTGTGACGCCACACCTAGCAACCAAAAGAGCATCCAAAGCGACTCGAAGTAAACACACAATAACCTTAAAATACATCAAAATTAATTCACATTTTAAAATCAGAGATGTGTGCTTAAGTTAACAAAAACAAAAACAGCTAAAAGTATCAAAATCATAAGGTATGAGGATGGATCCATTCAATCACAATATGATATCAAACTCAAAACTGAGGCCTGAAAATGACCACAAAACATATAAAACGACCACAAGGGGGACACCAAACACCGAAATGCGCAGAAAATGATTAGACCGAAAATCTAAGATGAGGCAGAAAATAGCTTAAATGAAACAAAATAAACAAGACGATGATCAGAAATGTAGAATTTATGCCAAAAACCAACCACAAAGCGATGAAAATTCAATAAAAAGTCGTTCAAAGTAACCAAAATAAGGCACAAGAACGATGTCTAGAATTTAGAGTACATAAAGATGGCTGCAATAGAGGAAAAAAGAAAGATAAAGACAAAGCGAAAAAAATAATAACACAGAAACATGAAAATATCAAAAGTGCATATAACGGGAATCAAATTTACAAGAAAAGCAAAATGTGAGCCAGAAAATAACCATAGAACTAAAACACAATGACACAATATATATGGACACACATCAACTGTAAAATGACAGAATTTCAGGGGGAAATAAAGTCTAGAATTACACACAAAGCTCCCTCATTTCAGAACAAGAAGGCAAGAGTTTTGAAATAAACAGAAACAAAGAAATGAAGAGGATATAAATCAAGTGATATAACAATAGCAAAACATATAAACAACACAATGGCCAATTAAATAACCTTCCTAGATAATACAGATAATAAATGGTGAAAACTAAAGTCAATAACTGTCTATGTAAAAACTATTTTGGGATATCCAAATGTAAATGATAAGCGAACAAACAAAATTTGTGGGAATCTAGTTCAGACACATTGTGCTACTGATGCTGAAACACTCAGTCCTCAGTCTGATCCAGAGAAATGATTCAAACTGCAGTTTGATTACAGGCAGAGGGCAGCATGGCTCCATTTCATACCGCTGTCCCGCAACACATCACATCAAACTGCTCTTTAACGTCCACCATGCAATGACTACTTTCTTTTTCATGTTCAACAGTGACTGCAGTTAAGTTAGAAACTGCTCCTGATAATCAGAAAATAAAAAAAATCCTGCGAGAGCACGCCTATAGCCTTAGAGGAAAGATTCATAATTATTCAGATATCTCTCTTGAACAAAGAGATGCATATTGTCAACATCTGTGGCTCGAATGTTGACGATGCCTCCTCCTTTCACAGCCTCTTCACTGCTCTCTCACTGAGGCCATGTTTACACGACAGTTTTATAATTTAGAGTCACCATAACAACAATCCAACTTGGTCGTCTGCCTTTGCGAATGTCTGTGTCCTCGCTATTGTTAATGTTTAAAGGGTATTGTTCTCTTTGCGTGTGTCTGTGGTTTCATTCCAAAAACAAAAAAATAACAGCAGCCCCCAGTGGCCCAACATGAAAACTATATCGTTTTCAGTGTTTCTACTGTTTTTGTGTAAACGCACATCGTTTTCAAAACGTTGGCATGTAAACCCGAAACTTTTCTGAAGCAAAAATGCAAAAAAAAACAACCAAAACCAAACTATTTGTTTTCACTTGAAACGTTGTTGTGTAAACAGGTTCTTTTAGTGCAGTCACACAATCACACACTCAGACACAGGGGAAACACAGCAGGGAGCAGCGATCAGATCCAAGGAGAGGAAGTCAAGCAGCCTACTTCAACATTAAACAGGAAACAGACAGGAAATGTGCACCGTGACACTAAGTAAGTAAGTAAGTAAGTAAGTGAGTAAGTACATTTTATTTGTATTGCGCTTTTCACAGACATGGAGTCACAAAGTGCTTCACAGTAAAAACAGATAAAAACAGATAAGAGAGAAAAAAACCATCTTAAAAATGACAACACAACAAACAGCACTAACAGCTCAGCTCATGCGTCACAGTACAATACAGTAACTAGTTCCTTTCATTTCAGGCTCCTTTTTCACGACAACGTTTCACGTGACAACACATGAGCCGTTAAAAAAAAAAGGGGTGTGTTTGCGCTCCAGCAGCGGACACAGAGACAACAATGGAGTTAGTCTGCCAGGCCACAGGAGGGCGCTGTTGCTTGCTTTTGTGGTGAAACTTCACAGATGTGTGAAGAGAACAATACACTATAAACATGAAGAAACTGGAGAGCGCCTGACATCCGTATGGACTGATGACGCATCGGATGCTATCAGGGGTAAGTCTCAACAATTAAGCTACTGATATGGATGATAAAACTACAATACGGACCGCGAGTCGTACCACTACGTACGTTCTACCTCCGGCGGTCTCTGACCATGAAAGAATCTTTCCACTCTTAAAACTTTGCGGATACAGTGCATCTGCACACTGGTGCCGTGTAAACGAACCCCCCCCCCCCCCCCCCCCCCCCCCAACAGTGAAGAAAGTTTTGCGGATACACTCGTATTCGTTGTCGTGTAAACGGGGCCTTAAATAACTGGCAACACCTTTAAAAGAGTAAATGAAATCTATTCCCATAACTTGCACATCACTGTCAGTCTGGATTGGTGAAATCAACAACGCAACGATGAGCAGAGCATCAATGAGCAGAGCATCAATGAACAATATGAAATATAAAAATGTAAATCTGTTCTCTGTTCAGTTTGTTTAATTTTACAATAACTATGACCCCCCCCCCCACACTTAAATCTCCAGCTAACTCTCGTCTGAACTCAGATTACCTCTCTGAGTCATTCCTTCTTATGAATTTTATTCATTGTGAATTCTCGACGTCGGTTTAAATAATTATTAGCAGACAAATGCACTTTGATACAATAAGTCACTTCAGCAAAATAAAGCATAATTGCGTGCTGAATGGATAAATGCTCAAGGAGCTCTTTTCTGGTTGTTGAGCTTAATTGATGCCCTCTGGCTATCAGCATTAGGGCCTCATTTCCAACAGAAATCCGGACTTTGTGGGAAAACAGGCTCCTTCTAAAACCGATAGTCTTCACTGGACATCTAAAGCTTTAAAATGCAGGAGATTTTCTCTGCAGAAGAGCTGCATGTTTACTGTTGGCTGTTTCCCCCTCATATGGTGATTTGAGTTCCTGCCAGATATGCAGCTTACTGATCAGTGTATGCAAATTGTAATACGACAATGCAAGATATGTAAAATACCTCAATTACTGAAATGCCGAGTCGTATAAGAACCGCCATTACATTATTATGCTGCTCATGTAAGATAAAAAGCTGCTTTTCTGCAGATTGTTGTAGTGAGTCTATTACAAGCAAGTGCTGCTTATGAAGCGCACTGAAATATAAAACACACACCAAAAATATAAATCTGAGTTATTCGAGCTGCTGACGCATGATTCTGACAGGATCTCAATCATGGCAAAAACATGATGAGAGATTAAAAACTCTGGTATGTCAATAAGTACACCAAAGATATGAGTTTGTTTCTATTGCTGTTATAAAAGCAATGATCATTTTACTATAAATATCATGTACATACTGCATACATATACTGAGAATTAATGACACTTAAATGCTGAGGATACAAGAGTATGACACCATGTTAGTGTCAAATATATCATGCTCCCATGAAATATACTATACTACAGCTAAATATACCACGATGTTGAGAAA
Organism: Lipophrys pholis; assembly: GCF_963383615.2. NCBI lineage: Eukaryota > Metazoa > Chordata > Actinopteri > Blenniiformes > Blenniidae > Lipophrys > Lipophrys pholis. The sequence goes on from NC_137635.1 coordinate 52,494,623, forward strand.
TATACCATGCAAAAAACAAGGGGGGGGGGGGGGTCTGGGGGCAGCCCTATCCCGAGGCCTGTGAGGTCAGTTAATGGAACAAATAAAGCAGGACGGAAGCAAGATGTCACTGTTTTCTGGTGGTTGAAGGTGATCTGAGAGTGTGGTGGACACACAGCTGCCCGCTGAGCAGATGGATGACATGAATATAATGTTGGAGGCAGAGAAACATGAGACCAGATGTGGGCTGAGCTCTTTGTCTGCAGGAGAACAGGTATTGTTGAATTCCCCCGACAACAGTCCACCACACAGAGCTGGATAATTAGTTCCCGCAGTTACAAGCATGAGCACATTCCCACAGCTTTAACATGTTGTAAAAACAAACAAACAAACAGACAAAAAAACACAAACAAATACAAGTGTGAACGCTAAAACCACAGAGAGTACGCAGACTCCAGACAGCTCCAGCACGGGGAGTCTGTTCGAATGTTTCACCTCAAAAAGATATCAAAGTTTAAATATTTCACACGCTGATTTGCGTCGTAAGTTTGTCTGTTGTAGCGAGAGCCGAAGCACAGCGTGGCGCGACTCTTACCTTTAAACAGAGAGAGTTTATTCAGATCTCATTAAAGCACTACAACTTTGAACAATGAAACTTCTGATTTTCTTTGATTGGGAACATTAAAAGTGTGGAAATTAAGGCAACAGATTTGAGATCTGACTTCAAAAAGAAACAGTTAGTTTCTCTCATAAGTCAAATCTTTGGTCTTTGAATGAATCAGAGAAAAAAAAAGAAAAATTATACTTTCAACTCTTTAGTTTTTTTCTTAAATGGTTTATTCATGTAAACTCATTCAAATCGGGACTTAAAGCGAGACCGTTTACAGCCGATTAGCAGGGAATTCAATTTGTAAAGTATTCAGATCAGTTGTAGCTATTGTTAAGGGATTTGTCTCCATAATTGGTCTGCTAAGATAAACACTTAGAACCTGATCCTGCGTAATCCTGCCATTTCATTTTGTGTTCCTTTCGCAGACGATCAACTAAAAATAACAGTGAGAGTGACAGCTCACAGAAAACGTGTTAATAGGTGGCTTTGAGGTTCCGTAGATACAACAACGATTTTGAGTGGAAAAACCTTCGTTACGTTTTGGGTGTCCATTGAAAGCCACTGAAAACGCAACTTTTTGAAAACGACTCCTGAGGTGGAACGCTAGGGAAAATAAAATTTTTGGGAAAATGCACCGACTCTGACCGTTTCCATGGAAACAGGGGGAAATGCAACTTTTCTGAAACGCTTCGTGTGTGTGTGTGTGTGTGTGTGTGTGTGTGTGTGTGTGTGTGTGTGTGTGTGTGTGTGTGTGTGTGTGTGTGTGTGTGTGTGTGTGTGTGTGTGTGTGTGTGTGTGTGTGTGTGTGTATTGATATACATATAAGGTATTACCTATAAATAAACATTGACCAATTACTAAATGTGATGCATTGATTGAGAACACAAAAGTGGGAAAATAACAGGGAGGCTAATCCCCCCCCACCCCACCCCACCCCCCTTGTGCCACCACTCCTGGTCAGGCAAGAAATGTTCTCCTTTGTTGCAATCATTTTATATGAGAGCCCTTCAAATAATTAGGTACAGAACTAAGAGCGGGGTAAAAAAAAAATAAGGTTCACAGTGAAGTTTGTAGAATTAAAAATTTAATCTGTTCACACTGTAGGTTCACTCTCAATTATCTTTTGAAGTATTTGTATTTAGTCAATTATTCCTAAAAAAAAAAAAAAGACAAGTGCTTTGGAAAGGTTTCACATCAGATTTTTTTATGACAACTCATCAAGAAGTCGGCCTGACCTTTCGCTGTTTGTTTTTCAGCCTCCGGGGAAATTGATTGGAGTGGAGAATTATTTTTGAACTGATAAAATAAAGGAGAATTAATCCCTGCATTGGTGGGAAAAAAAATTATTAAATCGAGGCGGAGGGGATTCGCTTTTCTTCTGACTTTTGCACAAGCTTTAATGTGTAAAAGGCTTCTGAGCGCGGCCCCTTCTTGATGAACAATTCTATTGCCCGTGGCTGGAGGAGCTAATTAGAATCTATTTATAATCAGAAGGGGGATTCAGCCAGAGAGCTGCAGGAGAGGCAGAGAGGACGGAGACAGAAAGAAGGAGCCGGTGTCGCCAAATTCAGTTTGCACACTGCGTTATCTCAGATGTTCACATTTAAAGAGCCCCACAAAACCAGATTAAAAGGTTTCCACCACCCGGGTGGAGGTTTTTCTCCTTTTCTTCTCCACTTTGTGGGACGTCTTCCGCTGCAAGACTGATTTCTTCTCAAGTAAAAGAAAAAAAAAAAACTTTCAACACTTCTCAGTAGCCAAATGTTATGTAAGACATTTCAGGAGGCTGCACAGCGGGGATGATCAGAAAGAAACAACAAAGAAAAAGGAGGAACGATCAAACTTTTACAATAAATTATTTCTCTTGACTAATTTTAAATTTAATGTGGATACTAAAGCTCTAGTCTCCACTTTCTTTTTTATTGAGCAGAAGTACTGATCCTTGTGTATAAAAGGGATTTTGTTAAAAGTACCTTTTCACATGGATTACAACCATTAATGCCAATTTTATGTTACTGATTTCCCACTTTTCGTACTTTAGAAAACATTTTAAAGAGCTCGAGGCCTGATTATAGAGTCCGAATGTGTCTCAACGTTAGTTAGTTAAATATTTTGAGTTTATTTCAAAAAGTCCACGTCTGGTGTAAAGAATTAAAGGGTTCTGGTGTTTTTTCAAAATATCAGGTCCAAAAAGTCGTACAGTTTAAAATAATAAAGGTGTTGTTTGATGAATTGAAGTGTTTTCAATAGTCAGATGTTTGGTTTAACCAGGATCTGGTTGGAAGAATCCATGTTCTCTTATTAAAGATTCTGATTGAAAGAGTCATGATCGGGTCTTAAAAATGTTTGGACTGTCAGTGGATTACCACTGTTGTCTCTGCTAGTTTCACCAAAACACTGAACTCCAGAACAAGTAATCCAGAAACAACAATTCATGTGACGAAAACACAAAATTGAATATCTTCTTTTGAATTTTTTTCATCTTGTATTCATTACAGTGGTATTCAATTTTTGGGAAAAATCAGGTGATCAGGCGTATACGTTTTCTAAGCATAACTTTTTTTTCTGCACAAATCTTTGTGTAGAAATAAATACAGAATACATATGTAAATATTTTAAGTGAAAATGTTTTATGCGTACATAAGTTCAGACAGTTGCTGTATATAGAGACTTAATCGAAATTTCAAATTAAGAGCATCTAACTGCAGCTTTTTATTTTCTCCGGATGCTAACAGCTGTTAACAACAATGTCTTGTAATGCAAAATCCAGTGTTACTCCATGGTGTGTATGAATTTAAACCATCCAAAAACTTTGAAAACCCCTTTATAACCCAGAGTGACTCAGTGTACCACCTGGTGGTACAAAGTGGTGTTACAGGACTGGATGAACCAGTGGGTACATTGCTTACGTCTGATGTCTTAAAGTTGACGTCACGGTTCTCGTTTCTTCACATCGGAACGTCTATTTTAACACACGGTTGAATATTTAACATTAAAAATATCTCGGATTCGCATTTTCTTCTCAGTTTCATCTTCACATTCTCCCTGGAGCTGCGTCATCCAGTGTGCTGACCTCTGCTTCTGCTGCAGAACGCCACATGTTGATGCAACGATACGTTAGAGGCGAGTGCAGAGATAAACCTGAGCGTTCAATGTGATGCTCTCCACATCTACTTACCCGGTCTGAGTGGACCGTGAGCTGCACAAAGTGGGACAGAAGCCGGGGCAGAGAGGTCGATACTGCAGCGGCTGTCACACAGCTCGTTCATGTTACATTAGTTTGGAGGAAAAACGCTACTCAGCCTGTGTCTGTTTGACCCGAATGTGAAAACAACACTGCAGGTATGAATCACACAGATATAAAAACACTCGAGTGGACTCGAGGAAACAAATGAATGGGAATGCTGAGTTTACATGCAAATAAGCTGTGAACAAAGTCACAAACTTTACTTTTTCTCCTGAATTTCTGTGCATAAATTAGATTTTTAAACCGAAAAGCTGCATTTTCAGTACAAATGTGTGTAAATGTATTGAAATCTGTTTTTTTTTCATGTGCATGTTTTGATTATTTTGTAGGCTGCATGGTTGTTTAATGCTGAGCGCAGCGCTTCAGAGCGGGAAAATCAGCGGTTCAATTCTGTGCTTGGAAGGGTTTAGAGCAGAAGTCTGCAACCTGCCATTTTAGAGCCACGTTACCATTTATTTCCTATATTGGCTCTCTGAAGCACGTAGAAGAATCTTTATCCTATTATTTATTTATTTTTTTTAAATTTTATTTGCAAGCCTGGCTTATTTTCAAAAAGACTCTCTTGGCTGTAATGGTTAAAAAGACTAAAATAGCTTATTTTCTTTCTTTTTTTAAGGCTACAAACGGCTAAAATTGCTAAAATCCAGAAATGAAGTGATAGAAGAAGGATTGCTAGAAGAAAATAAAATAAAAGCCAACATCTTTTAAACTTTCAAAAATGGATCAAAAACATTTCAAACAGATAAAATGGCTAAAATGGTTAATTGTGGGGACTTTGTTTTTCTTTTACAGAGGCTCCCTTTTTAGAGCTAAAGAAAATTAGCATTAGAATTGCAATAATACGAATTGCCAAGGTTTTCTTTTTCAATAAGTATGACTGAAGATATTTATATTGTAAACAAATTGTTTTGGTGATGTGGTGGTTTTAAAGATGCGAAAGAAAGAAAGAAAGAAAGAAAGAAAGAAAGAAAGAAAGAAAGAAAGAAAGAAAGAAAGAAAGAAAGTGAAAACTACATCAGAATCAGCAGGGAAGGAGATTTGTTCAGCAGCAAAAACAAAAGAAAGTACACTGAAAAAAGAAAATAGTTGGACCAACTTAATTGAATTGCTTCAATCGGGAACATCTAAATGAATCAAGTTCTTCGAACCCAATCTAATTCAAGAACTTGATTAATTTAGATGTTACCAATTGAAGCCATTCAATTAAGTCGGTTCAACTACTTTCTTTTTTCAGTGTATGAGCTAATTTAATACTCGTCCACATTTAACAGCTTTAATTTATCCAGGAACATGTTATCGGTGGGACTGGGGTTGAAAAATGGCGTCTCGTTACCATCATCTCCATTATTTTCTCTCATGTCCTCACAGTCTCCCCCCATCCCAGTCTCTCACTTTTTCCTTTGGAAGTAAAAAATAAAAGCAACAAAGAGCATTGAGCTCCTTCACAGACGCACCCAGGAGGCCTCATTAAAGCCAAGGTTAGATCCCACTGCGGTGTCTCACACTTTGTAGCAGCGCTATCCTCTCAAGGAGATCCCTAAATATCCTGGATCTGAAGCTCTTCTCCGGCTCCTCGGAGATTCAGAGGGACTGTGAGATAATCCTGCAGGTGTTCAACTGATGAGAGGCGACTCTCCGCACCCCGAAGGGGAAAGAACGTTAGATTCCCGAATCAAACACTATCTCGCTCTGTTATAAGAGAGTCATTCATGAAAAGCCGGAGCAAAGTGAGATGATACAGGGTTTTTTTTTCTTCTGGCGTGTTCACAAAGAGTGTTCACAGACAGTGGTTTTCAGACACATGAACAAGCAAGGTTTTTCACCAGTGTTCACTGACACTGGTTTGTGAATAAATGATGGTTATTGAAAGAGTTTACAGGCAGTACTTTTCAGAGGTGTTGGGCGTCGACGGAGCTCAGAAGTGCTCGTGGACAGTTTTGAGAAAATTTCATGGACAATGAGTGTTCACAGACAATGGTTTTCTGAGACATCAACAAAAAAAAGATTGTTGGGAAGTATCCACATTGCAGCGCTGGGGGTCAAGGGGACCCAAAGGGATGTCAGCTGTGGAGGTCAATCCTGAAAAGGTCCCAACGTTTCATAAAACATTGCAGCCATAAGGAATTGTGTTACTTTCAGGATATTTTTAGTTTCTACATCTGGACTTATTTCCTTGTTGCATTATTTATTACATCAGAGTATTAAATGATTAGCGCTTTGTTTTTTTGTTTATTCTCTGCCATCGTCCCAACAGTTTTGGAATTGTGGTTGTACATGATTGAAGCTGTTTGTGACAGAGGGACTCCAGCAGGGTTGTTTCAGTCCCCAGAGGAGCCTCCAGCGTTGTCGGCTTTTTCCACAGTGATTTGCTCACTCGTGGAAAAAGCTTGTGTGTGAAAGGCTTCCCTGCTACCGCATTATCTCCTACATCGCAGAAAATACTGTTTGGTCACATAGCTCATGAACGCAGCTTCTCTTTACGGCATAAATCGGCCGTCTGACTCAGATAATGTCTCGTGGAGTTTCTCAAGTGAGAAATGTACTGGAGATGAATTCAGGGGGCTCCAGACACCAAACAAACAAACAAACAAACAAAAAACACCCTGAGGACATTTATGTATCACCATAGAGTGTTGTGATAATTTAATTTGATTTAAAAACAAAAAGTGAAAAATAAAAAATCAGCAATGTTCTTTTTGTAATTGGACTTAAAACAAGGCGGCACTTTCCTGTTTCTATTCCTTCATACAAAGACGATGTTTCATATTTTTGTTTTTGATGAAGTAGCTTCAGTGCTGATTAGTTTCTGTTCATGCTGGAACAATATTATCCGTGTCTGCAGGGAACAAAATGCTGGTTTGTTCATAACACCGGGGAACAACAAGCTGTTGATGTTCTCTTTAAGGTTTTTTCAGTTCATGAAAACGTCAGATCAGACTGTACTGACCAGCATGATGCAACAAGATGTCACTTGTTCACATACATGCAGAATGTCTCCCTGTTTTTATCTGAAAGGAGTCGGAAAGAAAATGTAGAAAAACATCAGAAATTTCGAAAAATATCACACATAGTCACCATATGAAAGGTTTTCTTGATGTACCATACTGACTTTGTTAGTATATGCTTGTTCCTTTTTATCCTGTCTTTTCCCCCTATTGTACAGTGTAATTTTACCTTAATCCCATTCATATTTCTATTTTTGAAGAATCCTGGTTTGGGTGGAAGTTGGGAATTCTGATGTGAGATTCAAGTAGGTTAGTTCAGGGGGAGATTGGTGAAATAGTAACATAAACTTCAGTCTGTGTAGCAATTTTTTTCTGAAAAGCAACATTATTTTTGTGCCTAAGTTTGCAAAACAGCATTTCTCTGAACTTCCTCCTTGAGTTGTTGAATTTCACAAAGCACGTGTTTAGATCCTGGACGGCTTAAAAAAATCCATATTTTTTTGGTACAATAACGTCGTTTTTACGCCACAGAACTCGGGGTTGTCTGCTTCTCTCTATCACACAAAATAAACAGGAACTAGTGTTTTAGTATTATTATATTTAGTAATATTATTTCTGACACTGAGCCCAGGCTGGAGCAGCGAGCAATGTTAATCACTTCCAAAAACACTTCATCGCCGCTCATCACAAAGTACTCAAACAGCGGGACAGCTCGACAACGCAAAGCAGCTCCGCTTCCTGTCTGCGGGATGATATCACAGCAAACTGTCACAGACGTCTCCCTCCAGCCACAGCTTATTACCGAGGTTTCTGGAGGAGAGGGGGCGAGGGAGGCAGAGTGAGCGATGGGGTGACACTTTTTTTGGCTGGCTGGTATCGCAGCGAGTGCGATCTCCGCTGTAACGTCACAGCCTCGTTCCAAAAAGGTTTGACAAGGCGTGAGCGCGGTGAATACCAAATTAATCCAGACCCTTGTTTTCATGGCTGACGGGCGACGTGAGCAGATTTCCAATTTTCCTTTGATGTCTTTGATTATTTGTTCAAATGTCTCAGGTGGCAGACAGGAGGGGAAACACCGGGTGAGGATGTTGAAAAGTTCAGCAGACGCCAATATTGTTTTAAAGTTTAAATAAACAATAAATAAATAAAAGGAGCCTGGAGACTGTGGAAGTTTATATTCAAGGGCAAATTTGTGAACACGGAGGCCCCGTTTACATGACAACCTTTTCAAGTGAAAACCTAAAACGTCCGTTGTGTTTTGCGAGTCTGTTTCACTGGAAACGCAACTTAAACGTGAAACCTGAACTGAACTTAAACTTAACAACTTGAACTGAAAACGGATCATAACGTGGAACTTTTTAAAAATGCTCCAACTCCGTCTCCGTGGGAACGGTGGAAAACGTTTTGGAAATGCTGCATGCTAACTACATAGTTTTCTTTGGTTTTAGTGTAAACCGACATTATTTTCAAAACGTTGTCATGTAAGTAAGGAAACTTTTCTGAAACAAAAATGCAAAAAAAATAAAGCCTTTTCACTGGAAACGTTGTCGTGTAAATTGGGCGTTAAACATCACTCAATGAATTACATGTAAGTACTGAAGCCCCGGTTAAAAGTATCGTATCTTCTGGACAATAAGTCACATCTGTCAAAAAAAAACGTGTGATGGAAGAGAACTAACCTTCATAAGTCTCTCTGCTGCATAAGAGCATTTATTGTTCATGTCCAGATGTAAGTGTTTCTAATCCTGGTCCAGCAGCTGCTGTTCCAGGAAACTTTTGTGAATTTGTTACTCACACGCTGAACGCTTTCTAGTGCTCAATTTTTTTTTTTTATCTTTACTTTAAATTCTGCTGTGGACATTCTTTTCTTTCTGGAAAATGTTTTCTTTCTTTCAGTCAAATCCAGTTATAATGGAGGATTTCCTGTGGTACTGTAGCAGCGCTCGGTGGTCATACAGTGACATCTACTGGTCACAGATGGAATATGCTGGTGTACTTTGACATGTGTTACTTTAATATAAGTCACAAATTGCAATTCATAGTCCAGAATAAACAGCTCTCATGTGGCAACAGCCAACATCAGAGGCTCTACAGTAATACACAACCACATAATCCATTATTGCCAAATTTGATAAAATGAAAGACGAGAAATTGGAGTAAATGAGGTAACTTGAGTTATTTAAACAGCTCCAACCCCTGCAAAAAAAAAAAAAAAAAGAGCGAGAGGAATACCACAGCCAGTTGTGTGAAGCATTTCTCTTTTCATGTATTTTAGAAGATGGTGGTGCAGTGGAGGATGCTGGGAGCCGACATGAAACGAGTGAAAAGCTTCCAAAAAAAAAAAAATCAGGTGGCTTGCTGAATGTGAGGCTGCTGAATAAGTCATGGCCTCCATGTCCATTAGGGAATTGGAAGAATTCTTGTTGCCGGCGGCTGAAGGATCATTTCAAAGTTTGATGAGGCAGTTGATGAGGCGGCACGCATCAGAAAAGCCCACAAAGGTTTCCCCCTGATGTGTTTCAGCAGATTACAGCGTCGGGACAGAAAAGCTGCGAACGTCATAATCTGAGATGTTTGATGGCCTCATGAGCCGACTGACCGGTGGTTTATTTCTTTCAGATTTTAAGTAAACATACAGACGCAGAGGACGGAGGGAGGCTCCAATGTGTCTGGAAACAGCCGCAAACAAAACCAAACGGCCTGTTTTGGCAGATCTCAAGCTCTTTAAAACGTTTTATCGCAGACATAAAGCAAAGCGGGTCTTCTCTCATCCTCAGCCAAAGAAAGATGTTATCGGGACAAAAATGGTCCCACAGCGGAGCAGCCCAAATACATTAGTTTACTGTCTTGCAGCAAAAATGCTTCTAAATGTCATAATTTTCATGATAATGTGTCTATGAGAAAATTGGCCTGATGAAAGAAAATATGAAATCCCCAGCTTGGTGAGACATATTAAACCAATCAATAAATATAAGTTGGATCTTTGTCCAGAAACTCTCTTTATTTGAAAGGTAAATGGAAGGAAAGTTTAACACTACAGCTGTATTTGTAACTTTGTCTACAAACTTATTTGCATATGTAAACTTCAAATAAACTAATAGCTCAAAGCATCATTTTTTTGTCATGCAAGTTGAAGAATACATGTTGAGTCAGGACCAGATGTTGTGTCGAGAAGCTGCGAGAACTAAAAAAAAACGAGAGTTTCTTTTCTCGCAGCTCCAAGAGAAATTTCTCTGTTGTTGGGAGTGTGTGTGGACCAGAAGACGCTGGAAGGCACAAAACAAAAGAGACGACAACACGAGACTCGACCAGTCCATGTTGAAGTGTCTCCCTGTATGGTGTTCGGTCATATTTCCTCATGGAGGACGGGGATTGTTTTTCCCATCTCAAGGGATCATAAATCATACGGCGTCTTCTTGGAGATCCGGCAGCGCGAGCTGTGCCCGAATGTGCCGAGTAAGAAAATTCACAGTGTCTCCTTCCTGGTTTCCGGTGATGAATGGCCTTGCTTTTGCTTTGTCACAACAACACAAAAGACTTTGATGAAGAGTAATTGTTTCTGAGCTGTGATATGTAAACCTCAGTGTGTGTGTGTGTGTGTATGTGTGTGTGAGTGTGTGCGTGCGTGCGTGCGTGTGTGTGTGTGTGCGCATAGATTTTCTGTCAGATCACGTTTTCCTCCCTAATCTCACCTCAAGATGCCAGTTTATAGTGACTATATTCACTAGTTTCTTCTAAACTAACAAGAATAAGTTGTTGACAGTAACGTAACACTTGGATGTAACAAAACATCTATATACATATTTGTACAGATATTCCTGAAGCTATAAACAGTGAGAAAGTTACTTTACTCGTCACAATAAATCAGAAAAGAAAATAAGTTATTGAAAATCAAACTATATTTTTATTTTTTGGTAAAATAACTTTGGTCTTACTTACTAATCAATATTACCAGTTAGTTAGTACTGTTGTTATCACCTAAAAAAAAACATTTAAAAAAACAAACTTCGGAATTCGTCTTAGTGACACATGTTTAAAACATTCATAGAGACTTAACTTTTTTTTTTTTTTTTTTGTGTCACATTTTTCAGCTGTAAACAGTGAAAATCTGTTTAGATTTTGTTCAGTTTTACATCTCAGCTCAAGATGGAAAACTTTTCTAATTAATACAACTTACGGTTAGGGCTGGTTTAGGCCACCCTGGAGCATTTCATAGTGAAGCTGCTGTATTTACTGCAGTGAGCTTCTTTCCTTCTCGATCTCCATGTTTCACTATTACATGTTATTAATTCTACTTCTCCTGTAGTCTGTACTCTCTCTCTGGGTTCCACATAATTTACAAGCTGCAAATGGAGTACATAGTTTGTGGACATTTCACTGTATTTCACATCATTAAAAAAGAATAAACTTGAGCTAATTTGCTTTAAACAAAATTGAGCAGAGATTGGAAGTCGTGCCTCATCGTTAGTTAACATTTGAATGGCTCATTCCTGCTTGAGATAAAATGGAGCCCTTGAGGTGAGTTGCACAGGCCTGGTTTGAGTGTTTCAGTGGGTGCTGTGTCAAGGTTTAATGTGCTGCCAGAGGTGAGGCGTGCGGGTGGGTGTCCGCACGCTGACGAGACGGAGCAAAGTGGTATCAGAGCGCCACTTCCCTTCACTGATTGAAGAACAGATGCCATCTTGACCTCTCGCTGCTTGCAAGTGAGAGCATTTAAAGGCACCGTGGCTCCGGGAGGTGGCTGTGAATGCAGCTCAGATTAAAGAATGGACGAGAGTTGCAAATTAGTGTCAAGCTATATACTCTATGTGCAACACATCAGATTTTTTCTATGTATATTGCACTGTCCCTGATAAATGAATAAATTGAAATTGAATATAGAGCAGATGTGCTTCACATGGCAGACACTTACTTGTTGTTTGGTCTTCCGTGGAAAAACACGCCATTGTGAGCACACAAATCAAATCTCTCACAGGCGCACCATGTGATTCCTCTCAGACCTGCGCTGACAAACCCCCTAATGAAATATGACAGTTTGCACGTAGACCGCGGAGGTTATTGAATTGTTGGCTCATTTTGAAGATTAATCGCGGCCCAGTGGCGTTTTGAACCAGCGCAGCCACTAATGGTGTGATTTATCCCTCGGTTGCTGCTGTGAGACTCAGCCTGCAGTTGGGATTTGAACGGTCCGATGTAAGATCGACGTGTTGCACACTTTGTGATGAATATCTGCCACACAGCCAGAAAAAAAACAAACAAAAAAAAATGATTGGACTGACGTGTGACAAACAGCCGTGCTGCATGCAGCCGAGCATCTTCTTCACTCCCCGGCTGCTCAGAAGCACTTCTTATATTAAAAAACAAATTTGTTGGTGTGTGAGTTGTTGTTTTTGCAGTGCTTCTCTTCAGCTCTGCGCTGTTCTCTATATAAATGACAAGTGCTTATTTTAATACAGACAGTCCCACTTTGGGTTCTGCCACCACTCATGCTCACGTCTGCTCTGCAATAAAAATCCGAGGAGGAGCAGTTTCACTCTCCGGCGGGCGCCAGAGAGACACACAAGACGTACAATTTGATTTCAATACACAGATATGGAATACTGTGACAGTAAGTAGATATTTGATTCCAGGAAGGTTTGGGTTTTCACTCAAATGTAAATGAAGTCAGACTCTTTTCCTTTGCTGGAATAAGTTCGAAGTGTAGTTTCAAGTTGTATCACTGGAATAAGCAATGCTTCGATAAAGATGAGCTCACAAAATCTTCTCAGATTATGGTTTTCCAACCGTTTTTTTGCACTTTTGTCTCAAAAGTTTTTGCGTTCACACGACAACATTTTGAACACGACGTCTGTTTACACGGTCGCATCTTCTGATCCTTGTTTCCTTGTTGAGGTCAGCTGTAATCACCGTAAGGATGTTAGTTTGCCGGTAAACAGAAGCTCTGTGCTCAGGTGAAAGACGATACGACAGGAAGTCTGCGTGTCGTATTTGACTGAAGCATTGAGATGACGTGTCTGGGAAGTGTGAGGCCGGGCTGTGAAAGCTGATGCAAGGCTCGAGTCTGCGCTGACATACATGTCCACGCACAGGGTTAAACTTCGGTTCAGAGTCTGATGTTAACCCAGGAGTTGGTGAGGTAATCTCCTGTGGTAGTTAAACTTAAGGATGAGAGGCCGTGTGTGTTATTGTAAACTCATTTGCCACACGTTTGGGGAAATATGAATACATATATAATTTGTTGTGGTCACTAAATGGAGTTTCCCCTCTAAAATAGCAGCTTCTCATTCTCAAACTTCAGCTCGTGTTAAACTAAATAAAACAGAATTACACATTAATAAACAAGCTTCATGGCAGCTGCTTGGAAGTTGGGGTTTATAGCTTTTAGCTGGAACCTGCAGCAGCTTGTTTCCTAAATCTTCAGCTCTCAGTTTGTAAGCATGCTGACTTGTTGAGAATTCTAATTCTTCCTTGTACACTATGGGCATGAAAAATACATAATTCAAACAGAGCAACATCCTCCATAAGTGAAAGCAAAATTTGTTCATATGCAGATGGGATTTTGATTCATCATTCCATCCATGCAGCAGATTCTTATTATTTATGAACTATTTTGTTTAAACAAACAGACCAAAAAAAAACAGTAAGAAGGACCCAGAGTTTCATTACTCTATTATCTAACACATATTGCCATTGTTGTCCATTTTGATGTGAATTTAAAAGTGAGAAGGACCAACATTTGATCCCTGAGGATATTTCAACATATGACAAACTCAACTAGGAAACATTCAAAAAAAAAAAAAGAAGAAAAAAAAACAAAAAAAAAAAAACTAGGAAACATTCACTTACAACTGCAGGAAATTATACGTCTTTTTAAGTATCATTTACACTGAGTTGGTTTCTGCAAAAGGAAGTGTTGCATTTTTAATGCCTACACTGATGTAAATGAAGTAGATGTGGTGATATGACCCTGGCATAAATCTGTTGCACCACCTTCCACGTGTCTCTTGATTGTTGTTGTATCTGATTCACCCTTGTCTGGTGTCTTTGTCAGGTCGTCTGTATCCCACACTCTGTTGAGCTACATCGGTTTGTGTGGAGGATGACCATGTGTTAAAAGTGTTCTTGGTTACGCACTGAATCTCACGTTGCCCACAATGATGCCTATCTTTGGTAGGTCAGCCTAAAAATGACTGATTGTTTAAAACATGTTAACACTGCGGAAGTGGCAAAATGCACAAGTGGTGAAAAGAACATTTAACATTTTAAATTCTTTTGAGAAACACTTCATGAATGAATTTGGAAAACCAGCTTCTTTGCAGATAAGAGTGTATTTTATGTTCCCAACCTGCAAGAAGACCCTGACTTTTCCCTGAAAAGGACATTGTTCTGTTGAATAATGTGCACCTGAAACAGGGAAACAAAACATAAAGAGGACCAAGGATTGATCCCAGATGAACTCCTCACCAAGCTTTAGTTTTTTAAGATCCAACAAACTGAGCTGTGAAAAGCTAATCTGTATATATGTGAGAAACCATCCAGCATCCAGATGGGTGGCACTTACATCCACGCAGAGGCTGTAATCATGTGTGTGGCAGGTTGTGAAATGCTTCAGAATGCAAACGATTGGTTCATAAAACGTTCAATAAAAACATGTTAAATGGACTCAATCTTTGGAGGCTGCTAATGAAAGCAATGACCAATAAAAAAAAGAATAAAATACAAGAGTGAACTTGTTATATGAATATTTGTACATTAAGAGAGTCAGATAGATGTAAAATAAAGCAATTGAAACTGGCTGCAACATCACTGCAGCATTTCGTAGCTGCCTCGCAGTCGCTCTGCTTCTCAGCACTCGTGGGACTTTTTGGAAAGTAATTTACCCTCTCAATCGCTCCACACCAAGTCAGCCACTCCAGATAGATTTTACAGGCATCGCGTGACCCCATGTCCATGCGAGCAGCTGTGTTAAGCAACTGCAGGCGAAGTGGAGGAGTGGGAACGAGAGTGAAGAGCAGTGGTGTTTGCCGCCGTCTGCGCTCAGCTTCATGTCACTCATGTCGGCCCTTCGGCAGCCCACACATCATTAAGTTGAGGCGCTTTTCGCGCCGATAGCGTCGCTTCCCTTGGCCATTCGGGTCATTATCACACCAGGGCTGTTACTCTGCTCCCCAAATCGCCACTTCCGACCCCAGAGGTCCCCGGGTCCATTAAATCAGACCTGTTCAGAGCAGAGATTTATTTATTGCCCCCACTCCTCATGTGGTCAACTTTGTTGATATTCTAATGAGAAAAAGGGAAATCCGACTGGGAGAAAAATTGGATTTTCAGCAAGAAGTCAATAATTCATTCTGTGTTCGGATCGCTGTTTCAGAGGTACTGATGGAATAAATAAGTTATATGCAAATCCCGAAAGATAATTTTGAAATAAACTCACTCCAGCACATATTTTTGCTTCTTGTGTTTCTCCTGTGTTAAAACTGTTCAGATCTATCAAAGGCTGAAATCCTCAAATCTTCCTATACCAAATCAAACATTATGATTTCACAGGATTTTTTTATTGCAGATTTTTTTTAAAAACACTTGTTTTTTAACATTTGGAAAAAAAACTTTTATTCACTATGAGGTATATCTATATTAATAAATGTCTGCAACAGAGTCAGCCTCTTCTATATAAAGTACTTACAAGCCACAGGGACTGAAACAAGATCTGAAAACGCTCTCGTATAGCATCTGAGAGGAAATGGTATGGATAACAGCGTCTCTGGATACTTGGTCAGCAGATATCTCAGTGAAAATGAAATTTAACACAGATACTCTTTCAACTGACAGGCAGGAAACAGAAGGAGCTCGGTAATTACGAAATGCACGAATTGCATGCTCGCAATTACAATGTCTGAAATAGACTATGGAGAAGAGTAAAACTGTCCTGCAGTAAACACAGATGTTTTTAAAGTAGATGTTGAATTTTAAAAGTAACCAGAGCTACACTGAGCACAGATAAAAAAAATCTTTTTTTTAAATACATATAATAGATTTTCAAACGTATGAGTGGTAAATTTGATGGTTATGCCGCTGAAACTTTACACCTCTCTACCATGTAATGAGCCTTGCACAGTTATACTCACTCTCTCACTTACATGATTAGACCATCATCTACAGCTCAAGTGCCAGATGACTCATATGTCCCCCCCCATTATGCTCTTGATATCTCTCGAAAAGTTGCGAACACTCTCTTTGTTACACATGATATCGCCAGTCTTGATTGTACATGAAGCAATGATGGCAGACCCTCTATTTTATTCTATTCCATGCTCATTTGAAATGTTCAAAATAGAATACTGGTCAAAATGTGACAGAAAAACCCAACAACTTCCCCCCCATATAAATGTCTACATATTCATTTATACTAACTGAAAATACACTTCTGCTTTGTTAACCAAGTTTCCACAAACAAGTTCAGCATAACAATGTAAGAAAACACCACAGTTTATTGATTCACTTTACTGTAAGTCATTGTATGCCCTCCTAAGTGAATATTTGTGTAAATCAGTATAAACAAAAGCATTGATGTGTGATTTTGGTTCAATTTTGAGACGCATTCAAACAAATAACAAGCTGTCGGATGCGTTTTTGTGTCTCTCTGGAGACACAGGTGGGGGATGGACAGATGTGTGAGACAGTGAGCTTGAGCAACAAGGAGGCACCCTCCATCACAATGCCATCACTTCCAGATCAGCACCACGGACAGCAGCAGCCAGGCAGTTCAGTGGTGGTGTTAATGGAAGAAGGAAGAAAGAGGCGAGGGGGGACTCTGAAGCCACAGGAGACCAATTACAGCTGTTATACTGTTGTGGAAAATGCTCGAGCAGAGTCAAGGTTTCAGACCTGGAGCCGAGTTACACTGAGCCCAAATAAATTGGAAACCAGCAATAGGAGATCGAGCGGAAGAGGCTGAAAGAGAAGGAAATCTGCATAGCAAATGTACTTTATTCTTGTTGTATTTTTCTCTCTGCTGTAGAAGACCAGCCTTTGTACTTTTATCACCAGCTGGTTAGATATATCCTCCAGTTTGAGACGAGCAGAGCAAACACTAATAACCTGCTGCGCACCGCAATAGGCCTCTCATTAAAATACATGTAAGTCGAAATGTTCTACCCCAGAGTGTGATTGAAGGATATTTCCAGACATCTACACTTTGGAGTCAGCATCAATAAACACTCCTATATACAGTATTTAAAAATCAAAATCACATACTATTTTCAAGTTAAAAAAATAAATAAAAAAAAAGTCTATAAAGTGACAAAAAATGCTTACTGGAATTTGATTGCGTTTTGAAAAACCACTAAATGCTTTGGGTATATGTATGCAGCACATCACTGATGAGGACTAACAGATATTCATTCTATATTATCTAATGAAATTGCATTTTTTTTTACCTGCATTAAGGGATGTGAACAGTCTTGTTACTGTTTCACAAGCTGACCTGTCTCATATAAACTGTATTTCTTTTCCTATTATGAACTATATACCCTGTATGTATTCTTCAATTATTCATACTTTAATACCAGTGCAATGCAGAGCGAGGAAAAACACGAAGGTTTGTCTTCAGTACCACCCCTGGGCATCATCAGGCAAAATATACAGTAATAAAAACTCCCTCTCAGGGTTTACACACTATTCTTTAACTAAATATTATTCGCGTTTGTTCGTAATAAAAACCTTGTTCTTCGTTCTTTCTAATTAGCTGCAGATGAAGTTGGAGCTCCGGATCATTAGTATTTGCAGAGCGCACCGCCTCTTAGCTCCCCGTGGTTCCCCTAAATTCACGCTTTATGAACTCGTTTGCATCGCCCTATAGAATATAAAATATTACCCGCTGAGGGACTGGAAGGCGACACAGTTCCCCACTTTGTTCACCACCCACTGAGTAAAATCGCTTAATTGCCGCGTGAAAGTTGGTGCCAGAGCATCGGAGGAGGTCCGGAGAGAGAACTATGGCATATAAAGGAGCGCTGCGTAAATTCCATGGATGTGATGGATATTTATTGGCACAAACGCTTGTTTTAACTTCCTTATGGAAAAGTGCGTTGAGCTTTCCGAGAAAATACACGATTTTGCGGACCACTTTCGCGGATCTAGTCTCTGTTTAGCAGCTCCTCCTTTTCCTCCCCTCTCTCTTCCAATTATACGTCGGATGCGCAATTTGACTGCGTTTCCGCTCATTTTACGCACGCGAACTTCCACGTCCGTGACTGGAAATGTGAGTGTCGCCAACAGGGGTTAAACTTTGTGCTGCTCCTGCGGTGCGTATTGTGCGCACAATCCTCGGGTCTCGGTGGACTACAGGTGGGTGGCGGCGGTGAGTCTCTCGACTCGTGTTGGATTTGTTGTAGTCTGATCGCAACGTTTGCTCCTTTTCGAAAAGAGGAAGCGCGGAGATGCGAGTGATTATTAGCTGCGTGCGCGATTACATGCGGATTCAAAGAGGAAAATAAGGATTTGTGTGTATGTGTGTGTTTTTTCCTTCACCTCGCGGGTTTAGGTGGATTTTGCAGTTCTTGCTGATTAGATGGGACCATGAACTCGTCAGCAGGCGCAGGAAACTACCGCCGGGGCTCCGCCAAAGGAGAGAAGGTAATTTCTATTTTCCTGTTCGTTTGGTTTAAAAATCATCATATGGTCATCTGGAGCATTTGAAAACGCACTGATGCAGTAGCGTCTCCTTTCTTTTCTTTGAGTTTTTTTGTCTGGAATTTACCTTTGGCTTTCTTTGGAGTGTTTTTATATCACATTGTAATTTATGGAGGACAATAGGTTTAAAAAAACATTTAATCGTGTCTGAACAATCGCTTTTCTTGTTAAACCATGTGTTGTATTGATTCACTTTTGCAAATTTTAAGTAAAATACGTGTAAACATCACATTACAGCGGGACTTTTCCACAAAACATAAAGTCAAGCGTAGAAATGTTGCACAAATAAGAACAATATTGTGTCAAAGAAAGGTTATATACACAAAATATTGATAATCCCATGTGCTATTATTACACATGGGATTACTGCAGTTCGCTTTAATTATAATTTTTTTGGTACGTTACTCTTCCGGTTTTTGCAGGAAAGTTTATCAGCAGCTGTTTAAGCATCAAGCACTTTGGAGATTTTTGCTTTTTATATATAACCTGCATGTCTGTGGTAACTGTTACATTCATGGTTTGTACTAAAGCTTATTTTATTACTTCATTCATTTCCAATACATTCATGACAAACTCAATTCTGAAAAATGTAATTTATTACCCTCCACTTATTTCTTCCGCTGCACCCCGTCATGAAGCTCTGTGGCGCCCCCCTCTGGAGGCCCCACGCCACACTTTGAGAACCAGTGCTCAGGAGACTTTGGTCTTCTTCAGTTCACCAGATGGTGTGAAGGCAGGAGAAGACAGAGATAAATACATTTTTAATATCCTTGCTTTCAACTTCACTCTGTAAAAAAACATCAATGCTGCTTCCTCCTTTAACATCCCGACTGACTGAAAGTGTCGAGGCAGTTGGTGAAATTTGATTCGCTCATGGAAGAGAAATGAGAAACCTTCCATACTCTGGAGCAGATCTGGGAAAGTGCTGCACTTGTATGTTGCTGAGAACGTGTGTGTCCAGTGTTTGGCTTCCCTGTGATGTTTTAGTAAATCAGCCATTAAAGATGTGAGCTGAATGTGAATCACTGCAATGGGAAAAGCTTGCGTGTGTGTGTGTGTGTGTGTGTGCGCGCGCGCGACAACGTCTGCATATCTGGAACAAAGTGCACACAGTATGTGCTTGTACTTCATTTTGCCTTCTTATTTGTGGTTTTTAAAATGTCTTCTTTCTTTTTTTACTGAAGAGAAGCGAGGCCTGAGTTTGTGATACATTTTGCATGATATTGCTTGTAAGAAAAAAAGAGAATGATTGGTCAAACATCAGCTTCTCTGTCTGAGAAAAAGGCAATTTTGAATACTTTTATCTTCTGATTTGCTGAAAACGTTGTGCTTTTGTATGTCTGAGCGTGGAAGTGAAACCAAAATGCTGCTTTCACTGTTCTGACGGCACAAAAACGAGTCTGTAGCAATCTCACATAAAGATGGTCTGAATATTAAAACCCATACGATTTATTCCAAATCCTCAAAACAACAAAAAAAACCTGATTGCGAAACACAAAATGAATGAATTGGTTACATTCATGTACGTTTTCAATCGCTCACATTTCCATAAGGCACATAGCGTTATAATGGATGAAATTAAAGCAACACAAAGAGACAATAAAGTTAAAATGGATCTGAGATCATTTAAAGTTCCAGAACATTATTGAAATGACAACCAACCCAGGAACATTGTGAAACTGGCCAACACAAACAACAGACATTCACAATGTTTGTTAAACTCACAAATGAACCAATCAAACATATTAATTTTAAAGAGGTGGCGTCTCACACATATTGAAACTCCTGCAGACTGTGCGATTTTAACAATCTTATGAGCAACAACTCACCACACTGTACGACACAATTGTAAATAAACTTAGGCCACGACACATGGTTTTAGGCAGCGAGCCATCCAGCCGGTCAATTTTCTTAACGTGTTGCTTAAAGCCTCTAAAATATGTGTATAAAGACCATCACTATTTGTCACCGTCTAATTTTGCCTGAATTTATCGTTCTCCAGTGAAATATAGTGAATTATGAATGAATGAATGAATGGTTCACAAATTATCGGCTCGTGTACACAACCACAACTGACTTCCGGTTTGTATTACGCCCAGTGACGAACAACGTGATTGGTCAATTGATATACCTTTGAAAGGCAGCCTCTGATTAGTTCGTAAATCTGTGACTCGCCCCGGAGCGTTCAAATGCTAAAGGCGAGAGGAATTTCCTTTCCAAGATGCAGAGGAATCATATCTGCAGAATCCACACAGGTGGTGTTAATTATATGGACGTATGGTCTATTTAATTTGTCACTTCCAAAATGAAATGACAAAGCAAATACATTTTGGACACCCCAAATTTTGGGATGGACACCCAAAACACCAAGTTCTGCCTAAAACCTCGACAGACTGTACGATGACAACGCAAGCTCAATCGCATCCCATGACGACGTGAGTCGACGTGATTACTGAAGGTTAAAACGTCATAAACATGCACCATCCATTCAGGAAAAACAAAAGGCACGAAACACAGACGGAGCCGTCGTCATTGTGGCATTATTCGACAAGGCTGTCACCTTTAACATCCCACGCATCTTTTTAGTATTACTGAGTTTGTCTAGGAGTGTGGGTCCAGTGTAGCGCGGGGAAGTACGTCATTTCTATTGGTTAGTTAAGTTGACAGCCGCGATCAGCCAAAATATCAGACACGGTCTGAATTCAATAACAGGCTTACGACCACGACATTGACCGTCCGTGACCTGCGCTCACGGTGCGATGTACGACCACCGATTTAGAGCCACGACCAAAGATTTTGCTACGATTCTCCCACGCTTTACTTACCGTGAGTTGGAAGACAAACACAACTGAAACGTGCTTCAGTGCCCATGTTTGTCCAAATGTGGACATATATTACAAACGCTCATTACCAAATCAAGAAAATCAAACATACAAATCGACATACAAACAATTCTGAGCCCTAAAAATCCACTCGTATGCAAAAGTGGGAAAGTTTCATCCCGTCTGCTGCTGCAACATAAGTTACAATCTGTTTTGCTTAAGAGTGGTGGACAAAATCCGAGGTTTCTGTGTGAAGTCTGCATGTTTCCCCTTTGCTGCTATGGCTTTTAACTGTGTCGCTAAACACACGGTACAGAGAAATGTAAATATCTTGTCTGCAGGAGTGAGTGTTTGTCCTGTGATGGACTGTTGACTTGCTTTTAACCCAACAACAGCTGGAAGAAACTTGCAGCTCCAACCCTAATGGATCGTTTCAACTCACTTTTACTTAAACAACACCAATTACAACATATCCATGGAGAGAAAAGGAAAACAACAAATCCAGCAAGAGCAAGCATTGGCGTGAGTCGAGAGCGGAAAACTCCTTCTGAAGAAACTTAAAAAAAAAAATTGATATTTTAGTGGATTTCAGGAGTGTTACAGCATTCATATCTACATATGAGATACAAGACGGACTCCAGAGATTCAAATTGTAGTTTATGTATTCATTTATACAGCTTCCAGTAAATTTTGCCTGAGGGGCTTCATGTGTTTGACCCATTTACTCTTGCTGTCAAAGAAAGTAGTCTCGTAGTATGGCGGCGATGCCTTCTTATTTTTCAAACATTTTCATTTACTCAATCACTTGAGAGGTTTTAGGAAGTAATCCAATTCTAGTAGTGTTTAGGAGAATTAAATATCTGTATTGAGTAGAGATGATCTTGTTCTAATCTTTTCAGTTAAAAGTAGCCTATAAAAGTAAAATGCTCACAACATTCCCACATTTAGCCGCATATATTCAAGTTCAATGTATTTGATTGAGTATTGTCTCGCAAGTAATTTAAGTAGGAGCCGATCAGTTGAGGTTAATGACATGATGAGCCGTTGTCTTGAATGATGTTTAAGTAGCCTGAGTGTATCTAGTTAATCCAGTTTTTTCTCTTTTTATTTCCTTGTTAAACGTAGTAACAAAGGTGACGTTTCATCAGGTGACTTGAACATCAAGAAACGTCTAGAAAAGAGTTTTTTTTCATACATTTTGGAAATTGTAGGTGTAGGAACATAAATATTTTACACAGAACATATGAATCTCTGTGCCTAAATGACAAATATTTATGTGTTGTGTTTTTCGAGGGCTTGTTTTATTCCTCCATGACTGCGCTGGATGAAGCTTTCTGTGTGTTTACTGATACTGTTTAATAATCTGCTACTGGGCTCAAGTGTTTTATTTTTTATTTTTTTGTTACCTGTGTCCATTACTGGTTTTATAATGAAACATGGAGAGGGCACGCAAATGAAAACCAAACAAAAGAGCTCTGCGGATATTAATGTGGCACACTGCAGGGCTGGGTAGATGGATGGATGGATGGATGGATAGAAAAACGTGTATATAGATCTGTCCTTATTCTGCTTCTATATTATTACCTATTATTTCATACAGCTAGGTGTATTTGCATGAGTGTACAAAACGCTTTTTTGAATGCATGTTCATAATTTAATACTTTTCATCAAGACTAAAGGGAAAAAGAGATGAAGGTTAAATTAGTGATGAATGAATGGGAGCATTTTGTGTTCAGGGTTACGATTAGATAAATTTAAACTTCCTCTTACTCCTTTTCAGGCCTGTAGAAATGTGGAAAACCCAAATGACGTTTTGATTTGGTTTTACCATTTCCCTTTTTAAGTTTCTTTTCCTGTTTTCTGATTCACTTTGGTGTTCAGCTTAAAATGAAGTGAAATGAAAAATGATACCTGAATGAATAGATGAATGGATTACAGTGTGTGCAGTTGGGTTTGATGTAGTTATGACAAATGAATCCAACAACAGGAGCCTGGTTGTGTGAAGTTATGGATTATAGATTTTCAAATGTCTGAATCAGTGGTTGATGAATACACACCGAAACATGCATCAATACATGGATAGATGGATGGATGGATAAGTGCAAATTAATGCGTGCATAGGTTTTATGGTTGAGGAGACTAATGGATGGATGAATACATGCTGAGATGCTTGGAAATCTGCATGCATAGCAGTTATTGTGATTTATTCTTAAATATACTGTGAAAAAAAACTGCAGTGGTGGACTATGGTTGACGCTGAACCAATCATTTCACTGCCGGATGTTCTTGCCAACATTTCTTCTCAGAAACTGTGTTACTTTGCATCTTTAACTGACATTTCAACACATCTCGGCTTGGAAAACTGCAGAAACTTTATATTTTGCCTCACGGTGTGTTGCCTCATCTGCTGCGATCGCTCACTGCCTCTGGTGTTTCCTGATGTTTCCGAGGCGAGTGCCTTTCCCCCTGAGAATAGACTTCCACTCTTTGCATCGACTAACTAACTGAGAGGCAGCCACTCAGTGTTTCCTCTTCCTAAGATTCGAATGATATTGTGCCTCTTATTGGAAGGTTTAGCCCTACTTTGTGCCCGCATTGCAAAAGTTTCCTAAATGTTTTTTAATGGAATCATCAACAGGTTGTTATCCGAGTTCATTTGACGTGATGACAAGAAACATGATCATAACTTCGATCTGTTTGATCGAGTTGGAGTGAACCTGTATCGCCGCTGTCTCAAAGTGCGTGTCAAGGATTTACCGGCACCGTGAGCTGAATGTTAAGGCTCCCCGCAGTCAGATTGTACAGACAAACTTTTGACTGAGACCATCTGTATGCAGCAGGAATATGTACGGATGAAATGCCTTTCAAAAGCTTTCTGTATTCATCTGCTGGGCCCTCTGTATTTCTGCATTGAAGCATTGCACTTTAAATCGGCTGTTTAAAGTGTTTGTATGGCGGCCAGCAGCCAGTAGTAACCATTACCGAACGGCTTTCATTTTCCTGATGTGCGCACACACACACACACACACACACACACACGCACACACGCACACACGCGCGCACACACACACATACACACGCGCGCACACACGCCTGCATTCTGATAGCATCTGTTTGTTTTACCCGTTGAAAGCGATAATGCCACGGCCAACAATAGGCCATTGTCAAATTAGATGAAATTCAGAGCCGGCGGAACAATTGGGGACGCCCAGCAGCAAGGGATAATGCCGTTCAGCGGCGGCCATTTGTCACCACTAACCGCTGCATGGCCCTCCAGAGGAAGCTTTGCAGGAGATGAGCGCTGCGTTTGGAAATTACCACTCTGAGATTTTCTTCCCGGACACGGCGGTGCTCCTGCAGGCTCGCTGGGCTTTGGGTCCATGTGTCGCCCTCGCCGCTGACGAATGACCTGACAGAGCCTCGATTAACACGCATCATATCCTGGTCTGCACGTACTCCTAAACTCTGGGCCAACAGTGATGTATTCTCGTTTCATATCTTCGCACCGCTGTCCTACTGGGAGCTCAGAGAGGAGTCAAGTCTGGAAAGAATGCAAAGTACGGCAGTGAGATTCTTGGGGGTCCACAGGGAATGCTCGGGCGTCTCTGAGCTGATTAGACGGGGACAGGTAGCGTGGTCTGACTGAAGGTCAACTTCAGAGACGGGCTAAAGGACATAAACAGGAGGAGGGTGTCAGAGGGGGGGCAAACGCTGTGCACTGATTTTAAATTTTTTGCACTGTGGTACAGCTCCATCTGCTCATATTTCACCAGTCTTACACACTCACACACACACACACACACACACACACACACACACACACACACACACACACACACACACACACACACACACACACACACACACACACACACACACACACACACACACAAGTGCGTGCGCGTAAGGACATAGTTATTCTAGTTTTATTTATTCAATCTATCGTCACCTTCTTTTAAGCTGATGTTTGTATTTATTACTTTACAATCAGTAAGATATCAAAATTAGATTCCTATTTTTTCTCAAATAGTCAATTTACCAATAAGTTGTTTGTTCTACTTTGTCCAGAAATGAGAAAACCATCAAATAAATGATCAATCAGTGAAACGGTGGTCATCTGATGGTGTGTTGCTCCACTCAAAGACTTTGAAACCACCTAACAATAATCAATATGTGGTTTTTTTTAAGTAGTAAAGAGACTCATTTTACTGTTCAAGCCCCGAAGATCAGGATGATTTCAGTTCTGCAATATGTTTATCACAAAAGCTCATGTCACTTTTGGTGCATCTGGTCTGTGACTGGTTGGTTTTTAAAAAAGTGCACAAGTCCTGGAAGCCAACATATTATGTCTAAAATATGAGCACAAAGCTCCATCGCTCTGCATCTCTCAGACTTATGGTTCTAAGATCTGCACATACCAGATCCGCAAAGGGTTAAAACTGTCATCAGTCCACAGGGCTGCACATGTGCAAACTGGAGTGCAGAATTCAAATAAACAGCACTTAATTTATTAGTTATTCTTAACTGTGTTTTGGGCATAACCTCAAATCAAACCAAAGTGCTGTCTCCGACGCCCCTGAAGAACTTGGTTGTGCTTAACCCTTAACCAAAAGTCCCAGAAGTCACTCCAGTTTACTCAAGTGGTAATTACAGCAGTGTTTCCGACACTTAATTACCGCACCTGACTTCATTATACTGAGCACTCTGAGACTACTGTGTTTTAATTGCTGCAATAAAAGTCTTCAGTTCGTGGTATTTTGCAGAAAATAATGGCTGGCCTTCTTTGGGTCGGGGGGCAAAGTAAACCTGCACCAGGTGGAGGGGTATTAGTGTCTCATGGGTTTCATTTACAGGTGATGGATTGTGGGATCATAGGATCAGCTGCAGGCTGGAACGGGCTGCAGCAGTGGTGTTTGATATCTCGGACTGTGGTGCTGGAAAAAGAGCTGGATTGTTCCGGAAAGCGCTTTGTTTACCAATTGACCTGCATTCTCCACATAACTCATGATCGTGGATCTTTCCCAAAACAATAATATTGCAGATAAAGCAGCCGTCCTACCTGTTGTGAGAAGATCTAGGTCCATGGTAAAATTCTGAGTGCTTTGAGCGAGCAGATGCAGACCCTCGAAGAAGGAGGCGGAGCCTTAATTACTCAAAGAAATGTTTTTTAGGAAGCAGCTGCATGTATTAACAGAAAGAAAAACCCAACAGAATTCTGCAATGCTGCACCTGGAATGAAAAAAGTCCAATAAGAAGTATCTGCACAGTACAAGCGACATCCCAAAAAACAACATGAATCTGCTGTTCTCTCAATTTGTGAGGAGGAAACATCCACAGAGACTTCATCAGGTCCACTGCAAGTTATTTAACACCAGATTGTCCATAAACGTTAACCGAGTAGTAGGAGAGTGGCGACTGTAATTCAGCCACACCCCAATCTTGGTTCCATGTTGTTGACCCATTCAGTCAAATCTACATCAAGTCAGAGCATATAAACTTCAGTCAGCCTGACGGGAAGAGAGCCTTCAGTCTGAGCTCAGGACAAAGAAAACCTGATTTCATACCAATCTGGTGTCCAGTAGATGAGTAAAGTCCACTTATATAAATCCCGCTGATTAAGAGGCTTTAGAGGTGAAGACGGAGACAATCACAGGACCTTGTACACACAAATCCAAGTACAGGCACAAACATTATCACACTGAAATCACGATACACACATCCGCAAATAATGCCCACTTGGACTTCACTCGGTTTGCTAGCGAAGCCACAGTGTGTTCAATAAACGCACCTGAAGGCAACCAGACGAGCTCTATCAGTTGCCATGAAGTAAAATTCTCCAACAGTGGATTCACCATGATCGGAATGATTTACACGTCTTTCTGCGGCAAGCCATTTAAATGTAATGATTGTGTCATCGCCTAACACTTGAGAAAAACCCATCAAGGAGCCCGTCATTATGATCAGGTGACAAAACAGGTAGAGAGACCTGAAACATGGAGAACAGGAGCCCTCGAATACCTGGGATTAACAACAAAACTGGCCCACAAGAGGTTTAAATTTGGCCAAACCACCCAGTAAATTGTCAAAATTTAAAAAACACTGATTTTTGAACTTTAGATTTGGATTTTTAAGACATTTCCCTGTATTTTACACCAGGAGGGAACATTGAAATTGGCTTTATGTTGAGATTGCAGTCTTTTTCTATGGTATTTGTTTGGTTTTTTTAATATGCATTTTCATCATGTGTACTGTGTGCTACAACAAAGAAAATAGTACATTTAAAGGCACTGTTTTATTTTACCCACTCAAGATGAGATTGAGCTGTTATGTGGCCCCTGAATTAAAATGTGTTTGGCTTCCCAAGAAGTACCATTATGCACTCTATATGCTGAAGACCTTTTCAGGAAAGCAACATGATTCCTTTTTATCAAAGAAATATTCCCATTTACCATAACAACGCCAGGAGCTGCAATAGGCCCAATTAGGGAGATTTTCAAAATGTATAATTAGTGTTTGAGAGAACTTCAGGTTCAGTGACATGGACCGAATGGCAGATTCCTACCTTCTCCTACGCAGTTACAAAGCCTTTGCTTGACTCCCAACGGGGGCTACATCAGGCTGCGTTCGATATCATGATTCAGTGATTTGTAAGATAAACTGAATATTTAGGTTCTATGTTATAACAGTTGTGTATGTTTTCAATAATAAAGTTAATGAGATTTAGACTTAAATGTTCCATGAGCTGCTCACACTCTCCACAATCAGGAGTGGTGATGAACCGAAGCAAATCAGTGAGTGACTGTAAGTGGTGCACAGCCGTAAAACCCGGATGAGTGGGAGAAAGAAAAAAAAAAGAGAGTTCAGGCGGTGGATTGTTAATGTTCTGTCAGTGTGATGAAAGTCCACATCACCCCCGCGCTCCGCAGCAATAACCCAGCTGACCTTTCACGCTAATTGCAATTACACTGACTTACTGTGAGCCAGCAATATTCATAATCGCAGGAGTGTATGTCACGGCTGTAAATGTGACAAAAAAAAAACGAATGCAGAAGATGACCAATCAGGAGCTCGTTTAAAGGGCCCCGGGGAAATGTCATGGCATAAAATCAGCTTGTTAACGGCAACAGCTACAACTTCAAGCAGCATGTCAGGAATGAACTTGGAAGACTTTATGATTCCCGGTTACAGTCAGCGGAGCAATTATTCTCGTCGATGAAACCGCATCCCTCGTGGTGTGTATGCAAATCTGAACTTCAGTTTGTCTTTATCTTCAGAGTCAAACGTCGACGTACATGTTGGCCCAATTAACTTTGAGGAAACAAAATGCTTCTTCTTTCTTCTTTGTGAAAAACAACCCTGGGCTATCCTAAATGAAATCATCCTTAATGTGGCATAACTGCCCTGTCCTACTAAAACAGATTGTCGGCAACAGATGGAAGAAAAACTGTTTTGAATGGAACCTGTTGGTTTTGTACATTTTGAACTAGAGGCGGTGTAATTATAGCAAAGTGTGAGTGAAAAATTGGATCGCAAGACTCTACAATGTTACACGGAGCTGCCGTTGTCACTTCCCAGTCAAAGTTTTCACAGCATAAACGTTCACAGATGTTCTAGTGATAGAAGGTGCAGAAAAGAGGGTGTAAATATATGAACTCTACTGTGCTATGTGCCTGAGAGAGCAAGCCAGTATCTCTATATAGAAAAAAAAAACCTGCAAGTTGCTCTTTACTTGTTGCCTACTTGTTCTAGAATAAATTAATAAGTAAATAATTATGGAATTGTTTGGCAGAACACATTATTTCATACCTGGTGGAAAAAAATCAGAAGTCATATGCACATAAATCAAGGAAAAATGTACAAAAACAACAAGAAAAACTTTTTTTAATTTTTTTTTTAAATGCACACAAACAAATGGCAGCTGGTGTAAATTAGAGGCAAGAGAAAGAGCACTGTTGTCCAGAAGAATGAATCTGAATCTGAATGCATACAGCTTAAATGCTGGTATTTAAGCATGGTTCAGTTGGTGGAACGACCGTCTCCCAATCAGAAGGTTGTAGGTTCAATTCCCATGTCAAAGTGTCCTTGAGCAAGGCACTCAACCCCAAATTACTCCCAATGGATTGTATGGCAGCAGCCTCCATTGGTGTGTGAATGGGTGAATGTGATTAATGATGTAAAGTGCTTTGGGACAGTTGAAAAGCACAATGTAAGTGAAGTTTATTTACCATATCCTCATCACGCAGCATCAAGTTTTTTTTTTTTTAACTTAAATCTTTCTTTGTGATGTTTTGTGATGTCCCCTCCTCACCTCAGAATTCGTGCTGCAGCTCCTCAGCAGCTGCTCCCTCCGATTGTTGTCTGTGTGCAAATCAAACATGTAAAATATGAGCCGCTGCCCGGCGGCCCCTCGCAGATAAACTGCTGCAGCTGCAGGCAGAAGACTCCCGCCGTAACCAGCCCCATGAGTCATGGTCCAAAAGAAATTCAGCTGACTTTTAATATAAGTATTTATGAAGCGCTGTGAAATCTCCAACCAGTTCCTGGCGCAGGGTATAAAACATGCTGCTGTCTGTGAAATGAGAACATAGGCAGCACCACTTTATTTTATGTGCTGTTCCGCTCGATAATTGGCAAGGTCATATCAAAATAGTGCACGTCTTCCTCATGAATTATACACCAACATCCACGTGTGGCGAAATGTTCAAACCCGAGGCGCTGTTCAGTGGTGTGATAGCAGCTTAACGACCTTCTGCTACATACGTCTCGAGTGCTCGCACAAATTCAGCAATCTCGATTTCACACACAAGCAGAAAATGCTGAATAGGAGCGTCAATACCAGCAATGATTCAGCCCCCCCCGAGTCCATATCTGACCGGGGATTGACTGTAGGAAGCCTCGTGATTCACTGCTGCTGGAGGCCACCGGGCGCCCGGCTTAATGAAAGAGTTGTAAACGCTTCACTCTTCACGCCGTCTGGAGGTGCGACTCCCCTCGCCTCTGGCATTTGTCCGGTTTTGGCTGAGCCGATGAAATAAAGACAGAAGCAGGAGGGGAGGGAAATATCACCTCAACTCGGCTTATGAAAGCTACTTAATCCCCCTCTCTTCTGTGGCGCCACACGGTAAAACAAACTGGAGCTGAAGGTTGTGATTTGAAAGTGTGTCTCTAAAATACATTTGTCAGTCTTAACTGAAAGGGAACCGAGTCATTTCAGATCAGGACCTCTCGAGAGCCAGGCCTGTCCACGGTGTGTCCACCGTTCCCCTGTTGTTGGCTGGGATGGAATCCAGCGCCATGCCACCCTGAATTGGATAAATATAGAAGATGGATCACCACACAGACCTCTAGTTTTCTCAGTGTTACTGTGGGAAAAAAACACCCCGGAAAAGTTAACTTTTAATGCTTTTTTTATATTGCAAAGCTTTATTAGGAACAGTCTGAAATCCAATTATCGTCTTCAGAGTAACGTGTGCAAAACCCTTTCAGTTCTCAGAAGAGGGGATTTATGCAGTCGTTAACATGCATATTTTGGCTGTTTTGAGAACACGATCTATTTACTTGGAATAAGACGGAAACACTGGAATTGATGTAGTCGACATGTAGGGCCACTAGTGGGCGCTGTTGTTTTTTTTGGCGATGAAACTACACACGCGTTTAGAAAATGATACGATACAAATGGACACCAAAAACACAGAGAATGTTTTGCATTTTCGAGGTGGTCAGTTTTCAGTCACATGAGTAGCTGTGACCGCCACTCTTTCCGAAACCGCGAATCAAGAATAGCTCTCGATAATTGACACGATCTGGGATTTTTACACTATTTGAGGTCATCTCGTGGGCTCGATTCACAACCTGCTTGAAGACCGGTTTTGGCCCGCGGGCCACATGTTTCACAGCCCGGTTCTCCTATAATCATGTGACCAGGCAGTAATAAACCAGGTGTGTTACAGCTGTCCACATCGGACTTGATTTCTTTTCTGAAGCAACAGGAATTTCTCGGTCTGCAAAGAGCCGTTTTCACCACTTTCCCCAGATGATATTTGTCTGGGGACACAAAACATATTTAACCTTCAAAGTAAGAAATTTTTTGAGGCTGTTATTTTTCCTTTCTATTCACCTTTGTTGTACTATATGTTGGTTTGTGACTTTTTAAAAATGTTTTTCCTGTTTCGCCATCGAGTTAGTAGCAAATAAAACTAGCAAATGTTCATTTTCTGTACCGGTTAATGCAAGGTAAGGCTCAGCTGACTGGCTGAAGGCAGGTCGCACCGAACATGTCGTCACTCCATCACAGGACACACACTGACATTTATACTTGTCAGCATTTTTAGAGGCTTAATTTGCATGTTTTTGAAGTGTAGGAAGAAGCCAGAGTACACAGAGAAAATTCCCTCCGGGGTCTTCTCACTGAGGGTAGAGGTGGACAGATTAAGATATATGTGGGCAAGGAAAACATGACTACTTTCACTATATTTCCAAAAGACAACTTTCTTCGATAGTGGGAGTAAATTAGTCCAATGCACGAGGCCAAGAAGGCAAGACTTTTAGGGATTTTTAGATTTTAATAGGAATCTGACATATGTCTTTTATAATCAATCAACGCAGACTCAAACCAGGGATCCTCCAGCTATAAGGCAAGAGTGCTGATCACTACACACCAGAAAATGTGTTGTGTATTTGGTGATACAAATGAGAACAAATCTCAAACTTGGCGTAAATATTCAATTTAGGTTAGTTGTAATTCAGTTGGTTTGAGCAAAAACAGAAAAAGAAGTGTCATTTTCTGTTGCACAATCTTTGCAAAGTAAGTATTTCAATGTGAAACCTTCTCTTCATTTTGCATGCTGCAGTCTGCTTGCAAAACAGCAGTGCAAGTGCTGGGATTCAGTACACCAGCTTTAAACGTTGCATAAATAAAGCAGCAGCGTTGCCCGTGCCAGGCGTCTCTCCCGTTAGCGTAGCCGAGCGGGCGTGCGGTTGTATTTCACGACGAGGACGGCGGGAACCATAAATTTCACTCGTGCTTAATCACAGCTGAGCAGCGAGGACCTCCCAATTGATCCATTTCCTGGTAAAACGACCACACTCTGGGATTGGAAACACACTCGGAGGGGGAAAATAAACCACTGGTGGGCTGGAAACCCCCCATGAACCATGGGTGTTAAAGAGCAGTTTTTTTTTTTACTGTTTCGGACCTGAGGTAGTCGCTGGCTGAAAAAAGAGTAACGGGAACTCATTAATGTGGCTAAATGTTTGTTTTGAAAATGACATTTCTTTTGTTGTCCTGAACTGTTAAAGATGTTTAATAAACACGTTAAATGCAGATAGATGTCTGTTTATGAAACGGGATTAATAGTTTGAAAGTGAATGATGTTTAATCGTGATTAATATAAATTAATCCACAGCAGCCTTGAGATTAATCTGATTAATTGAGTATAATAATGTGATAGCACTAGTATACATATATATGGATATCGTACCTGTTGCATACAAATGTCATTGTTAATAACTGGATCTGCTGGCTGGATCTGATCCCACCTAACAAGGCAGGTCAGAAGTTCGTCGCAGGTCAAACACAGACACACACAGACACACACACTCGCATTTCATACAAACAAACAATTTTTGACTCGATAAGAAACCTCAAATGCATGTTTTTTGGGGAATTTGACAGGGAATAAATGCACACATATATTTAAACGCTTCACCCTCATGGAGAAGTCTCGTTAGGAGAGTGAGGAGGAAGCATAAGGAAGAAGAGGACGGAGGGAGGAGATCCTCTCCCTCCCTCCCTTACTCGCTCCCTCCCTCGCTGCCTCTCCTCGGAGGAGGTGATACCAGCGTCTGCGTGATTGATTCACCCCGTGAGAAAAGAAGGGAGGCGCAAGCACTCCTGGACCCCCAGGTTAGCCTCTCCTATAGCTGCAGGGGAGGGGGCAGGGGGGGACTCCTCCGACTCCTCCAGCAGCTCCAACTTCCCAGCACTGAAGGTGCGAGAGAGCAGCGGGAAGGTAGGAGATGTCTGTGCTCATAGCCACCCAGCTGAAGATAGACACCAGCAGCCCCCCCAGAAGGGTAAGGTGTGTGTGTGTGTGTGTGTGTGGGGGGGGGGGGGGGGGGGGGGGGGGGTTGTTCTGTTTGTGGGTGAATCTCCTGCATCTGACAGAAAAAAGCTTCTGGCTGTTTTTCTTGATAAAAATCTGACAACATGCAGGAATGAAAGGATTCGGGCTGCGGGGGTTAGAGGAGGATGCTGATGGACAACCAGCCTCCCGCTTTAATTTCACTTCACGTGCTGACTTTGAATGAGAGCCATGCTACCTGTGCCGCCTCACTGATTCTTTGTGACGTCCAGAGAGGAAAGTTGAATCCAGGTTGTGCTTGTAAAAGAGATTTTGATCCTTTTTTTTTTGAAATAGGTATTTTTTAGTAGAACAGTTCAAAAATGGGTTCATATTTATATGAGTCCTATTTACTGGACTTATTCATAAATAACATGTTTTGCTGTAGGATGATACAATTCAATAATGTATAGACAATCTTTCAGAATGAAGAATAAGGCTCATTTAGAGAATTAATTTCACCATAAATCATGAAATATGTGTAATTCTGTTGAGTTTTGCAAACATTTCATAGTATAATCGTATGTAAGGGTGAATCTCTGAAGTGTTCCAGTATCCTTTAACAACACTAAACATTTTAAATAACATTTTTTAAAGAGTGCCTTATAAAAGCACAGTAACTTCAGCTGTTAATGTGCAATTTGTGAGTTGTAGAATGGGATAAATGTGTCCACCGCAGATCAATATCAATTATTGATATTTATTGAAATCTGAAATTCAAAACTCCAATAAATCTCTGAAACAATCACACCTGAATGTTTATCCTAAAACTTGAAGTTGTAAAGCTTTGTGTTTTGTTATATATATATTTTTATTGCTCTCTTATTTGATGGCACCCTCAGAAATTTCCTCCATTTTGCCTTCATCACAAACCCTGGCTGTACGCTGAACGTATGAACCATTCACCATAAGTGGTGATTTAATGGTGATGCTGCAGGAACAATTTGACCCGATTTGAACTTTGAAAATAATCTGAAAATGCATGAGTAAATTCAGGAGTATGACTTTTTTTTTTTTTTGTTTTGTCTAGCTGAGCTTCATTGTGATAGGAAACATGTAAATTTAATCCTTGCTGAATATTTATATCAAACACTTCCTGTTCGGGGCAGTCGGAGCTGCCACGCTCATATCGACTTCAAATGTGTGAGGGATGGAAATATAATGTTGGTTTTAATGTTTTGTTGATTAAAAATGGTGGATCTATTGCTAATATCCGAAGAGAGAAGGAGTTAGTGAATTTTCTATTTATTTAAGTATTTTTACTAGTAATTTCTAAGTATTTCTAATACTGCAAGTCAATAATCATACACCGTTTTGAATATGATTTCATTCATTCATTGAATCTTTTGCTCGACCAACCCACGTAATGTCACCTATGTATCATTTATTTATTTGTTTATTTACTTATCCATTTCTTTTTTCTGCATCTGTCTTGTTTATCTGATTGCTCATGTCTTTATTTTTTTTTTAATTCATCATGATCCCTTTATTTAGTCATTTATTTTTGTGTTTATTACTTAAATTATTGATTTATCAGTAAAAAAAATGTTTTTCTGTCTTTTTGTTAATGTTAATCAATTCATATTGATTTATTTATTTATTTATTGAGCAGACTTTTTTACCTGAGTTGTACCCACAGTTATTTGATTAAAATTTATTTAGTATATCTGCGGTGTTCTACTTTTCACAAAGTGACCACGGACAGTATCTGGGAGGATTTTGTGCAGCCAAAGTCTTAAATAATGCCGCCTATGTAACATCTGACACTGAATCGAACTGGTTCTCTTGCCGAGAGCTCCAGTCGGACAGGTTGTTGAGAAAAGTGAAGACGGAAGGAGGAGAGGAGGAAGATGAGGATATCCTTTATGGATAGTTGAAAGTTCGTGATGACGTTAAAATGATGCACACAGGTTTTCTTGCTGTTTGAATGTCTTTTGGCTTAAAACCGTCTCCAGCAGCGTTTCAGTGTTGAGAGGCTTTGATCACAGTCTGAACACACAGAATAATTAATGACCCAAAGGAAGGCCACCAACCAACAACTTTACAAACCAAAGGGGGGTGGGGGGGACTTCTCATCTGTTGTGACTCCTTTATTTCATCACGAACCCACAAACCCTTTGCCTTTCCATCGTCCATCTTCCTTTTAAACCTCTTCATCTAATTTTGGGTTGAGTGTCTGATCATATAAAAAAACCTGCAAGCTGTTTTAGGGTCACTAATCAATCTCAAACTGATGTTTGGACACACAGGAAGAACGTCAACTTGTACTCGAACCACAGAGGGGAGAGCACTAACCACTTCACCACTTTAGGGTTAATGCCATTTTTAAATTTTTAAAATTTTTTGTTTAAACAAAGGTTTTGGGAAAAGCATCCCAATGAGCATCCCCGTGAAGCCATCTGAAGGCTGTTTGGATCAGAAGAGCCAAAATGGACCAATTTAACCCTTTACATTCGTGTTTCCCTTATTGTGTGCCGTGGCCCCCTGGTGGCTTGAAGCGGTACTACAGGAGGGACGTGAGATTGCCAATAAGTACATAAATAGGTGTCAATATTCATTTTGTCATTCAGTTTGGCATTATTACAAAAATATACAAATATGTGTATTTATTTCAGAAATGATAAAAACTGATAATCAGTGGGTTTAATTTCTGTCATTCTGCATTTATCTATTCACCAGTTTGGTGTTGAAGTTGGTTTACCATTGGTGAGTGTTTCTCCCAGCTTGATCTGAGTAGAAAACAGACTTCAGGTAGTGAAGCTAAACGAGTCCCTCTCATCATTTTCATCATTTTCATTGAAGAAACATGGAGCTTCAGGGTTTACACAGATTCATCTTGATGTCTGAGGTGAAAACTGAAATTACAGACCGGTCAAATCAATAACAGTTTTCTAATCAGTTTAACTGTTTGAACATGATTTCTTCCATGGATGAGATATGTGGGCGCCTTGACTTTCTACATTTTGCTTTTAAATTCTTTACAGAACTCAGCAGGGGCAGCTGTGATGGATTGAACAGAACAATGATTTACTAGGGAGATATTGATTTTTGTTTGCTGGGTGCATAATTAACAGTCATTTATTTCCATTAGCCCATGTTCATGTCGTATGATTATATTCCTGGAATAAATGTTTCAGGGAATTTCACAGTTGTCTCATATTTCAATCCGGTTTGAGGTTTTCGAGTCGGGTGGTCCCAGAGTATTTTATGACGTTCTTTCGTGGACCGTGGCTTTTTGACTTTAGGAATGGATGATTTATGGGCTAGATCTTCTCTCTATGAGGCAGCAGGAGTAACCACTTCACTGAAGCCTTTCTATCCATGCAACACGTATGACAGTGAATTATTTTGGTGATATATTCCAGTTCGAAGCCTATCTCTCTGCTCCGCATCGTCTGTCGTCCTTTCCACCACAACCAGTGTTTTCTCCAACATTAACTCACATTTCCTCCCTGACTTATCTGCTGCCATTTCAATTTGGGACCGTAACTTTCCCTCCGTTTATAACACACTGGAACAGTCTGCATTCATTCTCCGTTCTGGATAAATATTCTCACGGCAGGAGGAAACATGTCCGGCTCGGTTCCTCAAACTCTCACTGGAATATTTATATTCTCAGGATTAAATTTTTTTTATTTATTTATTTTTAATATTAAACGTTGAATGCGTGTCCTAGAGGATCTATAGGAGGATTCTTCTGTGTCTAATGAATTTGCATATCGTCGAGTGAATACGTGTCAGTGATTTGTGGACGCTCTACCGTCTCTGTGCGGTGCTGCACAATCATAATAATGCTGGTTCTCGCAGCAGCGAGTAATTGAATCGACTATTGTTACAGGGAACGAAATCAGTGATAAGCGGGTGTATTACTCTGCGGTCCGATTGACTCTGGCCTTCAGTGATGGAGCATAATTACATTTTGATAAACACTGACAGAAGAGGATGTTCCTTTTACGGAAGACAAAGGCTGTTACGTCCCGTTTGGAGTTTGTACGTGTGTTCGCAGATGACTTAAAACTGGGAGGAGGAGTCTGTTAGAGTGAGCTTATCAGTCTCTCGCTGCTTTAAAACCCTTTATTTTATCTCAAATTCGCTGTTCAAGCAGCCAAATCTGTATTTTTATGGTAAAGAGTCGATAATTCCCATCACACTTTACCTGGATTTGACTTCTAATGACCCCCTGATTGTCTAGCTCAGTGAGTACATGCAATCCAGAGCCATTCCAAGAGCATTTCCCAGTCAGTCTACACGACAGCGGTGCTCAGAACTTTTGAAAAATTGCACCCAAGGTGCAACTTTTCGAAAACCCTCCTCCTGCATCCGTGTACGCACCATTGAAAAGGTTTGCTGTGAATTGTTGTCTACGTGCATATGGGTGTGGTTTCATCATAAAACAAACAACAGCACCCACTAGTGGCCCAACATGAGAACTGCATTGTTTTCTAAATATTTCTGAAATGAAAATGCAAAAACAAAACCTTTTCAGCCGAAATACTGTCATGGTCATGGCGCCTAAAACAGTAACCTTGAAATAACGACTCCAAACAATATCATTTGTTTATGTGGAAAAAATGTATTAATAAATTGTGGGAAAAGTCCACATTTATTCCATTTCTTTTCATAGAACCTGAACAAGTTTACAGAAAAAAATTTCTGCAAATTTTATACCATTTAATGTTAATGTGTTAATGTGTTACGTATTTAACACTTTTCCTCTGCTTCAACCGTCCTGAAAGAGCAACCGAATAAAGTGAAATGTACATAAATTGCTTTTGGGGGCATTTCTGAGGCGTGCATATTTGATGCTAATGCTGCCTCACCGGCCTTTGTGCTATTTCTGTTACTCTGACTAAAACTGTGCAAGCCCCAGTGAAGAAATTATACAAATTAAATTAGAAACAAAGGCCACTTTTATTAAAAAAAGATCTATGTTGTCGGATTAGACCCTTTGTTTGGCTTTATTTGGGTCAAGGTCCAATGTCTTTTTTTCACAGTGACACGTTTTTTTCGAGCCGGTTAACAGATCTTTTACAGTTTTTCACAATAGCTTGTATATTTTTCCTCTGAGCAGACGTCAATCATGTGAAAGTATTTTATCTTGAAACATTATGATGATCTACAGCGTGCGATCTCGACATCAAGACCTGCTCTATTAATTGGGCAAACTTGATGTGCCGACTGCAGTTTAAATGAATTTATGATGATTTTCAATCAATGTGAGAGCAAATCCATTTAGCACTCAGTAATAGACTGTCTGAGGACGGCGTTAAGAGGAAATATATGTGCCCGGGCCGCTGCAAAGTGGCTCGTGTAATCCGACACAGGCAGCCGGATGATAAAGGAAACTTGTTGCCATGGTCGGCTCAGCTCGGCATCGGGGGAAATTATTAGTGTCCAGCTAATACCGAATGGAAAAGGGTGCAAAAATGTGATTATGACGGGCTGTAACTAAACCCATTCTGCTACATGCATGTCGAGAGGTGCAGTAATTTCCTTCCTCACTGGCCTGAGTGATGTTCAGAGGAAATTAGATATCACTGCACTCCCGGCAGACGTCGATTGATTGATCTGTTTTCTCTTCCTTCCAATTAATCTGTGTATCATTCTGTTGTGTGGCGCGCCGACGGAAAGCAGTTGGTCCGTGGAGGAATTTCATTTAATGCCAAATCATTATCATGGGCCTTTGCTGTCCTGTGGATCATAATATGAGTTTGTTTTGCCTTTTTTTTTTTAATATTCAGCCGCAACTGAGGACTATTACCTCAGTCACATCTGTGTCGACGCAACATGTCACTTTAAATTATATAATGACTCATCGGAATGTCGTATTGAGTGAATCATCGCATGCTTTCCAAAGTTATCTTCAAGATAAAGCCAGAAACAACATATTTCATCCTCTATAGGACGTTCATCTGAATACTTGAATGTTTAAAGATATTCCAAAATATTCTAGAAGGCTCACAGATTCTACAACTCCCACACACTTTATGACTTTAACGAATTCTAACACTATTAACATCTTTGGGACTTTTACGAAAAGAGCGCTCTCTAAAATGTTGGAACTCTTCCAAATTCAAGAAGTTTTTACCAAAAACACTCATGCAAGTTTTAATAGTCTTGAAAATTCTTAAATGTTAAAGATGAATGAAGTCTCTGGGAATTCTTCAGAACAGGATTTTGCTGGACTTCCTTTCATTTCAGACTTTCACAAATTCCTGAACCCTCACAACTAAAAACGAATAACTAAAATTCTAGAACATCAGCAGGTTTTAAAACACTCACAAATAAAAGGACTCTCGTAAATTCTTGACCTTTAGTAAAATCTTTAGAATTTCAGAAAGTTTTTGGTCTGTAGAAATTTAAACAAGTTCTAAAACTCTTGAAAAATATGGATGACTTGTGAGACAATGAAAAAATTTAAAACTCTAAAATGTCAAATTCCAAAACACTCTGGAATTCCTGAACAATCACAAATTCTGGAATTTTTGAAAAAAATCTACAACCTCTGCATAAAAAGAATAGTCAGAAATGTCATATTCCGCAAAATGTAGAACTCTTGTAAATTC
The DNA here is from genome assembly GCF_963383615.2 of Lipophrys pholis. Taxonomy (NCBI): domain Eukaryota; kingdom Metazoa; phylum Chordata; class Actinopteri; order Blenniiformes; family Blenniidae; genus Lipophrys; species Lipophrys pholis. The sequence continues at coordinate 52,534,605 of NC_137635.1, forward strand.
TCAAACTTTTGTGAATAGAAAGAAATTGAAGCATTTGAAAAATGAAACAACTCTGACGTCCCTCATGGAAGCAAATTCTTAAAAATCCCTTCTAATTCTGGAAGTTATTAATTTCAGAACTCTTACGTCCTAGAAATGTTCTCCAATTTTAAAAATCTCTAAAATTGTCTTTGAAAGGGCTCCTGTGAATTCTAGAACTTTCCAATTCAGCTCAGTTTAATTTCTTTGGTGCCAATTAGATCACAGTCATCTCAATGCATATTTACACATGAAACCCAACTGTTGATCACATATAGGAGACGTTAGAGAGCAGAAACTCACTTTTACACTGGGAAAAAAATGCCCCTCTCAAAATAAGAACAAAAAATTTTTTTTCAAGGTATGTTAACCTTAAAATAAGTGAAAGAAATCTGTCAATAGAACAAGTGTAAATTGTCTTGGTAAGATTTCTTGAAATAAAACATGATATTTAGAATATTGAGATCATAAAATTGGCAAGAAAATCTTAATTTAAGCTATATTTTACCAGTATTTTTCAAGCTTTCTGTCTTGTAATAAGACACAAATGCTAAAGAAATTATACTTTTTCACTCAAAAATAGATTTTTTGCTTTAATAATTTTCATCTCAGCGTCTCCATTTAAGATGTATTCAACTTATTTTGAGTTGCACTATAGTGGCACTTCTCTAGATTTAAGACTGTCTTGTACTTTACATAAGATTACAAGGAATGAATTAAACATTTTGAGATGCTGGAAATCCTTGTATTTAGTCACAACATGAAAGCATTTAGAAGCGCTGTGTTTTAAGACAAGCCCGTTGTGCCTAATAGTAGGTGTTTTTACCTCAAAGTAGACATTTGCTTTTTTTACCTTTCATGTTCATTTGTAACTCATCCTTCATTTTCTAATGGGAGCTGTTTTCTCATGAATTTATGGTTTTCCAATAAAATGCGTTCACTTGAATCAAGTGGATTTCTTACATCAAGATTATCTCTCCTATGCAAATCATACCTCAGCTTCAAAAATGTATGAAATGTCAAATAAACCTTGTTTCTTCTAAAATACAACTCAAAACAAGATCATTTCAAAGTTGTTTGACTTAAGATATTTAAGAAGCACTGTCTTAAAACACCTCTTGTTAGGTAAATTTATCTTAAATCAAGTGGGATGAAACATTCTGATTAAAAACAAGACAGATACACTTGGTAAGATTTTGAGTTTTTGCAGTGTAACAGGAAGAAACCTGCAGAACCAGACCTGGAGGTGGAGACTTCCTGCGTCTCCAGTTGGGGTTAGGGGATCGAATGAGGGGAAAAAGAAGAGGACCAAGACAGAAAAGTTTGACAGTTTCTTGAACATTCACAAAATCAGGAACACCATAACGTTTCGGTGTTAAACACGCTTCCATCCCTCTGTTACTGTCGTGAAATCATCCCTGTGAGTTTGGAGGAAAACGGAAGAAACGCTTTCGTGCATTTTTCCTTCAAGAAGAGAATCACAACAGAGCGCTAAGTGAAGATCTTTATTTGTTACAGTGATTGATTCCCAATGTCATTTTCCTGCAGTTGTTGCTGCTTGTCGTTTCTCTTTGCCGTTGTGGGGTTTTTCACTCGCAGGCTGCCTCCGGCTGCTGCAGCTCTCTGAGGAGTGTGTGATCGTCGACATTTTGGCATTATTTAATTTCAACAAAAGAGTTTCAACAAACTTAATGACTTCCCTCTGGTTCGCTCACAGCCTAACATAACATTTGTGCCTTCACTTAGCAATCTCTCAATGGAACCTGAAGTAGAACCACGGTAGTGGATCCACTCTCACTGAGCGGATTAAAACATGTGAAATGTGCCCACAATGTTCTGTATCACACCTGAAGTGAGTTTCAGCTCCAGCAGCACCATCACAGGTATCAGCCATGCTGCAGCCATCATTACGCCGGCTATGGCTCTTGCACTTCTTGTAATGGAGAAGACGGCTGCAGCGGCGTTTTCGAGCGCTCGATCTGTCAGGAGGCGATCAGGAGCAGAGCTCAGGCTCCACGGCGCCGTCCTGGGGGGAGGCAGACGGCTCACAATACATCCCCAGCAAGGTGCAGCGGAGATAGGAAGACATCTATCAGAGCGGACCGAGCCGCTCGGATCTATTTCCCAGGAGGGCAAAGACCCAGGGAAGACATTTATTAAATGGGGAAACAAACGATGACAAGGGGCTGAGGCTGGGAACCTCGAACGAGCTGCAGCACCGGGAGGTACAAGAACTGAATGAAATATGGAAGCTTAAAATTGTGTTGTGCCTAAATGAACTATTTCATACACAGGATTGGGTTTTCTAATCAATTAGAATCGACACAACAAATGATAAATATGTCAAAACAATGCCGAGTTAAAAAAAAAAGTGTTTAAAACAAAGAGAGGATTCAGGCCCGAAGGTGGAATGTATTGAACTCAGTCCATGTATTATGTGGATCTTTCAGGTATTTGTACTTAATTTTTTTCTTTTTTTATGATGAATACAATTCCAAATATCTGAACTTTCTCCACCTTTTTTTAATTCTTCAAACCGTTTCCTTCCTTGTTTATCCTCTGAGTAAAAGGATAAAAACAGCTGATGGTGACACAGGATTCAGTATTTTCCACTTTCTTTAGACTATCATTAGATAATACAGCTACATCGCTCATTGCACCACCTAGTGGTACCAAATGGAATTCCTCTTTCTGTTTTACCGTATTGTCCGGACTGTAAGGTCACACAACCAGACAGAGAACGTAAAAACGGAATAAGTCGCGAGGATGAGCTGTTTCCCAGAATGCAGCAGGGCTGAGCTGAACACTTTGAAGGAGGAACAGACTCTCTCCTCTCCTCTCCTCTCCTCTCCACGTATAAGCCAATATTCCGCATTTACAAGAGAGCTGCGTGGCTCCTGTGGCCTCTGAGCGTTTCAAGCATGAAATCACTTGCAATGTTACGAGCGGAGAAAGACTGGAGGATGTGAAGCGACTGGAAACTGAAGAGGAGACAGAGTCTGGAAAATAAATGCAAGCAGAGACATTGTCATGGTTTGTTAGAGGTGCGTGAAACAAGTTACAAATACTCACAATACTTTGATCAAGTAGTGTTGTTGTGGTTTAAAGAGACCTTTATTTAGAACGGGCAGGAGAACTCTGTGGATCATGGGAAAGGCTTTTTCCTGGGATCTCTAACTTAGGCGATGTTTACATGACAACGTTTGCAGGTTCAAGTCACCGGCCAGAAGTGTCCCCTGCTCCAGGAGAAGCTTTTCCCTCCTTTACCTGGAGTTGCTGCAGTCACTGAAAAGTGTACTGTGGTTTTACACCAGATGCTTTTGCTGCTGCAGGATGAGAATTAGAACTCAGATTCCCTCCAAGTCAAGACTTAACCCACTGCCCACTGGAGGCCCTGTCCTTTGACACTGTACAGACGCTGCCATGCTGATAAAATGGTCTTAAAGTACATGAGCACAATGCAAACAACATGGAAAAATTGGAACAGAAAAAAAATAGAAATGTCCACAAACCAGAGACTTCAAAGTAATTAAATTATTTTTGATTTCTATTCTAAAGAGCGAGAGTACGTGTAATTCCTCTCACATTTCTTTCAATTGAAGCTCAGGTTAGTTATACTGCAGATTTATCGTTGCAATGCGTGAAAAAATGTTTCTTCGTTTGAAAAAATTTACAATAATGAGGGTTTTTATCCTACCAAGGTTGAAGGCTCTTATAAGGCTCTTAAACTCAAGAGTGCAGATAGACTGCTCCTCTTTTTTTTTTTTTTGAGTTTTAGAGTTCATTAATTAATTAATTCATTCATTCATTCATTCATTCATTCAACTAGTCTGAAGTGTATTTGCATTTTTCTTTGGACTGTTTCTGGCATGCTGGTATCGTGATGTTTGTGAATGATCCAAATCCATTGAATAGCTCTTTAACATGAACAATGATAGATATAGATTTCATAGATTAAAATCTATATTCTTTCAATATAGATTTTTTTTTTTGATCATTAATATGTTCCTGCAGTAGAACCTGTTTCACATGTGGGTTTACTATCACACACGTTGAGGGTAAATCAAGAATATTGATCTCAGTCTCACAATGAATGCAAATCACGACATAAAAATCTGGTTTACATTTGCCAAAGTGTCAGTGTTTTCTAAATAATTCAAATTGAGAATCTCAAAGATGTAATACACAGTTTTTAAGTTTCTGCGGCACCACAGACATGACATCCAAAGTAAAACTTTAATTGCCACAAATTAGTACTTTGTGGAAACAATTTAAAGGTTTGGCTCATATGTCATGTCTGGGGCTCCGTAACTTCGAATAATTCCGACAATAACCTCAGCCTGTGAATCCGTCCTAGATGGAATGACTTACTCAGAGTCTTCTAAACAAAAATCTAAAAAGGGGCTAGTGTTTTGAAATGCTTTTTGAATGAAACAGACCCTCAAAATGTATTTAGACTCTGCTATCAACATATTCTCGATGAGCTTTGGACTTTTTTGCATTTATTTTAACTAGGTTAGATGTATGTGGGCTGGTTTTACTGGTTTGTGTTGAATTTTTGGATATATGTTAAATTAGAGTTTTATATGTATAGCAGAGCTGTTTTGGACTGGTTGTGCATGCTGTGGTTCCCGGGTTAAATGTGTTTGGAGGCGTGTTCGGTCAGCCTGCTCTAATCCAGAGCGCCACAGAGAGGCACTCGAGCTCCGTCCTGGGACCACATGCAAACCCATCTGGGGGATTTTTTTCTCCTTTTTTTTCACATGTATACAACCTTTCGTTCATGCCATCATAAATGAGACACAGATGTGTGTTCGGGCTTTGAAATGACAGTAAAACACGGTGAGAGTGCGCATTATGCAGACGCGTGTTTTGTGCGTAAAAGCGCACTGACGGCTGACAGCAGCGCCACAGTAACGCATGTCTCTCTCTCTCTTCCCTTTCTCTCCCTCTCTCTCTCTTTCCCGGGTGCTGGTCACTTCTCATGCAGAGCGCGTCTGCGGAGAGCACCGTCGGGGCTCCTCTCCGCGTCCTTCACACTTTTTCTTTTTCCGTGCGTAAGGACAGTCCGGCTACAAAAGACAAAGCGAAACCCAGTGAGGTGGACTCATTATCTTTGCGCTCTTGTGCTTTGTGGACAATCACCGCTGTCTTTCTGCCGGGGGATCGAGATATCTGATGGAAAGTCAGCGCATCCGCCTGCTATCTCTCTGCAAGGAGGCATCGGGAAACTGAAGAGGGGAGACAACGTGTTGTGAATACAGAAGAGAACAACTATTGACACCTACAGCTCGCCAGTCTGCCGCGTGCCTGCTGGAAAGAGCTGACAGAAAAAGGAGACTAAAAAGGGGGTGACGATTTGCGTTTCATATCGGTCTATCCTACTTCAAGCTCTGAGTCATCCACTAATCGTAGATGCGTATTTACGAGTGTTTTCACCTTTATCTTTTTGGCTCCTTGAAAGCAGCTGGCCGTCTGCCATCAGTTCTTCTCAATGCGCGCAGAAAACAAGCAGCTTATTCAATTATAATTGTGGCTCTGACACGCTTTAAGTTCTTCAATTAAAAAATAAATAAATAAATAAACAACCCGATCAGGACTTGTATTATGGCTTCGCTGTACCAGAGATTCACCGGGAAGATCAACACGGCCAATTCCTTCCCGCACCCACCTGAGGCCAGCCGCCTCCTCGGCGGACAGGTCGCGGACGAGGAGCACGCAGCCAAGACCCCTCAGCAGCTCGGCGACGGAAGACCACCCGTCCAGTACCGCAAGAAATGCCTGCGGGAGGACGAGGATGTAAGACACCCCCCCCCCCCCCCCCTTCTCTTTTTATCCATCATCTTGAGCGTCATTCAGAGTGAAAATCTGCACACCTGCATGCAGAGGCCTGAATGACTGGAGATACTCAAGCTCCCTCATTGGCTTCTGAACATGTTCTGGAAAGTTTTGAACCTTGTAACCTCTTGCAGCTGCACTCAGGCTTGAATAGGGATGTGTTGGAGTAGCTTTTGTTGATCTGGTTTCTTATTACTTTTGACAAACATTGATGGAGGCTTTTAATAGCTGCTGCATTCAATTATGAGATGTTTGGTACTCATAAAAGGGGATTTGGGATTTTCTTTTTTATAATTATTTGAAAATACGTACAGAAGTAGTTTGATTTAGATTCCAGACAGGCTCCACATGGTGATGTAGTAGTGAGCTCTGTTCTCCTCCAGAAATAGCAGGTTGGAGTCCAGGGCTGATGGTTTTTTTTCGTTGCATGTTTTCATTTTGCCTGTGTGGGTTTCTTTACAAAAAGCTGAGGTTGATTTGAATGCGTGTGTGTTGTGACTTTGTTGGTCTGGTGATGGACTTCTCTCCTGTCCAGGTATCTGCAAGAGTTAGGTGGAAAAAATAATGAAGAAAATAATGGCTTTTTTTTCCCCACCTGATTTCAGGGAAAACAAACAACAACAATCAGCTCTCACATTATCCCATTAAGTGAATAGCAGTGATTTTGTTGCTCTTTGTGGTGTTCCTGGTCAGTATCTATCAAAAGTGGTGTCGGGTACAGAGACGAACCCCTAACAGGATCGTGGATGGCGAAGGGTTTTTGATGCAGTGTTGAGTGAAGGCCGACGAGCTACTGCAACAGAAGTTCACGCTGGTTGACGAAAAGCTTTCAGAATACACAGATCCTAACAACCAGTGATGATCAGTGAGCATCAGAACTGGACCACAGATCAAATGTCACGTTCAGGTGTGTGTGAGGAATATGTGGCACCAGGATGCATTATGGGAAGAAGGTGGTGAAGCAGTGTGATGTGCTGGACGAAGCTCTGCTGCGTCTGTGGATGTAGATGTTACCACATGAATAATGTTCCCTGATAGCATCTTACAAGAAGATAATGTTTGAAAAAAGAGGAGTAATTTCTCATTAATTGTGGACTGTGTTTGAACATGTTTCAGACTAAAGCTTTGTATGGATGTGATATCAGTTTTTCAGTGCATTTAGATGCTGTTTTCAACAGTTAGAATGCATATTTAAGATTAGTTTTAAACAAGTTATTTACTGGTTTTCTGCATTTTTTTTGCTTCCATAAACATAAGACATCATTCATATCCAGAGTGCTTGTTTCCCTCGCTGTATATGAAACACTAGATTTGGGTCACTTCTGGACTAGTTATAAGGGTGTTTCAGTGTAGAGCTGTTTGATATACTTAATTCATGTTGTGGCCATCTTTTTGATTAGGTTTTGATGTACTTTAGTGAGTTTTGTTCTGAGTTTGAACATACTTTAGACTATTACTTTTCAAGTTTCACATCAGTTTTGTTCTAGTTGCACCCTGTAGCACATGATTCTCTAAGTGTCTGGGATTCTAAAAGCCTTCATGTGCCACTGGTTAGGGTTCTACCCGGCTAGTTTTGGTCTGTTGTGGATAGACTATATTGTAAGATTAATTGGAAATCTAATTGGAAATTGGAATTTTAGACCAATCTGATAGTAGTCACAAAGATAAAATACTTCAGAAATAGTGTGATGAACGCAACAATTTTGAGATACTGATTTTGTACTTTAAATTTTAAATATCTCAAACCAATGGCGGATTTGTGGGATGTGCTTGACAAACAAGTCTGAGTCATAGAGGATACAAATATCACAGCATACCTTCAGAAGTCTTAATTTTTGATAATTTAGTCCATGAATTGCTTTGTTAGAAAGCACAATGTTATCCTCTTTGCACATTGCATGCAGGACTGATTTTGACCCATGAAGTGACGCGTTACACGTTCATGCTTAATTAAAGCTACGTTTGATCGCAATGCCTGTATTTTAATTGATCGTATCAATTAAATGTCCACGCTCTCATTAATCATGATCGATTGTAGAACCAGAGATGGTGAATACAATCTGTTTTTCACTGGAAAGTGTTGAACACATCACGATGGTGAAATCAGACCTCTGAGTTTCTGCGGCGCTGACCGAGGTGCTGAAACTGTGTTGAGGTCACTGACCGCAGGAAAAGCACATCACTCGTGTGTGTGTGTGCGTGCGTGCGTGCGTGCGTGCGTGCGTGCGTGCGTGCGTGCGTGCGTGCGTGCGTGCGTGCGTGCGTGCGTGTGTGTGTGTGTGATAATCTGAGTTCTTCCTGAGGACATCTGTGTCTTGTTTACTTAAAACTTTCGTTAAGCTGGGATGGGAGTTGCGCTCCGTGTTTTTTAGTTTTTTTTCGGCATCTCAAATTCTTGGGAGGTGGTTACCATGGTAACTGATGCCGTGACCCCCACCCTCCTTTCTGACAGGTTTCTCTTTAACAAACCCTCAGTTTCTCCTCACTTCCTTCCTCCCTCCTGACGAAGCTGTTGGACACAAGCTGCCATTTCCTCATCGCCTGCGGCTTTCTTTGTTTGTTTTTTTGCAAATCCTGCTTTCCATCCGTCTTCTTTACCACTTAATGTAGTAAAAACACATCGAGGTAAAACCTGCATACTCTGCACGCAGAAATCCCCTCAATGCCAAACGTGAACCAGAGATATTCACACTGAGGTGACTGTGCTAACTACAAACCCACCGTGTGGCCAAAATGAGACTTGCTTTTCATTCGTGATGTCTTGGTCACTTTATGTGCTTTTGTTGTGAGCCACCAGTTTTACCGTCACATGCAAGACAGTTCGATTGAAAATATCTCAGTGTGTGCGTAAATAATTCACAAGGAGATGAATGATATTATCAAGCACAATGTTGGTATTGCCATGGATATGAATGTCATTGGAGAATGAGACATCCTGCTGATAAAGCATGCGATAAAATTAAGTTTTTCTCTTTTCTTTATCCTTCTCAAGTGGTGCTTTGATCAGCTTGTTGTTGGAGCGGAAAAGTGTTGTACTCTGGTTTCTGGGACCAAAAGATATAAACTAAAATCAAGCTATTACATGTATTCTGCCACATGAGCTTCACCACGACACACGCATGTTGTGGAGGACTCCTTACCAGCAGATTCTCTTCTTTCAGAAGTAGAAATCCGTCCAGCCAGCAGAAGCAAATGCTCCACGATGGATTCAGAGAGGAATTTACCAGATATCACAGGTGGAGGTCTAAAGCTTCGTCTATAAAAGAAAAACAACAATAAGTCGATTTCCAGAATGGAGAGCAGATTGGGGAAGCTTTTACTTTTAAAGGTTCTGCTTTGTATGTTGGTGAGAGTTTAAGTCGGAGCATTTGGGCTCCGGTTAGGTATTATATGATACAGATCTCGCTAACGTATCGCCATACATCACAATACAAAACAGCCCCTTTTTAGAAGCATGCAATGAAGAACAAAAATAGTTTTTTGCGTAAAGAGGGTATTTATACGAATGCAGACAGTTGGACCTGCGTTTTGAACAAACATTGCACAGCTTGAACAGAGAAATGAACATCTGTAATCAGCAGAAAACTAAAAAAAAAAAAAAGGCAGTGACAGCCTTGTTTCTTTTGCAAAAATAACTTACTTAACACACAAATAACTTTCATAACCATTTCCAGAGTTGAATGATCAAACATAGAGATTACTCCCAATGGATGTCACCATGGGTGTGTGATGTATGTATGTAATCCATTTACAATTCAATAATATTGCAATACACCAACTCCTTTAAAAAAAAAAAGAGCACAGCTTCATGAACTTGAAGAGCGTTGGTTTTCCTCTGGTTTTTCCCGCATGAAGCAGCTTGTTAGGACATGTGCTGCTTGTTTGCTGATGACACCGAGTCAAACCAACAACAAACACATGAATTATTGATGTCTCTCACATCACGAATCAAGTGATGAGGCAGCCTGCAGGCTGAAGGATGACACTTCCTCAGCTGTCAACAACAACATCATCATCATCATCATCATCACCACCACCATCATTTCCATGGCTGAGCAGAAGGATGATGCTTTTTCCCTTTAACGTCCTCCACGTTTGTTTCACAGGCTCTTCCAAATCCCCGTTTTCCTCCACGATTAATCCTTCCGACTGAACGTTTGCAGTAAAACCAGCAGCAGCTGTTGGTCCTCTGGCTCTCCCAACATATTTATTGGGATTACACTGTTAACCTCGAGGTCAGCGTAATTCCTGATGCCCCTCCGAGTCGTGTCCGACCATGAAATTGCCTTTTTGCCTCAGGAGGTTGGGGAGTGCGTTTCAAAACTCTTCCTTGGGTAAACTCTGACGACGTTCCCATTTATTTTTCTGAAGGAAAGTGCTACAATTGACTGAGTGATTATGTAAATTTCATCACATTCATCAGGATATTTACCTTCTCATTCACCGCTCTTGATTGGAGGGAATATTAGATGTGTTTTGGAGGGCAGCTGTTTAATCTGTCGACTTCAGTGTTTTCTGTGCTTTCACAATGCGGACGCTGCATCTCTGTTGGCAGCAGGGGTGCGTGCATGTGAGCCTGATTAATTGTTGCTTTGCTCTGCGTGCGTGCGTCACTATTCTGTGTTCGATGTCATCGGGGGAGGAGGCGGCGGCGCAGGCAGCGCCGTCTCCTCCTCGCTACACTTTACTGCTAATAGGAACCCATTAACATCCATAATTAACAGCTGCACGTATAAGGTGAGAACGGGTGGCGACTTGCCGGGGAGACCGCAACCACCAAGGACCAAAAAACAACTGGAAAAACAAGTAAATAAATACGGTTTTACAATCTATTAACCAACCAACCAACCCAGACCTCATTAAACTGGAAACAGCGTTTATTATTACTGTATTTGATCCAAAACTATGTCTACAGTCAAAGTTTAGTACGTTTTTGACCCCAGAATTTCTTCAAGAAGATTGATTAGAGAAATATGAGTTATTTCCAGACATTTTAGCCACACACATCGAGCACAGACCAAATCCTGTAATGATTGTTAAAGTAATCGATCTTCCCATAATAACACAGAAATATGCCCCCAATAGAGTCAAACAGAATAAATACACAAGAAAAAGATTAGAACAAGATCAGACTTTGTGTAAAATCATACAGATTCTAATACACAACCTAATTTGTCTTGTTATTAAACTTGAGCCTGCAAAGTGTGTAAATGTGACCGTGGTGTTGATCTAATTCTGCCGATATATAATAATATTCTCTTCATTTCTCCTGCCTGGATTGATTTGTCAGTGAATAAAATCAGCGTAAAGAAGCGTGAGCCTCATATTCGGGCCGTATCGTCAGCTTGTGTTCTTGGGTCACGATTGTGAGCTCACGGCTGTGGTTGGTTGTTAAAATGACAGAATGTTTTTTAAAATCCATAAAGAATGAACAACGCAACTTTTTTTCTTTTTTTTTAATCCAAATATTAAGTTGATTTAGGACAGGATTAGAGTTTGAGCCAATTCATGCTATTTCTAAGTGATTGGTCACACGAACAAACATGACATTTAAAATAACAAATAATTACTCAAAAAATCGTTGTATCGGTTCGACAACGTGAAGTCACCATCACGGATCAAACACTGTTTATATAATCCAGAAAAAAAAGTGCTATAGGGTGAATTCCACATTTAGTTTTACCTAAGTGTTGGACTAGATTTACAGTTAAAGCAAACTGATGCTGCCTCCAATCTCCTCGTCACACAACAACAAACTATTGGCCTAATTTGTTGTGTGTGTGTCTCCTGTCAGATTAAATCCTCTGCTGGCTGTGGTTTTCTGCATCAGATCAGTTTTTCAGTTGGTTCACCGTGTTTGATGATTAATACCAAAACAATGAATTCCTATGGCTGTGTTGTTGTGTTAAACATACCAGTATATACAGTATCATGTATTATTTGTTCTGAAAGATTTGTGTCTTAAAAACCACTTCAAACCTGGATTTAGGTCAATAAATGGTTTTAGTCTTCAAGAAAAGCAGAATTTATTAATTTCTTACAAAGTAAATAAATTTACATTGACATTGAATTTAGGACAAGACCAGACTTCAGGCGAAATCATGAGACTTCTAAGCTCTGAGTTACACACTAGAAAAATATTGGGTTGAAAAAGAACCTAATCTGTGTTGTTTGTGCAAGTTTGAAAGGTCACCGCTTGCTGCGATGACCCAGCAGGTTGGATCATGTTTTCTAAACCAACATACATATACAGTATTTAGATTAAACCGTTTTTTTCTTTTGCTTTATTTAAATTGTGCTTCAAAATCACATACTTTTCTGATTAGAAGTTGATCCCTGCACCAAATGTTTAATTTAACCCCGAGTAACTAACCTATCTGAGTGTGACTCCTCCACACAGTTTACATTTGCGGTTCGCCGAGCCTCGAGTTCCACTCAGCGTGGCCCCGAAGCCCTTAAGGGCGAGGTGAAGACCACATGTCATACTCAGGAGGCATGAAATGGATGGATTATCGATTCTCCATAGCTTGAAAATGCCATCCCAACACGGATGTTTGTCTCACAATGACAGGAAGCCTTAAATATAATGCTAGAAATAGAACAAAGACCCTAAAAATATCTGAACTCTTTGTTTTTGTGTCGAACCTCCTTCATTTCAAAGTGAAGTGCCTTGATCTCTTAGTGTATTTAAAGATTTGAGGATCTAAATCACCCCCGATGAGTGAGTCTGTCGTTTCACAGTTGTTGGACCGACTGTTCAGAGTGTCAGTTTTTTAAATGAATTAAACATTTTTACTGTTTTTGTACTGAAAGTAAATGACAGATTCCTCTTTCAGGCAACATCTCGGAGCTTCTGACACCCTTCATCACGACAAATGAAGCTTGTTAATATTGATTTTCATTGCTATTAGTCATCATATTTGGTTCTATTTCATAAGAAATCACCACTTCAGCTGCTCACTACAACTGTAAATGCAACTATGAGAATCAGTCAGTGGCAAAACAAATGTCCTTCAGGGTTGCTCTAATCCCACAGCACCGTCATCAGACCTTGTTGGAGACAAGCTGAGGTCATTTTTATGGATTTTTAACCATTTTAACAAGTCAGTTTGGTTGAAGAAGGGATGATGGGCCTCCACCGAGGTGCTGGACCGGTCAGTGTGTGGTGAGGAGCTTTATTGTTTGTGGTTTCTATCTCTTCCTTTGGCCAGCTCATGCTCCCTGCTGGGCGTCTGATGACTGGCGGTGCGTACACGTTGAAGGCCCAGACCTTGTTCTTACCATTCAACTGACTTCTTAAGACTTGCCTCCTCTCCCTGGAAGTATTTGGTTATGGTCGACTTCCCTGTAGCTTCCCCGTGGTTTTCATTAGCCTGCGGGATCCCAAGGTACTTGCGGTTATCCTGGATATCTCTGGTAACAAAGGAGTATTCACATCTTCTAGCAGACTCTCGGAAGATACTTTCTAGCTCAGGTCCTGTATCTGTTGGGAGCACCAGGTTTCCAGGGTTACAGGCTCCATTGAGGCTGTTCCTGTATACTGGTGCTTAGTACCCAATCTTAGATTGTGGGGTTGATGGTGACATCCCATGATTCCCCATCAAGTGATGCAGACCTTGTTGACCTCGGTCAGTCTTTGTCTCTCACTCGTTGTTGTAGTGGACTGTCATAGCATTAGGTCCTGCCTTAAGAACCTTACTGGATGATGAGCACCAATCAGAAACAGTGATACTTTACATGTTTTGTACATACATACATACATACATACATACATACATACATACATACATACATACATACATACATACATACATACATACATACATGGCATCAGACAATGTATAGTTAAAAAAAACATCCACAGCGTGGAACAGTAAGTATGTAGTAAAGTTAATCCACAATATATAAAAAAAAATAAGATAATGAGATTGAGTACACAGTGTCACAGTAATGCTGTTTTTTTTTTTTTTATATTTTCTAAAGACAGCGCCACATTTCTGTCCCAGAAGCTGCTACAGTTGCTCACTACGACAGTGGATTTATATTTACTGTTAAGAGAATCTTGTCACTAAAAGCTTTTTTCCCTCAGGGCTTCATCACTCTTCCTCTTTTACTCCTCCCCACCTTGTTTTTTTCCCCCCCTCCTGAAACTCCATCAAAATGTGATTTTAAATTAGCCTTTAAATGGCCCGGTCTCATCTCACCTCACTCCTCCTTCACAGTGTGATGTTCTCCCAGAGGAGGATGGTTGCAGCGACGCAGTGTTGAAGCGCTCGCACAGTTTTTACAGGCGACATCTCGGGGGGGGACAAACGCCAGAGCTGTGAGCTGGCTGGCTGCGGAGCTGCTTCCTGTCGTGGAGCACTCGTGTTTCAGCGCGTCGGTTTTCTGGCTGCGAGCGTCACTGCACCTGCCGTCTCTTCAATTAACGTGACTCGATCACATTTCGTGGAAAAATTCTGCAGAAGTCTCGGCTCACGTGATCGCCCCGGGTTTAGAGCTCAGAAGAATGGAATTGTGAAACCTCCAGACTGTACATACAGTACATACAGTACATAGTGAGACGAGAGTACATACAGTACATAGTGAGACTACAGTACATAAACATAAACACACACACTCTCACAGTGTGACGGCACATTAACACATGCACTGTAATTACTAAAGTCACACATACACACAAACAGTTTTTCCTCACAAAGTCACACATACACTCGCGTGTGGACTCTCACACACACACACACACACACACACACACACACACACACACACACACACACACACACACACACACACACTCGAGCTTGTCCCTGTATGAACTCGCCTGTGCCTTCTGCTCAGAGATACTCCAGAACTGAGTAAGACAGTTTGGCCACTTCCCAACTCTCAGTTTAGCTCCGAGGCTCCTTTGAGGTCCGACGCTCTCATAAATCAGCCAGACGGAGCTCAACCGGAGCCGCCGGATAAAAGAAAGGCGCTCGGCTGTCCTCATTATCTCTGCAGCGGGGCTGGCTGCATGCTTCAGGTGGCGCAGGCTTACGGGAGGCTGCTCGCTCATTCAGAGATGATTGCTGAGCCCTGCTCCGCGATGATCACCTGCACTGTTTTACTTCCGATGTTAAAAAGCAGCACTTTGGACCCACTGTGCAACTTTACCTCCTTCTGATGGCAGGCAAAAACTGTTACAGCCCCTCACTGTTCCTCTCTCTTGTGCTGAAATTGTTTTGAAATGACTCGGAGGTACTCGTTAGTACTTAAAAAAAATGGTTAAAGCCTTTAAAGAGTGATGAGTACTTGATAAAGTTCCTTGCTGTTTATTTTGGTAGTATCAGTATACGAGAGGAAGATGTTCTGTCTATAATCTGCCCATTTGTAAAATAAACTGATTTACAAACTGATGTCAAGGAGGAGAAGCAGCAACAAAACAGCTGTGACAAGCTGCAGAAATCTCCCCAAAAAAGCTTAAGCTGTTATTGTCTATATAGTGGGACGTGTCCGTGTTGCCATTAGGAGGACTGAGGTAGCTCCTGTCAACTGGAGTTTAGTGAGGATAAAGCCGGCATCACTTTACAGCTGGAGAGATCCTGCTGTTCTGTGACTGTTTTCACTTTTAAAGTATCGCGTGATAGCCGCACTGACACTTCACTCAATGAGTAATCAGTAATCGCAACGCTGGAAGAAACAAACAAGCAAGGAACTTGATTTATAAAGCACTCTAAATTAACCAAAGTGGACCAAAGTGCTGTACAGGAGAATAAATAACATGTAAAAGTGCACTGTGCACAATTCACACATTGTAGAATAGGGTAAAGATTCACACAATGCAAATAAAACAAATGCATTTTAAACAAATTAAGAGGATTAAAAACATGGGTAATATAAAAGGCATTAAAAGTTAAGTAAAACCGTGGAGTGTAAAAAGTCGACTGCTCACATGGTGTCAAAGGCCAAAGAGAAGAAATGGGTTTTAAGATGCTTTAGAAACAGACAGGGACGCTTTCTGTCTGATAGATAGAGGCAAGTCGTTCCACAACTTCGGACAATGTCTGTATTTTATTCATGAGATAACTGATTTTTATTTTTTCCCGTATATTTCTGTATTTTATTATTTTATTTTGTTAAAAGCATGAGGACCTCATGCTGTTTATACAGCTATACGAGACATCTGCTGTCTCGTATAGATGTTGACACGTCTTCCTTTATATCATCCAGATGGGATTTTCCACGCAGGGCCAAAGTGTCTGTGTGTTCGTATCTCTTTATCTATATGGTTTCTGAGCAGTCGGATGAGAGAAGGCCACACAAGGCAAACATGCTGTCACCCTGTGCCGCTCCTCCCCTCAGGACAACAAAGCCTCCTCAGCAGGACCTCTCGCTCCATGTTGCCATGGTTGCAAAGGTGCAGAGGGTGAGGCTGCAAAGCTCTGTGAACGTGTACGAGGCCGCTCGCTCGCTGATGGCGGCTCTGACCGCCATCTGCAGATGACGCTCTGCTCTGTGCTGCAGCATTTTTGCTGTGCGTTTCAGTCGCTGCTTCCTCTCCATCTTCGTCCACCCTCTTTTTTTTTTCTTTTCTTTTTTCTTTCCCCTCGGCTCCTCTCTTCACAACAGGTCATCCATCCCTTGCCCGGCATCGCCACTCCGTGTTGACACACCATCGATCATCTCTTACCGCCCTCCCTCCCTCCCTCCCCGGACCTGTCAGCAGCACGTCAACAGGCCGCTGCCCCCCTCCGTCTGATTTACTGTATTATTACACAAGCTGACAGCGGGGATTAGTCAGTGTTTAAACACAGGGAAGCCTTATTACCTCTCGAAGGTGCCGGGCCTCCTCCTCGCTCTCAGGTGAAGGATTTTCTGCACCGAGAGCTGTGTGAAGCAACAAACACATCATCCTGTCTCATTATGTCTCTGTCTGGATGATCTACTGTCATTTTGTTCACTAAAATGTATCAAAACGCTGCAAAAAATAATACGTTTGAATAATAATACACAAAAAAGAATCAAATATAAAACATTTGAATAATAATCCAATGAAAATGTGATTACATTTGAATAATACATTATAAATAATATCAAATATAGTCAATTTTAAAAGTAAGCAATTCAAAATGTAACAGAATATAGTAAATTGAATCGAATTGTACAATGAAATATAATCAAATATAAAAGATTTCAATAATAATCCGATGAAAATGTGAGTCTATTTGAATGTAGTCCATTTGAATAACCAGAGTACCCGGTGGAAACCTCCGCACAAACAGGGAGAACATGCAAACTCCACACAGAAAGGCCCCGGCCGGATATTTGAACTCTCAACCATCTCGCTGTGAGGTGAGAGCACGAACCACTGCGCCACCATGCAGCCTCTGCAGAGCTCACAAAGCGCTATTGAGTCTAAAACCCATTAAAGGATTAAAAAAGGACTGATTGGTACTGAGATGAATCATCCATTTCAAGCCGCTAAATGAAGTGAAAATCACAATAAAGAAGATATTAATCACAGATCTGAAATAATCCCTCACCAAGAAAACTTTCATATCAAATTTTAAACTCTTTGTGTCATTTTAGTCGTTTCGCTATGATCTGCTGATATTCCACCTGACAAAATATTTAAAACGTCTCCTCACTTCACAGACTGAACTTCACTGTGGATCTGAAATATTTCCTCTGCTTTTAAGAACTTTATGCACTAAATATATCCGTCTTTTAACCCTGCTGGCTTCCTGCGCCTCCTCTCCTCCCCGTGTGTCTGATTTTTATTTATAACTCCAGGACTTGTTTGCAGCTTTCTTCCATTTGAGGATTAACTTTATTAGTCGTGCAACTGATAATCCGACGCACCTCGCTGGGAGGGAGGACACTTTCCCACACTTCACTCAGCTTCTTGCTGTCTGTGAAAAAAAATTAAAATAAAAAATAAATCACTGATTTGATTCCCTGGTTTTACATGCAGGAGTTTCTTTGGGTTTTTTGTGCACTGAGTCCGTTTGTCCACTAGAGACTGTTGTGTTCCAGTTAATGCACCGACTGCAAGCGTCCACAGGCAGACACAGTGCTGAAGTACAGATACGTATATGTGGATAAGAAAGCCTTTAGGAAGAGTAGAAATATTGATTCAACGGCTTTAATTAAGTACTATTTTTAAAAAATGAAAAAAAGATGCAGTTACTCAAGCGCAAAAGTAAAAGTGTCTTTTTTTTTTTTTTAAACTAACACGTATTTAACATTTTTGGTGGTGGTGGTCAGGATCATGTGCACATACATGTATGCAAAAGCATACACGCATACACTCTAATTATTGTTATTCTAATGTGTTTCTCAGTAGAGCCGCACAATTTAAAGCCTGTGAGTGACAAAGTGATTGGACTGCAATAGATTGTATTACTCATTATTACTCACTGTCATTCACTGCGTCTCCCCATATGAAATCTGTTTTTTCATATTATTTGAGCTGAGCTGTTATTCTAAATGTGATCTTTGTATTTTTTTTCTGTTTTCTCATCCTGCTTCCCTTTTATGGTCTCTTTTTGGATGTATTTCCTGTGTGCGTCTTCGCCCTTCAAATCGCACACACACGTTACCCCCCCCCCCCCCCAAAAAAAAACCTGCTGCAAAGCTACTGCGAGTAGAGCAGCTGGCACAGCTACCGGCCTCTCATCTCCATCCGAGACGAGGACGTTAATGTCACGTCCCACAAGGACCGTAAAGGTCACACGGTCACCTAGCAACATCAGCCGCTCGCAGGTACGGCATTGACCCGTAGACACGGATAACGTCTCTCCCCCACCGAAGTCGCCTCCGCCGCCGCTTTAATTCTGACATTTAATTGAAGGAGGTTAGAGATCAAATGGTCCTGTGGGTTTCAGAGGGTGTGGAGGGGAGCCGGAGGGGAGCAGGTGTCTTTCAGCCGCAGGAAGTCGTTTCGTTCTGCGGCGGCATGTCCTGGTGAAATGTCTGAGTGAAGCTTCACGTCGTCACATTCACTTCAGTCTCAGAAAGTCTTGCAATCACTAAACCGAGATACTTACAATCAGACATCAGGCCTTTATTTTGTCCTATTTTCATGGCTCACTTGAGTTGTTATACAAAATCTTAATTCTATCCGGAAGTGACCAGATCAGTAACATAACAGTAAGACAACATTTAAAATCAACTGTAAATATTTCCTTTTTTTTTTTTGCCAAATATGCTAACACTTTTTATTTCTTGCAATACAACCTTCTACCACAAGATGGTGCAGTGAGTCTTTCACAGTTGCAACAAGAAGCAGCTGCTTCTGGCAGGTGAAATAACTGGAAATTCAGAAGTGATCCACTGAATTTCCTGACATTTGTCTTCAGCGGCGGTGCTTTCAAAGGTCCTTTTCCACAACTGGATACAAACAACAACAACAGAAAAAAAGATAGAAGTAATTCTTCAATAATGAAGCCAGAAATTGAAAGCAAGTGAAGGAAATTTCCCCTACAACGTTTCTGTCAGCTGGAATTAGAGCAGCAGAGCGGAGCTGCCATTTCTCCCGAGTCCTCTCGCACTCTTTTTTTCTCCCTGGGCTGAGACCAGGCAGCAGTAATCCGTTGTGTCACACCGGCAGATTCTCTTATCGACCCCGCCATGATACCGCAGCGACACACACACACACTCACAGGACCTCGTATTTTATCTGGAACACACACACACACACGCACACATTTGGAGTATCTGAAAACAAGAACAAAGTCAGCGGGGTCACACCACTGCTGAGAAACTCCTGAAGTATCGTGTGTGTGTGTGTGTGTGTGTGTGTGTGTGTGTGTGTGTGTGTGTGTGTGTGTGTGTGTGTGTGTGTGTGTGTGTGCAGATCTGTGCAGTTATTTCTTGTTTATACGGTTTCAACAATGGTCGGTCTCTCTGCTTCATTATTTCAGCGGGTTGATAGAGGAATGAATCAGCCTTCTGGGGCTGGTGTGGCAGCAAGATGTGTGTGTGGGGTGTGTGTGTCATGACATCGGTGCATATCAAGATACATGCAGGTAATGTATATAGAAATTCGCATGTGCAGTTTGTGTCTGTGATTTGGATTTCTGTAGTTCTGTATGCAGCAATTTCACTCTATAACAAAATCCACTCAAACTCCTGTACCTGAGTCACAAATTTCATTATACTGACAAGTTACTGTCAAAATGGATCTTTTAACACAGAGATCAATTGTAAAATAACAAAAGTTAAATACCCACTGAAATCTGAGTGACTAACAACCTCAGAAGGTTTTAATAGTAATCAACATTAGCAATATCCATACTGAAAAGGATGATAAATTATGTTTCTATGCACTCTGCATTCATGGTCCGTATATTAACATCTTGGGCCCGTCAGCTGGAGCCTTACTGCCCCAGCCCGTGTTGACAGTGAAGAGTATTTCACGTCTTTATTTCAACGTTGCATCATATCAACTGCGAAGAAGTCACAGTGTGATTTTTTATCTTTTTGTTTAAATACAAGTATGAAGCACAAAGAAATCAACATCAAGTCTGTTTTTTGTTTTTTTTTCACTAGTCACAACTGTGTTAACCTTGAAGAGGAAGATAAAGGTTCTCCTTTGTCTCCTGAAGCAAGAAAAGCAAATACATGAAACTCTAGTAGGAAAACACCACCTCCTCACAACCCGTGTCTATTCCACCTTCCTCACACATTTGACCTGTTTAAACGGCACGTTGCTTTCCCCTTTAAATTTGAACATTTACTGACACTCTCTCCTACAGCACACTTTAGTCTGCACTCGTCCTACTTTTCCCGATACGACACAGGAGTTTCTTCTCTTCATATCTCTCAAAAAGCTGTGAACACTGACTCTCTTTGTTGCAGCTGCTTGATACTTAAAGTGATACTATTTTGTTTTTTTCAACTAATGACTTGTGAGTAAAGTAAAACTAAGGCGCTGTTACAAGACGTTTTCAAGTGAAAACGAGAACGTCTCCCAGTCCAGACGTCATTTTCAAAATGTTGCCATATAAAAGCGAAACTTTTCTGAAACGAAAAAGCAAAAAAGAATGTTTTTTTTCTTGAAACATCTCGTAAACGGGGCTTAAGTGACAATATTTTTTTCCACTGTAACCACCTCACATCAGCAGCTCCGTGTGCTGTGACGGCACCATCCAGAGTTGAAAGCGTAACTTGAACATACAGGATTTATTAAAATATGACCTTGTTTTTCCAACATGTTTCGGTAGGGGAGATAAATATGCCAAATCAAACTGCTCTCTATAGCTCCTACTCTCCCACCCATCTCATGTGTTGGTTCTGGTTTAACATCAAAACATATTTGCACATCATGACCAGAATTTCAAGATCAATGCTCCAACTAAGCAGGTCAGTTCCACAACACTGGTGAAACACACACACACACACAAAAACCAAGACTCCTTCGTTGAGGGATCTAGTCAGTCTCGAAATGTTTTACAAGTCAAAATGTCTGCAGAGATGAAGGTCTGTCAAGTTCACAGCAGACTGGGGCGGCTGCTGCGCTCAGGCTCTGGTTTAGATTTCTGATGAATAACACATGAGAGAGGTTTTCATGTTGCATCCTCGCCAGACCTTGGTGAGCTTTCCAGACTTGAGACGAGCAACAGGAGAGAAAAGTTTGGTCCCTGCAGCCACGAAGGTGGGTTCGGAGCTTGTTATGTTGGCTTGAAAGCTCGGTGTGGAGACGGCCGGTCAGTTTCAGCTCCCAAGTTGTTTGCAGCATCTTGTTAAAGCGATACCGTGTGCCAGTGTGTGTGTGTGTGTGTGTGCATGTATCTTTGTACATACTTCTGTGTACACTGACATGTAGGTCACCCTCGCTGCGGCTGTGGAGAGTCGTTTCCTGTCGTAAAGCTTTGCAGCGTCTCCTCTTAATATTTCTCTCCCGCTCCTCAAAGCTGTTCAGTGTGAGCGAGGCCCGGCGCTCCGGGGGGACGGCGGGGCAGAAGATTGCTTTTCCCGAGCTGGCGTGATGATGTTGGGTGTGGAGCTCTCATGCAGCAGAGCGGAGATGGGGGAAGATAATGATTATTTGCTGTAGCTGAGTTGGAAGGCGGACTGGGAGAGCTATTGAGTGATTGGCTATTGTGGGGCTGGAAGTCTGTCAAGTTGTGGCCCACCAATAACCAGGAAGCCAAATCCGACTGATTGATGCTGCTCCTGACTAACACTCCCTCCAGATTCGCTGTTGCATCATGGGATTATGGTCTTGCTTACATCTTCCTGTTATGGGTCATGTGTTTCAGCCAGCGGGCCTCTGAGTCCTTCAGCTGTCTGTGTTTGTCTTGTGGTGTCGGTTTGCTTCAGGGGAAATATTTTTGTCAGGATCGAGAAATTCAAACTTTAGAAAGTTTCAAGGAAAGATGCTGTGAGTTTGTATCTATACACATTTGAAAATCGTACAAAGATAAAAGATTTAATGTTTGAATTGAGAGGAATTTAAAGAATGGAAAAAGTGGTGTAACGCTTGTGGAGCAAAGAATAACGACGGTAAGCAGGTAAACAGGATAATTAGAAGATTCAAAGCTATTATTGATATATATATATATATATATTGATTATTGAGTATTGACACTGGAGGCCACCATTGTTGTTTGTCCATCCACTCACACATGTGAAGAAAAACTATTTATTACGGCCGTAGTGCACATCAAAAGTTGCGTTTTCTCCTGTTTCCAGTTTTCAGAGGCTCTGAGAGCCGAAAAAATAACAAACGTTTTCTGTTTTCATTGAAAATGGCCTGAGACTGGACGGTGAAGCAGCACTGCATTAAACAGTCAGGGTTCCGTTGTGGAACCACTGCATTGTCTCAGGGAAAGTAGTGAGTACCCATTGATCGTCAACAGTTCTGAAAACCACTGCCTGCGGACACTTGAGGGTCAACCGGACTGTGGTTGCATTAGTACACATGGAATGAGTGGCCTGCCATGTGTGAAGACTCGGTCAGCTCTGACCAACAGGTGTTGAAATCCAAACTCTGTCCTTTTTATTGGAGACCTTGTTGATTTCAGCCAGTCATTGCCAAACCAAATTCTGCACGTATTACTACAGCATAACGGGAAAGAGTCTCGGTCTGAAATACAAGAGGAGACCCTCAGCTCAAATCTGTATTAGTGCATTTGTAAATAACATAATAATTGGAAAAGTATGGTTCTTTCATTCTGTAGCCAAATCGGCTTAACAAGGGGGGGGGGGGGGGGGGGGGGGGTGCTCCAGCTGCTGTCACATTAGACGCTGCATTTAAAATTCCTGCAAAGCCGCAGGGGCACAGATAGTGTGTTCTCCTGTGTGACGCCTCGCAGGTATTATCTTCACTGGGGTGCCGGCGCCTTCATCCAAGTGAGCCTCCAAACACCCCCTCAAAGAAACTCCAGCCTGCAGCCACTCTGCTGAGAGGCAGGAAGGTGGTGGTGGGGTGGGGGGCAGGTGGGGGGGGGGGGGGGGGGGGAGTGGAAGGGCAGACAGGATAAACAACCCGGGGTAAAAAGCACCATAACCCTGAGGGTGGTGTGTAATGCTGATTTGTGCTGAACAGCACGATGCTCTTAATGGCTCAGGTAAGTGGTCCAGTGCTGATTGTTGCGAAGGGGCCCGAGCACTTCATCCAACAGTCTCCTCAGATTCACTCCCAGTGACTCAACCCATAGCTGTTAAGTCTTACAGTCCAAGTTTCAACCACAAGGTGGTGGCTTGAGTGACTGACAGAAGCAGCGGCAGGAAAAGTTAAAACAACAGCTGAAGGTTGTGGCTATGACACCGTGCTGTAGTCTACATGATAATTAGATAAACTCCATCTACCCATTAGACCCAGTCTGGTCCCTCGTCATCCACAAACCAAAGTAGACCAAAACCCTTAAAGTCAGGTGAAGGTTAGATTGGTGCAAAAGTGTCTCATATCTGTCCCCCAATGCACCACAGAGGCAATAAAACAGTTCACATTTCAGTTTAAGCCTTTAAACAACACTCGCTAAAATAATTTAAACTGTGAAATTTAAACTCTACTGACTTTAGAATAGCATTTCATTCAGTTGACTCCATTATGAGTCATTTACTTGTGATAAAATCAGTAGTAAAAGTGAAAATCTTACAGCCAAACCGTACACATTTCTCTCTGGATTTTTGTAAGAGGTTATGAAATCTTAGTGAAACATCTCATTCATGACAAATGTCCTACAATTAAATGTGTTATTTCCAACTGAGTCTGCCAAGCAGGTCCCAAATTCGTTTATTTTCACTTGTTTTTGCATATTGTGATTAAATTTTGTACCAGGATTTCCAAATGAAATCACCAATAAGCTGATTTGTGAACTTACAGGAGCAAAAGGACAAAACAAAATAGTGATTTTTTTTTCAGTTTGTGATAAGTCATAGTCTGCTGCACCTTTTTCTCCCAATACAACGGTCACATTTCTTCTTGCCCACCCCATACCTCTCTGCGGTGAAGGAGTCACATGGTCAACTTCCCCACCTCCTGCTTTAGTGGAACTTCCTTTATCGCTTTGTCCCTTTCTCCCCTTTTTATTCACCGGTGTAGCTCTGCCCTTTTCTGCCTGACAAAGTGAAACTTCACCCAATAAAATATGACAGATTCATAGCCGGAGCGGGGCTCTGAAAGGTCACCGTAGCACACGTCCATCTGTCCATTACCTTCAATATGACTGCATCCAATCCCAGCTGAGTATAAGTGAAGGCAGTTTCCACCGGGACAGGTGAGCAGTACACCACAGGTCAAGCGCAGAGAGACACTCCCATTCATGTCTACAGGCAACTTAAGCTCATTCACCATCAACTAACCTCAAATGCAGGTTTTTGGACATTCGGAGCAAGTCAGACAAAACCCCCCGTGGACACAAAGAGGAACATGCAAACTCCGTTCAAACACAGTTACACTTGAACCAGAGCACGCACACATTATAAGTATACTAACTGTTTTCAACGTCCGTGTTTTTCCTCTTTCTCCAAACCTAAAATCATCATCTTTTTTTAGTTTTTTCAAATTTTATTTATCGAACATTTTGAACAATATGTGAAAGTAATCAAACATAGTCATATCTGACTTTCAGCCGCCTACTCACCCACCTGCCACCCACTGTCAGGCCAAACACTTAATTTTTAATTAATTTAAAAATAAAATAATTAATAATATTAAGTAAATAAATTACAAATATATGAATTAAAAAGGGGGGATAAATCAAACAAAGTAAAATAAATAAATAAATAAATTGAGGGGGTCAATTTTCCTACTCAGAGGTAAAATCATCATCTTTATAATATCAAACATCTTACTTTTGAAAGTCCATGAAAAATGACTGTTTCCACTCTCCCCTTCATAAAAACTAAAATACTGTAGTTCGGAGTGTATTTCCCTCGACTGGAGTGGTGCAGCCGATTAATGCCTTTAATTTGAAACTAATATGTATGACAACGGTGCTCAACATGTGCAATACTCACACAAATCAATCATCACTCCCAAGATGTCCAAAGATCAAATGGCAAAAACCTTTTCCTCGGACTCTTGTAGTGACGTCGGTAAGAAGGAGCAACCAAATAAACATGCCAATAAAAACACTTTCAGATAACTTAAGGCGAGTGTGGAGGTACAGTACATGAACCTGTAAAAACTATTTTACACACTCAATTGTGCACAGGAACTGTATAATCTTTACAAAGAATATAGACAGAAACAGATTTCCTTTAATAAAATTGGTCTATCGGACAACATAGATGTCTACGTGGTCAATATACATTTTCCATAAAACGGAAAAAAACTGCAGTGTGTTTTTATGCCCTGCATGTCGACATATCTGGTTCATCAGATTCTCCAGATGCCCATCTTTAGATTTTTATTTCCAGGTATGTTCGGCACACAGGGAATTTCTTTTGTTGTTTTTTTGGGGGCTGCCTTTATTTAAAATAAGACAAAATAAGAACATTTATATATATATATATACATAGTCGCATGACAATTACAAGTTACATTTATACATATGTGAGTGACCAAAGTAAAAAAGTGTAAAAAGAAACAACCAAAAAAAATAAAAAATTACAGTTGGTGTAAATTCGGGCCAAGAGAAAGAGCACTGTTATGTGGAAGAACAAATATCAATGCAAAAAGAAATTAACATAAATGCACAAGTGCTTGTATTTTTCATAATCCAATACTGTAATGATACATCCTTAGTTTTTATATGCTTTTAAAAGTCCTATAAGTGAAAATCAGTCTTTAGGCTGTAGTATTTTTGAAGTGGCTGTAATTGAATCTGCGCCGTGTGAAGGGTTAACGCGAGCCAGGTGGATGTTAGAGGCGAGCTGCTGACTGCGGGGTTATCCTGACCGAGCGGGGTTAGGGGGGTTGTCTCCTCCGTCTCCTCGTGCGTCCACTTCGCTCCTCGCCGTCGCCATGAAAACACGCAAGCTGTCGCGGGTGGAGAGGCTGTGGAAGGTGAGTCCTGCACCCTCATTTTCTCTGAGCGTCCATGTACAGCATCCAACTCCCCCATTACTTAATGATGCTTCTAATCAACGGGTTACTGAGCACTTGAAGGGCAGGTTCAAAGAAAATCACAAGCGCCGGAGGACCGCTTTAGTTATTTATTTAGCTTTGAATGAGTTTGATGATATAATGAGCACTTCTGATGACAGCCCATATCGTGGCTGATTGGTTGAATCATAGTCATTATATCTAAAAACTTGTCAGACGTTAAATTGAGGCACCGCTCCGTCTTTGAGGGACGTCATCAAAAGCAACTGTGTCTAATCAACTTACATTAAGATGCTTTTTTTTTTTTTTGCCGTTTGTTGAAGTTCAACTAAGCAAAACTTTTTTTTTTCTTTTTGCTTCTTTCGATTGAATCTGCAGATTCAAACCAGTCCAGAATGAATGCATAATTCTCTTAGTTTGCATGTGTCGATATGCAAACACACACACACACACACACACACACACACACACACACACACACACACACACACACACACACACACAGACGGGAACCTGCACAGGAATAATGTTAATGCACTCCCCTATGGGCTTTATTTGTGGTTAAGCAAAGCTTGCAGTGTAATGCACAGAGTGCTTCCTTACTCCCATCATGCACTATCAGCTTTTTTTTCCCGTCTTTACTAAGATGCATATTTAATAAATGACCACCGGCACAAAGCCTCAACAGCAACATTAAAGATGAATCGATGGTCGATGCAGTGAGGTAATTACAAACAGAGGAGTGGCCTCATTGAAGGGATGAAAATGAAAAAAGATCTACAGATTTAGTCCATCAGTCGGCCACATGGTTATGTAGTGGTTAGCCCTCTCACCTCACAGTAAGAACATCCACGGTTCGAGTCCTCTTTAGGTTGTAGTGGTTAGGACTATTGCCAGATAGCCAGAATGGAAGGATGAATAAAGAAGAATAAACAGGTTCAACGCACAATATGAGAAATGTATTTTATTACACTGGGGACATTTTGTGCATGTAAATGGATGAAGCTATTAAAACTGAGGCGACATTTGGAACTACATTTTTAAACTACCTTTCAGTCGTTAATAATCTTATTTAATATTTGCACATGAAACCATGGTTTAGTCTCTTGAAAATGGCAGAATTTACTGTATAGAGTTTTGGCTTTAATTAAAACTCACGGAAGAGAATAATTTCCTCCCCGCGTGTCCATTTTACAAGTAAAGTTTTCCAACTGTCTCAAACATAAGTCGACGTTAATTGAATGACTTGGAATTGGTTCAATGAATAAAAGCTAGTTTTCAACGGATGTGATCTGGTCGTGAGGATGGATGAAGCACAAACTGAAGTTTTATGGTATGGGAGCAGCTTCAAACACAGTGTCTCCTTACGTGTACACAAACGGGCCACATTAGCTTGTTACCAGCGGGTTGGTCTCATAAGGTGTTGAAAATATTTCCCATTCACCATTTTTCAAAAGAAAAAGATGAGACGCCTGCATGTGCAGAAACGGAAAGACATTGCACTAATTTGACCTGCATGGATTTTGGATTCAAATGATCTCACATTGAAAACCAATATATCTTTGACATATTTGGAATATTAGGAACTCCAACAGCGTTCCCGGGATCTGCAGGAAGCTCTCACATCTTCTGCTGTCAGAACATCCACATTCAGAAAGAAATTGACTCCAAAACGTCAGTCATTCTCCAGCAAGTCCCATTATTGCACAGCTTTTCTGATTGTGGATACATGCACCCCAGCAGCAGCAGCAACCGGTATAAAAGCTGCCTGCTTTTGCCTGCATGTAGTTTTTACAACTGCTGCTATCCACCATCAGAAAGAGATTGCACTCATTTTAACCTGCAGAGGTTTCACCCTCAAACACTCCAGTTAAAATACAATGACAATATGTGCTAAATAGGCGATTAATGATTAGTGTAACTTGTCATTCTGTGGTCCTCCTGCGGGGCAGATCCCTTTGGTATCAAAGCTTGCTGTATATCCTGGAATGATAAGTTTTGTACCTTCTATGCTTCTTTTTGCATTAATCTATCTGCTGCTTCTTCAATTGGAAACTAAAAGGAAGTGCAGATTCCTGAGGAATTAGTGATTTCACTGCTGATTTTCTCTTAATTTTTTATTGTTGTTTCATGCCTCCTCCTGTCAGATTGTGTCTTTGTGAAAATTGTTTGTGCCCACTTGCGTTTCGTTTTCCTCCTTTCTGTCACATTTGGGCCGTTCAATGGATCATTTTGTGGTGCTTTCAATCAACTTCCTCTGCTTGTTCCCGCCGGAAACTCTGTCTCCTTGTGGTCATTTTGTGTCGTAACCGGGCTGATTTTCAAAGCATGTCGTTGGTCCTGTGCAAAGTAAAGGTCAGAGGTCATTTTAAACCCTAACCCTAAAAGCCTGGTGGTATTCATTTGGCCGGCGGTCTGGGCTCGGAGCTCAGCGGGTTGCTGTGT
Source organism: Lipophrys pholis (assembly GCF_963383615.2). Lineage (NCBI taxonomy): Eukaryota > Metazoa > Chordata > Actinopteri > Blenniiformes > Blenniidae > Lipophrys > Lipophrys pholis. The sequence continues at coordinate 52,563,388 of NC_137635.1, forward strand.
TTATCCTGGCGGTGTCGGCAGGTAGGGGTTGTGTGGCTTTGATAGACTCCACCTTCAGCTCTGCAGCTCACGCTGATCTCGGCGGGCCGCCTGTGGTTGTTGTCCTTGTGTCTGCCTTCAGGCCACAAATTTGCATTTCTTTTGACACTTTTATGACTTTGACACAACCGTTTTAAAACTGCAGCTCGATCCCGAGAGAGAGTGAGCGGCGCACAAGCTGTCACCAGGTTTTTCTCATATCTTGTGCGTACCTTCAGCGTCACTGCCACCTGACACAGATATTCAGGCTTCAATAACTGTGGAATTTAGTACATATAATCTGTGGTTTATGGAGATGGCAGACTGAACACTACAAGGACTCTCGGAGGAATTCAATTTAAACTTTCTCTGTTATCAGACTTTCGTCGCTTTTTTGGTGTCTGTTTCAACAACAACGGTGGTCGGAGCCACTGAAAGGGCATCTTTTTGGAAACGGCAGCCACGGTGGAACTTTTCTAAAATGCTCCAACGCCATGAAAACGGGGGAAAACATGACTCTTCTGATATGTTGTTGCTGTGCATAGTTCTTCTGTATATGCGCAAATAGATGGACAAAGACAATGGCAGCCTCCAGATTGCCGACTACATCATTTCAGAATCGCTGCCGTTTCCATGGAAACGGATATAATTTTGAAAATGTTGCCTTGTACGTGCAAAATATTTATGATACAAAAATACAAAAACAATGCATTTTCACTTTAAAGGTAGCGTAAACGGCTTGGTCTCAACGTGAAAATGTGAAATAACAGCAAGTTAAATGTTAAATGTTGTCTATATGCAGTGTTGTGCGGATTCCCGATACAATTGCGACTTGAAGTTCTGATTACTTAAAATGTTTCCATTTAATTGTATTTTAGTTACTGTACGAGTTACAGCAAATACAATGCAGCTTCTGTATTTCAGAATGTAATTGCACTTTTATTGATTTGTTTGGCTGATAAGCGATTTGTTTTAAGAAGTGACTTAAATCTCAAATATGCTGGTACATACCACCTGTGGCCAGTAGATGTCACTGTATGACAACAGAAAGCAGCTACAGTACGACAGAACAGCCTGAATTACTGGCGTTACTACGCCACCTTGTGGTGCAAAATGGTTTATAAGACGGAGCTACTTGGTTAGCTTACTAGAAACTGCATATTGTACCACTAGGAACTCATTGTTATGCTGCACAAGCCACGCATCTCATCTGTGTATGCCTGAAGTACTAATAACACAAGATGGAGGGAATAATTAAACGTAAAGTAGATTGGAAGTTTTTTTGTCAGTCTGCTGGGGTCCTTCAGGACTCGGAGTAGGCTGATGATGAAAACCTTTTGAACAGCCGCACTGAACGGAGAGCGATGAGGCTCTATTCATGCAGATGTTGCTAATTTGCTTTTAATCACTCCCCTCTGTGCCTCCTATGCTCCTTTCTTAAGAAGCACACAACAGCACTGATGTATTAATTATCTCATCCTGTATGTGATTCATTATCACTCGCTTTTGGCCCTCGGAGTCACATTTCTGTCACCTGTGACCGATGTTAATTTGTTGATTTGTGGCTCGCCCGCAGTAAATTTTCTTCTCTATCGCCTTGCTACAGATTTCCACGAAAACGCGGCGTTCACTCGAAAATTTTTCCTTTTCATTTTACGACCCCCTCGTAAGCCACTGAAGAGTGCACATAAAGTTCATGAGGCTCATAAGTCTGTTTTTACGAGGGCGGGCTCAGCAGATGTGTTAATGCTTGGTAAATGTGCGCTGACTCACCCTGCATGTCTCTCTTGTATATTTATTTTTTTATTTTTTTATTTGTAGACGCCAGATGCCCGTGTGCTTTTCTTTAATGAGCGTCTTTACGGTTTCCTTGTTGACATAATTTTCCTGCTTTCGGGGTTTATTTTGTGACTCGTAGCCACTCTGCAAGTCTGTGCTCAGCGTCTGTTTGATTAGCTCCTTTTTTTAAGAAGAGGATGTTTGCCTTGAGGTGTCTTTTGGGGGTTTGGTGTGTGTGTGTGTGTGTGTGTGTGTGTGTGTGTGTGTGTGTGTGTGTGTGTGTGTGTGTGTGTGTGTGTGTGTGTGTGTGTGTGTGTGTGTGTGTGTGTGTTGTGGATTACTGTGATCTTCTGAAAACACTTTGATGGGAGTAACACAACAGAACAGCTCAGATGTTTTCTTTTAATGCTCTGCATTGAGCTACTGCATGCTGATGCACCCATGTGGCAGCAGATATGTAGCAGCACCATTAAAAGGAAGGATGCTGATGATCTAAAACATGCTCATAAGTTACACATTGCCTTATTGTATTTTTTTTTTCAGATGCCAAAATATCACATGGACCATTTCAATAGGATGCATGCATTTTTCTTCTAAAAACGAAAATTAAAGCAATATTATTTCAGCCAGGCATATCTGCTGTAACCATCAGGCTAAGCAAGTAGCCCCTTTACACCACATGATGGCGCAGTGAGCCACTCCTGCTTGCCCTCACTCACAACAACTTCCCTTTATGTCTTCTTGGGTTTATCTTTATCGCGGTATCACCATGCGCAACACAACACAAAAGACTGAACTGAGGTCACTTGTTTTTCCATGCACTTTGTAATCATGCATATTCAAAATGACTGGATTTTACATGTGAAATAAAGGTGTGATTGATCTTGAATAATTCACAAAAATTGTGCGATAAATATTGAAAGCCCAACTGAGAGAGGCAGTGCTGATAGAAAAAGTGTTTGCATCGCAAATCATGATGTCATAATACTAAATGGCAATTATGTGTTGTATGTTCACCGGATGTCGTGTCGTCATTTTGTGTATGTGTGTGCCTGTGTATACGTGCGTGTGTGAAAAGCATCAAAAGCCTAAAAAATATAATGATTAATATATTAATAATATATATAATATATCATACATGCTGTGTTTTACATCACAAACGACACTTATTTATTGCTGTACCTTTATATTATTTTTAAGATATATACCATTTATTTATATATACCACAGACATATTAGAGCAGTAAAATGAAATATCAAAACAATGCTGTCCAGCGAAGACATACAGCTAATTGTTTTATCTCTTCCATCTTAAAGCTGTTTATTATGTTGTTTCTATGTTAAAATCCTTTGGCAGAAGTTTAGGCACGTTTTGAGATTTTCCACAGATTAACTCCTCTAATTGATCCACAGTGGGAAGTTTTCAACTCTGTGATCATGGCCATGTTGGATTTTTTGCTGAGGTGCAGCAGCGAGACTTCTTGTCGTAACCTGTTGGGGAGCCTGTCGTCGCCTCGTGACGCCTTTCATCCAAACTTAGCCTCGTTTTTAGACTTCTGCTTCAAACTGATGCACCCAAAAATAAAAAGCCTATTTGAAGCAGGGATGTGTGGAACTTCTCATCTAAACAGTGAAACATCAGCCGACCTCATTAGTGTTCGTTATAAGTGTTTAGGTAACTTAATTGTCAGGCACCCTCCTGCCACTATGTGGAGCTCCAGAGCTAGAAGATAGCAGAAGTGTTAAGAGTCAGACATTCCATTCACATGGGCTCTGATCAGATATATATATAAAAAAAAAGGCCTACTTCACCTTCTCCAATCCCATCATAATTTTAATCCGATAATACCAGACTAATCAGATAGAAGTATTTACATGGGTCTAATCGGACTAGTGGTCTGTTGCATATTTTCCAGGTATCCTGCATGTTCCAAAACTGGCTGGATAAGGACAACAGACCTGAGATAGTAATAGTTTACACAAGTATTTATTAACAAGAAACATTCTCACCACCAGGCAGTTTGTAAAGGTTTCTGGCCAGTGCTTCCCCCAAGACTTAAGGTGAAGGAAGAGAGTGATTCAAACACAAACAGTAGGTATTATACTCAAGGGGCAGTCCCCCATCTGGGTATTTCCTGTGACCCACGTCCTGTCCTCTCTGTGCCAATCACAGTGGAGGATTCTTGAACCCCCCCCCCCAGACATCCTTTTAACTTGAAGGCGGACTCAAACCTCCAGCTCCCCAGCTTTAGGTTGAAGTCACTTCCTGGGTCCATGTTTACATAACAAAAGCTATTGTCTCTGAATCACTGAGGCCAACAAGGTGGCCGAGCCCATGGGAGTGAGAATTCAAGTGAAAATTGTTCAACAGTTCAATCAGATTATTTATCATGCACGTTACCACAGTGACAAACACAGAATCATGGTACTTTAACGTTGAGATCAATGTCCTTTTTATGCATTTGTGAGGTTTCGTCTCCTCTTCACACACCTGATGACGTGGAGCTCCGCAACGTGGCCACATGTTGTGTCTTTGTGTGTTCATGATATTAAGCTTGATATTAAGGTCAAGCAGGAAGTAAGGAAGGAAAGACTCCTCATTGAGGGTCTAAAAGTGCTGTAAAAGGCCTGCAGAGATCTGCTGTGAGAGCTGAATTAGCACCACCATGTCCACCACCATTACTGGCAACCTCGAGACCATTAAACTGTTTCCTGCACAGTAATTTTCTCCAGGGGGGCAGTTTTTCTCCCATTTTGGTCCCAGAGGCAGTGTTTTTTCTTTCTTTTTTTTGGGCCAGACAGTAATCTGCACAAATCTTTTTATTTCTCTGAGTTTGCAGGCGTGTTCCCCCCCCCCCCCCCCCTCGAGAAGCCTGTTTCTCGCCACTCTGTGGTTTGAGATAATCTCTTTCCTCGGGGGGAAAACGACTGGATTGAAGGATTTAGTGTAGAGTTGCACCATAGAATGGAAAGTCGTCAGAAGTTGTTGTTTCGGGGATTGTAGAGGCAAAATACCATAACCTGCTTTAGGTATTTGTAGTTTATAGACTTTTAAAAAAATGTTTACATCAACTCTTGTAAAGACAGTGGCTGAACAGACATAATGCTTATAATATTTTAGTTCAGCATCATGATAGAATTAAGTAATAAATGTGTTGCATATATGTTGCACCTTGGTTAAAGTCATTAATAGTTTTTACATTGCACATCTTACTCGATTGAGTAAAATCTTTTCTATTTTGACATTTATTTGATATTTATCTATTACCTGTTTTTGCCAATTTTCATTTGCAGTTTTGACTTCAGTTCAGTTGTATTAATATGCTGATTACTTTTACAGCAGTCTAAACCTTAACAAGAAAGTGGTCTAAGGTGACCTGAGGAAAATATGTAATTATAAGGGAACCTGAAAGTAGAGATTATGTTAGGTGCTTCAAATAAATCTGGGAGCTGGTTCCAGATATCTGAAATCTGAGTTTTAAACAAAAACTAAATACCTTATTCTTTTAGTAAAATCTTTGTTACACAATTTGAGCTCTACAGATGTAGGTTTATCTTACCTTTTCCAACTTTCAACATCAGTTGACTTGACTTGCGCTTTAAATAGTTACATAAATAGACAATAATAAAGTGTGAAATATGTAAAATAACAGTTCCACCTCCCTTTCTCCTGCCACAGTCTTTGAAAGTTGGCTCTTTTTTTTTGTATATAACTTTAAATACATGTCAAGTAGAGTAGTTTTTTACCTCGTTCATTACATTATGGATAAAGTGGAAATGTCAGTGACGAGTCGACTCGTAGAGGTAATTACAAGATGGAAAACAACTACAAATACTAACATTTACAAGACAATTACCATGTTGCTGGCATGAAAACAGCACATTCAGCATCTTACACACCGACTGTGCTGCACGGTAGGGAAATGAAGCCATTAAGGAGAATTGATTGGATGCTTATGAAGCTAAAGTTTGAACAGTGTGCGAAACAGCGTCGACCCTCAGGCTGAGTGTCACTGAACCAGCAGGGCAGCCATCACACTAAACACTCAAGTGTTGACAAGCAGGGAGGGGAATCATACAAAGTTAGTCATTTTCTTTTGAGTGTGTCTTTCCAAATATTTTCACACATGATAATGGTTGATTAATTGTTTCCCCCTTAAAGTCCTCTCCTGGTAAAAGGCCAATAATGAGTGTGATTAAAGACTTGAGGACTTGTTAATTACCCTTCTGTAATGCCCACACAGTGAAAAACTACCTCCACCCGCAGTCTGAAAACTTTGTTGCCCTTCGTCTCAGGACGACACATGGAGGCGTGTTTTCTTGGCTATGATTGATGACCTTTAAGTAGCGATGTCCCGGACCTGACGGGAGCATGGATCCAGTGAACGGTGGTGTTTACACTGTGTGGGGGGGCAGATGGGGGCTGCAGGGCAAAGAAGGGCGAGTGGTGATTGAGTTGTCGGTGCTGACAGCCTGCAGCTCGGCTGAATGGAAACATGCTGTTCCTGATTCAGCAGCTCGCTGTGATTGATGCAGATTTACTGGCAGTCTGCAAAAGGAACCATTTGAAATCATGATGATTTATGTTGTTCTTACCTCCCTGGTTACAGTAAACATAAAGTCATACATCAATTATACATTAAAAAAATACACAAAAAAAAAACTGTTCAGAAAAATAGTATAAAAATTCAAAGAGAATGTCAAGTTACAAAAGACTTTGTGGTTTTTATTGTCTAATCTAACCTCGTTGAAACCAAAATCTGTGTACACAAGCCGACCTTCCAGCAGCACTGTAATAACAACAGACAGCATTCACCACTGGAGACCACTGCATGGATAATTCTGGAAGCATTTGTAATAACCATTACATGTGAACACTTACTATGACCATCAGCTGTGAACACTTGAAAAAGACAGTATTTGGACACTTTTGAAACCATTGTCTTTGCTCAGTTTTTGTGTTTTTGATACATCAGTGTTTGAGCGTGTTTTGTATTTGATAACATGTGTGTAATACAATATGTAATGTATTTTGTATGCATGTACATGTGCTTATTCTTTTGAAAGTTATCAGCGAGGTACCTAACTATTTACTATATCATAACTCTCATCTGCAGGGATTTGCGTGTAACTACAGGGTTGTGTTTGTCCTGAGTTTCGACTCACAGGCTCACATTGGTGAAGCATGTAATATCCAGGTTCTGGAAGCCAAGACAGAAGCTGTGATGATGGCTTATGATTTTTATTAAAAAAAAATTTAAGATGCAGTCAAACTATATTCATTAAGATAGTCCATAAAATATGATAAAGCAGAAGGGGAATTCCATTTTGTACCACAGGATGGTGCAATGAGTAACTGTATTATTATTTATCTTAACTCAGTGTAATAATGTTTGACCGGTCTCGGGAGATTTCCTGTGTTTCCTTTGCATGTTCTCTCTGTTTTGTGGGTAAATTTCCTCGTAATCTGGATTGGTCACACAGCCCAAAAACATGTGTTGGCGGTTAATCTGCAATTTCAAATTGTCTCTCTCTGGTTGTACTCTGATGGACTGCTGACGTGTCTTAGCAGTGATAACACATTTTATAAAAAGGCCATAAAATTACACATGAAGCTGTTTCATAAAACTGTCTAAAGGAGATGATTCTCCTATGTGAGCAGTACATACAGGTGAATTAATATCCAGATACAAGGTGAATATTTTCTGCAAAGCTGTTGTGTTGCAAGCTCAGTGTCTTTCCTCCATCCCCATCATGGTAGTATTGTGCTGCTTCATTATTCCGATCATGGTGGATGATGATGTTTTTCCCTGCCTGCTTTTGTTTTCTGTCCGTGGCTGCAGCTCTGTGGAGGTTTTTTCTTTTGGGTTTTTTTCTGCTCCTCTGTTTGGCCTGTGCTGAGAGAGCAGCCGATAACGATCGAGTATCTGCCTGAAAAGTCCCGGCCTTTGCTTGGCGTCCTAACTGACAATTCGACGGCAGTCGGTGCAGGCAGGAGTTCATATTCATACTCTTCAATTCAACAGAAACCTCCTCATAAGAACTCGTTTAGCAGCCGCACGGCCACAGCAGCCTCTTCAGCGAGGCTGAATTTGTTTTTGTGTAAAGCTATGGAGAGGCAAAATATGAAAAATGAGACCATTTTAGTTCTAGATAAATCTAATATTGACATAGTGTTGAGTGGCACAGGGTTGCCAAACAGGCAGTGATCACTGGGGGGAGCTAGCATGCAGGCGAATCCCCTCACACTGTTTAGTGACTGTGAAATAAGTGGCTGTTTGTTGCTCCTCTGCAAAGAAAAAGACGACACCGTTGATAACTTCAGTATAAACAGTCGCCGCTCTGATGCGGCTTTTCAGAGCTGTGCTTCTCATTTGATCTGACAGGTGGAGCCTGGAGACTCATGCAACACAGATGCAACTCCATGAAAAAGATGATTGTCATTTTAAAGTGAAGAATGAAGCTTTAGGCTTTTGTCTGGCCACAAAGAGCTGCAGTCGTTAGCGCACTCGCCTTAAAAAGTTTCTCGTTTGCATGTTCTTCCTTTGCACGAATGAGTTTTCTCCCACAGTCCAGAAACATGCATTTGGAGTAATTCGTGACTCTAAGCTGTCAGTGAACACATCAGGTTTGTGATGAATGAGCATGTTCAGAGAGATTTGTTAGGGGTTTTTTTGTTGTTGTTTCAAGGTCTTTTCAGTTAAAATCCATGTTTAACACACTTCTTGTAGAGTTTGCACATTCGCCCTGTGTCACACTGCAAAAACATTTGCGCTAGGTGAACTGAGGACTGGTAGTCTGTGCATGTGCCCACTGTCTGGATTGGCTCCAATTAAAGCAGTACAGAAGCTGGATGGATGACAAACCTCCGTCTGCATGTTTCAGACCCACATAAGGGCACTTTCTCGCCCTCCTCCAATTAACTAGCAGCAGTAGTGTCCGGGATTGTTCACGCAAAGTCTTCGTGCTTCTAAATTTTTTTTCTCTGTGTCTCTTTGCTCTCTACCGTGTTTACACTGTGTTTAACTCCGTATTTGTCTTGGAAATGGCGTCATGCTGCTGGATTTCCCATCTCTTTAAAGCGCTAATTTTTTAAAGGTAATTGTTGCCTCCCTGTGGCGCTGCAGTGGTCTCCAACCTTTTGCCAAGCTGTAAAGAGTGCATGAATCTGCCAAACTAGTGAGGAGAGGAGGGGGACAGGGGGAGAGAAAGGGAAGGGGATGGTGAACAGGGTAGGAGGTGTTTATTAGACCCCATATACACGACGATGTTTCACGTGACAACACCTAATCCATTAAAAAAGAAGTGTTGTGTTTACACTGCAGCAGCGGACACACTGACAACAATGTAGTTAGTATGCCGGGCCACTGGAGGGCGCTGTTTCTTGTGTCCCTTTTTGAAATGAAACCAGAGCAGAGAACAATACACTGTTGTATGGACTGATGCCGAATCGGATGTTCGAAGGAACTAATTACCAGGGGGGGTCGTGCAGTGGATCCGACCATGGTTGTCATGTAAATGGAACCCCCCCCCCCATAGTGAAGAAAGTTTTGCGGATACACTCGTTTTCCTCGTCATGTAAATGGGGCCTTAGTCACATTTGAAACTACGTCATGGCATCCGTTGTGAAGTGCTGTTAAGTTCTGAAGGATCCACTCAAGGACAGAATCTTTCTGGAGACCGTTAACAGTAACACTCATGTAGGACAGAAGGACTCTCGCACGGCAGCAGCTGTAGATAAAGAGAAATTACTCCCCTAGCACTTCCTCCAGTTAGCTTTCTAACTTTATATTAGTTTATCATTTTACAGTTGGGCATATTCTTCCACATTGCCAATTTACCAGACAAAATGGAGCTTCGAAGCACATTTAGCAAATGTAATCAGCAGAAATGGTGAAATATGTGTGTTTTGGGTTACTTTTATTTAACTGGGGTGAACGATAAATTGACGTGTTTACTGGTGTTAATTAATAGACCTGCAGATGGTGGGAGGTGAATCTCCTCCCCTGTAAAAGCAATAATTTCCCCTTCGGGTGTGAATGTTAAGACGCTGCTTCGCATCAAGTTGAAGACGTTATTGTAACGAGGGAATCTTCTCCCCGTCCTCCTCCTCTGAGCCGGTGACTCACATCACGGACTTTTTCGTTTCCGTCTTATTTGAGATTGTTTCCCTCCAACAGACGAGTGGTTCAAAAGGCCAGGAGCACTGCAGAGCCTGAGCACGAGTTCTGAGGAAACGGTCGCTGATGCACGAGAGCGCCCTATGTGTGTGTGTGTGTGTGTGTGTGTGTGTGTGTGTGTGTGTGTGTGTGTGTGTGTGTGTGTGTGTGTGTGTGTGTGTCTGCGCGTGCAGCACAAACAGTCAGACAAGCTGTGCTAACAAGCATGTGGATTGTGTGTGCACAGAGATGTGACACACGGTGAGAGAGTTACAGCACAAACACTGTTTTGTTGGAAACTGGAACTATTTCTGCTCCACGTGGGAGGAACGGCAACACCGCTTCTGGAGAGTCAGGCCAGCAGAGAAACCCTTTTGTTTTATTGGCACACAATATCGCAACTTCGGCAGGCGGAACACTGAAAGGAATGTAATTTTTTTTCACGGCTATAAACACGCCGTGCAAAGCTTTTCTCTCCTCGTTCCCTAAACTGCGGCGTGGAGAACGTTGTCGGTGGTGAATGGATTCCAACTTTGGCGAGATAAGCCTGGAAATCCCATCTGAAAAGAGCTGCGCTGATAACTGAAAGTATTTTGTTCTTGTTCCATTGATTCTTGTTTCCATTTCCTGTGTAATGGACTTGCCAGTAATGAGTGCCCACGGTGATCTGATTCAAACCGACAGGTCTCCATATTATCAGCCTGCTGCGAGCTGGTGGTGGGAAGAAGTGGACTTCAGTATAACTAAATATAGGACAAGGTGGAGGTACTGAACCCAGAGCTGCATTGTGCTTGAAGCTGGGGACGGGAGGACAAAGACAGTGGAGGTTAAGAAGAAGAAGATAAAGACAAAAGTGAAGTGAAAGATGGAGAGACAGACAGGAGGACAGCAGAGGAGAGGACAGAGACCAACGCAACAACGGTGCTGAAGAAGAAGAGAAAGTAGAAGTAGGAGAGTAGTAATACAAGAAATAAGGCAAACAGGAAGAAGACGTATCAGCTGAAGAACAAGATGCAGAAAAAAACGACTGTAGATGATGAAGATATTCAATTCAATATCATTTCAAGATATTTCTGCAGAGAAGAACCCAGCACTTCCACTTGAGCCAGCAGAGTAGACGATGGAACCCCCCCCCCCTAAAAAAATAAACCAGCAGAAGCAGACTAGTTCAGAGGGAACCCTTTAGTGAACAAAATGACATTTGATTGGAGGTAAAGCATAGATGGTCATCCCAAAAAATTACTTTTAGTTAGATATTGTTCTTAACAGTGACTTGCAGTGGGGATGATACGTGGACCAAAGGATGGCGTCCCCTCGTTTCTAATCGTCTGCAGTTCTCCCCTCAGTGGAAACTAGTGTCAGTGTTCCCAATGTCATGTGGTGTCTTCACTGTGTACCACATAGAAGATATGACCAATGTGAGACGCACCTCTTGTGTCTGTTCGTCATCACAAAGTTAACCTTTAGCTGAATGGCAGTCAGTGCTGGGCCACCTCTGCATTGCTGCTCTTTCACAATAAGAGCCACACTGGATGAAAGAGGACACAAGGCCCAACTGTTCAGGGATGATTTGTGGATGAGGATGGGGGAAAAGACGCCATGGAACAAGTTTCAATCACTTCTTTGGCAGAATGTTTTGCGATGTGACGCTTCCCCCCACTGAGTAACGTGATTATGAGCTACTGTCCTTCACTCCTCATGTGTGCTCATGATGGTGATTGATCTTTAAAATATAATATGGTCAATTATTGCCTCTTCAGCTTGTGATTGTTCTTTGGGGAGTTAAAAAAAAAAAAAAAAGAATTAGTCTTACTAATACCAGGTCAACCAGCAGGGGTGATTTTGAAATTACATTTAGAAGGTCCTCCTTTGCCCAGAGCGCCTTCTCTGTTAATGGGTGCAGAAACTGGAATACTATTCAAGCTCCACCTTTGTCGGTTTTAAAAACAGGACAAGATAAGATAAGATCAACAACCAAACTTGTGATCATTAGGACAATCATGCACTTTGAAATATATATATTTCTTTAAAATGGCACTTTACCTAAGTTAGACTGCTGAGTAAGCACTTTTAGGAAGAATGTTTTTAGCATCTTTGTCTTTGTTTTATCAAATAGTGTTTATTGAATGAAAATAAATGAAAATGGTAACATTTGGAATCCTTTGGATAGGATTCCCTCTGCAGGTTATGAATAATAGCTATCCGAGTTGTGAAACTCAAACACATGTGAGGTTATTTCCTGGATGATGATCCCTGATAATAAAATGATGGGTTGCCTTGATTGATGATAGGTTAGTCACGTATGAATGGTGATGCTCTGGACAGTACGGACAGTTTAAAGTTTCAGAGGTGAAGCGTCGGCTCTGAATCTCTCACGTCGAGTCTGTCGGCAGCTTCTTCCTGCATGTCAGCCGCTGAACTGCTCACCGTCTGCACCCGGGGCAATTATCTAAAGATCACTGGATACCTCCTCTCTCTCTGTCTTTTTCTCTCTCTTTCTGTCTCTCTGTCTGTCTGTCTGTCTGTCTGTCTGTCTGTCTGTCTGTCTGTCTCTCTCGCTCTCTCTGTCTGTCTCTCTCTCTCTCTGTCTGTCTCTCTCTCTCTGTCTGTCTGTCTCTCTCTCTCTCTCTGTCTGTCTGTCTGTCTGTCTGTCTCTCTTCTTTCACTCTCTATCCGTACTCTCTATCTCCCCTCCACCCACCCCTTCATCACTCCATCCTGCTCTCTCACCATCCCTCTCTCTCCCTCCTCCCTCTCTCGGTCTTTCTATATTTCTCTCTCTCTCTCCCTCCCTCCCCTCCACCCTGCCTTCATCACTCCATCCTCCTCTCTCACCATCCCTCTCTCTCCCTCCTCCCTCCCTCTCTCCTTTCCCTCTCGCGCGCTCTTCTCCCGTTGCGCTTCATTCCGCACCTGTCATCGGCCGCGGACGTCACGGCGCGCTTCTCTCTCTCCTCTCTCTCGCTCTCCTCTCTCTCTCTCCTCTCTCCCTTCTCTCCTCTCATCATTCACGGCCATGACATCTTCCAAGGAGGCGAACGGCTCGGGGAAAGTAGTCCCGCAGCAGGATCCGGTAGGTCTTCATCTCTCCACATTAATTGTCGTTATTGCGCGTACTTGGCAATTTTGGCATTTCCTCAGGTTGGTTACCGGCGCCACTTGCAAACTTGTGCATGCATATTTAATGAGCTCCCATTGTGACCCGTGCTTACAGGTGGAGCTCCCCTCGGTGTCCTCTTTTCATCCATGTTTTTTTTTTTTTTTTTTTTTTTTACTTGTACCAGATCATACCAGCAGCATGCTGATTCTTGTTGGCTTTATTTCGTGTGGTTGAGTGTTGCGTTCAGGGACACGGTCTCAAGTTTGCAAAGCCTCAGAGCCAATGAGAGTGGCAGAGAGGAACAGAAGGATATATGGGGAAAGTGTGGGTGTTAATTGCTCATTGAGTTTTAAATTGCTCCCCGTATGAGCCCATTGGGAAAACTGTGAAGTGATGTAACGACATGCAGACTCGCAAGCCTCTTGTGGGGCTTTATATAACTCAGCTTCATGGCTCCCATATTATAATTGTAGTTGAAAGGTGCTTCGCCAAAACAGACTGTTTGCTTGAATGGAGAGAGAGAGAGAGAGAGAGAGAGAGAGAGAGAGAGAGAGAGAGAGAGAGAGAGAGAGAGAGAGAGAGAGCGCATTTGGACAATAAACAGAGTTGCATAACAGCTGTTGATTGTGGAGTGTTCAGCTCTTACTGTACAGTGTTGAAAACAAAACACCAGGTGAAGGTTGCTCAGGGTTTTTCAAGGTTGATATTTATCAAAGTGTCACATTTTAAACAAATTCAACTGACATTCAAAGATAAATCTGTTTAACAGATTTACAATTAGAATACTAATATGTGCCACAAAGCTGAGCTGGCTGTGCACAATATAACTGGTTTTGACTTTCTCTCCGTTTGTCATAAATTTGTGGACTCATATTCACGCAGATTCATCAGAAAAAAACAAAACAAACTGAAAGGGTAATAATTGAGTTTGTCTTTCACGTAATATTTAGATTTTGATGGTGATAGTCAAAGGGAATATTATTTTCATTTTTTGCGATACTTGGCTAGGATGTTTGATTTTCATGACTTAAAGTTAAAATGTAGTTTGAAAATATTTCAGTTTGTGTGATGAACATTGAGATATTCCTTGTTTTGATTAAACTATGGGAACTTTTTGGATTGATCTCGACGCCCTGTAATGGCCAGACATGAAGAAGTTTTTGACTTGGTATTTATGCACATTGTGTTTGACTTGCACTAGAATTGGACACCTGTCCTCAAATGTCCAGGTGTCGGTACGCCCACCTGTCCAGGTGTAACCTGAACCTCGCTCAGAAGTTTCATCCGTGAGCTGGGATGGTCTTCGTAGTTGCATATTGTCCATTTGCATTCTTAACTATTAACTTAGGTAATTCTACATTTTCCATAAAGATAAAATCTTTTTGTGTACAAATACAGTCACAGGAGAATACAAGCAGTGAAATAGCAATATGGTACCATAAGTTTGGTGTATAGCCAATGGAAATACAAACACTAGTGTGTAATAGAATAAATTGCTGTCAGGATTTCAGTTGTTTTTGGGTGCTGACATTTTACTTCCACAGTACAACAAACATATTGATAACGATACATGAACCTTTCTCTGCCTGTCTTCCATTTACCAACTGCAGGAAGGGTTTCTTTTGTGCGTCTTTGGGGTAGCTTTCAATTTTTAAAAGGTAACATGTATTTTTTCGCATCCTGCTGGAACATTTATGAAGGCGTGACTGCAGATCTTTAACCATGTTCCCACAGAAAGAATCAAAGAAGAGAGACAGAGGAAATGGAGGGAGATTTTCAGGCATCTATAACATGTTTAGATTTCTCTGCACACAGTTTTTACACACAGGCAGTTGTCGTTTTGCCTCACTGAAAAGAGAGGAAGGTTTCTTTGTATTGTTTTTTTTTTTTACATTATGGACTTGAGCTGCGACTCCTCTCCTCGTTTCCTGGAACTTCGGAAAAAGTACTCCTCCTTCTCTGACACTGCAGCTCAGACAATGACCTTGCTGGCTGGTGATATCGGTTTCAAACACAATGCCCGCCTGTGTGTCTGCACTTTAACGATGCGCAGCCACAAAGGGAGGCATGAAGATATCACTGCAAAGGAAGCATCGTGTCGACAAGACGCACTTCTACAGCTTGAACTATGGCCTCATACATCATCCACTCTGCTGCAGCAGCAATGTTTTCACCTACATCAAGTAGTTCAGTTATCTGTGTAATTGGTGGATCGAATCAATTACATTAATGCACACTTGTATGATTATATTATAACTGGTATAATTTCGGAAGAAAAATCAATACAGAGCTAAAGTGATCAGTATTTGTATTTTTCGTATAATCAGTTTTTTTCTAAATTATTTCTTTTATTTTTTTAGAAGAACTTAAAAAACAAATTAGAATTAATTTACAATAAAATCAAACTGATTGTAATGAAAAGAGCCACAATTTAAAGAAGAAATAAAAAACAATAAAGATTAAGATATATGTATTTCTCAGAAAATGCTGAGAAAAGTAAATTGCATGAGTGGATGGGTGAGCACTGGTTTAATTTAAAATACATTTCTTTGTTTTATCAGATCAATAGTTGAAGTAACTGTGAAAATTAATAGATTTTATTCCCTCTGATTAAAAAGGAGTGGGATATCGCTCTTTTCCCACAAAGTGGCATGACTCTTGCAGGAGTTTGTGTAGGAGGCAGAAAAGCAAATCGGAGTTCTCTACTTCCATTGAAGCTGTAGATTTGAACATTATTTTGGATCTGTGATCATCGTATCAACTAAAAATGTGATGTTAAAGTTGAAAGCGTGCAGCATTTGGGTTTCGTTACCGCCTCCTTCTTTCCTTTGCTGCACTTTTGCCTGGTTTTGTCAGTTTGTTGCACAATGTTGCTTCATTAAAATCACAAAGTGACAGTAAATAGAGAGTTTTTTTCCAATCTTTTTGCAAGTCGGTGGCTAGATTGTTGTATTGAATTAGTGCACCACGGCCATAGTAAATAGTCCTTCTGTACAGGGGCCATGTAATGAATTCCAGTCCATGTTCTCCTGGGACTTGGTAGTTTTATAGTTGGGTCACCAGGAATAACAATCTAACTTAGTTTTCTATGCATACAAATGTCTGTGTGCTCTCCATTGTTATTCTTTATAGTGTATTGTTCTCTGCGCACGTGTGTTGTTTCATTACAAAAACCAACTACATGGCTTTCAGCATTTCTGCTATTGCTGTGCAAGCAGACATCATTTTCAAAATGTTGCAACGTACACATGAAATACCATTTTGAAATGTAAACTCAAAGACCCTACGTTTTTACTTGAAACACTGTGTAAACGGGACCAAGATAGAATAGAATAGAATGCCTTTTATTGTCACTTGTACAGGTACAGTGAGATTAAAAACAACTCCAGTGACAGTGCAGCAGTTAAAAAGGTCAGAATATAGTGCAAGAAGGAGGGTGAGGGGTGTAGGGGGTAAGGTGCACGGTCCAGTCCTATGAACAGTACAGAGTGTATTTACAGGAAATAAATAAAAACTATAAAAGTTATATTGCACAGATGAAACCTCGAAGAGCATTTGAAGATACTTTATGTACCGTATTGTTTTGTACTGTAGATTGCACTGTTTTTAGTTGTTTGGTTGGTCACGTTATATAAAAATTAAACATATGAAAAGGTACTGGTACATACCATGTGTGACCACAAAGTGTCAATATATGACCACAGAAAGCTGCTACATTACCACAAAAGAACATAGTACCGTATTTTACTGAGAGCAATGAAAATGTCTCTAAAAAGAAAAATGTCCACAGCAGAATTTAATGTAAAAAGAATAAAAAAAGAATCAAATATTAAAATAGAACAAAACATGCCAGTGAGAAATTTGACTTATATATTTGTTTTATTTTTTTTGACAAATGCATGTCATTGCTGGTAAGTACTACAGTAGATTTTCCACTTAAAAGAGGGACATTTTGAAAAAAAAAAACAAGGGAACATGTAATGTTTGAGTGCAGCTGCTGGCACTTGAGCCATCGAACATTATCAGACGACAGAAAATGTCCCCATGCATGAACATTAGACTGAAGAAGAGGCTCTTCAATAAGCTGGTTTCTATGATGATTTATGAAAGGAGGAGAGAGATGAATTACAGGTCTTTCCGAGCCAGAGAGACATACGAAGAAAAAACGCAGTCTCTAATAAATAATCAACCCGTCCTGTTGACAAACATCCTTCAGAGTATCTCAGATCCTCATGTGATTTATGGTCTTTACTGCATCTCATACAGGAGATATAACAGGAGAAATAAAACCTGTTTGTCCCTAAATTTAACCTCTATAGTGCGATAGATCAGTTTTTGTCTATTTCTTAATAATTTCCTATTAATTTCTAATTAGAAAAAATTGTATTACTGTGTGATACTAATGACCATAAGAAAAGCTTAAAACTCTATATTGGAATAATGTGAGAGGTAAAAAAAAGTGTTTCTGTAAAGTATACAGGAGCTTTAGGCGTCTAAAATCACGGGCATTCCTGGTTTAAACATGTTTTGATTCAATTTGAGGTAATTGTCTTATTCACGTGGAATCGAGGCAGAAATAACAAAAATTGTTGCCCTGCAGAGGCTGTGAGACGCTTTTTGTTTCATACTTTTGAATTTGGATGAACAATTCAACAGAAATCTCAACCTACACTCATTGAAAAGGCTCGGGGAACACCACCTCCATACTCTTTATTCTGACACTCCATCATTGTGGCTCCGTTTTATTTAAAAAAAATTAATAAATCTGTGCACACAGAGTATCCATCGGGAGGTTTTGAAGGCTCACTGATTCATCGCCACACAATATCTGTAATTTGGGATCGAATGATTTTACAGGCTGCTCAAGTTGGTTTTCTTCTTTACTGATTTCAGGAGCTTTCCAGGAGCTGCTATTGAACCATTTATTCGGTGTGGAGTTATTGTCCTTCACATTTCTGTTGGCAGTAATATGATTTCACCCCCACGTCGTGCTCCCACCAGATCCCACACCAGGGTTTGAATTTATTACATTTTTTTCTGCAGTTTTCATTCGAGCCGCACAATATTATGGAAACATGAGGAAATGTTGTTGAGTGTTGCAATTATACAGTAAAAGCTTTGCGATAAAAACAAGTTCTTAAATATAGAATCTGAATTTAATTTTTTTGTGCTTTAAGATTTCTTTGTCCAAATAACAGTGTTCTTTCTCTTGCCCCTGTTTTTTGCCCCCATGTTGCTCTGTTGCTGTCTGCTTAGAAGATGTAAAAAAGACGGATGGATACAATTTCCTTGTACAACTCCAATTCTGAATGCAAATTTGTAGAATTTAGAATTGTTTTTGATTCCGGATGCCACCTGACCAACATGTTGTCATAGCAGAATTATGTTAATGCAGTCGTTTTAAACATTACGATATTGTTTGTTTTTAAGCGAAAATTAATAGGGAAAGATAGTTTTTACACTGACATGTTTCGACTGTGTGTTGCAGTCTTCCTCAGTGTGTCATCTGATACGTGATGACCTCGTTTTTTTGTGGTAAAAATAAATCTAAAAAAAAAGTTAAAACATGTGGTCATGCTGACACTGAGACGATTGACCACTTCAGGAAAAAATATAAGTTTATTTAGAATTGGATGATAACAACTCACCTGAAAAACGTGGCAACAGAACGCATTGGATAACTGATGAGGTTCATTTCAACCAGTTTAGTATAAAAGGAATAATTCAGAGAGGCAAGGCTCTCGTTTGTAAAAACGAGCAGACAATCACCAGCCTGTGTCTTAAAATAGAAAAAAACAGTTTCAGGAAAATGTTCCTCATACGACACCTTCATCCACAAAAGCTACACGATTAAAAATGCACTCCACAAAAGCAAGTCAACGCTATATGACGCAAAGAAAGAGCCATGCGTAAACACAATCCAGGAACGGATCATCTCTTTGTGGTTGCGCCGGGTCTGTATCTCCGATGGCACGAGGTTCCATTGAGCAGCTTACACATCTGGAAAGGCTCCATCAATAAAAGGAGGTTGAAGAGACGCATCATCGTGTCGGAGCGTCTCTTTCAGGGAAAGCCTTCATATATCTGCAAAAGGTGCTGAACTGACCTACCTGCAGTTCTCATCTTTCACCAATAAAAACCGACCAGAATGGGATGATATTGTTCCCCAAACACTCTTTTTACTCCCCAGACATCGACAGACACTTATTTAAAGTAGAGGTGACACTACACAAAGGTAAACATAACTCTGCCCAAACGTTTTTTGAGATGGGTCGCTGCTATCAAATTCAAACCATTGGTTTCCATAAATTGGAAATCTGTTCTATTGTTGATGTAAAGTGTTCTAAAAATGAATCTACGGTTATTCTGCTCTCGTTAAACGAGGTGTGAAGGTTTTTTTGGTTTCGTTTTTTTCCTTCAAGTTTCGTCTTGCTCGGTCTCTTTGCTCTGTGTGTAATTATTCTGAGTGGATAATGAATCTCTCCACTTTAACTCCAAGGGAATTTACTTTTCTAGAATATTTTGAAGAAAACATTCAGTTTACGTTTGAAAAACAAACAAACAAACTGCGAGTGACACTTCCGGCTGATCTTTTCTTCAGTCGATGGACTTCAGTCTTGTTTTCTCGCTGCAGCTCCTCAGATGATTAAAAGATACTGTGCTGGTTTTGTCCTGAGGCGGGCAGTAATTCATTTCCTCTAAAAAAAACACTTCCCGTTATTTGTGGTGCTGATGGAAGTCTGCAGGAGTTAAATCCGCCTGGGTTTGACTTTTTCTGACGTCTCTCTGGTGTCTTGTACAACACACACACACACACACACACACACACACACACACACACACACACACACACACACACACACACACACACACACACACACACACACACACACACACAAACAAATACACACAACATGCCATAATTATTACGAAGAGCAATGAAAAGCAGCATGAATTTAAGACAAAAACCCTGCTTGGGTCCTCATGTTTTTGACAAAGTAAGGCCAATTTCCACTTTTCTGACTGCCTACCTGCTGCTTCACACCTCTAATCTCCAAGGCGTGCTTTGAAATATCTGTTTGTTCTTCCCAGATTGGGATGGATTTACTTCCCATCTGCTCTTTCAAACAAGTACCTTCAGGAGGGGTCACCCTGGAGATCGATGCACTTTCATTTATGGCAACTCACTAAGCCGCTGCCGCTGCTCTTTAGCAGATAAGCCTCTGTGCTTTGGTTTTTATTGTTAGGGAAACATTAAAAATGGAAATTTGGAGCTGCTGTTTCTATCTGCTGAGTCAGCAAAAATAATGCTCAATAACAGAGTTGTGCAAGATGCTGAAACTTTGTGCTTGATGACGACTATTACTACTTCAAAGGGGCATAATGTAAGATTAATGTAACATCTCTTGGTTTTTGGGGGAGTCGAGTCACTTTAACGCCAGTTTGTCCTCCATTTGCCTTCTATGATGTACGATTTCTTTTTTTAAATGTCATCCAGACTCGATTCAGTTGTTAAATGGATGAACTAGATAAACTATAAACTAGCCCAATGTGTAGTAAGCAAGAGCTTCACTTATTGTTGTTTTACCTATTTCTCCTGCTACTTCTTAGAGTTACTCAACACACCATCTTTTGGTGCAAACTTGAATTACAAGGCTGAATGAATAAGACGGGGGTTGGATCATTAAATGCTGATTTTGACACGAGAGCCAGAAAAAGTTCACACTATTGTCCTTGAGATCACGTTGGTGCTGTAGTTCTGTCATATGCATCTGATTCTTGCTGAGCTGTCAGCACTGTGTGTCTAGTGACTGATTCACTCAATGATTAGTAGGAGGAAGATGCTCTATAATCTGGATGTCTATACCAGGGGTCTGCGACCTTCATTACCAAAAGAACCATTTTTGTGATTTTTTTTCCACCAAAGCAAGTTTAACTGTCGCCGCAAAGCACGCTTAACCTTCAAAATGAAGCTAACTCAACTTATAATTTTCAATTATAGTTTGGAAACGCATAAAAAACCTATATCTCATGTTGCATTTATGACATTTCACTTGTATTTCAGGATGGTACACATTATGCATAAAATTGTATTTGTACCTGATTTGAGCAGTTTCAGTCCTCTTTTGCTGTTATCTTATTCTTCCGCATGGATAAATTGGTCTATGATTTGGTGTGAAAATAGCCAAGTTGCAAAGAAATGAACGTTCTTGGTGCTTGCAAACTATGTTAAACCATTGACATGATTAGTCAGTTAGACAACTGGTGGATCAAATCAGTTAGTGTTTGATTCATGAAAAGGCTGCTTGATACCATGCAGCCTGCCACCAATAGTCGGGTTAAAGTTAGACAGCTGCCAGTTCTCCAGCAAAACCAGCACAGTTTGTGCTGTTTGTGCAATTTATTTATGTGAGATTAATGAGCTTTTACATTTTTCGAACTTTTGAGTTCAGTAATTAAGCGACATGCCGTTTTGTAACAATTGCTTGACGCAACCAATAATGTAAAAATGGCCAATAACATAAACAATGTGACCATTTTAGATGTTAAAAAAAAAAAAAAAAACATAATAACAGCAATGAAATTTAGAGGAAATTTCTGATAAAATTTCCTGTGTAGCCACTCGCTGCCGACTTGTATCACCACCATGATAGTGATAGTAAAAAGTATCAATGAAGTACCAATAACAGTAATAAAGTGCCAGTGAAAGTGAAAATTCGGGTTACTGAAAAAAGACAAGGGAAATTACCAGATGAAGGAATCCCCAGAGAAAACCATCACTGACAGTAAGGAACACTGGTCAAAACAATGGGACAGTGCAGAGAGAGAGAGAGAGAGAGAGCGAGAGAGAGAGAGAGACATGGTTCAAAGGCCTGAGCCAAATTTGAACCAGCTCTCTGAGGAAATCACAACACTGAGAGAGCGACAGAGTGGGGCTGCAGCCAGAAAAGATGAGCTGCAAGCAGAAAATAAACTACTAAAAGGGGAAATCTACTCATTCAAGCAACTCCTTGCAGATGCCTTCAACGAGTGTGATGTTGAAAAGGAGACGGCGGCTGCAGCAATCAGATCTCAGGCTGAGGAGTCCTCAAAACCGCTCAGTCTGATAAAAAAAAAAAAAGATGAGATAGCCAATGACAATGAAAAGGAAAAAGAGATCGGAGAGAGGCAGACGAGAGAGGAAAAGGAGTGAGCACCTCCAGAAAGACGAGAAAGCATCTGAGAAGAGAAAATAAGTCCAGACATTCAATTCAAATAACTTTATTCAGCCCCTAGGGGCAATTCAAAAGCACACGGAGTTGTTCATATAAAAGCATCAAAACACCATGAAAGCATCAAAACACCACGAACCACATCATTAATACCTATATTGGGTCCTTCATATGAAGTCCATTTGTGGAAAAGTCCAGCGACGTCCAGAGGGGAGCCATCTTCTATCCAGTGGGTCTATTCTGTCTGCCTCCTCCATCCGCTGTGAACCTCCTCGCTCTCTCACTTCCGCCAATTGTAAAAAAAATCCAGTGAAAAACAGGACTTAAAACACAATGAATAGATCAAAACATGCAGCAAAAAATAAAAGCGTGCATCAAAAAATAATTCCCTGTCAAGCTGACCCCATCACACTGACAATCAAGGTGTTTTCTCACAGTCTAATGAGATGTCAGCTGAATTTTTCTTTGTTTTATTGCTCCACTTCACACGGCTTGTTATCAATCCATCTAAGTTAAAGAAAATCTCTCAATAGGCTAAAATTCTCCTCTGTTGATTCCTCAAAAAGCTCAGCTCTCTCATCCTGATCACCACATGGTGTGAATGTGGTGAACATACAGTTTGTGTTCATTTGGCCCATAAAGGGTTAAAGATAGTCAATGTACTGACATACAGCAGGTCAGACTGGGAGAAGTGCGGGTTCCATAAAGGAAGAAGAAGAATCTCTTTGTGCACTGAATAATTTAATCCCAGGTGAGTACATACAAAGGTGTAAAAGCCTGTGGTCTAAATCATTTAAAACATTTTTAGACTTGCAGTGAAAGAACGACCCGGTGTCCTTCTCACTTACCTCATCGATACGTCAAAGGTCATACTCGTAGTACTTCTGCCCCATGAGCATGTTTACTATTGTCACAGCTGCTACTACGGTCCATTGAGGAAAAGTAGGTCACAGGTTCCGGTTCAAAGCTTCACTAATCCACACTTTCAGTGTCTCTCTCGTCTGAATCGTCTCAAGTTACTGTCCATTACCTCCAAGCGGGAAGGAAATTCCAGATGAGTATCAATACTGAGATTAAGGTGGAACATTGAAACTTGGTCTAGGTTTAATATTTGCCACATTTGGAGTAATTTCCATTCAAATGTGCACAAGACTCTCAAGCATAAATGTTTCCTGCCCTCTGAACGAGGAAGTAAAATACCAAACGACTTCTATGTTCTGCCGGAGTTTATCTGGCTTCTATATTGGGGTATTTAGAGGAAAGTGCAATTGTATCGATTTCAACAAATGTCAATAACAAGTATTCGCTTCAAGCGAAATTCTAGACACTTGTACAACCACACTAGCATGTTGTCCTACCAGTGTGTTTAAATTCATATCTAGAAAAGCCGTGAAGGACTGGTTGACTTCTAAGGTTTCAGCCAAAAGCAGCTCACTGAGAAGTGAAGCAGCAAGCTTATATAACCAGGATGTAATCCAACATTATATGTGAAGACCTGCTATTCAAAAATAGCAGTTGTTATTGTGGTTGTTATATATTAAGCTATTTATTATGGGGGTTTTGCTGAGTATCTGTTGTGGCAGAAAATGGTGACAATGAAGAGATAGTATGCCTTTTTGATGAAAGGCTGTCGCCAAAACACGCTGTAGTAATGAATATGATGTTTCACTCTCAGTTCCTGCCTCTCGTGTTCGACAGGACGCCACACGATCTGAAAATGAGCTTAGATTTTATGTCACGTTGTTCTCAGCTGACTCATTAGGCAGGCAAAAGCAACCAAACCCCCCGGCTCCTCTTCGCTTCTGGATTTAAAATTTTGTGTGCATGTTACTTATTATCTACAGTTGTTGGCTGCGCCTCTCGTCTGTGGAGCACTGAGGAGTTTGCTGTTCTTGGTCAAAGGAGAGTGTGTGCGGTGAATCCGTTGCTTAGGATCTGGAATCAGGAATCTGGAATCAGGCTTATTTGCTCCCCAAGTCCTCGGTAGTTTGGAAGGTCCAGGACAATTAGCAGTGACTAACTTCATCATTAGCACGATTTACGATAAACTATTTCATGCTTTGATTTTGTGGCTTGTTTGTCCATCCATCCATCCATCCATCCATCCATCCATCCATCCATCCATCCATCCATCCATCCATCCATCCATCCATCCATCCATCCATCCATCCATCCATCCATCCATCCATCTATCCAGCCATCTTTGGTCTTTGTATATAGTCTAAGGCTGCCGGGAGCTTGACAATATCAGAGCAAACTGAAGGCAAAAGGTTTAATATTCAAGTATTTAAAAAAAAAAAAAAGCTAAACAGCAAATATCAACTCCAGGATGCTTTAGATCGAATTTCGCCTTTATGGTAACTTATCTCCTGGGCCTTTATGGACAAGTGATGCTTAAAATGCTTATTGACGTTTGAACTGTTGCGATCACGAGTTAATGATGGCGGCTGCCATTCGAGGTGCTCCACACCTGCATTGGAAGCAATTTCAGGTTCAGTGCCTTGCTCGAGGGCACTTTGACACAGGGTAAGATGGGCGATTGAATCACCAACCTTTGGATTGTTTGACAACCTGCGCTGCCAAAAATATTGAACATGACAAGAATTGAAAGGCCAGACTTTGGGAGGATGGTTGTGGAGCAACGGGAGTCGGACTGTGGAAGGTTTTTGTTTTCACTTGAAAATGCTGCATAAGATGAGCCTGAATGACATTGTGAATCCTCCTTGTTCCTGCTGGTGTTTCCTGAGCTTTTTTGTTACTTATCAGAGCTTTTTTTTTTTTTTTTTTTAATCAGAGAACATGTCCATGGGTTGTTTCATCATTTCAGACTGTAATTCTTACGATCCGACTCTTCCTGAGTGGACGGATAGATAAACAGGCAGGCCGTCGCACGGCTGTTCATGGACCACGAGCCAGAAGCTGGCATGAATTCTTAATCTCACTCATGAATGACCATGACTTATTGATGCTCCAGAGGAAAAGTTTAGCCTCGTGTCCAAAGCCTTCACGCTGGAGTTTGACTGGTCTCAGACAGCGGTTGTGTTACACTAGAGTGAGCGATCATGTGTCAAGTGTCCAGTATCTGTCAGACTGTTCGTTTCAGATGTCCACGACTCCCCCTTATCTCGTTTTCTCAAAGTTACCGTCTCCATCCCCTCGAAACTGGAAACGCAGCAGCATTAATACGAGTCCACTCTATACTGTATGCCAGGTTGCACCATCTTCCCTGCAAATCTAACTGAAATAACTCTCTTGGTTCCCTTGGAAACCAGGTGCTCAGAGATCAGAAAAGATCCATTTCACACTTCAGCAGTGAGCGGGGAGACAAAGGGATGGTTAGACAAAGGGAAAGTGGGAGGAAAAGAGGATTAGAAAGAAAGAGAGAGTGGTTGTGGAGGAGGAGGAGGAGGCGGTGGGGGAGGTGAAGGAAGCTTGAACTTAAAGGTTTAATTGGTGAAGCCCCCCCCCCCCCCCCCCACCTTTTGTATAGGAATAAAAAGAAACTAGTGACAAATAGAGTGGAAGAATTGTTGCTTCCTGCTTTCAAAAAACACACAGAGGTTGTTTACTGTGTGCAGAGCAGGTGGAAATGGCTACAGTCCTCTTTTATTGATGCAGTTTTTATTGTTATGAGCTGTGATGGATGCTGCTCTTCACACACTGTGCAGGAGGAGTCAGCCCGGGATCTCTCACCGGGTCCAAAATAATGCAAAAGGAGAATCTACTGTTTGACTTCTTAATAGTTCTTCAAAGGCAAACAAACACACCGCAGTATATGAGCGCATTTGTTTTTTTTATTGTCCTTTATGATGATACTGTAAAAATATAAAATGTATCTGATTGTCAAGAGGTAAAAATTACAAGTACTTGTAATTATATGTTTGTGTTTTTTTTTTTTTTTTGAGCGAGTAAATCCACTTGAAATTAATTTTAACGAAAAGTCTCTACAATTTAAATCAATCTACAAATCTTTTGTTCATTTGGTCTCTTCCCAAGAACAACTTGGTGATGCCCCAAAGAAAAAAGTCTGGAACCATGATTGAATGTACATAAAGAAATATAAATTAAAAACAAACAATGAATACAATGAAGCTTAAAAAGCTCTAAAATGAGGAGAAAACATAAACTTATTAAATCCCTCTCCAGTCAGCCTGTTTGCATCTTGTGATTTCTTATTATTTCTTATTGCAAATAAAGCAGTAGACAAGTAAATAAACAGAATGCAAAAAAGAATAAAGTTTGTGAATGTTCCCTGGGAGTAAGAAAATGAACCAGATCAGTGAATTTTGATATTTTTGACTTTAGGAATAGTACATTTTAATGTTTGTGACTTTAAGAATAGAGAATTTGAACTTTTTGACTTTAAGAATAGTGAAGTCTTTAAGAGTAGAGAATTTGAACTTTTAAGAATGGTGACTTTGTGTGATCTCTGTAACCATTGTGAATAATCTGTATGAGCCTTTTTAGCTGTGTAGACAGTGTATGTCTATTGCACTGTATTGCCTGAAATCTCGGCCCAGTAATTTGAATATGGCGATATTAGTGAACAGTTGAGAATGTAGAGTAAATTGTGAATTGAGAATTTGGGGATGTGTCAGTGTTTGGGACCCAGTACTGAGCCCTGGGGGATGCCACATGACCAAGCATGAAGGAGTGAAGCTTCCCAGCCTCACAAACTGTCCCCTGTCTTTAAAATTATTTTTCAGCCAGTATATAAATGATTCCCCTGATCCCATACCGTTGTAGTTTGATTCATATGTGGTGATTTTTTACTTTAATTTGTCTATTACAGAATTTGTTTTGTTTTTGTCTGTTTTTTTATTTTTATTTTTTAGAAATGTGGTAGTAAAGCAAAAAGCCTATAGCTTGTGGAGTGATTCTATAACCACATTTTACACAGTGGCACAATTTTAGCTATTTTCATTTAGTTTGCCAGTAGATGCTTTCTTTTTACATTTATTAACAGTTGAAACCTTTCTCTAGTCACTGGTAACTAATATTTTAGAATATAGAAGTAATATTTAATTTTTCATTCTTATCAGCACTGATCTCAGGAATAGATTTGTTGATTTAAGCTTTGATTGTACAATAAGCATCCCACTGCCTCTGAAATGCTGCCAAAGATGGAGATTTCTC
The DNA here is from genome assembly GCF_963383615.2 of Lipophrys pholis. Lineage (NCBI taxonomy): Eukaryota > Metazoa > Chordata > Actinopteri > Blenniiformes > Blenniidae > Lipophrys > Lipophrys pholis. The sequence goes on from NC_137635.1 coordinate 52,590,792, forward strand.
CTCACGCACAGAAACACTAACGCATTTTCTGACTTGTTAAAGAGTTCTGCAGAGACTCAAGTTTACAGCTCAACTCTTATTTATTTGCTTAAATGCACCAAACATGAGGGAAATCACGGAGACAATGTGAAGTTCGACTCTGTTATTCCTCTTTGGAGGTTGGCTGGATTTTGATGCATTTGGAGCTCCGCAGTTGGAGCGCAGCGTTGAGTAGGTGGGAGCAACGCTGCTCATGAAGCACTTTGCAGAGATAAAGCAGTCAGAGCTGAGACACTTTAATAACAGTGGAATGTAGGCGGGACAAAGTCATCATGAAGCAGAGGAAATATCCAGCATCCAACTTCTGCAGCAGGTCCGAGCTCACGCCACACACATTCACACGCTCATCAGTTGACCTCAATGGCCTGTTTTTGGACACGCGTACACAGGGAGAACATGCAGACCGCACATTAACATCCCGACTCAACTATAATCGTCAATTCATTTTTTAAATCGTCTTTAGTTGGGATCTTTTTCTGTTCATGGTTAGATTTTATTCCAATAATGCATCTTTTTAGTAAACCCCAAAAGAATCAATGCAACACTAAAATTGGTCATATTAGAGCAGTGGTGTCAAACATAAGGCCCGAGGGTGAAACTGGCCAGCAAACCCACCAAGCAAATTGTACAAATTACAAAGAAAGCATTTAAATTTTAACAAAAGGATAGCATACACAGCGAACACTGAAACCTCATGTTTTGGTTTTTACATTACACAATATTTTGCATCATTAAGTTTGGCTTCATGTCGACATTGCAGTATTATTTGGTTAAAGGACATTATGTCACAATTGCACTGGTCCAGCCCACTCAAAGGAAATTGGGATGCATGTGGCTAAATGAACTGAGTTTGACACGCCTGTATTAGAGTATTGTTTTTATGGTTGTCTTGTGGGTAATATTTTACGTTTTAATAGTTAATTATAACAACATATGCATATTTACACTTTTTCCATTCACAGTTACAAATGTATACAGATACATATCTAGTACATTTTATGCATATGTATCTAAGTTATTTATTAAGGGAAATAATTCTGACATTTCTATTATCAATCAATAAATCGTTATAGAATAACTTTTATTTCATGGATTTTATATTCTTTGTTTGGGAAAAGTTAAAGTGAATCACAATGTATGAAGACACAATGCATCTGTTCATCCAACAGTTTAAATAATATAATATTTGATACATAATTTCTCATTAGCAAGAAATGTGAAATTAATATATTTTTAATGTATTTCATGGGACTGGTTGACATTTTTATTTATACTGATTTATCTATCTGATAATTAAGCCAATTTTTAAATGAATAAAATGAAAAAATGTGCAATTGCAATTGGTTATATTGCCGTCATTTATTTTTAAAGCTTAGGATTACTCAAAAGAACACATCTCTGTGGGTATGGAGTCATTTAACTAATGACTTTTAAATGGATCGAATTGACACATAATTTTCACTCGAGCAATTGATAGACAAATCATTGAAACATTTTGAATGCCTTTAATGTTCTTAATTAGTTTTCATTGGAATGGGGGCACATTATTTTTATATATTTATACTTACAGAGTTATATAACCGAAGACTTTCATAAGTAAGTGAATAAGTACTTGATTTTTTGTAAAAATATGTATTTCATTGTTTTTAAGGGAAACAATTGAAATATAGATGTTAATGAAACTTTTGTTCTTAAAATGAAGACATCTATACAGCAAAATGTATATTTCTGAGTAGTAAATAACAAATGAATCATGACATTACTATAATTTAATGTATTTTGTGTAAATTTTTTGGAAAAAAGACATTTATAGTATAGTTATAGATTTTCATGGTGTCTTATGTCCCACATCTAAGTACTAAGGAAGTAGTATTAACGCTGATGCATTTACCCATTTTGGGATTAGGTTTTATTTACAGTGCTGCTGCCTGGCTTCACTGAGATACACCAGCTTGAGTTAATTGAGAGAACATTTGAAGCAGTTGACAGTGACACCACTTATCGCGTCGCGGAGGTGCGATAACGTCGATCACGTCTTTGTCCAGTCGGCGCTACATGTTCAACCACATCGACCGGGGAGATTAACGGCGGGACGGAGTCAAGCCGGAGCCAAATGACGGAGGACCGGACCGTGAAAAGACATACGGCGCAGTTTGATCATCTATTGATCGGCTCTTCGGCCAGTAATTGAATAACCTGGTGTCCGTTTACAGGAGTGGCGAGCAGGACGGAGCTGCTGGTGCCTGACAAGTGGTACCCATCCTACATTTCCACAGCCTGAATTAGCCCACAGGGCCCGTGGGAGATGTATTTAAGATTGAAAAAGTAGGCTGTCTGAAAGGATTTCACCTCATGCCTCTGATGCTTTCGCTATAGAGAGCGTGCTGGTGGATGGAAGAAAGAAAGGGAAATGTCTGGAACTAAGTATTTATTTACATCCCTTCCAGGCTGGCATCAAAGTGTCTGCCAATATTCCACACGGAGACATTTTTGCTCCTCCGTTATGTTGCCATAGAGCCACCACTGACCTGGATCCTGAACTTAAATCACCTTCCTTCAGCCATTTCTGCTGCAGATCTACAGGGGGAAAACAAGACAGATGCAGAAACAAGACTATTATCTGCAGGCCCGTCAGACCGCTGAATGCTTTATTTCAGGATCGGTCAGAGGTCTGAATTCGGTGTTGATATCACAGGCAACAACGTGTCTTTACCGTTGCGCTTGATAACACAGGGAGATGAATATCTTATGAACCCAGTGAACAAGAGCGCACAGCTTATCGTGAGAATCCTTACCTCTGCAGCAATAAATCAACTTATTGATGCGCCTGCTGTTTTTGTGCTCGCTGCCCCAGGTATTGATTCACTCTGCCGTGAGACAAAGTGTGCGCAGACAGCAGCAGAGTAAACACACATACACTCACACAGGATCATTTTAAACATTTAATGGAAAGTTACTTGCACAAGTCTTTAAAGATATAAATAGCGCTGTCCCTGCTCGACTGTCTCTTTCAGCCTCACGCGTTCATGCTCCCCTCATTAACTGGTGGAGGATTTGCTCTGTTAACCAAACCACCCTCACTGCTGCACACACACACACACACACACACACACACACACACACACACACACACACACACACACACACACACACACACACACACACACACACACACACACACACACACACACACACACACTCGCACACTCGCCATGTCTAATTGGTAACAAGGTTATCAACAGCTGGACTGATACGGGTGGCTGGAGCTACTCGCTGTCTTACCTCCCTGTGATTAGTGTGTGTGTGCGCGCGTGCGTGCGTTAGGGATGCACCGATACCACTTTTTCAAAGAGCGAGAACAAGTACGAGTGGTAACCTTTTAGCTACATGCTGATACCGAGTACCAATAGTATAGTACCCTACTTATCATGCAACTGAAAACTCATAAAGTTACCTGTTGGGGGAAAAATCCCATTTTCCAGTTTGGAATTGTTCACAAAACAACACTCAGCTTTAAAAACAGAAGGCGATAGAATCACTGATGTCATGAGTTTCACCAACCGTGACCAGCATGACCATGACCAGGTATATGTTGGTCTGTGTTGATTTTTGATGGTCTATATTGGTTCGGTGGTCTATGTTGTACTATACCAGGTTATGCTTGTTTATATCTTTCCTTGCTGGTACAATGCTGGTTATTGTTGGTGTGTGCTAGTTTATGGAAATCTGATGCTGGTCTATGTTTGTCTACACCGGGTTGGGCTTGCCGATATCTTTCTTTGCTGTAGGATGCTGGCTTATGTATGTCAGCACACACAAGAATGAAACTTTGCGACTATTACTAAACCAATATTATTGATTAACTTTTACAAGTACCTATTTAAGTTATTAAACTACATATGCAAGGCTTGGATGTCTGCTATATATCTATATAGTTAATCCGTGTGAAGTAAAGTACATGTCTGTGTCCACAAGGGTGCTTGAGTTTGTTTTACAAGGTGTAAAAAGGACAGACTATTTAAAAAAGAAAAAGGTTGTGAGCCCGTCTCACTGAAGTGCTGCGGTGCTGAATGATGGATTCTGAGCTTTGTGTAATCACTCCTGAAAATAAAAATACATGAGGCGTAGCTGAGAAGTGCCCCGGTGGCGGCCCGGGCCTCCAAACGGAGGGAGTGAAAGGCAGCATTGAGTTCAAGAGGCTAACCCTCAGCTGCAGTTATTTCTGAGAACTGTCTGCTCCTGTTGCTTTGTAATGGACACGATGTGTCAAGAGGAGGCTGACGGTGTGTGCTTTCAACAGAAATCACACGGCGAGCCCACTAACACAGCTTATCCATCAGAGCGGCATAAGATGGGTGGTTTGTGAGTGTGAGCCGGTCTTCAGCGGCCACCCGAACGCTGCCTCATTCCCACACTCATCTTCTGTGCGTCCTGCGGATTTTTTGCATACTCTTCAAACTGTGCTGATTAGCCGTCCTCCATCTGCTGTGAGGAGGAGAGTGGCTCATTATTTGGCCTGCCATGTGCACGCGTGGCTGCCGTCGATCCAACTCCAGCCAGCAGGCGGAGCTGCAGGGAGCCGCTGCGTGACGCAGGGTTGGAGAGAGCACACGCTTCGGTCTGAGGGTCGCACCGCGGCCGGACGGCCGGCCGTCTGACAGCATGCTGCGACTAACTGTACCTCGGGTTCAAAATGCAAGTCATCCTCTGAAGGTCATCGTTTGAAGACAATCAAAAGTACTGCAAATATAAAATTACCTTAATTTAAAAAACAAAAAAAATGTTTTTTTTTTTTACAGGGCTCATATTTCTTTTTATGAACACATACATAAACAGTTTTACATACTCGTAACAGGTAAAAGAGGCACGCATGCTCATCAGTGAAACTTTTTGGAATCTCTGAAAAGTTCAAACGAAGGTACATATAGTTTTATGTACACAGTGGGCAGTACTGGTATTTAATCCCAGTAAAATGGTATAAAAATAACTGATGAATGCACATTTTCGGAATGTTTTTGTGTGACATGGTCAAATTATATTTCAAATGTCCAAATGTTTTTACAGTTTTTAACATAATTCATCAAATTCTAACAATAGTCACAAAGCCTGAGGCATTTTGAAGCCTTCAGCATTCATGGTTACTTTAGATTAGAATCCCTTTGTGTGTGTCTGTGTGTTGGATAATGAGGTGTCAGAGATACACAAAGTGAAATTGCTTTTTAATCATTGGCTGTTTTGACATGTGTTTTATTTTCTTAATACCTTTTTTCACTAATGGTGAAACCATTTGAACAAGTTTTTGATTGAATTCACAGTTCCCAGATGACGATTTTATTTCCCAGTTGTCCAATGCTTTAGCAGATATTCATTTTTGGTTTTTTATTATTATTTATCCTGCTCAGAGAAAAAGTTTTCATTTACAAGTTACTTATAAAAGTTTGTCTTGTCTGCTGATATTTAAAATGTTTTAATTGTACTGGCATTAAAAAAAAAATCTTTTGTTTTTCTAATCCCCCCAGAACATTTAGTGTTTTTCAGATACTTGTTCAGCTTCTTCAATTTAGATTTTTAAATTTTTTTTTAATGAAATAATTTGTTATCCTTCTGAGTAATCGCTGATATAACGTTAACTAATATTTTTGTGTGTGTTTAAGTTACTTTGACAGACTGTTTCTGACTCGATATCGTCACATTCTGTGGCTTCTATAAAGGATTTTTATATTTATTTTTCATTTATTTTTTAGTTCCTTTGTCTTCAACATGATGCTGATGGGATGTTTGTGTTCTTTCAGGACCTGGTGGGCAGCGCTCCTCCTCAGAGGAACTGGAAGGGAATAGCTATCGCTCTGCTGGTCATCCTCATCATCTGCTCCCTGATCGTCACCTCCGTCATCCTGCTGACCCCCCGTACGTACGCAACGCACACCACACACACACACACACACACACACACACACACACACACACACACACACACACACACACACACACACCAATCAGACTGTGTACTTTAAGGGGGCTTAATCCTCTTAACGGAGGATTTTGTTTGTATGAAAAAATGTTTAATTCTGCGTCAAAAAGCAGCTTAGCGTCTTAAAAATCACTGCTCATTCATAAAAATCTCTTCTGTCCCCAAAGATTTAGAATTGACATTTTCTTTTCTGGTTCTGAGGTTTCAGAATATAACTCGTATGACGTTCAAATAAATGAGATATAGATCATGATTTCCTCTTGGTAGAGACAACCGTTGTCCAGATCTGTTCAGTTTGCGTCAGGACGCGAAGCCTGAGCTGTAACTTGAGAAATTATTTTAGTGGGATGAAGCTCAGAGACCACACACCTCTGCCAACGCTGCACAGACACCTCAGCTGATTATTGTGAAAAAAAACTGGAGGGGAAAAAAAAACCTGAGAAAACCTTGTTACTGAGATACAAGACCAAAATGTGGGAAAGGAACAACATGCAGGACGAGTTTAGTGTCAGACATGAAGAAAATTAATTTAGCAAACCCGATTGTGTTGACTTTACAAGATGCAATTTATTTTTATTTTTTTCTGACAGCCACAGATCTCATGGAGGATGTCAGTCGTCTATTTTTTAGGTTGTGGTCGTGATCGGACATTTTTGGGATTCAGACTAGACTTTAAGGTTCTAAGATTATTATTACTATCATTATCATTGTTATTATTATTATTATCATTATTGTTATTCTCAGGTAACTGAAATGTTTTGTGTCTGACCTGTTGCCCACATGGTTTCTGTTTTGGACTGTTTATTTGGTAGTTTTCAGGCTTGTTGTGACTCTTTTTTCTTTTATTTATAAGAAAAACATTCCCGGTGTCTCCCCCTCACAGGATGGGCTCTGAAGTCTGTAGTCTTGCAGGGACACTTCACTTGAAACCATATTAATTCTCCTCCTGGCAGCCGGACTGGGCCTCATCCCGCCGCGCTGGCAGCTATTTTAATTTGATAACCCTCTTTCAGCGGGGGCAGGGTTTTACAGATGACAGGGCTTCTCCGGTGTGTGATTGTATACCGGTTTTACACAGAGGCGGGGTCATCGTCTCACCGGGTAATGGGCCTTTTAATGTGTAATGCCATTCAGGCCTGTGTAATGGAGATGATTATGCAGTAATAGCTCCAGTCATTTGTCAGATTGGCACAGCGCTGGCGCTCCCCTTCGCCCGGCGTTGGAAATGAGCTCGTCTCCGTTGCTCTGCAGCGTCTTGCCAGAATTCCTCAGATTTTTTTTCCAAGTCGATAAACGCTGAACAATGTCTGACACGCTATTTACACACTCAGATCTCGGCACGCGCTCACAATGTGAAGCCTGTCAGTGAGTCTGTCAGCACGCTGTTTTCTACAGTAAAGCCAGGCTGTCAATCTGTGTGAAAACCCAGGAATTCACTTTCCGAAGCGAAAGGTGCGTGGTAGGAGACAGCTACAAGGTTGAAACATAAACAGAGCTTTCACTTTCTCACGTCCAAACTTACCGCAGCGCCCCCCCCACCCCCAACCCCTTCCCCGCCGTCGCTCCACCTGCAGTTCACCCGTCAGCTGCACGTCTCATTTGAAGTTTTGCTTCTTGAAGAAATCGGCGACCCGCCGCTGAAACATGCAGCAGGAACATGTGAAGCTGTGCTCTCAGACCAGGAGAGACACACCAGCAGCCAAACCCTTCTTTCAGCTTTCCTCTCGGTCGCCCAACCTCCACGGAGGAGACGTAGTTAGAAGATTGGATTGGATTAAGGAAGAAAAACCCAGAGATTTAGGAAATGCGCTTCTGATAGCGACGTGGTGAAAACCTCGGAGAAGCACATTGATGGAGAAGACCAAAGATTTTCCTGCATATATTTAAAACACTGAAATAAAAGAAACTAGGAAACGAGAAAAATACATTTTAGTGTGTTTCTTGTGTTTCTTTCTTTCTTTAGTTTTTTTTTTTTTTTTTTTTTTTTTTAACTACTTTTCCTTTGTTTACTTTTTTTGGACTGCTTTAGCCTTGTTTCATTTTTGGATTTCTGATTTGGCCTTGCTTATCCATTTTTGGGAGGATTTGCCTAGTTTTTGTTGAGTTTTTAGCCTTGGTTTGTTTGGCCTTGTTCCTTACCAGTTTTCTGGGACTGGTTTTGTTTTCACTTTCGTGAGTTTTCAGACTTGCTTCTGATCAGTTTTTGAACCCGTTTGCCCTCATTTCCAGTGGAGACTGGTGGTTTTTAAACTGTTCCTGCCTGGTTTTGGACCGAGTCCAGTCAGGTTGACTAGTTTGTTCTCCCTCATTTTTATTTATTTTTTCCTTGGATTTAGACTGAGTTCTAATTAGTAAGTTAGTTTCAGACATGTTTAGATGGTTTCGTATTGATCTTTACCTGTTAGGGGGGTTCCACATGAATTCCAATGTCTTTTTGACTGGTTTTCTTCTTTTTTGGATTTTAGACTGATCAACCGACTGATTTTTTTCAAGCCTCTTTAACCTGATTTCTGACAGTTTAATTTCAATTGTATCGGGTTTCTCATTGCTTTTAGTGTTTGTTTCAAATTGTATTCAGACTGCTTCTTACCTGCCCCACGTCACATTTACTCTTTCCTACAGAGTCAAACATTAATGTTAAAAATCTTGAGTATAAACACCTAAAGCTGCTTTGCTTCCCCATGTTTCCCTTTAAAAATCTTGTGACGATAGGTGATCTCTCTCTCTCTGTATATATATATGTGACATGTTTTAATGTATGTGTGTTTCTTCATCCCGACAGGTGAAGACGACAGCCTCGCCCTGAAGAAGAAAGTAACCATCGAAGATGTCTTTGGACCGGACCTTCACATCCACGACCCAGATGCTAAATGGCTCAGCGGTGAGTGAACAAATGTTTGACTCTGACATTTCCAATCCGACTTTCACATCAAAACATTTCCAGACGCATTACGACAGGCGTCACTGACGCCCATGACTCAGAATATACCAGCGGCATGAAGAGTTTTTCTCCTGTGCACAACATAAAATTCATTTTCATTTAAATAAAAACATAACCCACACATATAAAACACTGAAAAACCTTTTTTATGTGTCCTATTTCTTTCTTCACCTTTGATGCATGAACAAAAAAAAATCGAACATCTCTTCGGATTTTCATTGCAAATAAACAAACATGAAAGGTTTTTACTCTTTTTTTTTTAAAATGCTGATGAATTAAATTATGTAATGACATGTTGAATGTAAGAGCTCAAGGCCAACAGTTTCATGAAAGAACTCAGTTGTCAATATTCCACCTCACTTTATTTTTTTAGCTTCAAAAGTCAGTTTTTCTTCAGATTTTATGCTGCTGGTGGTTTTGCATAGTTTTATACTATTAATGACCCACATTTATTCTAGTTTTGGAGTGGTTTCTGGATTGTTTCAATCTATTATTGTTGATTTTGTTTTATTTCAAACTAAATTAATACAAACTAAGTAATGAGTACAAGGCAAACAATGAAAATGAAAATTGAACATGCTTGAAAAGAAGAAGGGAGAATCATAAGCTTATTCAATCCGCTCCTCTCTCCAGTCGGTATGTTTGCCTCCTGGGATTTTTCCTTTTCAACAATTCACATAATCATGAACTTTCATCAACTTAGATAACCACAAAACAAAGCAAATAAAGCAGCCAGCAAGTAAATGAACAGCTAAATATACAGACTGAAAAAATTAAAAAACACCTAGTCTTCCACCTTTTTCTTCCCTGTTTCTGTCGAAAACCATTTGTTTGTACCGCTTCATGGTTGGACTCTGCCTCAAGTTCAATCATTTTTAAGCTGTGTGCAAATTTATTATATTTTTCTGAGTTTCATCATCATGACATAAAATTATTTTCATGATCGCACATTTTTAATAAGCCGAAGATATTTTGATGGGTTAACTTTACTCTCTATTCATTACTAGGAGCACAGAGGGCTTTTGTTCTGTCTTCCTTTCTCTCACAGCTTTTATCAGACTGCATCATATACAGCAACGGGGTCGACCACACCTCATCACTAAGATAAAAGTTTCTGTCACCTCCTTGATCAGAGTTGCTCTTAGAAACTTCCTGAATCACTTTTAAGCTAAGATTCCTTGCTCGGAATTTTTAGGCTAAGTTCGGAGCTCTGAGAGGCTCTGAGAGACTCTGAGAAGCTTCATGAATAAGGGCACAGGTAAAGAGGAAGAAGTGGAGGAAGCTGCAGCATGAGAGAACACAGTGCCCCCTGCTGTCAGACAGCTGAACAACAGCACGGCGTTCAACTGTGAAATCATGTTGTTGCTTTTCCTCCTATACATTGTTTAAGTATTTCCCACTAGAGGGGGATGCAATCCTCAGCAGGTGGACATAAATCAGCACAACACCGAAGCTCACAGGTGTGCAGACAGCTTGCTCAACAAAGCTGTTCACACTCACGGCGTATACATTTGACTGCATCTGTTATTTCGGGTGTTCGCATACAGGCGCGTCGTGACCTCACATCTGTCCTTTTGTTCTGTGTCCCCCTGATTACCTGAATTATCGGGCTTATTACCATATAATTAGCTAAGTTCTTACGTTCCGTGCCCTTCACTGCGGTGATGAAAACATCCTCGACACCTGACGAAACTCCAGCAATCCATCGTGTGACATTGCATCCTGTCAGCACTGTGAATGCAATCACCTCCCGTTTGGCGCTAATGACCTCCTGATAAGAATCCCAACAGGGACGAGTGCACACTCCAGTAGTCCTCATCAATATTTCGCGCTCTTCATTCACAGCGGTGTGTAATTGATCCCCGCTGCTCTTTGATCACCGCTTGCCTCACTAGTCTTTGGACTCACCTCTGTGGTTTCTCACGCGGCCTCTGGTCCAAAGGCGAGAGATTCAACCTTCCCACAGATCTGCAGAACAAAGAGCTCCTGCTGTATGTTGGATAAATAACAGTCAATACAACACAAGTCTCCCACAGTCACTATCGATGAATCAATAAATTCAACTTAGCTGCACCTTTCGGACTGCTCAAAATGCTTCACAATACGTTGATGAATACAGGAAGAATCAATGCAAACTTATACTTAAACACCTAAAGGTTTACACATACACATGAATATTCACATGTAAACATTTACACATGGACACATGAACAGGATCATTTGGTCAGAGTCCAGACCACTGGCGTGTACGTCCTGAGCAAAAGACTCAGAACTCATGAGTCATTTTGGCGTCTCGTGATTCGTTGTCTCTATTAACTTGTTGACTGACTCTTTCCAGCTACAGCTAGCGAACTGACTGACTGACACCATGTTAATCATATTATAAATGCAGTTTTTGGAGTCACTGGATTAGTATTGTGGCAAAAGCGACAGCAATCGCAGGTGAAACTGAAACAGAAAACTATTGTAGAAATTTTGAGTGCCCAGAAAATAAGGGAAAATCAACATTTTGAAATTGGCTTCCAAGGAGGAACTTTTCTGAACCACTCCGACTCCGTGTCCGTGTGAACGGGAGAAAACCCAACTCTTCTGGGATGATGCTACTGCACACGTGCACCACTATCATCGTAATTAGTTCTTCTGCACATACGTGAGAAGATGGACAATAACAATCATGGTGGTCTCCATAGTGTCATGACTCCCAGTCCATATTCTCCTGGGACTCGTCTGTACATATGACTGTCCTTGTATTCTCATTGTTGATGTTTATAGCCTATTTTTCTCTGCGTGTGGTTTCATTACAAAAACAACCAACAGCACCAGCTCATGGTTTGCCATGCTGCATCATTCTCAGCGTTTCTGCCATTTTCTGACACGAAAACACAAAAGCAATGCGTTTTCACTTGAAATGTTCTTGTGTAAATGGGGCCTAAGATGAACTGGAAGCTGAAAAGACAAATGCGCTCACAGGGAGTCAATGAGGCACAAGTGGGACAACATGCAGGGGTAATCGGGGTGAAACACGGAGGGCGGGGCTACAGAACATCTGAGAGCAGATATCCAACACATAGAACCTGGAAGAAGATAAGTTCGCAGTTCACCTGAGAAAGTACCTGTCGGTTACAGACATACCGATCGTACCGATGCAGCAGAAGTAACTGGCTAACGGATGTGATGTGAAAGCATGTGAGAGATTTCACTCCAATTTAATTGTGAATAATGACTTGCCCCTTATTATTTAGTTCCCGTTTTGATCACATCACACCATACCCGAAACACAAGGATTGGATAAAACTGGACTCACTAGATTAAAGCATAACACCAGAATGTAGATGTTTTGGAGACTTTGTGGTCAATGAGACATATCTAATCAGTTCTTTTTTAGTTTTTGTTTTTTTTCATTTTCATAAAGCAACACACAGCATGTTTATTGCAAAAAGCTACATTTCTGAATCGTATAACGTTTAACTTGTAATACACCATGTTATTTTCAGTTTTGCTGTCTATGACAATAAAAAAGCAAAGCTGTCACTGCCTCAAGCTGCTTTTACTTATGATTGTGTTTCTGACTGTATCACAAACAAAACCACCAACTGGATAATCGTCCCCACTTTATTATGACTCACAGCTCAGATCTGATGATGAAATTGATTTGGCATAAATGGACAATTTCTTTCCTGGACTGAGTCTGCACCAACAGTAACAACTCTTTGTTTGTTTTCTCCAGTCGATGAAAAGTTGGCATCAAACTGACGCTGCACAAAATGTTTTCACTGGCAGAAACACGTGTCGGAGCGTCGACTTGGCTTAACTGTGTGCATGAGGTTGGCACTTTTCTCCTCACGTGCTGAGTATAAAGCATTTCCATTTAATCATGGTAAGACAGCAGGTTTAGGATGTCGATGAGGGAAAGTTTGGATCAGATAAGCATTTTTCTGACCCAGTTTAGAATTGTTATGAACCGATCCCAGCGAACAATGTGCGAAGGCAGGAGACTCCCTGGACAGGTCAGCTGTCCTTTGCTGGGCAATTAGGACCCGTTTCAAGTAGAAAAGCATCATTTTTAATTTTCTTTAAGAAAAGTTTCACATTTAAACGGCAACGTTTTCTAAACAATGTCTGTTTACGCAGAAATGCTGACAATTATGTACTTTTCATGTTTGGCCACTCGTGGGTGCTGTTTTCATGTTGTAAAATCACCAAGGATTGTACACAGATAACAGTATGCTGCAAATATTGAAGCTCCTTTAAACTGTCTTTCCTTGTCATTTTGGCCCACTCGGTATGGATAGGTGTAAGACATTTTGTAGTTTTTGGTGTCTGGTTATAACTCTGTTTTGTTTTTTGTTTTTGTGTGTGTGATTTGCAGACAATGAGCTGCTTTATCGTAGCAGGGACGGAGACGTCATCAGGCTTAATGTGGACACAAAGGAGCAAAGGATCATTGTGCCCAACCAGCTGTTTGTGAGTTTTTTCTTTTTTTTAAGAGGAATACTTTCAGATCAACAGATTTGAGTCTTGTTTCTAAATCAAGTATCTATTACTTCACTGTTTCTGAATTAGGGCTATGCTATTTTGACACTTTCTACAATCTAAAGTAGAAGTGAACAACTTCCAAGGTGCTTTCATGATGAACATTCCTCCTTTTTGTCTGCTGTCGAGAGTTTGTTCTTCAGAGTTTGGCTTCACACTTTGAAAACCATGTGCAGAATTAGATATGCTTGTTTCTATCCATTTTTATTTCAAGCCATAACTTCTAAAATACATGACTGTGGGGCATGAATTTTGGAGGTTAAATGCGTTTGATAATGTGGAACGTTTCCCCAAAATTTCACACATCAAATATGAAGTGCTCAAAAGTAATGATTCAGAGCAGCGTGTCATTTTGCTGAAAATAACCCATTTTTAACCGTCTTAGGACTATAATTATATCAGGCCGCCAGGACTTAATTAGGTTTTATATCTGTTGCATTGTCAAAAAGTGTGTAATGACTGAGAGCTTCTGCTGCTTTTTTCTGAAATAACTTCAACTTTCAGTATCTTAACATTTATGCCCAACCCCGTCAAGTTTTGCACTTCGGCAGTCAAATACTTTGTCGTTATTTGTCTAAAACACGATGGTCTGCTCATAGTACATGGTGTTATCAGTCACCCTTTTCCTGCCATCCAGGACAGATCCAGAGCTGCCAAATATCAAGTGTCTCCAGACCTGCAGCATGTGCTGTTTGCTTTTGACGTCAAACCGGTGAGAAAATCTACCTGGAACATTTTCTGGATCAGACCTTGACCTTCTGTGACTGTGAGACTGTTTTCTTCTACAGATGTACCGACACTCCTATGCAGCCAAGTACATTATCTACAGCCTCAATACGCAGTAAGTCTTCTAGAGAGTTCCAGATTGTGTGAGAGTGGGTCAATATTCCAGAATAGGCGAGAGCTTCATAAAGATATATATACATACATAAAAATGTATGATGTCTTTGCTCCAACCCTACGTTGGTGTCCAGGTATAATGAGAGGACAGTCTGGAGCGAGTTTTTTTTAACAGGCAAAGTTAGCGTCACAATGACTGAAATAAATAATCCAAAGTAATCAATTTACAAGTTGAAGAAAAGTAAATAAAGGATTTAAAGCCAATACACACAGCAGAGCAGAAAAAACAAGGCACAGAAAGTTTATCTTGGCTGAAAGGACTGACCTGCTTTAATTTGGTCTGAAATTTATTTGAAACTGGTCAATCCTTAAAGTGGAGTAAAGTTTAAAATTTAAAAGTAAAAATCCAGTTCATTCCCATTTTTGACACCAGTCCATTTTTTTAAAAAAAACATTAAAACCAGTTTTGTTATTTTGTTTTTTTTTAAGAAAAAACTTGAAGTCAATCTTGTTGAAAATTGAAAATTAGCCTGAAAGTGGTTTTAAAAAGTCCTGTTTGGACCAGAACAAAAGACAGACCACCACATATATTCAAATTGAAGCCAGAAATCAAATTCAAAATGTATAAAACCAAAAAAAAGGTCTAAACCCGCTTTCAAAAAACGAAAACCAAAAGGATGAGTTCCAGTACTGTTCCAAAGCCTCACAAATTTGGCTATAATATGATTTCAACTGGTTTAGTAACAGCCTGAAGCTGGTCCAAAAGGTTTTAACCGGGACAAAATCAGGCTGCAATGATGGTTGGAAAAGATTATAAGATTACAGTGGTCATCATCCTGAAACTGCTCCAACAAATCAGTTTTTCATCTTCTAAAGGGATGGAAAACTGATCCAAAACCACCACAAAAGTACTCCACAACTTACAAAGCAAGATCGAATTTCAGTCTCGAACTAGTCTAAACTAATATTTTTAGATAATACAAATAGTTTCAATAGTGTAAAAAAAAAAAAAGTAATACAAATAGTTTTATTTCGCCTTTATTTAGTGAACAGCAACCGCATCCAAGAAAACCACCAGCATCATGTTGAGGGAGCTGAAAGACAGACGATAGGAACTTATCTCCAGACTTTCCAGCAAAACTGTGCCGGTTTCTAACGATGTAATGTTTCCGTCTCCACAGGGAAACTTGGCCTCTGAATCCCCCTGAGGTGCACGAAGCCGTCCTGCAGTTTGCCGGATGGGGACCCCAAGGCCAGCAGTTGGTAAGCAGCGTGTCCCCCTCTGAGATTACTGAGCCGCCGATGATCGGCGGCTCTGATGGAAATCTGTCAGGATCAGCCCGCCCTCACACTGGAGCCATTTGTGGTTCATCACGGCAGAACAGCAAAAATCTGGCAGTAATGCGAGGTTTGTGTTGCACTGTGACCATGGCCGCACTAAAGGTTGGAGGATTGAACCCGGTTTGCTTCGACCTCCGTCAATGTCGGCCAAAACCATTTTCACTTTGTCAACGCCGACGAGCGGCCGAGAGCCACAGTGGCAGATGGCATCTCGGTGGCACCAAGCGTGGTTTTGGACAGTGTGAGGCCTCTGGGCTCTGTGTGTGTCTGTGTGTGTGGAAATCCATCTGAGATTGAGATCATTGCAGGGAGGAAATTTTGGACCCAAAATGCACCAAACAACCAGCCCAACTGTATTTAGAATGTAGTTTTCAGACAAGAAAGATTCAACACGTAATGCTAGGTTATGTGTACACATGGTTATGCAACATCAGTATAATATTCTTTCCTGTTACACACAGACACACACACACACACACACACACACACACACACACACACACACACACACACACACACACACACACACACACACACACACACACAAACACACTATGATAAATACAGAATTAATCTGTGTGGCATACTATTAAAATTCTAATGGTATAGCATTCAGTGATATTGACACAAAAAGGAGTTTTTTCAAAACACAAACACGACAAGGGTGAATTTAAAACTACAACATGTATTTTTTCGCTGAAGTTTTTCAATAATCTCAAAGATTCAAAAACCAAACAAAGTGCTAAACTTAACAAGTTGACCACTGAGGCGCAGTAGACAACAAACTGGACAGCATAGTGACTAATAACTGCCCCCTGGTGTACAAAAGTGGCATTACTCAAATACTCCACCTTTAACGCTATAAGCTACAACTTGTGAAATATGTAGGACTTTGGTCAGTTTTTCATGTTTTGTTTATTCTTACTTTAGTAACAAAGCCACATGTGTTTTCTATGTATTTTAGTTTTAGCCAACAGCTGAATTTGGGGGCCTGTTAAATCTGTAAAAACACATTATAATTGTCAATTATAACTTAATGAAAAACTAAAACATGCTGTATAATATTAGCCGAAACTTAGCTTCACCAGAAAGAAGAAGTAAAACTTTTGTATTTTTGTCAGTGAACCAGTGTTTGGGTGAATTCAATAAAAGTCTCACTGAACCAAACATGTTCAAGTTTTATTGAAGCTCAGTGGAGGTCAGCTTCATGTTTGAGCTGCATGGAAAGTAAAAGTGGTTGAAGAAGATATTCCCCATCTTTTGTTTTCATCAAACTATTTCTGCTGTAAGCATCCTGCAAAGAAGCATGTCATAGGCCTCGTATACTAAAAATTCAAGGACGAGTTTCTTTATTTGGCTTTTTGAATGAATGGGCAGTTCCCTCTAAAACTGGCATTGGGGTCAGACCCGAAGAGGAAGATGGCAAATATCTATTATAAATCCTACAAAAGAGTTCTTATTCATTTGATGTGTTCTACATTAACTACATTAACTGCTATTTTATATTTCTTGCAAAACACTGAAGTGTTTGCTGATCCCTGCCAACTCTCAGTGCTACAATGCTAAGCTTGTAGAAATAGTACTTATATATAAAACTTACGTACATTGCACAAGAGCCAGGTTACTGCTACAACACGCTGTTTTCTGCTCCGGATAGCTATTGAACAGATGTGGTTGAACAAAACCATGTCTTCCATGACCCTCAGAACTCTTATGTAAGGAACCAATTTCTCCTCTTCACATCTCTAGGCAAACTGTGAACACTTAAATGGCTGACCTGAAAAATTCCAGCCAAACCAAGAGAGCTGCAGAAATGGGGCCTTATTCTCTGCTCCTGGGATCAGTAGAGCAGCTGTAAACACATTTCTCTGAGCTTTGTTGCCTTTGGACTGCAGCTCTAATTTAATACTGTGCATTTACATCTATTTACTCTGCTGTGGCCTCTGCACCAACACAAACATTATTTCATTTACATAGTTCAGCAAAAGAAAACCACAAGTTGCCTCCTGAGAGGAACCCCATTATTTCCTCCTCTTGGTATGTGTTAAAAAACAAAGCTGTGGACTGGTCCACAAATGCACTGGATTTGTTACAAAAACGTGTTTGGATTTAGGATTTTATGTTTCAAACAATGGGTTTCTGCATGAGAGGACACATATATTCCGTTTTTGTAAAATGTCTAAGTGTAGCAGAACTTTAAAGTGATTGAAATTGTCCTCTCGAGGAAAGAGCTCATAAAACAGCAGACATTTATGGACAGAGACTTCCAGTGGCCCTGCAAAGTGTGATTTTCTATCTGTAGCGCCGTTTGAAGGACTCGCTGCTCATTTTAATGATGTGGTCTGCTCATAAATTTTCTGACTGTCGCCACAAACACAACAATGCCGAATTCCTCCTGTGAGGCTTCAAATTGCTTCTGCAGCCGCGGCCTGTTGGACCTTTTTTTTTTCCTCGGTGCCGCGGAGCCTCATTGTTGTGCAAAATCTATTAAAAACACATCAGCCTGCCACAGAACAAGTGACGTGTTGTTTTACTGCTGGTAACATGGGCTCTGTAGGGTTATCTCGAGTTTTGCTGCTGTAAAATCTCATGTTCACTCTATTAATCATCACATGAGAACAAACAGTTTCAGCTCTTGTTCGAGGCTGTTTACAACAGAACCCCTCTCATTATTTAGATTTGTTGGGAATTAAATGTACGACGAAACGGATCGATCAGCGGATTTTAGAAACACTATTTGAGTCGTAGCAACTCCAGCATGCTATTTTAAATGAGTAGAAACAGCTATGTCTAAGTTTTGAGAAGGAATTATGATAAAAGAGGACTGAGTGAAGGCGTTGGGAAGCATCAGCTCCCTTATTGTATGTTCTTTAGGCAGACAGATATACTGTATATCTGAACATTTGGTTTTGATTTCTTCGTTCACACCAGCCCTGTTTGATCCACACTTTACGGACTTTCTTAATGGACTTTTAATGGAAAGTTTCGCTTTGTTTGGAAATCTGTGAACGTTCCCCTGAACTCTGATCCAGATCAAACAAAAGAACTCTGGTTCTCTTGAAAACATCGGTCTCCGTTCATTTGCAAGTTATGTATCTGTATGAGAAGATTGACAATAACAACAATGGCGACCTTCAGAGTGTCATGACTCCCAGTTCATATTCTCCTGAGACTTGGTACTTTAATAGTTCAGAGTCACCATAATAACAATCCAACTTTGTCATCAGTCCACATGAATATCTATGTACTCCCATTGTTAATGTTTATAGCGTATTGTTTTAACTTGACACCGTTGTGTAAAGAGGCCCTAAAAGCTTGTCGTATTTTTGTTGATTGTCAAGTCATGCCATGTATAATAAAATACATGGTACTGTACGTACCATGTGGGGCCACTAGATGTTACTGCATGACTATTGTTGGTCTTAAATGTGTTGTGAAAGAAGTACTTCTTTTTAAAGCACTACAAACAAGCGATATGATTTTCCAAGGCAAAAATCAGCACAGTAAGTCTCTTTTATAAGTGATGTGGGGTCAGAAGCTTTGTTGCTTTTGTTCATGTCATGTGTTTGTCATGGAAAAATGCCTTTCTTTGAGCCTCAGAGTGCCATTTATCCAGATACCTGGTGACGTCTTTTCATTCTCAGGCTATTTAGTTTCCCTTGTTGGCTTGAAATGACTTTCTGTTGGGATTGCGGTGTTTAAATATCCAACAACCCTCAGCTGGTTCTTCACAGATTTTCTCTAGTGTAATTGCTATTCATCGTGTCATTTACTTAAAATTGCAGATTACCATTTGCATATGATAATAGTGTACCTGATTGTTCCTTTCCAGAAGCTGTTACTGTTGCTCTGTGTTTGATTTGATGAACCCACCAGGTTATTCCAGACGAATGAGATGAGTCTTTTGTCTCACTCTGACCTGGAGATGTCGGATGTTTTCACACTTTTTTGGGCTTTATTTATTTATTTATTTATTTATTTTTCCTTCACAGTCTGTGAATGTAATGATTTCCCATTAAGTTCATCACAATTGGAGTGTTTCATCGGCGCGTAAAAATGAGAGGTGTGTGTGGGAGCAAGATGTACAGTGAGAGGAAACGACTCCTGCAAAGCTCTCTCATTAAACCACCAGCAATTACTCAACTGTGACATCGCAATCAACACACACGTCCGTGCATAAACACACGCAGGCACGTGCACCCACACACACCTGTGCATGCACATATACGCACACACAAAGTGCATGCATGTGCCAGTCACAGTCATCATCACAAACGTTATGAGCTGAAAATGGCGACAGGATTAAAAACAAAAAAAAAAGAGACAGAATTTCAATTAATCTGACAAGTGGTAATGGTGTGCCTTCATTGCTTCGTAACCATCATCTGGACAAAAATACACTCAGACATACAATACAAAAAAAAGCACAAATAATAGGAACCCTGCTAGTAGAGAACTACAGGTATCTTTGATGTTTCTTCTTTCATCTCTCTTCCCTTTTGAAATAACTATCTCGCTTTTCACTTGCCCTCCCCTTTCTCTTATCTGATTCCCGTCAGGCCTGAAAAGTCACTGAGCAGCTTCATCAAGAGACTGGCACCTGCCCTGCAGTTTTCTGAGGCCATTCAGGGTCATTTTCCACTAAATGCTGCACTGCGTTCAATGCTCACAATGAGTAACCCAAGCTCACGGGATGCATGCATCTTTTTTTCGTATTTGATGTTGAAATTGCAAAGGTGCATCAAGGTTTCGAGCTTCCAGGCTGCTTCAACTGAAGGTCCATATCATATTAATTGAAATACATAGGCTTCAGAGTTCATGCAGCCCTTTGAACGCTGCCCATCCGGCCCCGTGGCGAGTTTTGAACCTCCAGCTTCCATCTTTTAATGCAGGCCTGCATTGATCTATTTTCCTCAGATGTTGATCCCACAATATAAAAATTTCATTTTCTCAACAGCAGTCTATAGATCAGAGCGAAGAAAAAAGAAAAGAAAAAGAAAGAAAAAAACACTCATGTCTGTTTTTCTGTTTCTTGCCAGTGATTTGAGGCTCAGATTTAAGTGAAGAGGCTTCAGCCAGTCTGATGTGGCCTGCACTTCAGATAAAAATCAATTCCACATTCATCTTCCTCATGCTGGCAGCACGACACAATCACCGGGGCGGGTTGACAGAAGACTTTAAGTGGCACGCACTCATCTGCCAGCAGTTCGTTTTCATTCCTTCAGGCGATGCCACAGTAGCTGCTGAGGTCCAGAAATGAAGCTCGCTTTTGTCCCGACAGCATGGGCAGCACCGTCCCCATAAGCACAGGGTGGAAGAAAGATGTGTTCATTCTCAACCAGCTCCAGGAATGAGATTAACAACAAAAAGGGTCTTCAAACTGTTATAGTGTGGACCTCAACTTGAACCGTAATTAGAAAGAATTCTTTAAAAGACTGTGTAAAGCAGGTGTTGGCTGAGACGTCATTGCTGAGTGGGCAGCTGCAGTTCTGTCTGTTTAGATGAAGTAATGTTGTAATGAAAAGATCCAGGAGGATTTGGTTTGCAGGTGTTTCCTGTAAATAGAAAATTGAGAGATACAGAAGCTGTGAAAACTGTGTATCCAGGTTTTTACTGCAGGAAAGCCAAAGTATTTGTCAGGATTACTGGTATTCTGATTTGGGAGTTTTCAGTATCATTGTGTAAAATAAAGTGACAAGACTCAGTATCGATCTGGATGTATGGTTTGTCACACTCTTCCACTGCAATGCCACTAAGCTGCTCTGTGATTGCGGGAATCCATTTTGCATGGCAGATTTCAGTTCTCTCTAAAGGTTTCAAGTTGGATTTAGGTCAGGAGTCACTCTTGGACACTTTCAGACCCTTTGATTCTTTTTCTGCCTGAAATGTCTCAGAAGTCTGTAGATTCATTGTTCCTTCAAAAGCATTTAATGACAACTGTACCAGAGGTATCAGAGTAAAGTCCTGGAAAGAAGAAACAAAGAACAGCTCTTGGGCAGTCAGGTAGGATCCAATACAAGGGAGCAACCAGGTCAAGTCCATTGCTGCAGGGGAACCAGGCAGAGTCCAGTAATTGGGACAACCAGAGAATTCCTGAAGTTGAGTACCAGAGAAAAACAGGTAGAGTACCAGGGCTCCACCAGGTAGACTCCACTACAGGGGACAACAGGTAGACTCCACCAGGTAGACTCTATTACAGTGGACAACCAGGTAGTCAGCGATGAGAACCATTCAGGTGGAGTCGACTACAAATACCAAGAGCAAGCAGATAGAGTGCAATACCAGGGGCGAGCAGCTATAATCCAATGCTAGAGGGAAGCTTGGCAGAGTCCATTGCCGCAGGCTAACCGGGTAGAATCCAGTACTGGGTACAACCAAATAGAGCCAAATATGGCAATCAATGAGGGAACAGTACCAGACAGTAACCAGCTATAGTCTAGTACCAGAGGCAGCAAAACAAAGCTGCATCTCTAAAATTCTTCACAGCATTTTACAGAATATACAGCATATTTCACTATCTCTCTTGAATATACATATTATTTCTCTGTGTGTTGTTTTTGAATATAAAACATAGCTACTTTTGTTTTTTATCCAGTACCTTTGGATATTTTATTAAATATTTTACATGTTCAGAATTTGTCCTTTTGATTGAGGCTGCTGATTGTGAAACTAAACGAGGCACCTGCTCTCTTTCTTTGTCCAGATCTTCATATTTGAAAACAACATCTACTACAGATCGACCGTGGAGAACCGAGCGATCCGCCTCGTCTCCACTGGGAAGGAGGGAGTTGTCTTCAATGGACTTGCTGATTGGCTGTATGAAGGTAAGAAGTTGTACTTGAAAACTCTCAAAGCGATGCTTATTTCCATGTTGAGAACGCTGAGGGTTCCTTTAAAGTTCTGTGCAAAAGAACAAATGTCTGGCTCATTCACCTTTAATAAAAGTGGACAAATTAAGTCAAATTGGACTTAATAATGGATTCTGAGAATATATTACAAGTCCTCAGTGAACAAGAAACATTAATGTCCCCATTAGAAAAGTCTATACTCCACTAAGAAACCTCACTACAAGATTTAAGAGGCCAGCTATGGGGATTGTCTCCGGGTCAGGCACAAGACTGTTAAAGAATTTGGACACTACCAGCGAGCATTTTAATTCCCTCTGAATTTGCTGGAAGGGCTTTAAGTCAGGAGCCAGAGGAGCTCGTCTACATTAAACTCTAAAAAGCAATTTCACCATGATCCTCAGCCGTCCTATGACGATATTCACTCATCAAGTGAAAAGTCTTTTCTCCGCTGTCTGCACAGTTTACATCTCTGCAGGATGACAACTACAGAAATGAGTCACAAATGCGAGCAGCAGTGACATGAAGAATCTTTGTGTCAACGTAGCAACATAGACTTTAATTCTGGGCGGTGGTTCTGCCCTTCTTATGAGTGCAAATAAAATTGCCCTATTTTAACTATGTAGAAAGCGGGTTGCAAGTGCATCAGAAGGTGTCTGAGGCCTGTCCTGTGATTCTAACAGCTGATCATCTGAGGGTTCAGTGTGCCACACAGTTCAAAGAGGTGGCATCAAGCTTTTCATTTGATCGTTTGTGTATTGTTAACATCAAATAACCCAGAACACACATCTCCTATTACGCTTTAATCACCGGGCTGGTGCATTGCGTTAATGAGCGCAAACCTGCCAAGCAACACAGCAGAAGTCAGGCCTGCACCAGGTGCAAGCCAGAACCAATCATCTAAAGTCTAAAAGTCCCTCTTTTTAAGTGTTTAAATACCACGACTGTAATAACCAACTGTGTCCAGCTCCATTTAGGATTTCTCGAGCTGGCTGCGTCCCACCAGCTTCACAATGACTCCATCCGCCTGCTGTTTGGAGATGTAGATGGAGATGGAGATGGAGATGGAGATGGAGATTTTTCCTGAGAGGAAAAATATACTCTTGACTTTCAGCTGCATACAGGAGACACTATCAAACTGAGGCCCAGTTTATCATTCCCAGAGTGAATTGCACCTTTCCATCATCTTTTTGTCCACTCTGTTCGAAATTTAATAATCCTGAAGGCTTAAAAATAACACAAAACATATCAAATACAAACTTAAAACACCATCCTGATTTAAATATGTTACGGTAATAGGATTGAAAAATAGGAGGAAAACCTCACCCTTCCATATACCGTAGATCTGATGAAACTTGGTCTGACGCTCTGTCTACACAGCTCCTTCACCTCGTTTATCACATGAAAGACAGTTTGTTCCACTTTGTGACATTGACAGGAATCATACATTCTGAAGGCTGTCAACTTTATCCCTAAAGACAGGCCATCATGTCCTAACAGAGACAAAGTATCTGCTGAAAGTCCGTACATTTTCTTATCTAAATTCTGCATATTTAATCTGCTTTGGGAGATAATTGATATAGATTGTTGATTCTGAGCTTAAATGTAAGCGGTAAAAGTATGTTTGGGATATGAAGGATTAATAGTTTTATATGTTACATGTCTTGACATTAAAGATGCTTAAATATTCAAATAACAAGTAGATATAAGGGTCAGAAATGAAGGAGGGAAAATGGAGATATTAGTGTTAAAGGTTAAGTGATAAAATTAGATTTTTGTGGTTTAATTTAAGGACTGACATGTATTGGATGGAGTTACAATGTGAGGAGAAAAAAGTAGATGTTCTAATTAAAATGTGGGGGGAAAATTAGGGGTTTTGCCAAGATTTTAATCACACCAAATAAATCACTCTTTAATTAATTCTAAATAAATTGATAAAAATATAATGAAGTAGGACAATTACACCAAAAGTGCATGTGGACTGAAATTATTTCAAAACAAATAGATCAAATTAAATAAATACGAATCTAATCACACCCTAGATAATGCATTTGTAATTACTTTTAAACAAATAAATTAAATTAGACTTTAATTCTCAACTTGTTTAAACGAAACTAAGAAAAAAATTGTTGTTATTTTTTTTACATCAAAATAAATTATTTGTTGGTCAATTGAAGAATGATTAATTTAATAGAAGATTCCGTTTATACCAAAACCTAATTCAGTCCAATCTCACATGAAAAGAAAAAAAATGAAAAAACCATTGTGCATTACAGATGTTTGTCTAAAAACCTGATGTTTCAGGTGTTTTGACCTCTGACCCCCAGCAGCCCCCCTCAGGCCCGGTGGGCGTTTTCCTGCATCATTTCATTTGACAGCGCTCAGCTGGCTGCGTTTCCCGCTCCAGACTTCCCACAGCTTTGTCTTTGTGTTCAGCCAATTTTAATTAATTCATGTCTGCGGAGCTGCAATCTCACTCAGCAGATGTTCAAAAGGCGGCGCGCTTGTAATTCAAAAGGAGACATTTCTCAGATTACAACATATGTGGGACAGACATCCTAATTACATACCTCTGGAATATGGCTTTGTTTACGCCGACGCAGCGCCACATTTCAGAGCAAGTCATGTTTCATCAAAGTTTTATAGGCATCTGACTTGTCAGAGGAATGGCGAGTGGTAGATTCATCCAGGAGGAATCATTGCAGGGTGGATGTTAATGGTAATGTGCCAGTTATTAGGGGAGGAAACTGCTGCATAGTCGGCTCTTATCGGTTTTTCATTAACAGGATTATTTCGTTGCTGGAGACAGAGAACACGACGTAATCCATTCTCCAAGTTTCGCCCGGCTGTGTATCCCTGCTGTGTTATGAGGATTTATCAGCGGATAACAGACACAGAGACGGTGTAGCTTCTGTATTTCCCACACGTTTTGTGGAGTTTTGACTCTGCATGCACGACTGTTCATGTGAGAAAGGCTAGAATCAGGTTCAAGGTGAGATTACTGCTTTTCTCTCCAATATTTACAGTTTTAATATGATGTGAGAGATGTTTTATCACACCAAACACAAAGCTTAACTCCATCATTAAAAAGGTTTTTCATAAAAGTGCATATATATTAAAAAAAAAAAAGAAGAAGAAGAAATAAAAATGAGTAGAGCGGATATTGAAGGGATAAAAAGTGAATGTGACACATAAAATGCAAAGAAATGAAAAGTACATTTGGTGATGCAGGAAATAAAAACATGATATTTGTGTGAATTCTACAGAATAATATAGATATTCATGGAAAAAAAGATAAAAACAGCCCACCTGCACAATGAAATTTTACTAATTATCCAACTTCTTGGGTTTCAGATTATTAACCCTTTTGTGATTGATACATTATTAGGAACCCTAAAATCAAAAGCCATGCTGTAGAGCGTTAAAGAGATTATGTAAACAACATGTTGTGATATTCTTTGTTAACGCATCTGGGGATCTCACCAACGCTCTGTTGTGTTTGTGTTTGTACATATACTCAACAATCTGATTTAATGTTGGCAGTTGTGGGGGAAAAAATGTAGAAAACTGAAGTGATGTAGTCATAACGTGAGCAGAAGACAATAAAGATGTCGTGCGGCAGAAAGTCGATAAAGAGCGCGGGTTATGATTGTAGCAGCAATATTTATGTCTGTGTGCATGAGGATCACTCACAAATCACATTTTATACATAAACTGTATTACGCACATACAGATCTGCTCAAATCACAGTACAGATAAATATTGCAGACAAGCGCTGTCACTTTCTATGAGGGTTCGGACATGAGCTGAAATGTTCAAGCTGTGCTTGTTGGAAATGTGTCTATAAGAGCTCCAGACGGTTTGATGTAGTTTGCCTTCTGATCCAACAGAGGGCGCTCTATTTCCTAAGTGAAGATCACGAAAAGAAGCCAATGTTGAAGTGTGGGTTTGCCAAGAAAAACAAAAGACGATGTGGAGCACAGCCGTCCTGAGCATACGATCACAAAACCAAAACATGTGGAGTATTCATGGGTCTACACTCGTATTTCAGGTTTTCAACGTGGCGTTCAAAAGTCTGCAAGTCAAGGATGACACCGTGGTATTTGAAGGTAGAAGTAATCTCAGCAGGAGTTCCTTGAGATGTACATACAGTTGCCAATTATCTTTGTCTCTAGATTTAGTAATCATCATTTTTAGTTTATCTGCATTTGGTACGAATCCCAAAGACAGAAGTTGAGTTTCTATCTCTTTCAAAGTAGCTTGCTGGTGCTCAACAGCCACAGACACAGTGCACGCAAAACAATAAATGACAGAATCCACTTGGACATTTCTGTCGGAAATTACTGACATGAATGGTAAACAGCAAGGGACCTAATACAGTGCCCTGTGGCGCCCCCTTCGAAAACCAACCAACAGCAGAATCAGACACACCTGTGAACCTGGAAGTTTAAGTCTTACGTCACTGTAGTATAAGTAAAAATAAACTTTGGGTTGGACTGAAATGTTTAACCCTTTATTGGGTGAGTGACTGGGCATCTTCATTTCTGCTGTTTCTTCCACGGAAGACAAACTTCACACTATTGCTTTAAACTTCTCATATGTTGACATAAACAATTTTTTGCATTTTTAAATGAATTGTTAAATATGTCCATTTAAACAATATTTTTTAAAATGTCCTAAAGATAAAAATTTGGTGCATTTTTATCCTAGAGAATGTTAAATTGGGGATTCTGAGGTGCATGTGTGTCTGATTGTTACTATTACTTATTATTCTCAGGTTGCAGATTTTTATGGTCATTTAAACGGGCGCATTGTCGTATCTGCAAAATTATTACTGAAACATCTTTCAGGCTTTAGTTCCTGACCATATGTTGGATTGGAAAAAGATTCACTGATTAAAAATTGACACAGATTCTTCCTCATTTAACATCCATATTTTGTTTTAATGTATTTCATTGAGTGAATTTTAGCCAATTTTCTTCTCGATCAGAGTAAAAAAAAAAGTAATGTTTCCCCCTTTGAGTGACTTAAATTTCACTTTTGATGTATTTTCCGCATTTATAAAAATGTATAAAACATAGAGTCTGCACAGATCATTGAAGTCAGAACATATGATGAAATATTTAAAGATAACTTACCATTCCTGAGATTGCATCGTTGTGTCAGAAGGAATAATTCAGATGAAATGGTTTTTCTGACGTGTGTTAGGAGCTTTAATGAACACATGTGCAGCACTTTTGATCTGGAGGTTAAACATATTGAAATAAGGAAAGCAATTCAACAGGTCTTAATTGTTTTAATCCTCCATTGCCTTATTTGAATTCAAACCTTTTTAAATGAAAGGAGCAGACAGGAAGTCACAAATAGAACGATGCACTAGTACTACTAATGTAACAATACAGTGGCGTTACACAAATCTTGGTTCTGGTTGAGTAGAAGAGGAACAGACGTGTTTTCTGTTACGAGGCGTCAACATCCTCCGAGAGAAACACCCTTTAAATGTTCCAACCTTCACAAAATAATGGATAAAATCACAATTTTTCTTCTTCTTTTTTTGGGGAGCGGACTGATTTTCTTTGAGCTATGGCCTTGAACATCCAGCTGCGCGGCAACAAATTGAGCTCGGCCTCAAACAGAGAAAACTCAATCAGACGTAGAGAAGTGAGAGTTGAATAGAGCAGCTCACTCCGACCTGCGTGAGAACTAATTACAACCTGACAGACAAAATCACAGCTTCCCCATCAAGGCTGACCTGAGCAGCTTTTTTTAACCACCAGAGTGACGTCCAAGGACACAGTCGTTGTTTTTTTATGGAGCTCTTCTGCCCCCTGCTGGAGGAAATGTCACAGAGACGTCTTTGTAACGTTTTCAGCATTTTTCCAACATTCAGAACAACTCATGCATAGTGTCTTTGTCTTTCTTGTCCAGTGTCTAAATTCAATTAAATTCTATTCAACTTTATTCATATAGCACCAAATACAACACAAGGGCCCGTAACAGCAATCCAACTTGGTCGTCTGTCCTTATGGATGTCCGTGTGCGCGCCACTGTTAGTTTTTGTATGGTATTGTTCTCTGCGCTCGGGTGTGTGTGGTTTGAGTACAAAAACAATCAACCTCTGTTGTGTTACAGAGGAGATCCTGCAGACCCACGTTGCACACTGGTGGTCTCCAGACGGACTGCGTTTGGCCTACATGACCATCAACGACACGCTGGTGCCCAAAATGGAGGTCCCGTTTTTCACTGGGACGCCTTATCCTGCGAGCCTGGACTACCACTACCCCAAGGTAAATCTGCAAATCATACACTGGCTGCTCCAGAGATTATATGTGATCAAAATGCACCAAGGGAGTTTAGTAGCGCCATTCACTAATAAAACAAACTTTTCATTTATGTTATTATAACATATTTGCACATTTGTTTCTGCTATTATTCGTCCTAGTTTTTATGCTAATGATTGTAATGATAGACATTTTTTGTACTGACTCTTATCTTATCTTGAAGCGTGTACAGCTTCTAATTCAAATATTTTTAGATAGATCAGATCTTAATATAATCAATCATATAGGTGTGGAGTTCCTCAGGGATCAAATCTGGGTCCTCTTTACTTCAAGGTTTCTTGGAACGACTTAATTATCATGAATTTCTTTTTAGCTTAAGTTCACTACTTCCTTTGAAGTTAAGTAAGTCCGGTAAAAATTTAAGCATTTATAACTAGGCTGCTTTGGAAAAGGTATTTAAATCAATATATAAAGGAACAAAAACAACAAGAGCTGAAAATGTAAGAACACCTAGTCGTCCTTATAGATTCCTCGCACACTTCTTTCATGATAATAAAGCATGTTATTGGAGTTATAGTTGACAGCTGTGGTGTATCTGCTGTCTTCTCGCAGGCCGGGGAGGAAAACCCCTCGGTGCACCTTTCAGTGGTGAGCCTCCACGGTCCTGTGCACACGGTAGTGATGAAGAAACCCGATGACCCCCGAATCGGGTGAGTGACGGACTTAAATTCAGATAGTGTGCACAGGAAGACGAAACTGAGACTTGACTGCGACCGTCTGTATCTGCAGGAGGGAACATTACATCACGATGGTGAAATGGGCCACCAGCACCAAACTGGCTGTGAACTGGCTGAACCGAGCGCAGAACAACTCCATCCTGACGCTGTGCGAGGCCACGACTGGAGTCTGCATCAAGGTGGAAGCAGCTGAACTCACTCAAGTCACGATTTCTTTGAGTGGGGGTATTATTTAGAAAAATACCATCTATATAAAATGCATCTACAATTGTAACAAATAGTGAAGTGCAAGCTAAATATTATTCCCGATCAAAGACTTTCCTCAATAATCCGAGATAATCGACTTTGTAGTTCATATAAACAGTGGTTATTTTTCTCAAACTCATAAAGCCCCCAGATATTACTTCCTGTTAGCGTTGTGGGTTTTTCGATGAAATGAGAAGAATTAACGAGCTCATTTTGTGGTTTGTTTGTAGGGAACGTATGATAAATGGTCTCCAGATTCAGCCTCTTTAATGAGTCCATTTCTTGCTTTCAGAAACATGAGGACGAGAGTGAGAGCTGGCTCCACCGGCAGGTATACGCTCAGCAAAAGCACATTGGTAAAAAATAGGAAATAACAAAGGTGCAGATTTTGTTCCTTGAGAGTTTTGTTATTTTGTTTGGTTTTTTTTCCTTGCAGAACGAGCCACCCCTCTTTTCCCAGGACGGACACAAGTTCTTCTTTACCAGAGCGATTCCCCAGGGCGGGAGGGGGAAGTTCTTCCACATCTCCATGTCCACCTCAATGGTACAATTTCATTTTTATTTCTTTCACCATTTAAATGTATTGTAAACCAGCTCCTGCAGCTTTCACGACGGTGCAGATGAAATACGGCTCTTTTTAACAACTTCACGATGGGATTGGTGGTTCCAAAGGCACAGTGTGACTTTAATCACCTCATTTCAGGTGACATTTGTCTCCTTTATTATCCCAATTCATAGCCAGGTCATTAGAATTTAATCACGCCTCATTGACATATTATAATATGAAATAAAGCAACAGTAATAAGAAGGAATAAAAGAAAATTACTATCGGATATGATGGTATGGCATGTTACATGAAGTGACACCATATGGCATTACATTATTATGTGGCATAACGTAACATAACATAAGACGACATAGTATAAAAAGAACATGGAATGAACTCTCAGTTAAATAATAATGTGTCACATTTGTAGTAGCTTTGACGTGTTGTTTCCTCTCAGCCGAACAGCAGCACCGACATCCTTCAGTCTCTGACGTCAGGCGACTGGGACGTCACACGGATCTTAGCCTACAATCACAACAGGAACCTCATGTAAGAACTCTCTGATTTCATCTCCAACAAGCTGAAAACTCCCCAGAGCTTCTAATATTCTACGCTCGACTCTTCTCAGATACTTCCTGAGCACGGAGGACGACCCCAAACGGCGGCACTTGTACAGGTGGGTTTTTAACCGGAGCACTCGTGAGCTCCCTTCCATAGTGTGCAGTGATCTGAAGCGAGTGTCGTCCTGCAGCGCCGACACCATCCCTCCGTTCAACCGCTGCTGTCTGTCCTGCGAGTTCAAGTGTGGCTACGTGGACGTTTCCTTCAGCAGCAGCATGCGTTTCTTCTCGCTCCACTGCAAAGGTGAGCGAGCTGCAGCTGTCCTGATGTCACTCCAACCGGTGACCCTCTTGACAGACACACAGCACACTGCACATCGGAACCATCGCATGGTCCACTTCCATAAAGAGGAAGTCAGGAGGCTTGTTTGGAATGAATGAATGCTTCAATGAAATTTTACATTTTCTTTCCTCTTTTTTTCCTCTGTCGCATAATAAAAAGACCACCAAAAAAAGCAATGAACAAAAAATAATCATACAAAACTAATTCTCTGTATATTAATTTAAATTGAGATGCATGTCGTGTTGTAAATATATTTACCACTTTTTCAATACTTAAACTAATACTAAACAGTTTGAACATTTTCATATAACAAAGTATAAAGAAGTATTTAAAATGGTATTTCATGAATAAAACCTATTATTATTATTATTATTATTATTATTTTTATTTTTTTTTATTATTATTATTATTATCATTTTTGAAGGTTTTTTTACTTTTCTGCCCAACATGTAAATAAATCTCTGTTCTTTAAGTTGCTCTAAGTTGGTTGTCAGAATTGAGATTAAAATCATAATTCTACAGGCTGAGATAAAAAACCAAAAGGCACAATGTGGTAAAGTGTGTCAATCAGAGGTCTCTGAGGTGTTGCAGTGATAAGGAGTTTCAGGTTAAATGACTGAGTGAATGAAGCTCAACCCGGTGAACAAGCCGCACTTCATTTTAAACCCTCATCTTTTACATAAATGACTGAATCCCCCTTGATTTAAACGTCCATGCCTGTAGGCGAGGCAGAGGGAATAACGTTCAGTTCAACGCGTCCCATCAGACGTCCTCTGGGTACCAGCCAGCTGCAGGCAGTCCGTCACTTCCAGGTTCCTGGTCCGGCTGTGTTGTTTACGCCACGTGACTCTCAGAGAAGCACTGCGTTTTTTTTTCGTTTTTTTTTCTCCGTCCTCTCGGCTCCAGCTCTGGGCAACAACATCACGGTTTCTATGGAGGCAGATTTACTCCGGGGGGGCACTTCCCGGGGCGGGAGGAAGAGTGCCAGAGGCTTTCTTCATTAATTGGATCTTCAGAGAGTGGCTCCTTTGTGAAATAATAAGGCACTTCCTCGTGGGAGGGAGGCAGATTATTAACAGTAGAGCTGGCCGGGAGATTATTCTGTGGCAGGAAAGGCTTATGTTGCCTCTTTTTCAGGCTTTTATCACTGTGGTCCTGCATGAGTTTAATCGTGTCTATCATATTAACTCCTATTACCGCCAATGCAAACTGACACGGTGACGCTTCATGGCACATGAAGGAATACCTTCAATTCAAATGCATTGCCAGTATTTCCCAACATGACGAGATTATGTGAATATTTTTAGCAGAGTGTAGTTTTTTAGTGGCACATATCTAGATTGTTATCGATTATTGAAATTTCCTCCTGAATAGTACAACACTTTTTAGAAAGCCAACCTGAAGTCTAAAAACTTGCTGCATGTGCTCTCTAGTCAAATTGTTGTTTTTATAACTCATAAAAGATATTTGTGAATAATAAAAAGCAGTTTCTCATTCATGTTTTATAGAACACTAACCCACATTACACAAGCAATTATACAAAAACTTTTAGCTTTGTTTCCCCCATATTAATCAATCTGAATCATAATTTGGAGATTCAAAGGAACTATTCTGATATACACATCAGAAAACCCTGTTTCCCAGTCCACATGGATGCAACATATGAAATAATAACCAGATGAAAAGAGTACAAAAATACAGAAAATTGACTTATTTTGAAGGTGTAATTATATAAAAAATGCTGTTGACATGAATAAAAAATTATCTGCTAAATTCACTACTAAACACGTTGAACTTAATTTATTCTTTCATTTATAAAAATGCATTTGTTCCTTAAATGTTGCCATTCATAATGAAGTAATTTCTAAATTGTTTAAAATTAGGTGAGTGTTTTTATTTTCATCCCAAAAATGCTAAATCTAATATTTCTTGAAAAGAATTCCAAGTGACATTTAATTCCGTATAATTGAATTTGGTGAGTGAAAAGATTGAACACAGAGGAGGCGTGTTCCAAATGTGATTGACATTTTAAGTATGGTATGCCTGACGATGTTGGGGGCGGGGCTTAGAAGTTTAAACAAACAATGCTATTGGCTGCAGGATCAGGACACGCCTCCAAGTGCAGGAAGACTCAATCGACGTTTGAGAGTGAAATTTATCTGAATATACTCCAATAATGACTCAAAAGATTAGATCATATATCAACACAGTAAAAACTAGCAATGTGTATTTCTTTCACTTAATTAAAAAAAAAACAAAAAAAAAACCATGTTTTTAATGGAGTTCTCTGTGCTTAGGTCCAGATATACCGAGTGTGGCAATCTACGGCACCGAGGAGAAACAGAGTGAGTCTGCGCCCGGCTTCACCACACAGTTTTACTCACTTTACACTTTCATCAAGTAACACGGAAGAGTTTGTTTCTCTCATTCACTCTGCAGAGGTGTTCAACGTGGAGATGAACGAGAGAGTAAACGACACGTACAACAACATGCAGATGCCCCGGGTGGAGTACGAGACTGTCACCATCGACGACTACAGTACGCGAGCGCGCTCAGAAAGCAAGACAGAATCTAACACTACATACAATGCAAGCGCATCCAAATAACTGCAGGGTGTTTCTCCGTCATACTTCATGGTATAGGTCCCGTCAGTATCTGTATGTAAGAGGTGTTCTCCCTGTATGCAGACGATGGTGTAGTAAATGGGAAGAGAAAAGCTGTTAAAGTAATTTTTTTTTCTTTTTCTTTTTTTATTATTCATTCATTTCAGGCATGTGACATTTAATATATTTGGTGCAATCACATATCCCAAAATATATACACCATTTGATGTTGATAAATAAATAAATTATGAAAATATAGTTATACAAACAAATGTTTTATCTACGTTTAATTAGACCCACACATACTTATCAACATACATACATACACACACGTACATATCTCATATATCTGATTCCCATGCCTGAAAAGAGGTAGGAAGAAGTAAACTTAACAAATCCTACCCCTTCGCCAATATTTAATAGTTATATATTATAATTGTCTTTCTGTAGTCTAACAAACCCTCTGAATCCTCGATTTTTATTGGTCATTTTGGTTCAGAAAAGTAGTTTTACATTTAAACACAACTTTACGTTGTAGAAAACTACACCCACTGCAAAATATTACTAATTTTCAGATGGAAACATGTGGAAACGTGTGGAAATGTTCCCGTTTCCTCTCTCTTCTCAGCTCTGACCATGCAGATACTGAAGCCGGCTGGATTCAGCGACACGGCTCACTACCCGTTACTGCTGCTGGTGTGAGTATTAACAGCTCAAACTGAACATGGGGACTTTTATAGGGTCGGAACTTAACACAGAGCTGATTGAATTGAGAGGTTCGCCTTATAAATAGACTCTACTGCTTCATCAGTGTCAAAGCTTTTTGATAGTCTGTCGCATTAACAAACACTGCATTATGTGATAATAGTGCAATATGTAATAATGTAATACATTTTCAACTCATTATGTAATAAGGCCGAATTTTCTTCTAAACTTTGCCGCATTTTGTAATAACTTGTAACGTATTGCAACAGTTATTAAAAATTGCGGGTGTTGTACTTTTATTTTTTTTATAAAACGGAATAATTTGGTGGATTATGTAAGAAATTTGACCATTTCTCTGTTCTTCGACATGGTTCTTTGTTTAGTAATGAGAAAACTAATTAAGATTCAGTTGGAATAGAATTATATGTCACTCTTTGTTTTTACTGATGTCCTGCCAACATTGCGAGGGCTTAAAATCACGTTTAACTTTTTGGATCACCTGACCTTGTGGCTATTAAATTTCTAAAATTAAAAGCCAATCAGTATTTCCACCGGCCATTTCTATTTTCTTGAAGAAGTGAAGCCAGATTGTTAGTGCCACTGAGGGCATTTAGTCATTTAACTCGCATTTTGAAATAACGATGTAGGAAGTTATGGCAAAATGCCGCAAAATGTATTACAAAACGCCACGTTATTACATAATGAGTTTAAAATGTATTACATTACTTATTGCACCGTTATTACATAATACAGGACTGCAATTAAAGAGTCTTCCCAAAAGAAATTGGGAGTTGAGCCTTACTGGAGCAGACAGGACAGGACATAAGTATTATCTTTCTCCCCCACCGTTCCGGTACCACCTGCTTCACAGTCGTCTGATTTGCCCCGCAGCGACGGCACCCCCGGAGGCCAGATGGTGACGGAGCAGTTCCAGGTGGACTGGGCCACCGTCCTGGTCAGCAGCTACAGCACCGTCGTGATCCGCTTCGACGGGCACGGCAGCGGCTTCCAGGGCACCAACCTCCTCCACAAGGTCCGCAGGAGGCTGGGCAAGCTGGAGGAACGGGACCAGCTGGACGCGCTCAGGTCCGACTTCTGCCGGTGGAACTGAACCCGACGGCTCGGACCCGGAATGATCTCAACAGTTTTTCTCTCTCTCTTCTTTTACCAGGTTCATTTCTAAAGAGCCGTACATTGACAAGAGCAGGATGGGTGTTTATGGAAAGGTGAGAGCAACTTGATTAATACTGCTCATTATTATGCACTCGTTGCTTTTTTTCTGGTAATTCCATTTGATTGTCTTTTGTAATGAGGCCTGTCTTAATAATAGCTGTATTATTAAGTGCAAGTACAACTCGTCTGCGACAAATCTTTTCAGCATTATTGATTTGAAGGATTAGATTTCAAAGTATATTTGACACATTTGGAAGCATTGTTTTTTTTGACACAAAAACATGCTCGTATATTAATGTCGACAATGTTGTGTATTTCTAGCGTCTTTAATATGGCAAACAGAGGATTTGTTGGAGCAAAATAATAATCAGCTTGATTTATGAGTCCAATGGCCTTCTTCTGAAGTAAAAAGAAAATCGGATCAATAGTTGTTTTATAATTATATCCCCATATTTCCACACCATAACTCAGATATTTGAAGAATGAGGGCGTTATATAATAAGTTGATTGAATGTTGATCTAATATTGATCTGATTTTACACATTATGTCAAATTTCTTTGCTAATTTTGACTTCAGGATATACATATGCGGCTTCTGACTGAGCTTTTCATCAAAAGTAATTACTAAAAATGTATTTCCATGCACTTCTTCAATTTAAGACAATGGTAAACAAAGAAAAACAAAGCCTATATGATGTTATACTAGATATATATGGACATATACTAGATAAGAAAAATATGTAAAATATCAATTAGAAATACCAATATGTAAAAGTACATTGTACAGGATTTATTTTCTCAAAAGAATTCTGAAATGTCATCCGTGATCGAGTCGCCCTACAATCATATTATTGTAGCGTTAGCATTAGCATTAGCGGCTATCACTGTGTGTGTCAGCACTTCTTGAGAGAAATGATTTTATTAAGTAGTATTTCTATCTTGACCGGCTTAGCAGTTATGTTACAGTAACACGGTATTCAACACCATTGAGTGCATTTTGTCACAGATTCACACTGGATGAGTTGTTGCTTCTTGATTCAGGCGTACGGAGGATATTTAGCCACGATGCTGTTGAGCTCGGAGGAATTCACTCAACTCAAATGTGGGACCGCCGTCTCCCCGATCACAGACTTCGAGCTTTATGGTAAAAAACATCTTCCAATCATCAACAATTCAAATACGCCATCTATATAAGTCAAATTCAAATCGTGGTTTCATCTTGTTTTTAGCGTCTGCGTTTTCAGAGCGATATCTGGGGGCAAAGACAGATTCCCGAATTTATATGGTAAAGTTTCCACCTCAGTGCAAAAACTCCAAGTACATTTTCTTTAATGTCCAAGTCAAGAATGAATACTTCAAGACTCTGTAAACCAGTTAATCTCTTGATGACAATTGATTTGGCTTTGGTTTTCTTCTCCTGCAGATGGCGAATTTAGCGCACCGAGCGGGTCAGCTGCTGGACAAGCAGTTCCTGATAATCCACCCGACGGCTGACGGTGCGTTTCTAAACGTCTGGATGACGCTGCAGAGTGAAAGAAAAGTGAGATCTGACGTGTGTCTGTCGTCTCCTCTCTGCAGAAAAAGTTCACTTCCAGCACACGGCCAAATTCATCAACCATCTAATCAGCGAGAAGACCAACTACACCCTGCAGGTGAAAAACCGCCGAAATGCTCAAAAGTCCAGTTTAGATCATTTGTAATGTGAATTGACTTGAAGAATATTGTTTTTTATTTAGGTTTTAGTCAGAACTCCTTTAATATTTACATCAATGGCTAAATTATTTAACCTTTATTGGAAAATTTAACTATTATTCAGTTAACCCTGAAGAGGGATTATAGTCAAGAAATTCAATCTCATTTCGAACTAAACTTTTAGTTTCAGGTGCTTCTTTCTTCTGTTTTTGTGCTTCATCGTATCAAAACGAACAAAAAGCAAATGTTTGGGTCTGGAGTTCGAAGATGAACGATGAAAAACTCTTTAATTCGCTGGGAACAAACAGGAGCTTCAGTAACACGTGGAGAACTAAATACCCCAAGTCCGATGGATCTGTTTGTGTGCGTGCGTGCGTGTGTCTAAATAAATAAATCTAAATGTGCTTGATAATTTCTACATTAAAATGTATTTAGTTTTACAATATTTAAGCAATAAGTGTGACAACAAATGCGGTTAAATGAGCTTTTAATTCCGTGTGTGTGTGTGTGTGTGTGTGTGTGTGTGTGTGTGTGTGTGTGTGTGTGTGTGTGTGTGTGTGTGTGTGTGTGTGTGTGTGTGTGTGTGTGTGTGTGTGGAGTTTGCATGGTCTCCCTGATAACTTTACACAACAACGTTTCACGTGACGAGACCTAATCCGTTAAAAAAAGGAGACTAGTTAGTCTGCCGGGCCACTGGAGGGCGCTGTTGCTTGATTTTGTAATGAAACCACACAGACTTGTGCAGAGAACAAAACGCTATAAACGTGAAGAAAATGTAGTGAACCCGACATCCGTATGGACTGATGACTCATCGGATGCTATCAGGGGTGAGTCTCAACTATTGAACTACTGATCTGGACGATAAAACTAGAATATGAAACGCGAGTCAAACCACTACGGGTCGGCCATGTTTGTTTACAAGTGGATGAGCAGGAGGGAGGGGGGGGGGGGGGGGGGGGAGAGATATGCGCAGTAAGAGGCTCCATAGCCTCCGGCCGTCTCTGCAGGAGGGAATATCGACCGTGAAAGAATCTTTCCAACTTGGGAGCCGTGGAAACGGACCCCCCAAAAGTGAGGAAAGTTTTTGTGGATCCACTCGCGTTCACTGTCGTGTAAACGGGGGGTGTTTGTGTCGCCCTTGTTGGGGAGGAGGATTAATGTGAGGACGTGTGAATGTGTGCAGATCTACCCGGACGAGGGACACTTCCTGCACAGCGAGGGCACGCAGCAGCACCTCGGCCAGTCGCTGGTCAACTTCTTCGAGGAGTGTTTCCGGGAGCCGGAGGCGCCGACGGAGGAGCAGCCGGCGGACAGCGAGGACAACAGTTAAGAGGAGCGGCAGTGAGGAGCAGGAGGAGGAGCAGCAGCGTCTCCTCCTCAACGCACAATATGCAACAGTTTGTGAACGCTCGCCTCCTCGTCGCCTGCAGCATGTCGCACCCCTCCGCTCGCCTCCGGCCGCCGGGGGAGGAACCGACCAGACGCCAGCAGTCGCCTCTCCCTCTCCGCTCCGTTGTTTTTTGTTTTTTTTATTATTATTATTATTTTGAAATAGATGAGCGCCATCCGGTGGACAGACAGAGGAACAGCATCCGTCAGGCGTTGCGTATTGACGAGCGCTTTGCAGCACAAACCCAGTGAAGAGAAGGAAGTTAAAAACGGGTCCACTGCACCTCATTTCACAGCTGGAACAACGTGACAATGTGTGCCGAGTGGCGCCGTCACATTCACACATTCACCTGCTCACGGAGGAGCAAACCTTCCAAATGGGACTTTTAAGTGCCACCTGCACAAATGATGGTTTATACGGTTTGATAGCCTGTTTATTTCACTTTGAAACCGTACCACGTTCATAAGGAGTGTGCATTTGTGGGATGAGCAGCAGATGCGATGAAATACTTGATGAGGTGTGGGGAAGAACACAATGCAGTGTTTACATCAGTGGTGGCTGGTGATACGTTTCTTAGGTGAGACTCTTCATTATTATTCGATTTCAGCCCATGTTAACTTAATTTAAATAAAGTGCTTTTATAAACCACGTTACAACATTCTTGCCTCTTTTAGATTAAGACAGGCCCCCTAGTGGTGAAACTTTATAGTTCTTTTAAAGTGCTCGTGAACGGAGAGCACTCATTAGGACTCTTTTACTAACATAATTGTAAACAAATACAAGCAGAAGCTTCATTGGTCCCTTTTAAGAAAATAAATGTGTTTTGGGGCTGGTTTACTTGAAATGACAGTTAGTCTGAGTTTAGGGAAAACAAAAGATATATCAGGTGTATTTTCAAACAACACATCAATTCATCCGAAAAAGTAGGAAGAAGCAACTCTTACCCCTTATTCACCTCTACAGAAGAGTTTTAGGGCCATTGAAGGATATAAAAAATTCGGAGGCTAAAAAAAACAAACCTTCGTGCGCGTCAGAAAAAGTCGAAAATCAAAGTCGAGATTTTTTTTTTCACGGAGAGACGTCTATCCATCCCTCATCATTTCCCCGTAGATGTGAAATCACATTAAATCACTTAATTGTGACTATATCGCGTTGCTTACTGCTTATGGACGTGTGATTTTTCCCAGGATTTCCTTGATTAAGTAGGACACATTTAAAAAAGCAGCCCGGGATCCGTGTCTCTGTCCTTCATATTCGACGAACTTCTGCGACGGAACCAGGCAGCAGGCTGCTCTGTCTCTTATAGTCCTGATATACTGATGATAACTGCTCCGTGTTTATGAGCTAGATTCTGTCCAGAAGCATCTTTTCACCACGTCATTAAACCGCCTGATATGCATTTTGAGGAAGCAGTCACACGCGCTGGCATGTGGATGGACGGACTTTTTGTCCAGCGTGAAAAAAAATAAATCTCGACTTTGATTTTCGACTTTTTCTGAAGCGCAATGAAGGTTTTTAGTTTTTTTTAGCCTCCAAATTTTTTTTTTTCTTCAGTGGCCCTAAAACTCTTCCGTACACCTCAACCAACAGTCATGTAGATAAATAAATGTACAATAATACATTAAACTCTCTGAGAAAAATCCTCACTTGGATTAAAGCACCAGAGGCT
Organism: Lipophrys pholis; assembly: GCF_963383615.2. Classification (NCBI taxonomy): domain Eukaryota; kingdom Metazoa; phylum Chordata; class Actinopteri; order Blenniiformes; family Blenniidae; genus Lipophrys; species Lipophrys pholis. The sequence continues at coordinate 52,631,248 of NC_137635.1, forward strand.
CAAAATTAAGATTTGGAGAATTGTTGACCTTCACGCCAGCTCTTCTGCTCATCCCACAAATGCACGTTGGTTCCGAACTGAGAAGGGATCGAACAGAATCACATGAGGGTTCGGTACAGTACGGAAATGAGCTGCTGTGGACTTCCTGTGCTTTTTTTTTACTGTGTTCATGAGTGTATTTGCTACTTGTTTCCAGACTTTCTGCGTTCGGTGTCTTTGGGGTCGTAGCGTGTCTGCGTGGGTCTGTAGTCGCTCTACACGAAACAACGGCACAGTCTTTCACTTGTGTTTTTTTCTCCAAACAGGGGGGAAAAAAAACAAAAAAAAACAGAAAAAGGGAGATTTGATTTCCTCTTGTTCGTCGCTGTGCCTTACTGGCTCCCGCTCAGAGCCCACCACACCACGAGGAGGACGGAGGGGCTTCTGTTTGGCACATTTCATCTCAAACACTTGGACATGGGTTATTAGCTGTCCGGCTTCTAAGCGCACACAGAGGCGTGAGCTGTGTTGTTTGTGACTTACTTTGTGTGTGTTCTGGACTCTCTGTCGCCCCCTTCATGTCACCTCTGTTAGTACCGTCAGTGGTTTCTAGTCAGCGAATGTACAAAGTGTAAAAAAAACTTCTATCGTTTTCAGTCTTTATGTTGTCTGTGCAACTTGTATATAAAGCATTTTGAAATGTATCATCGTGTCTGTGGGTTTTATTTTAAACTAAAGGTTGGGGTTTTTTTAGATTCAGACTTGGGGGCCCCACCTGTGATCACTGGTGGCCTCCAAGCAGGTCCCAGACCAGAGACTGCTTCCTGACGCTTTGGTCTGTAAAATAAAAAATACATAAAAAGTGTTTGACGAAATACAGCGCTGCAGCAGGATACCAACGCAGCCTCCACCAGCTCCTCAACAAAATTAAGAAGTTAAAAAAAGACTACGGAGTTGTTGGGTGCAGACTGTCCAGTGTTATTTTGAGTTCTTTGTACTTTTTGTTTATCATTTTATATTAATTCAATGTATTTTTGCCTCAGTAGGGGAAAAAAAATCAATGTCCCCAATTTCAATTTGAAAAAAAAGGCAATTTACATAGTGTTCAGTTTATATGCCTATTTTGATTTTACTCTGCCTAAAAATAGCAAATCCAAGGGGCAAAGGCAGGTCTGTGAAGGTACAAAAGTACAAAAGCTAGAATGCCATCTCTCAGCTAATGACTAACGAGATTGAAAATCATGAACGAGGTCTCCCACACACATATACTCCTGTTAAAACCTGTTAGAAATCACCTAAAGCTGCCACTTCTACAGCCCTGACCCCCACAACACCAAACCCAGCTCCAGCTCACCTTTATCAGCAGGGGTCCAAGCCAACCACTCACACCTCCACACTGAGGCAAATATAATGAGATCCTGAATGTCGGTTCCCTAAACTGGTCCCTAAACTACAATCAAACATGAGACAAAAGGAAATGATGGTATTTTAAAATAAATTACCTCGTAAAATGGAATAATGTTCAGTCTTCCACAAGTGTTAAGTCAACTTTAACAAAACCTATTAAACTCTTTTGATATACTCCGTGTGATATAGCACTGATGCACGTGATGCAATGTAAGTGCAAAACAATCATTTTAGTCCTGACAGCTTCTGTCCCTGGTTCACCCGCCAGTGTTTTGCCCGGTCCAATATGGCGGATTTGTTGACGTATCGTGGCGGGGGTCTCTTTCCGCATGCGCAGCCGGGACCATTCCAGTTGTACTCAGTACACGCAGTTCGTGTCCGGAGGGAGGAACCTTGGTGAATGATAAAAAACTTAAAGTAAGTTTATTCACTCAAAAACCTCATTAGTTCTTCAACAACCTAGAACACTATATCTAACATTAATTCAACCAGTTCTTTTTTTTTTCTCACTGTTAACTAATTCCCGGGGAGTAAAATCTTAGTATTTGTAATTATAATAACTAATCGGATTAAACTCTGTGCCATGCCGCTTTTCAACATATTATTTTGTTAAATGTTTATCTTAAAAGATTTCACACATCTTTTTGTATTATTTCCGTCGAGTTGGTTGGTTGTACAGCGTTAATTATTGGCTCGTTAACGAGGCCTTGTGGCCTTTATTGAACATCCTGTGGAGGCACTTAAGACAATGACTGTCACTTCGACTATTAATGTGGGACGTTTTTGACGCGCATGTTAAAGAAAAAAAACACTTGTTGTTTACGCTCTCTCGAGTTCTGGGTCGATATATTTGAAGTAGGATCTGGAAACTGCTTGGCGGCGTTACAATGCGTGAGTTTGTTGAGCAGCAGTCTGAGTCGAGTAAGTAGTACTGTAATACCCCTCCTTTTCACGAGAGGGCGCCGCAGGCCAGCCTCCTACTGTGGTGGTCGGAACGTTTGTTTGTTTCCGCTGACACACGGATATGTTATTGTGGAACACCGTGCAAGTTTTTGCTCGGAATGAGTTAAACGCTCGTCATACGAGCAGTATTTTGTAATTTTTTTTGTATTATTTATTATAAGTAAACAACAGCAAGCGTGCACTCATCGTGTGCGTGACAAACAAACTTTGATAATGTGTATTTCGGTGTTCCTGGTTCTGATTGGACCGCAAATGGATCACGTGTCCGCAGAACCCTGCTTCGGTTCAAAAATAAACTCGCTTCAATGTCTAAAATCACATCGAATCAACGTCACCGACGCTCGGACCTTGTTGTTTATTCGTTCTATTTTATTTAAAGTCGTGACTAAACACGCGTTAGTGTCGCACCCGGAGTCGTACTGACAGTACGGAGAATCACGTCCTCCCCGCGGACCCATTGTCGATATCGCTTCTCGGCCTTTTGGCTAAGATCAAGTGTAGTATCTGTTCTTATCAGTTTAATATCTGATACGTCCCCTACCCGGGGACCATATATTAAATTGATTTTTGGAGCAGGGAGATGGAATAGGGGCTTGCTCCGTCCACTCCACGCATCGACCTGGTATTGCAGTACCTCCAGGAACGGTGCACCCCCTCTACCGGTGAAAGAAAATATCCAACCTGTAGCAGTTGATGATTACACTTACTTAATATATCGTGACTTGTCAGTAATTTTTGCTGATCAGATCATTGTTATTTCAGTCCTTGATGTAACACGTCAATTCTATATATTTAAACTAGAGATGCAAATTTAATACTACACATGTGTTAATGTATTTAATTAAATGTTAACAGGACGGTGTTGTTCAATTATTACTGCAGCATTGTTGTAGAAGAAATAAAGAATATATTGTCAATTAATATTATATTTTAATATGTTTCCCCACATAGTTCAGTGCTGCCTACAGAAAATGTTAACATCAAAATAGTATATAAAGAGGATGTAAAGAATATAGTGCAATATATAAATACAATACAGTGTAAAAAAAAAAACAACCTTCGTGTGCTTCAAAAAAAAGTTGAAAATCAAAGTCGAGATTTCTTTTTCTTTATTAATTAACTGACTATATCGGGTCGCTTACTGCTTATCGACATAAGAACACATTTAAATAAGCAGCCCGGGATCTGTGCCTTTGTCCTTCGTACTCGACGAACAACGCAGCAGGCTGCTCTGTCTCTGCAAAGTCCTTATACTGATAACTGCACCGTGTTTATGAGCTAAGTTCTGTCCTGAAGCATCTTTTCATCGCCGTTAAACCGGCTGATATGCATTTTGTAGAAGCAGTCACACACGCTGGCATGTGGATGGACGGACTTTGCAAAAAACTAAATAAATCTTGACTTTTTCGGACGTGCATCAAGGTTGTTGTTTTGTTTTGTTTACCTCAGAAAAAAAAAAAAAATTTCGACTTTGAGTTTCGACTTTTTCCGACGCGCACAAAGTTGTTTTTTTTACCTCAGAAAAAAAAAAATCTACTTTGATTTTCGACTTTTTCTGACGTCCACGAAGGTTTTGGGTGTTTTTTTTACCTCTTTTTCTATAATAATTTTTTCTCATAATTATCTAATTAATTCAGAATTTTTTTTTTTCCATGTCAATGGAATAAGCTTCCCCACTAATTTGTGAAAATCAATTTAAACATTTTCATGAATAACAATAATTTTCAGGAGGCCGTTGGCATTGTTGACTTTGGCAGAAGCGGCTCTAAGATCGTAACTTCAGATGCAATGAACTCTCTGTTCTGGTCTGGACCCTGGACTGTGTGGGAGATGAAGGTGTCATAAAATATCACAAGATAATATTACGAGCTTCATCCGAAGCAGGACAGCTGTTATGCCTTTTCAACAAACATCAAACTGGGTATTTGTCATCGTCAGACCCAATTTTCTAGAGAGGTTCTCTTTCTCAAATGCCGGTGTGTTTACTGACACAAGGACACAAATAGACAATATGCTTTCTTATTTCATCATGTTTTTCTTATCATAAAGACGACTTCTGTTAATTCTGCTGTTACTGTTGTGGTTTCATTGCTGTCGCTGTGGCTCATGTCACACTTGGCTGCAGCGCTCTGTGGATATTTACAGCAGTGATAAGAAAATAGATATATATATATACCAATGTGTGTTGTCTCCTCGCATTTCCACTGACTGTAAAACCAACAATCAGGAATAAGGTCGTAAAAAAGTACACCGTTGAACCGAGCAGCGGCTCAATTCTCAAACTGGGGGATTTTTTTACTTTATTTTGAAGTTGGAAACCTGAAGAGACTGTGAACTGGTGAGTCCTGCCGGGAGTTTTAAAAGAAGAAGAAAATGGCTGAAAAGAATACGGCTGTCGAGAATTTCCTGAGGTGCTATGTGTGTTACGAAACATTCCTGGAACCCGTGTCTCTGGGCTGTGACCACAGCTTCTGTTCACGCTGCCTGCGGCAATTCTGGGAAAAAGTTGAAAACAAAAAACTGTCCTGTTTGCAAAAGAAAATCCTCCAAAGATTTAATATACGTGAACTTTGGTCTGAAGGAGCTGGCGGACTCCTTCGCTGGCGGACGGAGATCTGGACCATCCGGGGGAGAAGAGAGGGACCAGCAGGTGGCGCTGGCGTGTCCTAAACACCAAGAAGAGCCCATGCTGTTCTGCGTGGACGAGCGGAGAGTTTTGTGCACCGTCTGCCATTTTCCTCACGACGGCAGCCACAACGTGCTTCCCGGAGAAGAAGCGGTGACCGACCTGAAGGAGCGGCTGAGACGTGAGCTCAAGTCTCGGCAGGACAGGAGGAACAAACGCCAACACATACGGGAAACGTACGGCGGCGTGGTCCGAGAGTCCGAGAGGCAGCTGGCGTCCACAGAGAGGCAGATCAGAAAAAGCTGCACCGGTTCCTGAGAGAGGAAGAGGAGTCCAGGCTGGCGGCTCTGAGGGAGGAAGAGGAGCAGAAGGCAGAGGGTGTGAGCCGAGAGATGAAGACCATCGAGGAGCAGATGTCCTCCATCTTGGACTGCATGGCCGCCGTCGAGTCAGAGCTGCAGAAAGCCAGCGTGGCGTTCCTCAGCAGCTACCGAGGCGTTCAGAGCCGAGCCAGAGCCCGGGGCTCGCTGCCGGATCCACGGCCGCCACCAGGACTTCTGGTAGACGTGGCCAGACACCTGGGAAACCTGGGCTACTCCGTCTGGACCAAGATGAAGGACCAGGTCCGCTTCACTCCGGTCATTCTGGACCCAAACACTGGGGCCCACTGCCTCTACGTGTCTGACGATCTGACCAGTGTGAGATGTGGAGACGCTCGGCAGCAGCTTCCCGATAATCCAGAGAGATTCAGTATGTATGTTGAGGTTCTGGGCTCCGAGGGCTTCAGCTCGGGGAAACACAGCTGGGAGGCGGAGGCGGGAGACCTCCCAGACTGGGCTGTTGGACTGGCTGAAGAGTCCGTTGACAGGAAGGGAGAGAGAGATCGGTTTCCCCGGAACAAGGAATCTGGAGTTTATGGCACGGTGCTGGAGGAGAGTGCACTAACGGTTACGATGAGCCAGTCGGCATGAAGGAGAGTCTCCAGAGGATCCGAGTCCAGCTGGACTACGACCAGGGGGAGGTTTCCTTCTACGACTCTGCAGACCGGAGTCTCATCTACACTTACAAAAACACTTTCACTGAGAAACTCTTCCCTTATTTCCACCTTGGAAAAGTTCCTGGGTTGAAAACCAAACGTCTCACCGTCTGTCAGACTGAGGTCACTCTGTGACTGAAGAGAAAGCAAGTTAGCCTTTATTGGAAATAATGAAAATACCTCATTATAACACTTTTTTTTATTAATTTATATTTGTTTTGTCAGTAAAACTGTGAACATATATAAATAATATACATTTGGGTCATTAACTCTGGAAAATGATTCACATTATTTTTTCCCAGATCAATAACATGTTTTATATTACAATGGAGAAAAAGGGATTCATTGCTTCTCATTCTTACTGTTTTTATAAGTTTCTTTTGATTAGTTTTGATAAACAAAGCTGGTAGTTGTCATTACAGCTTGTGTCATTTGGACCTGGACACTGGTATTATTCACTGGTCCAAGTTACTCATATTAGTCACTGCTATTGGTTACTGGTATTAGTCACTGGTCCTACTCACTGGTACTGGTCACTGGTCCTACTCACGGGTACTGGTATTAGTCACTGGTCCTACTCACTGGTACTGGTATCAGTCACGGGTACTGGTATTAGTCACTGGTCCTACTCACTGGTACTGGTATCAGTCATGGGTACTGGTATTAGTCACTGGACCTCGCTATTTGTACTCATCTACTCGCTCCACATTGTGTGACTGAGTAGATGCTGGCCACACGTCTTTAATTCAATAACATAATAAGTGGACTTTCTTTCACTGTTTACTGAGGTCATGTTTGGTTTTCTTTCCTGCACTCCACATTCATGATGGCAACAGATTTAATTGACCTTTGTTGATTGAGTAACAGACTACCTTTCTTTAGAACCTTTCTTTAGAACCATGGTGTCAAAAATCAGCATCACGGTGGCTGAATCAGTAATAAAGTGCAGGTGAAGTGAAATGTGTATTTTTGGCTTGTGTGTGTTTCGATTTTTATTCTTTTTTTCATCAATACAAACAAATAAAATGTTTAAATGTACATTTCCATTGCAGTTTTCAACTAATGTCTTTAGTTTCCAACTGAATATTTACATCTACATGTCTATAATGTGTTATTGGTTAGTTCCGAATTTTGTATATTCTTCTCAGCTTTTTAGCATAGATTACTTGTGACTTGATAAAAAAAAATAATGTATATACAGTATATATATAATTAAAATAATTTCAAAAACCTTTAGTCCTGTGCGCATAGGTGTGCCTGTGTGTTTGAGTCAACAATGTCCATCAAGATGTTGTACTGTCTCTTTAAGAGGAAAGACACTAAATATAAATCAAGTTGCTAAAAGAAACTTGGCACTTTGAATCTCAAAGTTTCCAAATGGTGCTTTTTATTAGAGCTCATCCCGTTCACTCCTAATACACGACTAAAGTTGGTTCTTCACAGCATTACCGACTCGACATTCAGCGATAAACAAAACCGAGACAGTAGATAAGGTGCGACAGTACACTGGTGGCGATCTCTTGTGTGTGAACTCCCGACTGAATCTGTCGTGGCGGAGGTTTAACAGTGTCACCGATCGCGTCCTGCATGGACGTGTCCCCACAGCAGACCAAGATCACGCCTCCAGACATGGCGAGGAGTTGACTTTGTGTGTTTGAGGATGTGAGTGGCGTCTGAGATCAAAACAGTGCGTCAGAAAATATTGTCCCCCAGATGTTTCTCCAACAGCTGCGCACTTCTGTTGTGGGGTTTCTTCTTTTTTTTTTTTTTTGCTTTTGCGTTGACCCTTCTGGGCCACCATATCTGCCTGGTGGGGATACTACCTGCAGCTCTGTTAAGGCCTTCATACAGCTGAGGTACAGAGTGAGAAAACCTAAAAAACAAAAATCTGAAAAGGGTTCAAATAAAGGACATTTCCATCATGTGAACGGTTGAACTGCAAAAGTTTGGAAGCCTTTGCTCCAAAAATTAAACCCTGAACTCGGTCACTGCAGAGGATTCTGTGGCGGGGTTCGCTCCCGTTCAAAGAACAACCACCGTAATTCCAAATGGCAAGTCGACTTTTTCCTTTTATTGTCCCCCATAACAGTGCCGGTGCTCGATATTTACAGTGAGAAAAAATATTTACAATAAGAACAGAAAAACATAACCATGATCCCAGCTCTTCCTTTAGCTGGGTGGGTTTGAAAAAAAAAAAAACAGGTCTATTCGAGTCGTGTTGCTCTACAGTGCAACTTCCAGTGATGACTCCCGTCTGCAGCTTTGCCTACTGCTCTTATACCGTTATGCCCCTCCCAGGGGTGTGATTGAGTCCTCTGCACCAATCATAATTTCATAACACAAATAATAATCACATCCTACTTTTAGGACACTTCATTTTTCTAATAAAATGAACAAAAACATTCTCCAAATAAAGTCACGAAATACTTCCCTTTATAAACAAAAATTAATAGTTAAACCAAACACCAAACGATCACGTGACCCTAAAGTCCCGCTCAGGCTTCGTTATAAACCCGGGGGTTAACTCCACCCCCGTCTTGCCTGTCACCAGGCGTCATGTCACCGGTAAGTGTTGTGTGTGTGTGTGTGTGTGAGGATGTTTGAATGTTTGCGCAGGTAAAACATAGCCAGTCCAAGTGTGCACCCCTGGCTGACTATGCTAACAGGTGGGGAACGAAAGATGAATTCAGTGAATGATGTCATGCGAAATACGGAGGGGGAATGAGGAAATGAGTGTGGCGTGTATCGTGGCGTGCCGTCTGCTACGCAGGGTGTGTATGTGTGTGTATGCGTTCGGGTGTCACTGCGCGTTCACTGACCGAGGGTCTCCGCTGCCTGCGTAACAGCAGGGCGGAGTGCGGGCGAGAGCGTGTGGACAGATTCACATTCAAACACTGGACGAACAAGAAGAAAGCAAAAAAAAAAAAAGGAGGGATGAGAAGATAAACACATTCACATGATGCTCTGATGCCAGTTCTCAGCACAAAAACATAGGAGATGAAAAGAGAGTTTGCTTTGGGAACGTGTTACTCAGGATTAGAAGAAGAGAAGCTGGGGGCACAGAACCTGAAGGAGATGCAACAACTGTCGATAAAGGATAAAAAAAAAATTTAAAAAAAATGCGGCGTTGAAGCATCCGGTCCCTCTTTTGTCGTCCAACATTTTACAGATTGCATTTTAGTGAAGTTAACTATTTACTCCGCACGCTGCTGAGTAGACGGTTCCTTCTTGTTCCAACTACAAGCACACAAGGCAAAGTCCATCACATTTTGAGTCCCGACTTCAACCCCATAGAAACCCCATAGCTTTGAAAAATGATACTGTAAATTCAAAGACTTAAGTAAAAAACTTTTAATCTAATTCTAAATATATATTTTTTCTAAGATTTCTTACCAAGTGAAATTTACTTCCTTCATGGACGAATCATTTCACCAGGTTTAGGTCATTTTCTGTTCACATCTTATATTTGGGTGACACTTTTTTTTTTTTTTTTTTTTGCAGTGCACCTTTTGGATGAATTAGATTGGAGACTGCGAGCCAATGTCACTTCAGTTCATCTGAAGGCAGGTGAGCGAATACTTTTGGTGTAGTGTAGTGTACAAACACAGATCAGACTGTCCGGTCAGTAACCACCGTCGGTCTCGTCGTCAGACGGCTCGCATGCTGTAGCGGAATCGGATGTCGGCGCCGGGCAGCAGGATCCCCAGACCGGCCCTGCTGGAGTCGACCTGCACGCGGCTCTGCCCGTCCTCCAGCTGCAGCTCGAAGTACAGCAGCAGCAGGACCAGGAACTGCTTTATCTCGTTGATGGCAAAGTAGCGTCCGGGACACATGGACGAGCCCGAGCCGAACGGCATCAGGTAGTACTTCAGCTTCTGGCCGTCCTTGTAGAAGTCCGTTTTCTCCGCGCCGCCTTGCACGTAGCGGTCGAATCGGAACGTCTGGTAACGGAGAGGAAGAGCAAGAGATGAGCTCAAACATGAAAGCGATGTTCGTCTCAGTTTAACCTCGGAATCCCGCCCCCAGAATCTGTTTTTATCCTTTTCATATCCTCCAACTGTAAATGACCTTGATGTTAAGTTAATTTGTTGCAAGGGTTCATAAGTGTTTATTTTATGTTGGAACGATAGTATAGTGCCAATGCTTTTACTTTGAAAGAACTCACAGACAAGGTGTCGTAAATCGGAAGTAACTGTTGTAACCGTGCAATAAGTGGTGCTATAACTATAATAATCTATAAGAACGTATTTACTATGTAAAATACATCCACCCCCATATTCTGTACATGTCCACACTTATAGGCACCGTGTGCATATTTTTCTATTATATTGTATTTTTATCTGCTTTTTTTTTTTTTTTTTAGTTCCTGCTATGTTAGCTTCTTTCTCTTTACTATCCTGTTGTACCACTGCAAATTTCTCCACATGCGAGATAAATAAAGGGATATCTTATCTTAAATCAGAAGTACCGTGATCGTTGATGGGCAGACAAAAGTATGCTCTGTACAAAGTTGGAGAAAACCGCATACGGTTCCCTAGTACTCGGTTGATGAGGGAACAAGACGAGTATCAATAGTTTGTTATGTAAATGTGTATTTTGTGACCTTTCACTGAGTTTATGTTTAGCTGCTCTGTGTAACGGTAACTTTATCACCCACTAGAGGGTGCTATTGCGCTTCAGTAAAAGCCATGCTTAGCACACTGCGACTTCAAGGTCCCAAGTTTAATTGTAATGTTAAAAAAAAAAAATAATAAAAATAAAATGTTAAGAGTTGCTATTTGTATTTTTCTGTTTACATTGTAGCTCTGGTGGTTTGTTCACATGCAAGGTTCAATAAAAGTTGTGAACCATCAGTTTGAGAGCCACACTAACTCCAACCAGAACAGCAGGAAGTCCCCCCCTGACTGCTTCTTCCTGGTCAAATGGACTTTTTCCTTTCCACCGTCTCCTTTGCTTGCTCAGGTGGAATTGTTGGGTTTTTCGCTGTGAAAGTGCCTTGAAATGACTCCGTTGTTCTCGGTGCCATATGAAACTGAACCGAACCGGACCGGACCAAGCCAAACAGGAGGTCGTTGGCTGTACCTGCGGCTCCTCGTAGATCTCAGGGTCCAGGTGCATGATCTGAGGATACATGGCGATGATGTCTCCTTTCCTGATGGCGACGGAGCGACTCTCGTCCAGCCGCAGGCTGAAGTCCTCCTGAGCCACCCGGATGTTCATGGAGGCCGAGGACAGACGCAGGCTCTCGTTGATGGCGCTCTCTGAGGAGGTGGTCGACCAGGTTATTGATCAGGAAACGCTCATCGACATTCCCCCGGTGTGCGCACGTACCCAGATAAAGCAGCTTGTCCAGCTGCTCCCTCTCGAGCCTCACGTCCGTGTCACTGCTGAACTCCACGCCGCTGGCGCTCAAGACCTCGTGGATCTCCTGTCGCACCGCCTGCAGCGCCTCCGGGTGGCTCACCAGGTGGTACATGGCCCAGAAGGTGGCGGGAGCCGTGTTGCCCACAGACGCCCAAAGTATGGCAAAGTGATGAGCTGAGAGTGGAGACAACGTGCAGAGGTATTGATCCACCTGATAGATTCAATTACATTTATTCAAACTTAAAACCTGAACTCAGACAGGAAAATATGGACCCAGTGAAGTTTATTTACATCAGGACTCAACTTTAATCAAAGATTTGAATCAACAGTTAAAAGCCAGGCTGGGCTTAATATAAAACACAATATAAATTAGGAGAATTGTATTTCTGGATAAAGAAACAGGAAGTCTTCCAAAAACAAAATCACTGATGTAACTTCTGAAATGTCTCATATTGTCACCGTTTGAAAATGCAAGTCTCCCATATTTCATCCTCGGCTCTTTCCTCACAGCTCATCCTGACATCTCAACGACTTTTACCTTGTGTTAACTCTTGAATTTTTGGAGTGTTGATCTCTTTCAATGTGATTGATGCTCCAGGTTTAATATTGGCTCTTGGTATCTGGTGGTTGTTTGTCTTTTTTATCTTATTTTCATTTAGTAATGGCTTCAATAATTCCCAAAGTCTGTTTTCCTTATTCTCAGTTGGATATTTTCTTTAGCATTTCTTCCACTTTTTTGGACATGTCCATGATTGCTATGGAAGTTTGGTTTACAGTTTTTAAAAACCTACTTGTCTGTGTAAGATACATTTGCACATTAGATCTGCCAAAAACAGCAATTAGTTCAGTTTTATTTCCACTCTAACAATAGTAAATGCATTCAATTTTAGGTTTACCTAAACCTGAAGATAACTTTTTCCTTTTGTGGGATTTCAAGAATTTGGGAAAATGACACTTCTGCTTTTTGTAAAATTCTGCAGAAAGTCTTTAAGCCTTCAGTTTCCTCATGACTCATGACCGGTGTGTTCAAGCATGAGAAATGTATCTATAAATTTCAAGATATGAATAGTTTAATGTGTGAATTTGGGTACATTTTGTATATATTTTAAAATATGTCTTGACTATTTATGTAAAATTTTATAATTTAAATGATTTCTAAACAACAACAAAAACAAGTTAAGGCAGAAATCAATGGAATCCTGAACATTAAGTGGTGATAATCCTTTGTAAAAGAAACAGTTTGCTTAAATATGGCAACTGGGCAGAAATGATGCAGGATATGATTTTATACACACACACACACACACACACACACACACACACACACACACACACACACACACACACACACACACACAATCAGTGTGTTTTGTGCACATTAAATTCACGGGAAACAAAGTAGCCTTTTTAAAAGTGCATATTAGGAGGGACAAGTTTTGTTTCGTGCCTGAGCAAGAAAACGCATCGAGTCTGTATGAAATGGTGGAAGTAGCTGAACTGAGGAGTTTAGATTTGAATTAAAATGCAGCTACTTGAGCATGAAAAGGTTTAGTTTGCTTCTCTACATTCCAACAATGGTTATTTTTCCAGATTTAATTTTTTGAATTTTTTGGTGGTGGTATACCGTAAATACCTACCATCTCCGTTCTATCCCTGTTTTACTTCACTGGATCTGAAAAGATTAGTCTTATTTGGGGATTTAACTCATCAAATGGATTTTCAATGATTAATTGAATGATCATTATCAGTGGAGGAGAATGGTCTCCACTGATAATGATCATTCTGTGCTTTGTCTCTTTTTTATTCTTTTCATTCAACATTTATTATTCTGTTACTTTTGTGTCCTCATTTTTTTTCAAAGTTTATTTATTAGCCTTATAAATATGAATCGTTTGTGACGCTTGAAAGGTGTGGAACTCTTGTACAAGCAGATCGTGCTTCCTTCCCTCCTTGCACCATTTTAATGTGTGCTAAATAAATAAGGAAAGAAATAAACTAATCCTTCAGGCCGACAGTGGAGAAGCACGTCTTTAGGGAACAAGAGCTTAGAAGTACAATGTGTAGAATTTCTGCAGTACCACGACTGTGCTTTCGGCGGCAGTAGTGAGCTCTCAAGGAAGTAACACACTTCACCACCGTGTGGCACAACGTGGTATTACAATAAATAGTTTTTTTCTCTCAGATCCTAACGTCTTAAGGGTTCTCACAAACACTGCGTGTTGGTTATTCATGAGCATTTTGAGCCACTGCAGGGGATTTAATGACTCTACCTGCTTTATCGACGTCTCTCAGAGTTTCGTAGTTCTCAAACACCTGCATACGCGTGCTGATGAATTCCGACGTGTCGGACCAGTGCAACATGTGGTGAGGCAGGAAGTAGTTGATGAGCTTCTGGCGGACGGCCTTGGTTCTCCCCAGCAGCCAGATGGGAATCTGTGCGATGAGCAGGGGGAACATGTTGTCGAACTTGACGAAGTCGTCCTTCAGGATGCTCATCTCGCTGTGGCGGCGGGCGGACGCCGGGCGGCCGAACATGGAGAGGAAGGAGGCCTCGAACATGACGGACAGACAGAACTGGTACATGCTGCTGCTCCTCCAGCCGCCGTGCCCCAGGTGGTCCTGGCGAAACACCAGCATCAGGTTACCCATCATGCTCTCTGTCAGCGAGGTGAGGCCGTCCCCCTGCAGGAGTTTGAAGGAGCGCTGGATCCGCTCCTTCATGCCGGGGTGCTTCTGGCTGTGGATCGGCGGGTACCCGAACGTGATGGGCGCCACCTTGTTGGTGAACTCGTGAAAGTCGAGCTGCCGGCCGTGCTTGATGATGTTGGGATACAGTAACGGGTCCATGATGAAGGTCATGTATTTACCTGCAGGGTGGAGGAGTAGAACATCACAGTGAAAACATGATTCTCCCAGAGACCAATCAAGCTTTTATGGCTTATTTATTAACATTTGATTTTCTTAGTTTTATTTTTCCTATATTTTTTCCTTTATATAGTGCTTTTTTCCTACATATATTTTTTTCTTTTACATTAAATATTTCCTCTTTTTTTTCCCCTTTTCCTGAAAAAAAAAGCTGCACTGGCAATATTAATCATTTTAGTTTCGCCTGTTTTTCCTGGTTGTTTTTTTTTTTTTTAAGTTGTAGTTTCAACAGTTTTGTCCATTCTTAGCAATTCCAGCTATTCTGACTGTTTTACCTTATTTAGCTGTTTTCAGACCATTTTTGAAGATCAGTGTGGTCTGCTAATAAAATACAGAGATGTAAGCAATATGTTCACTCGGGAATCATTTTCTCAAAGCTCCAGGGAGCCACTACAGAGGAGCTGAAGAGCCACATGAGGCTCTGGAGCCACAGGTGGAACACCCCTGAGCTATAAGAATTAAATCTCCACTGATTTGTTAATCATAACTAGGAATATTTCAAGAATTTTTAGTTTTACTCTTAAGAAATGTTGCTTTAACGCCTAAAAATTACATTAAAATGTTTAATTTTTTTTAATTATCTTAACTATTTCCTTCTTTTAGTACATAATTATTAAAATGATTCTCTAAAATGTTATTATTGTAGAAATAACTGACAAACATTTGAGCTTAATGTGCTGATAAATCAAAGGAGCGAAAAATTCTGTTTTGGAAGGATTTCCTTCAGTCTCACGGTAAAGCAGCGATACTCGACTAACATGAAATGCTTTTTAAAAGTACGAGTGCGACTGAGTGTGAGCTGTTTCAGGCTCCAAACAGAACCAGGAGCAGCACATAAAGAGCTTGTGGGGTGCAGCTCGGCCTTTCAGCGCTTTCCACCGGTTCCCCGGCAGGCCTTTGTTTCCCGTCGAGCCCGTTCCCATCGGAGTGAATTTCCCTTTGAGCTGATAAAAAGCAGGTGAAAGAAACAACTTTGCAATGTTGAATGGAGGCTGCCGTGCAGGGCCTGAACAACGACTCCCTCACATTGCCAGCGGTCTGAGCAGGAGCAGCAAACACAATGTTGTGCAACTTACTGAGAAACGCTTACTTCTTTAAACGTAGCACACCGAGCTACCATATTCTATTGACTACATGTTGTAATCTATTGGCAAAATTTCAGGATGAACCTAAAACATTACAGGTGAGCTTGATGTGACCTTCTCTAACCTCATGAATGCACAACTGTTCAGTGTTAAGGTTGACTGAGCCATGAATGGACCAATAAACGTACTAGTTGCATTAGAATTGGTGTTTGAACAGTCCTCCTCACATTCTGACCTCATGAGACCAAGACCACACCAAACAATTCATCGACAACCTCGACATGGAAGTTCTTAGATGGGAGTGTCCACTGAGCTCAGGGTGTCGTCAGCAGGTTGAACAGAGATACAGTCGCAGAAAGACGGCGAAGTGGACGTCCTTTGTCCACATCCCACAGTGATGACCGTCACATTGTGAACAGTGGAACCAGGTGATGAATCCACTCAACCCATTTAAGGAAGGTGAGAGGCTCAGTGTCAGTGTCACGTCAGACCATTTAAACTTGCTGGACCGCCTGTGCGGTTAGTAAATGACCTTGATGTTAACTTTATTTTCTTAGCAATGGTTCCAAGTGCTTATTTTAAGTTGAAATGATAGTATAGTGCTTGTGCTTTTACTTTGAAACAACTCACAATTGTCGTAAAGCGGAAGTTAACTGTCCTAACTCAGAGAAATACCGCAAATGTTGATGGGAAGAGAAACGTACGCTCTGTAGAAGGTGAAAAATTACATTTACGGTGCAGTTTTTTGGTTGCGTATGGTTCACTAGCGCCCGGTTGATAAAGGAACAAGGTTAGTATCAAGTTTGTTATTGTAAATGTGTGTTTTGCTACATTTCACACACTTTATGTTTATCTGGTTTGTGTAACAGGAACATTTCAGTACAGCCAAGTTTAGCACACGATCATTTCAAGGTTTAAGTTTAATTGTAATGTGAAGTAAAAAGTAATTTAGTCACGGTACGGATATGGTTAAAAGGGACAAAGTTTGAAGGATTTTTAAATACACATGGGAATTACATATTAATAGCACTCAAGGTAGAGCTTGTCAAAGGTTAGTAGTTTAAGGCAATTTATTTAAAGCAATAAATATGGTAAAGGGTGAAAAGGTATAAACACGCTGTTAAGAGTTGCCCATTGTAATTTTCTGTTCACACTGTAGCTCTTACGGTGTAGGTGAAACTACAATCAATTCAATCAGCACAATATTTGTGAATTCATTGCAGTTGATGGGAAATTTTTGAATCCCGTCATGGTTGAATCTGCAGAGCAGGGATGCAGGGAAACATTTATGACGTTGATATATATGTGCATGATTACAACCTGACGACGATACATAAGCGACATGTTATGCAGCACTTTTCGTAACAAGCCCACTAAAAACAGAGATTTTAACTGGGTAACTAGATTTATCATAGTAATCAGCATGTTTCCCCCCGACCGGAGAGGCGTCATAGACGTGTAACAGGTTTTTTTTTTGGTGTGTTTCTCTGTAAAAGTGCCTTGAAATGACTATTTGTCGCTATACCAAAGAATAAGGTGAACTTTGGTTGGGGGCTTGTGATAAACTGACCTTTGAACTTCCAGAATGATTTAAAAATAGAAAATAAAAAATTAGCCTGATGTGCAAACCAACCTGCGATCTGGACTGTAAAGACATCTCCGAACTTCCTCTTGTTCTCTTCCAGAAACTTGTAAGCATTTTTCCCAAACTCCAGAGCTTTCCCAATGAAAGGAATCCAGCCTTTGATCAACGGCGGCTCGTCCGCTCTCCTGCAACAGGCAGCACAGACACTTTAGAATCTTTCATTTGTTGAAACATCTGCCAAACTCTGGATACGAAAAGACTTCGCACAGAGCACGTGGCTCTACAGCGCCGTGAAGCGTTTTTCAAAATTCTTTGGATATCAACATTTTGTTATCATTTTTATTTCATTTGCAATTCACACTGAATTTCAGAATTGTTTTAATATCCAAGATAAAAACAGGCAAAGAAGGTAAAACAGCCAAACCAGCCAGAAGGTTGGTAGGTTGGTGTGTGTGTGTGTGTGTGTGTGTGTGTGTGTGTGTGTGTGTGTGTGTGTGTGTGTGTGTGTGTGTGTGTGTGTGTGTGTGTGTGTGTGTGTGTGTGTGTGTGTGTGTGTTTAATAATTATACATATTTCTTTTTTTTTACATAAAGTGAATTGTTAATATAATAAATTATTGACACGAGTCTGTATTTCATTCCAAGGCGCGCTGGTGCTGCTGCTTGTTTTTGTAATGAAACCACGCACACGCGTGCAGAAAACAAAACGTTATAAACATGAAGAAGGTGTAGAGAACCCGACATCCGTATGGACTGACGACGAATCGGATGCTATCAGGGGTGACTCTCAACGATAAAACTACCATGCTATGGACTATAAAACTACAATAAGTACCCCAAGTCAAACCACTACAGGGGTTGCCATGTCTGTTTACATGCGCATGAGCAGAAGGAACTAATTGCCACAGGAGGGAGATGCGCATGGGAAGTAACAGCTCTCCGTCGTCGCCTCAGGCTGCCTGTGCAGGAGGGGATCGTATGGCTTTGTTTACCATTCTATTAATGCAAGTGCATGTAAATAAATTTTAAGAAATTACTTTTGATGAAAAGCTCAGTCAGAAGCCGCATGTTAATATCCTGAAGTCAAAAGTACCAAAAATATCGGCCAAAATTTGATCAAAATTCACTCAATTTTTTATAGAACGCCTTCATTCATCCATATCCGAGTTATGTTGTGGAAATAATTATGAAATAAATTCATCCAATTCTTTTTACTTCGGAAAAAAGGCCATTCGACTCATAAATCAAACTGAATATTATTTTGCTCCAACAAATCCTCTATTTGCCATTTCAAAGACGCTAAATATACACAATATTGTCGACATTAAAACACAATACATGTTTTTGTGTCAAATACACTTAATCCTTCCAAATGTGTCAAATATACTTTGAAATCCTTCAAATCAATAATGCTGAAAAAAATGAGTCATGTGTGAGATGTCCAGAACCACATGGACGAGTCGTCCACGGTTGTGAGTCGTCCGTGCCCCCCTGGAGGCCGCCATTATTGTCTACAAAATAACTTATTCATTGTGGCTGTAGTGTTCGTGTGCAGTAGCAGCGTTTCAGTGAAGCCAGGTTTTTGCTTTTACGTGGCGTTTTGAATAAGTCCAACCTTTGGAGCTGTTTTCAGAAGGTTGGTGTTTTCACTATTTTTTTTAAGCGAGGGAAAAAAAAAAAAAAAGGTAAAAACAAAATGAGAAAAGAAAAGAAAGTTGTGCTTTCATTGGCTCCGAGCAGCGTTGTTGTGTAAACGGACAAACAAAGCAAACATAAATCATTTAAACGGGTCCCTGGAAACCCCACAAAATGGTAAAAATTTAGTTGAATTTTATAGCCTCTCTCTCTATGGTTTTAGCTGCAAGCACAAACCCGCAGAGTGTCGTCACCGAGGTGAAACACCCGCAACACACAACACACAAGATGAGTGACAACAGTTGCCAAACGGCAACAAAGTGACTCAGAGGGACGAGGGAGGGCAGGAAGATAAGGCTCAAAGTACCTTCAGTTGAGCGTGAAATTACAAAATCAAAAGAGGTGGCAACATGATGAGACACACACAGAATGACGACGACGACTTGCATAAACTGACAAAACGAATACAATGAGACAGGAAATATCGGTTCAGTACAAATACATGAAGAAACATGGCGATGAAATGATAAGGACTGGATGACACACAAACGGGCCACAGTTCAGCTGGGATCATGTTTTTGTGTATATTGTTTACGACCAATACATAATGATGATTACGTCTTTGTTCAATGCTTTTTTCTTTTTCCCTTTTGTGATAATCCCGTTTCTCATTTGCCCCATCGAGTGTTAAATATTTTCGGAATTAAAAATTCTGTCATTACGACTCCTCGGGAGCAAGAATGCACTGGAAACAGTCCATCTTGGTTTCATAATCTTAAGTGTTTCGCAATCTGCAAACTGTGAATGTTTACAAAGCAATATCTCGTGTAAAGGACTGATAGAGCTGTTAAATGTTTGGCTCTCTCTGTTAGGTCATCGGTGGGATTCCTCTACCGGGAGTGGGGACGTGACTTAACTTTCATGAAACACAGGAAGAGGGTGATTAGAGGCGAACTAAGGCGAAGTTGACACAAAAAAAACAAAAACAAATAAAAGGTGAAAGTTCGCAGAAAAGAAGATTCTTTCAACTGACCACAATGAGGGGTCAAAGACGAGGACGGGCAGTAAAAATGACTCAAGAAAAAGCGAAAGGTAAATAAAAACAGAAGGTGATGATTTCAAAACCAGAGAACCCGCATGGTTTTAATGCATCTGAAGATCACCCGAGTTCAGCATTGACCTTTGACGCTTGTGAGCCTTCTCTTTGTGTTGTGGTTTTATCATATCAAGACACTGTGAATTAGTCAAATTCTTTCACAACGAGGAACATTCCTTCTCAAACTAATTAAAAGCCCCCGTTCCAACTTTTATCACGTGTTGCCGCAGTGCGTTCACTCAGCAGCAATGTGCAGATTCATACCAAAACATGGACTCTTCTGTTTATCTCCCCTTTGGAAAACGTCTCTTGTAAAGTGTGCGTCTTTTCCTCAAAGTTAAACAGTCTTCATCTGAAGGGCTGACACAAATAGTAAATAATGATATTTGCCCTTGGTATGGTTTTAAAAGCTATAACTAATTTAAAAAAATTATGATAAAGAAAACCAAAGAAAATACCTGTAACTCTGTATTCTTACCACATACGCTTATTGTAGGTTTACCTTCAAAGATTAGGCTTTTGTACAGATGGGTATTACACCAGTATGAGTATTGACATCATTACACACCCATGGAGGCGGCCGCAACTTAATGCGTTTTCACAATTTGAGGAATTTGTTGTGGTCGGTTGGTGCAAAAAACAAAAAAAACAAACTGCATTTCAAAAATGTCCTAAGATATAATAATTACAGTGTACCTGAATGTAATGTACATGGTGGAGAGAGAGAGAGAGAGAGAGAGAGAGAGAGAGAGAGAGAGAGAGAGAGAGAGAGAGAGAGAGAGAGAGAGATTGCTCTGATCCAAGCCTAAAAAGTTTTCCATTTGTTATAAACAAGCGCAGCTTTTTTTTTTTATTTATCTCTCCCGCTGTTTCACCGATAAAATCACGCATGTTTATGACTTCCAGTCAGTAACACTAGGAAGCAAGAGAGTTTTCCCTGAAAGCTCCGGTCGTCCCCCTCAGGGAGCTTTCGGCTGCGCTCGACTCGGCTCGGCTCGGCTCGGCTCGACTCGGACTCACCTCCTCCTGCCGCGGAAGACGCACAGCAACGCAGACAGTAGGCCGAGCAGCAGCAGCAGCAGCGGCACCGGGAACATGATGCTGAACGATCCGTCCGGAGACCGGGCTCGACCACAGTGGGACGACTCCGACCTATTGCTACCCACAGACGCCCACTCACGCTGCTTCCGGTCCCACCCTTCAAACCAAAGTAAGTCAAATTCTGAAAACCGGAAGTTGTTATTTCTAAGAGTTGCATTGGTTTCACCGTTACAGAGTTAAAACGTTATAAATACTCACATTGCAATTATTTCGTCACATTTATGGAATTTTGTGAGTATTTATTATTTGTATAGCAGGTGGCAATGCAGAAGTCATAAAAGATTAAAGATTAAGAGAAACAAGCAGGCATTCAAAACGTTGCTGACTTTGGATCAGGTAGGGTAGTGTCGCACCACTGTGCGTGCGTGATTAGGGGGAGTAACCAAGTCCTATATCTACAATGGCACCATTGGTCTAGATCTCCACCAAGATGACAGTTACAAATAACCAGTGTTTTCCAACTCGAACCTCTCAGCTGAACTTGGGTTTGAATTCCTCCCAACAATCTGTTTGCTTTTCCAGTCATTTCCCCTCCTTTTATTGTCGGACCACAACCAGAACAGCAGAGTCTCCACCTCTGACTGCTTCCCTCGCCCCAGACACTTCCTCCAGCTCCTCCGGTGGGACCCCAAGGCGTTCCCAGGCCAGTCGAAAGACATAGTCTCTCCAGCATGTCCTAGGTCTGCCCCGAGGCCTCCTCATGACTTGTTCAACTAAATTTACCTAAATGTTTGATAATGCAGAGTTTAAAATATAACTGTGATGAGCACGGAATAAGCTATTGTACAAAACCATAAAAGCAACAGGTTGACAAGGCCCAAGGGAAGGTCCACAGCTCTTAATGTGGAGTAACAGACATCATTCAGAGTCCAGGAACAGCCATATAGGATAATAAGCCCAGACAAGAGAGATCTGAGAATTTGATTGGGGATAGCCAAAGGTTAAACCACTAAGGGATCAATGTGAGGGACAGCCAAAAGTATCTTTATGGCTGGAGTTACCACTGAGGACCTTCAGGAACATATAATGAGACAAATTGAGGGGCCGGCAGACACGGAGTACACACGGACTGCAGAGACAACACACACCTAACATAGTCATGGCTGAGGCGTCGTGTAAATGGACAAGGGGAGCGTTATGAGGCTGCACAGCACGAACATAGATGAGCTGAGCCACAGCCTTCCTGAGCTAGTACGAATGAATAGATCCCACTCTTGGACATGGTCCCAAGTGAGTCTCCTTGTTTCAGGACACTGTAATGTCCCCCGGCTGCACTGAGCTCCTCTGTCCTCCGTGTTCAAGCTGTTTACAGCCTCGTCTGATTGAACTGCAGTGACCTCTGCGTGCCGAGTATCATTCAGCCGTCCAAAACACAACACAGCAGCTTTTCTCTGCCGGGCACCACTCATCTTCTCTCTGAAACACAAACGTTCTACTTCGGCTTTTCAGTCGCAAACAAAAGCCTCCGTTCAACTTGTGTGGAGTCGAGTGGCAGAGTCACAGAAGACACTCGCTGCTCACACACTCCTATTCAGTACATGTTCTTTTCTTGTCACGCCGAGTTGAGGTTTTCCTACAAGTGAGCCTAACTAACTCATCACCAGTTTCATTTTCAGTAAATTCCTAACCGAGTAGTGGACACAATGCAACACTGAGACTCGAGTTAATACATTAGTGATGCAGTCATTAAAATACTGACCTTGTTACTATCAAACTTGTCGGGGTGAGTTTGTAAAAAAAAAAAAAAACATGGACTGCTTGAAGAGCTCTCGGAGAGTTTTTTTGTTTTTCGTGACATTTCACTGTATTTTGAATCAAAATTGGACTTCATATTGAGATTTTAATAACCTTCCGTTGTAATAGTTTGGTTTTGGGAAAATATCAACATTTTCTTTACTCTACCACACAACAAAGAAAAACCTTAGAACTTAAATTTAAAGGGTATTGTGGAACTTTACCGGTCCGGTTCACTCCAGATGAAACCATGCTGTATGTGACCCCTGAACTAAAATGTCTCTTACACCTCTGGTGAAAAATCCCTCAAACATTGTCAACATGCAAAACTCCACACCACAGTCAAGAGTGCATTATATTAGTGTCTCTAAACTGACTGGTTTTCCTCTTTCCGTGTGTGGTGGCTCTGTGATGCACTGCTGGAGGATTTGGAAAGCCTCCACATGCGCGACACGGATTCACTGGCAGTGGTATAAACGCATTACGTTTGTGTTTTGGGACCACTCAGCGGCTCACAGGCCAATCGGAGCTCAGTGTCTCCTGACACGCCACACCTGGGGCCTATACTACGACTCTGGATTTCCTCTTATCGAGGTAACTTCAAGGATTAAGCCTGGGTTTTCCATACTGCGATGCTCGTTCACTTCTTACTGGGATAAATTACCATGGTAACCGAGTCTGCATGTCTAACCTGTCCAGGTGAAGTAAAGCTGCTTCATGTCACAAATGAGCACAACACTCATTCTTTATCACATCATTTTTAATGCAAACTTTCAGGAATCATTCTTAAGAGAACACACAGTTTCCACAGCAGCACAGATGATTGTGACCGATGGCAAATGGAGAACACGAGGCATGAGAATAAAGCAACTCTCAGAGAATTACTCATGTAGACATGAGCAGAAATAAGTTAGGTTCCCCCCCTCTTTTTTAAATAAATGAATCTGAATAAAAACCTGGGAAGAAAATAGAAAAGGCAGAGACATAGCACATGCAGGCAGACGACAGTACACACTGCTTCACTGTAGCATGGCCTGTGATAACGGAACATCTTGAAAACACACAAACGGCATCGACCCGTGTATAAGACGACATACTCATAATGTGAAGAACTACTGGAGCCAAAAGCTGCTTCAACTTTAGATGTCCAATTGATCTTGAGCTTCATGTAACAGTCTTCAGCGTTTAACGCCGTAGACACTTTTCACAGTCAACGGCCGCCATCTCGGCTTTGCAGTCAAAAGTCAAATCCTCACCGGGGAATCAAATTAGAGACAAAAACAACTAAATGTAAAAAATATTCCTCCCATCTCTGGTCCCCACTGAGGAGTCCCGTCTCTATGGGAAACCCGCAGCTGCGATCAACAGTGAAGAACAGTGAAGCCTGTGAAATAGTGCGTTTAAAAATGTGGAATAGAAAATTTGACATGACTCCCATGAGGCTTTTCTCGCGTCTCTAAAACTGCACTGGAGTGACAAACAACTTCATCACACTCCGTGAGCAACAGAATAAGATGAACCGCTGTCATCAAGAAAAATAACATTATCTTTTAGTTACATTGATTTAAAAATCAGATTTTTAACGTTGGTTTAAAGAGGTCATATTATACTAAATTCACTTCCTAAAGATTTTCCAACAGTAATAATGTCCACACACCTGGAATGACGCTCCAGAAGTGAAGAAAGTCAGTAATTTCTCTCCCTGAGTTGGTATTAAGTTTTAAAAAGTATGTTGCTCCAACCAGCTAATTAGAAATCAAATCTCATTTAGTGTCATCGGGGGTTTAGCCAATCCCAATCAAGGTCGGCCCTCCCTTTGACTCCTCCCACAATTAGGCAGCTCTGCTCTGGTACATGGCACCACGAGAGGAAGTACTTCCTCCTCTTCCCAAGATGGGCAAGTGTGGGCGGAGCCAGTCCAGCTCACACAGACACAGCAGATTCTGAATGCAGCTGCTATGATCCAATATTCAAATGGAGGAAAATCAAGAAAAAACTGGATTTGGGGCAATAAACTTGCAAAACAATGTTTTTGGACCAACGAGACCATGTGAAAGTGTTGAAAAGCAGGAGAATATGACTTCTTTAAACAATTTCTTTATTGTGCCAGTCATAAATAGCACCACCACTAGAGGGCCCTTTCTGCCAGGCAGTAAATAAATGTTATCACACAAAGTAAGAAGTTAGTTTTTTTTGCTGTTGAGACGACTCGTGAAGTGACTGAGAGGACGCAGAGCATCATTCGCAGTGTTTTTGGAAAAGGAAAACATACTGCAGGTTCAAACTATCGTCTTGTACACCAGTCGGTGCCGAGTCTTGCCGCCCACCTCCAGTAACAGTATGACCAGTGAGCACACACATTGAAAACAGCACCACGTCAGGACAGTAGAAATCTGTACAAGGTTATTAAAGGTCATCTGGAGTCTGAGGAATTAATCGTTCTCTTCGCACTGTACTCCTAGCGTGGAAAAACGCTCTGCTCCTTCCCGTCCGGTGGAGATCGACAGAAGCTTGTTATTGTGAAGATAAGATGGCGTGAGAAGAAGAAACAGGAATGTGAGCGGTTTCCATCACCAGGGGGAATGACAAGAATACTCAAGGTCACATGCAGCTCTTTTCTGTCTGGTGTCACTCAACTTATTTCAAACCATCGGATCTGACCATCACACGTTCTACAGCAGCCAGTACGGGAACCTTTTAGAATTTCCTGGCTTTCTGCTACAGATGCTCATGAAACATGATCAGAGCCCAGACATGAATAAAAAAAAAAAGATCTATTATCAATCAACTCAAGTAGTTCTGTGAACATGGTCCAAAGTTCCTCCTGAACAGATTTGATCAGCTCGGTTGAAAGAAGGTTTGACCAGGTTTCACTGGATTTGGTCCCGCAGCTCTTGATTTTAGAATTTCAATGGCAGTTATGATTGATAATACTTGGGACTTGTATACGGAGATCATCACATTTTACGGCCAAATATAATGCAGAAATCTAAGAAATTCCAAATGTATCACACACTTTCTTGCCACCGTTTTTCACACTGCGGGAAAGTCGATACGGTGACCAGTCCAGCATGCATCTCAAAGCAACTGTGCAAAAACAAGTTTTTTCTTGACTCTTTTTTTTCTCCTGCAGAAATCCGAGGTGAAGCAGGTAGCAGGTACCCGACAGCTTTGATCCACAGGTTTACGCGAGAATTCAGTTTTGAAGGCATTTTGTTCGGGGTGTAAACATGGCGACAGTCCGGGAGACTCCAAGTTAGGGAGCAAAGCACTGATCAGGCGGAGCTCAGAGCCGACGGTATTCAAACATGACCTTTGGGTTCCTCTGACCGCTGACCGTCATTATCAGCGCTTCAGAGCACAGAAGACGATTCCACGTTTGCTCAGGGGCGACTCACGAGTCCAGGCAGCGACGAAAGGACAGTGGAGCAGGCCGCTCGGCCTCACGGGCAAAGCGAAGAGGATAATGTGTCTCGTCAGTCAAAGTTCTGGGTTTCACACTCACACACTGTGTTGTAGCCATTGACGTTACTCGACAATACGGACCGATCGCAAGGCGACAACTTAAAAATTTTCCAAACAACTGCAGCAGTCTTTTCTCAAGCCAACACCAACTACAATGTGAACCGTTACCACAAACTGCCGTGAGCTAAAGACAAGATTAACAAGAAATAGATGTTGTAAACATGAGTTTCCTTGGGATAAAGAGTACCATGCAAATACTTTGACTAACTGCCAATTAGTTGTTTGGTACAATAAAACCTCTCTTAAAGTCAATGTCGTTGAGAGCTTTATGAGGATATAAATATTAATTAATTAAAAAGTAATTATTCAAATTACAAGTATTGGGATACCATGGAGACAGGATAATTGGCACCAACGTGTCAGACAGCCTTGAGAATCTCCAAGTTCGTGCGGAATGAATGATTACAACATTACCTTTGTGCCCACGTCATCGTGTAGAAAAAATTAAGTCACACAAAGTATTATAATTGATTTCTGGAAACCAGTTTGACCCTGGAAGAGTGAATCGAGGAGCCAAACCACCCACACTGTTGTCAAGATGGCCTGAAGAGAAACGTTACTAAAGTAGGTTCACGTGGAAATGTTACGGTAACTAGAAATTGCCACCAGATGACTGAATTGACCTACTTAGAGGGAACAATTGCTCAGAACGATAAAAAGCGATCAGGCAGTCCGCTAGGTACAAAAGAGAGCTAGGTACAAAAGAGAGCAGACTGATTTCACCAGTTTAGAGAGTTGAACCTCTTGTGACAGTTTTGTCATTTGCATTGAGTCACCTTTCTTTTCCCAGCATGCATCTGCTCCTTTGCTGTGGTTTAACTGGACTTTCCAACAGACTCCCTGTATTCAGCAAATAGTTGTAAAGACAAACAGCCGGGAGTGTTTACGCGCTTTGTGTGTGATTAACAACGGAGCCTCGTGAGCAAAGCTCCAACAGTGTGGGAACTGGTCGCATAATCTGGGCTACATGTGGTTTGTGTTAAGACCTGAAAACTGATCCGGAGTCGATGGTTTGGCAGCAGCTTTTTTTTTTCCCCTTCTTTTTTTTTTTTTTTAAAAAAAGGTTAAAACTATTGTCAGTTGTTTAACATCAGTACTGAAGCGTCAATGGCCACAATACAGGAGTGGATGTTACTTTAGACGCACTGGGCCCGTAGCGACGTCCGCAGGGTGTTTGTGGGTCAGAGAAAATAAAGGCACAGTAAAGCGAGCTCCGAGGCTGCTTCAATAAATAATGAGAGGGTCAGAGGAGGAGGAGAGGGCGTCCTCTACACTCCCGCTCAGTCATTTGTTCACGTCGCTGCAGGACACCTCCTGTCTGTTAAGACAATGTGGTTTGTAACCGATGGACTCCGGGGATGGGGGGGTGGGGTTGGGGTTGGGGTTAAAGTGGTGCTGCAGAGCAATCCGCTTGTGCAGAGGTAGGGGAGCTGCTCTCTCATTGTCCTTGCCGTCGCTTCAGCGGTGCATTTTTGGCAGATTGTTGATTTCAGTCAAGAGCGATGGCGGGATGTTTAACAGAGGGATTGTTGTGGGTTGTTTGCTTTTTTTTCGCTCGAGGGGGGGGGGGGTCACCAATAGAAAGAGCGGGACAGGAAGTTGGCGGCGGCTCCGAGCCAAGTGGCCCCATCCTGGCCTGAACCCACGCGAGTCACTGCCTTGTCAGGCTCCTGAGACGGGCTCTCGTCCTCTGGCAGGTAGTCCGGCAGGTCCATGTTCTGCTCCACCTCCACAGAGCCGTCCTCTGGGAAAGGGATCAGAACCTGTGGACACACAGGGAAAAGTCCACAGACACTCACAGAAGGTTTAGGAATCAAAGGGACTGGCGATAAGCTCTGATCCCAGTAAAGAGCTGCACGTGGCGTCCCACAGGGAAACTTTCTGGGTCCTCTAGTTTCAGATCATGAAATAATTACATACTTGCTGCAACTTAACAGCACCTGTTAGAAATACTTCAGCACATTAGGTGTAGCACTGACCCAATAAGCTCTCAAAATTGAATGGGACCATCCTTGGATGAAGACATATCATCCCTGAAAATGTCATGCAATCCTGGTAAGAATTATTTTGCGAAAAGTTGGTAACAATAGTTCCTATTGCTACACTGAACACCTCTACATTGGTTTAGATATTTTACTTAACAAAACTTTATTTGGAACAGGCAAAAACCAAGGTAAAGACTGGGTTCTGCTTCAGTAGTGAGAGATATTCTATTCTATTTCCAATTTAAATTTCTTAATGACACATTTAAGTAATTATTTAATGGTGTATTTACTTATTTAATTATGGCACATTTAGTCTTCTATAGCTCTTCACTCATGAGCCAGCTGTGGCTTCTACTGATGTTCTTTAAACATTACTGTCACTCTGCTGCCCTCTGCTGGTCTTCAACATCATCTCAGCTCAGATTTTCTGAGCTTTTATGGCAAAAAGAAAATCATCAAGGTATTATGTTGAGTAAACGTTGCGTCATGTCACCACAGCAGAGGTGAACCTGCTTCTGTCTCCTCAGATGTGGTGCCAGTGTCCAGTCTCTCTGTGTC
This sequence comes from Lipophrys pholis, assembly GCF_963383615.2. Taxonomy (NCBI): domain Eukaryota; kingdom Metazoa; phylum Chordata; class Actinopteri; order Blenniiformes; family Blenniidae; genus Lipophrys; species Lipophrys pholis. The sequence continues at coordinate 52,659,851 of NC_137635.1, forward strand.
CCTCAGACAACTTTAAACATGAGGTAGTTGAGGATAACTGAGGCTCGGTCATTCAAATGATGGAAAACATGAAAGTACCACAAAGACAACAGGATTGGATAAACTATCCTGAAAACAGCTTCTGCCATGGATACAAACTTGAATCCTACCATTTTTAAATGAATATGGGCTATATTTAGATTTCTTTTTAACGCAGTTTCCAAGCTTTTACGAGTCATGGATGTTGATTACTCTGTCTGTGGCAACAGTTGACGCAGAATAACACTGACCTCTTCTCCATTTTCTGCTTTCACCACCTGCTGAGCCTTCATCACCTCAGTGGAAGCGATGGCAGACGCCAGAGCCTGAACACAGAAAGACCATCACTCAATCCCGCTGTCACCATTTCTACGTTCTGCTGGATTTATGAATCACAAGTCTTTCTAGTTAGAAATATAACAAGTATTTTGCCACTTATGAAGTCCAGCTGTTTTTCCAGGAACTCTGGAAAACTTTTTGTTTTTTTGTATGAGACAAATGATGACAGACGGCAGTGTCAGCCGTGTGGTGTAAATGTGTGGTCAAGCCTCACCTCCGCCTTCAGATCTGAGCGGATGCGGACGATACATCGCTTCACGGCCATTTGGAAGGTGAAGCTGATAACTCCTCTGATCTGCAGCAGGGCCTCCTCACAAAGACTTCTGCGACTCTGCCAGGGACGACACACGTTGGCTTGATTACGTGATAATGTGAAAAACATTTACTTTCAAGAGCACTAATCTACAAGTAACACAGGTATAACAGTTGCACATGTCAGCAGACCAGAGACACTTTTAAAGTGGTGGCTGAAAAGCAGAAAACATCTTAAACTTCTTAAAAGGTTTCTTCCCATGAATGTCACCTCACAGCCACGTCTATATGGGATCGCATTCGAAGCAGCAACAACTTTCAAAAGTATTAAACACAAACAATTAGATCCAAAAATATTTTGACTTTTTATTTAATTCAATATTTTACTTGAGTTTGTTCAGGTTTGAACAACAACAAAAACTTTACCTTTACCTGTTTACATGACAAAATGTCAAGTGAAAACACATCGATTTTGCGTTTTCGTTTACACGGCAACATTTTGAAATCGACAGAAAACTGAAAACAATGTAGTTTTCAAGTTGGGCCACTAGTTGCTGCTGTTGTTTGTTTATGTAATGAAACCACACACAAATGCGCTGAGAACAATATGCTTTGAACATTAACAATGGAGAGGACAAGGACATTCGGACATTGTCTTTCTACCCGCACATGTGCAGGAGAATTATTTCCTACGGCCGTGCTGCACATGCAGCGTTTCAAAAAAGTTGCATCTTCTCTTGTTTCCACGGAGATCGATTGTTTTCAAAAAATTGCATTTTCAGTATCTCTGAGCATCATTGTTGTGTAAACAGACCACCAAAACACAAAGTTTTGTGTTTTCATTTTCATGGTGCCTTAGAATGGTGTGCATATTTATTGCTTTTCATTTAAGAATGTAAAATACTGAATGACTGAATTCAGTTTTTCCGTTCTGGTTTGTAAGTAATTGGCCGGCCGATTTAATCGGTCCATTATAGCCGTTAGAGAATAATCGGACAAAAGTTGCCCAATAGATGCCAATGTTCAGTTATTTTTCATTAGGAAATTGAAACGTTGCGTAACCAGTAGAGGATGCTCTGACTCCCAGCAGAGTGAAGTCGTGAAGAGTGAAAGGCTGACGCTGCATTTACCGAAGCGAGCGGTTTACCTCAGTTGATGAGTGAACTAGTTTGTGAAGTAAACAACATCTCAATAAGTTTCCCATCTCCCACGATGTGCCTCGTGTCATTTACGCTTGACATATGTTAGCTCGTTCTACATCCATGCCTTTATCACTGTTGCAACATTGAACAGACGTCGCCTTGTTTGATGTGACTCATCGACACACATCATTACTTATCAGCGTATTTACATCTGATGTATCGGTTATCAGAATTTTTTTTATTCCATAATATCTGAATCGACCCACAAATGATCCCTATCAAGCCCTAGTTAACGTTCAATAAGCAAACAGTTGTGATTTTTGTGAACATTGCGTTCTGAACCGTTACACACAGAGCCCGACTGAGTAGTAACTGAATGATTGAAAGAGCCGACACTCACCGAGTCATCCAGCCCGTCGATGTGGAGGATGACGGTCTTGGCTCGCTTGTTGGTGGAGCCCAGGAAGAACTGGGCCTTACGGCGGCTGCTCACAGTCTCCTCGGCTGGCTCGGAGTCGCTGCTCCCCGACGCCTGCAGGAGCTCGTAGATCTCAGAGGCCAAGAGCTTCGTCTCCCCGGGAGTCGTAGACCTCAATGACGGGACAAGAGACAAGGTCAGATCAGTCTGCTGATACATTTCAGCACAATCAATCAACACGATTACCAATTAAACCTTGCATACAAAGTTTATTAAATTCACTTCATCTCATACTTCATCCTATGATAACATGCTGTAAACACATAGTAACACTGGAAGGTATTACTTTGACCTCCAGAATTTAAAATCCTTTTTTAACTTATATAGCTCTTAACAACCAGGCTAGAGGTGAGCGAAATAGCAAACTTAAGTAACTGAGGTTTTTTCATACATTATATCATTTATTTTGAAGACGCTCAAATTGAAATATCAAACTCAGCAGTGCACACCAATGAACCAGATATTTAACCAACCAAACAGTGACAAGAACTGTTAGTCCCACATCTCCCCAGAAGAACACGCTGTTCTAAGAGTGCTGGCTTACTCGAGGTTCCTTGGTTTTCTTAAAGTAAAATGGGAGGCAGAGCTTTCAGCTCTCAGGATCCTCATGTGGAACCAGATCCCAGTTTCAGTTCAGGGGGCTGACAGTCTCTACTTTTAAAGTTTATAATAAATCTTACAGTCAGAGCTGCTTCAGGCCTCCCTGGACCAGTTTCTAGTCAAGCTGCTATAGGTTCAGACTGCTGGGAGACCTACACTCACCATGTTTCACTGTTACATGTCTGAGTTGAATTGAATTAACAGCATAAGAAAGCTGTTGATACATGGAACATAAAACTGCAGATGTGTGTCATTCGAGTAAACCCTGTCCAGAGAAATGCCGCACTCACTTCTGCATGACGTTCTGGAGGCTCAGCATCATCCCCAACTCGCCCTTCAGCTTCTCTCGGTTAGCTCGGCATTCTGCCAGGTACCGGAGTGCCTGGAACGACAGCCGCAGTCAGGCATGCGAAACGCTACGCGGCAAACATATCCATGGGTTTGTCGGGGGCACAGCTCACCAGGAGGGCAGAGTAGACCACCTGAGGGTTGGGGTGGTCCAGGAAGAGGATGAGTCCTGGAAGGCAGCCCTGGTCCTGGACGATGGCCCGGCGGTTCATTGGGTCTGCGGCCAGGTCCCGCAGCTGGTTGACCACGGCCAGGGCGTCCGGCTCGGCGCTCATGATGGTGGACGGTCACTCACCCATACAAGGACAGGCTGCAGATGGCAGCAACACACACACACGTAAGAATAACAAAGCAGCGGGTAAGGGCCACTGGGGCTCCACATTCTCCCCCTGCATTTACAGACTGACTGGAATGTTAATCTGTGTTTCAGTGGACATGAATGACATCAAACCTCTAACCTGAGAAAAAACCACACTGTTAGCAGCCAACAGAGTTTTGTTTCATTTTTGAGCATCATACAAGTTTCGGCGTTGTCTTAACCCCTGATATAACTTGAGTAAATGTCAGACCCCACGTTTGACACAACCAACGCGCACGCCAGCAGCAGATCAAGCTCACAGGAGCATTACGGTACGTTGGGTTGGAGTGGTTGAAGGAGAGTGAAGAAGAAATATATGTGCACCCTTGGTGGGCAGAGAGAGGTAGTTCTGTGTATTTAAACTGCGTCTGTTCATGTTCGAAGTGGGCGGAGCGCAATATTCCATATACAGTGATGGAATGGAGTTGGAATATGTTTTGGTTGTGCAGCTGATGCACATGTATTTATGTCTTTGTAGTTTCACACAGTGCTCAGCAAAAAGAAAAGATTTGCTCCAGTCGAGCTCCAAACATGTCCATTTGATGCTGAGGGCTGCAACACACACGTTCTAATACAACACATCCAAATTTGAGGGGGCAGGCAGATTGTTCATTATTAAATCAATAAGAACATCTACATAATCAGCCAAGGATGATTATGTGCATGATTAGAGAGGAGTTGTTGGCTTTTCAGAAAACCCATAATGCCCACGCACAAACATTTATCCACACAGTGCTCAATAACACAAAGTCAAGGTCTTGGTCTTGACTACAACACTTTACCATCCAGTGTAAAAACTATTTTAAAGGTGTTGAGTCACAAGTGGGTGGCTATACCTGGGTGTTGTCACCTGGGTCATCCACTCCTGTCAGGTGTGTGTGTGTGTGTGTGTGTGTGTGTGTGTGTGTGTGTGTGTGTGTGTGTGTGTGTGTGTGTGTGTGTGTGTGTGTGTGTGTGTGTGTGTGGTACAAGGGGGGGAGCCCTTGAATTAACTTTAACATGGAGGGGATGCGTCTTCGGGTATAATGACACCCGTCCCCCCGGCTGCCAGGTGCTGTATTTCGGGTCAGAGCATCTGCCTGCAGATGCTAATGCTAACAGCTAACAACCTCACCTCTGTCGGTCACCGGCACCGAGCGGCTCCTCTCCCCGTCAGGCCCACATGAGCCGCAGCGCCGCCTGGTAGTGGCGTCCCGGGAGCAGGCGGACACAGAGCGGGGGGATTCAGGGGTTTATGTCCGCTCCGGTGATGTTTACAGCAGATGTTTATGAGTCCCGTGCAGTCCAGCGCACAATGCTTCCTGCCAAAAGACAGCATCCAGGGCGCGCACGTTTCAACACCGACGCTTGTGATTGGGCGACGCGCGACCACGAGATTATTCTGACCAATCAGCGGTGTTGTTGCTGCAGTTAAAGAGCCGCCGCCCGGGTGACGATGATGCAGCATCAGTCTGAAGAGCGGCTGGTCACAAAAGGGTTAAAATGGAAAAACAATTTAATTAACGACATTAAAATTTACTTAATCAATGTTCTGTAACCGGAGACCATTTTCAGGCTTGTTTTCCTTCACTTTCATGATTGTTTAAGAAAACAAGAAAATCATCGCATGCCAATTTTCTTTTCTTTTTTTTTTTAATTGCTTCCCTTCTTGGCCCAGTACACTGAACTATGATCAAACAACAGAAAACAACACATTTAGCTTTAGTACTAAATGCGCAGTAAATATAATACCACCCTGCAAGAAAAGACGACAACATACAAAACACTAACATGGGATTTAGACATTTAAATTGTTGGAACACGATATCGATTGCTTCAGTGTTATTAGAGAAATGTCAGATTATTTAAATGTTGTTACACTCTTGTTACCACATCCTGTAACCACGGAGGAGCAACTTTGATAATCTGATCACCTTCCAGGCCTGTGACCGAGCAACTCCACCATAAGGGTTTACTACAAGTACTGCAGCTAATTTTACGCAATGTTTGTAATTTAAATCAACATGCATTTGTTTAGTTTTTTTTGTTTAACCTTACAATTATACTAATTTTGAATATTTTCATTTGATTTGTGGTTAATGTGCTGAGAAAAACCACCATCCTACACAATCATATTTCGTTAACTGCTTACAGCATGGGGATGGAGGCTTCATGTGGCTGATAATATAATGTATTAGTAAAAGAAATATTGAAATGTAATTGAACAGAGGACATAATAATACAAACTGAATATCACATGCACTTGTGTACAGTGTCAAACAGTGTCATAAATTCAAAGTGTAATAAATGTGTTGCATGCAGACGTTATATATAAATACAAGTTTCTCAAATTCTAGCAACTACAAAAGCAGCACTTATCTCAAAATATGACACAGCATGTTATTCAAGTATCCTGACACTATTATCAATTTACAAGAGCTAGGTTGGAGAAAGACAGAAAGAAATATGCACATGATCAAATATGATCAGTTGGCCTGTTAACGATTGTGACTAAAATGTTTTGTTTAACTAAATCTCAGTCTGAGCATCTTCAAAAGAGTAATTCAAGTAAAAAAAAAAATATTCAAAATGACAATGGCTTAGACAAATGTAAGATTCAACAACAAGGCGTCAGTAAAAAAAGAAACCTTTAGACATCTGTATATTATGCAATATATCAGATAATATGGTAGTGTATTCTACAGAAACTAACAGTTCCAGATTATGTTTTTTATCATTTCATCCGTCGTTGCAGTCAATTTATTTATTTATCTATTTATTTATTTATTTATTTAGTTTGTTATTTAGTTGGCTATTTAGTTAGTTGGTATAATTAACATGTCCCTACCTTTCCGAAAAACCAACAATTATGTAGTAATTTGACACCTGTCTCATTGTCTGGAAAAACAGAGCCGACGTTTTGAACGCACACCATTAACGTATAGGCCAAACTCACGTAGAATCCTGATTATTGTAGCTACAGATTACCTTCTCGTTACATCGTTCTAAAGTTGCCATCCTGCTGAACGACAGTCCTATTAGCATATTTCTTAAATGTTTTAACCATCTTACTGTTTACTTTGACACACAACAATGAGTTTAAATTCGTTGACCCAGTGTGACCCAGTGTATTTATTTTAAGATTTAATAATTAGATCCTGTTGTATTTATTGTGTCACGAAACGCAGAGGAGTGTTGCAGTTCATCGTTCCTCCAACAGAGGTCAGCACAGAGCTGCCAGCGTCACACACACATCTTCGTCATCTGCTATCAACTCACTAAACTCCTCTTCAACCTTTATGACTAAAAGACCAAAATTAAATTTGTCTGAAGCCGCAAAACATACTAATTATCGGGAATAAAAAATAAAAAAAATGAATGAATAAATAATTAATTAAGGCTATACATATAGTGATGTTCCCTCTTTTGTCATGTCTTTTCCCACTTTAGTCATATAGCTATTTACAGTTGATGATTGCTTCCAATTGTTAGGGAAAATCCCCCGTTATTTCTTTCTCTTTTTTCCTATCCTGAAAAAAATAGCTGTACAAGCAATTTTAATCATTTTAGTTTGATTGTTCTAGTTTTACATTTTTTTCCTGTTTTTAGCACAATCCTAATATCCTGTCTTTAGCCAGGGGATCAAACCAGTTTTGAAAATCAATGTAGAATGAATAAAACAAAAAATGCAAACAAAATGCTTATTGAGAAATGATATTCTGAAAGCGTCATGCAGCCATCACAGAGAAGCTGAGGAGCCACATTTAGTTTATAGGAGCTGACAGGAGCAATTTGATGCAGCTTTGCTTTATTTCAACTTTTTTCTTTAAGACTGTGGGAGGCAAGAAAGAAAACCCACACAGAGAGAACAAGCAAACTACACACAGAAAGTCAAGACCCAGACTCAAACCAACTGCATTCTCACTATGGCCAGTACCAACTGCTATTCCAGGGGGTGTGACAGATAAATCTTGCAAAATGAAATTGTCCCGTAAAGAGGCTCCAATCTGGCCAAACCACCAAGCAAGTTGCAAAAACTTCAAAGAAAATTTAGATTTTTAAAATACATGCCTTAATAGAAGTGGCCACGATATCGGGGATGCTGTCATTAAAGAAAGCAGCTGAAATCAAACTGGCCTCAGGACCATGCTGTTGGAGCGAGTTTGTAAAAACATGCAGAATGCAACAGAAGTTTTATTGGACATTTCACAGTGTTTTTGCACCATTAAAATTGACTTCATGTTGAGATTGTCGTCATTTTTATTAGTTATTGTTTGGTTTTGTGAAGAGAAAAGTTGCTGAATCCATCGTAACTTACATGAATATCCACGACTTCTACTGGAGTTGTAAAGGGTTTATTTTGACACCTTTGGTCAAGTCTTACAGGTTGCTCCAGAGACTTTGGAGTCTGTTCCTCATGCTTATATACAAGTGAGAATCTGGGGTTCTGGGTTCTTTCTATTAACAAGCTCCAGGTCTTCACCTCCTGAGTTGTTCATGTAAGATACACGTGCCAAGTTCCAGCCTACAAGTTGAGAGAAATGTGGGGCGTAAACCTCGTCTAAGTGTTTGTAGCTGAGTCAAAATGATCTCCGATTTGAATGGATGTTTGAAATGGCTTCGTTCACAGCATTCTGTTTTTATTCATGATTTACACAACGTCCCAAGTTTTCGGGAACTGAGGCCATAAATGTGTCAGATATGATTGTGGCTGTGCTGTTGTTTAAAAATGTTACCGTCTACAAGTCTGCTCACATGTGCGTGTGTGTGTGTGTGTGTGTGTGTGTGTGTGTGTGTGTGTGTGTGTGTGTGTGTGTGTGTGTGTGTGTGTGTGTGTGTGTGTGTGTGTGTGTGTGTGTTTAATGAGCCGTTTTGTCAGCACGGCCGTCATGCAGGCCTCATTATTCTGTCGACACGCCTTGTACGGTACCTGCGTGAGTGTGTTTGGCACGTTGCCAAGCGTAAGGCGCCACTTTATGAGTATGATGATCTCACCTCGACCCTCCTCCAAACACTGTGTGTATTCAGCACTTTGTGTGTGTGTGTGTGTGTGTGTGTGTGTGTGTGCGCAGTGAGCTCTGGCGTGTAATCAACAAGAGAAAGTGTCTAGAAAGTTGTGCATGCGTAAGAGCAGATGAAGTGTGTTTCTGCATGTTGCTTCATTTGGTTCAGTCCAGGAATAAAACTCGAGCACCGCCACCACAACAGTCCCACCAATGCTGCACGTTTACAGCTTTTGGCTCAATAAGAACTCAGTGATCTTTCTCGTTCTGCTCTGACCTGCAAGCCACAACAAGAGAGTGTCCACAGACAGAGAGACTGGTCGCAGATGTTGTGGTCCGTCTAGTCTTTATATTTGATTCTTAATCGGTTCCAGTATTCCTCATTTGAAGGTGAACTGTCTGCAAAATTCAATTGAAGTGCATGAGCTGAGTTCTAAGCTATTTATCAAAACAAGTATTTTTGGTTAAGGCGAGCTCATCAGAAACCTCCCGTAGAGCAGAAGGGCAAAAAGCTCCATTGATCTTTATTTTCAGTATGAAATCGTAATTCTTCCTGTGCGAGATTTTGTTTGTTTTTTGCTACCAATCAATTATTATGGAGAACAATCTGGCAGTGTATTAGTTTGCACTTTAAACTCACAGTTACAGTGAGTATAAATATAAGTATACAGGGAGTATGTAAGTATAAATTTTAAAAAGTGAAAACATCTGTCCACTCCTGTTTTACAGATGGTTTTACGTTCTTGATGTGATGTTTTTGCTGCTTGTTGTTGTTGTTGATAATGATAACTATTCAAATTGTTATATTTATGTCTGTTTGTCCTATTTGTACCCTGAAAGAAAGAAAGAAAGAAAGAAAGAAAGATCTTTGTTATATGTAAAGTTTGCATGCTTACGCTATGTACGCATGGATTCTTCTTTGATGCAGTATGTTTTTGCCTCACAGTCTAAAATCATTAGCTTGAGTTTAATTTGTAAAAATCGGAATTGACCATGTACTACCCACACAGGTCCCAGGCACAACTGTTGGCAGGGATCTTCCATCCATATGGATGAAATGGGTGAAAACACATAAAACTGACAAACACTTACACTCCCATTCATCTACAGTCAGCTCAGAGTCATCATTTCTTCTAATACAACGTGGTACTGTGGCTGCAGTACCTCTTATGTCCACTAGGGAATACATCAAGAAACATAGTTGTGTTCAAACAAATGGGAAACCCCATTAACAGCCACTGGAGCTCTCTAAAAAAAAATCCCTTCACTCTGGTTTGAGTGTCTGAGGAGATCTGATGACATAATAAATACAAGTCAAATCCAAACCTGAGCTCTGGGTGGAAAAATAAATGTTTCGCTTGGCCTCCCACACATGCTTACTCCCCTGTCAGTGTGTCTGCCCGGTCTAGAGACGCTGTGGAAAAACTGACCCTACTTGTATATTTGAATTGAACTTTTTATATATATAAAGTTGACCCGTTTAGCAACAATGACGCTTTTCTTCAAAGTGAACGCCCCCATGCAGCTTGTTTTTACATGTAGCAGGCACAGAAATGCCATTTTTCTTCTTGGAAACTTACAGATATTTTCCCCCAACTCAACCAATACTTCAAGATGTTTCTCTTTGTATATTTAAAGTCTTAACTAAAGTCATCAAACAATCACGTGTAAAAGCAAAAAATGGTTTGAGTTTCTCCTTCTAAAGATCAAAGATCTGCTATGTTTTCACTGAAATATTGAAATTGATGGTGGAAAGATAAAGTAAGTAAATCTGAGTCCAAATCACCACTTCTGATCTGAACTACTTGCAAGGACCGTGTCTCTGAAAGGTTCTGACATGGCACTTCTTGGTGTGTTTGTCGTAAAGTTGTAATGGAGACACTTTGCATCGTTATCTTGACGGTTCACTTCATGAGAATGTTTAACTGAGCACCAAACCGATCGGGGCTGTTTACTATAGAGAGCTGACACATCACTTCACTTCTACCATAGATTATTCAGTTCTCCTAACTTCTCCCCTCCTCCACTGGAAAAACACATGACTCACCCCTTACCCCAACAACACCAACACGAAAACCTCACCGCCGCATACCGCTCTGTAAACATTTTCCTGAGAAGTTGTACATGGCGTCTTTCCCGCAATTGGTCGTCTGAGATAATTTGTCGCTCACTGGGAGAACCAGCCATGTCCAATGCGTTGAGTCGTTTTCTGCAAGTCATCCAGCTTCTAGTGGCCAGAAATGGTATTACAAGCCCTTGTCGCTACATAACACTACCAGGAAATACCATCACGCATAATACTGTTACACATACGATGTTCTGCTGTAGGTCATTTTACAATTCTGAAAAACGGAAAATTCACATTCATGCCCCTGTATAGCAAAGAAAATAGCTAAATCACATAATTTGAATACTTGTTACACACACTCACACAGCATTCACGTAAATGTTAGCAGATGCTGAAGATTTTATTTCTTTCAAGGACATTATCAGCAGCAGGCACTCCGTACGTATCATCAGAGAGCTGATAGTCCCACATTACCCCAATAGATGGCTTTTTGTTCTGCTGCTACAATTTCTACAAGTAGGATAGGATGCAGAACTCCCAGTTTTAGTTAGAGTCTAACATTGTTGCTCATTTTCCAGTGAGTTTAACATTTAGACTTGCTCAGGGGACCCTGGAAGTGGTCGTTTTTAACTGTTTGGAGACCTGATTTGACGCAATGAGCTTTTCTTCTTTTCTCACTGTCCATACATTTAATTGTCACCATAATATGCAGGCTGTGCTCTCTCTTCTCTCTGTACCTTCATTTGAAGGATCTTAGTTCTGCAGTGTCTGTGTTAACCTGCCGTCTTACTTGTTTGTTTCTCTCTGTCACTGTCTAGTAATGTTCTCTGGATTCGTCAGAGGTAACGTCCTGGTAAAAAGGAGTTTGAATTGAATGACTGAAATTACTGGATTTAACTGAATTGCTGCTTTGATTTGGACCATTAGGAGACAATTTGACATATTTAATTGACCCTTAAAGGGGTCATATTCTGCAGCTTTTCAACACTTTTACATGGTCTCTTTGGTCCCAAAACATTGTATTTAAAAGTTTATGGCTGCAAATCCAGCTTTTCCTTGATTTTCCTCCATTTGAATATTGGATCATAGGAGCTGCATTCAGAATCTGCTGTGTCTGTGTGAGCTGGACGGGTTCCGCCCACACATGCCCATCTTGGGAAGAGGAGGAAGTACTTCCTCTCCTGGTGCCATGTGCCAGAGCAGAGCTGCTTAATTGTGGGAGGAGTCAAAGGGAGGGCCTACCTTGATTGGGATTGGCTAAACCCCCGATGACACTATCTAGGGTTTGATTTTTGATTGGCTGGTTGGAGCAACACACTTTTTAAAAACTGAAACAAGCCAGGGAGAGAGAGGACAGACTTTCTTCACACCTTGCTGTATGCAAATTGAAATGCAACCATTCCCAGGTGACACAAGACGCAAGAGGATGATACACCCACAACAGGTTGCTAACAGAGCTAATGCAGATAGTATCACACATATTCACAGCCAAGGAAACGGGTTACCAACTCATCCAACACAAATGTCTTTAGATTATGAGATAAAAGAGGAAAAAAATCCACAGATGGATTGATTCTGTTCCCAGAATTAAACAGGAGATATTCTCATGTCAGGCAGGAGTTACAGCCACAAGAATATGTGTTGTTACTATAGCAAAAGAGGAGATGGACATATTGCATTCCAATAGGGTTTTCACTCAGCTCTGCACAGACTCGGACCCTAATAAGGTAACCAACAATCCAGTCTGATCAGACTTGTAATACCATTTTGTGCTACAAGATGATGCATTAAGTCAATGAGCAACAAAGTAAAACCACAGAAACAGTGACTCACTTCTGCCACCCAGTGTCCACAGGTGGCATTACTTATGTTACACACCGTACCATTAACCAAACATGAAGTTGTCTTGTGCAAACTAAGAAAAGAACATTGATCACAATGTGTGTAAATTTAAAAAATAAAATATCTTAGATGTGGAATTATGTTTCACACAGTGGACACAATGAAGCTTTTTAATGGAGCAATAGCAGACAAGTTGAGGAAAGAAATGAAATAGAAAAGATCTGCACAGATGAGAATAGTTTGTCCTTCTACTTCAACGAGGATTGACAGCGCTCATGCTGTAAATTTAATGTCTATACATGTCACGGTGCTTCTTATTAACTCAGATCTGGCTTCCTTCAGTCCCAGGCCATGGGCCATGCTGTCTGTCAGGTCTCTGTGTGAGTGCGTCTTCATCCTGGCTGCTGTTTTTTCAGATTCTCATTGGTAAACAACAGAGTTCAGTTCTAAGTAGGTGGTAATTTTGAGTAGCTGTTCGGTGTTGGAGGAAAACGGGATGCTGTCAGACTCCAGAGAAATCCCAGCAGGACAGGATGCGGTCAGATTCCCAGAAGTATTCCAGAGAACAAAGAGTCTGGTAGCACACTGATGGCAGAGCCCGTGGCATTATCCACAAACACAGACACGTACTCCCCCACCTACAAAACACACAAACATTTAACAACAAGAAATGCAAAGAAAATGAAAAATTGAGGCAAGAACGTAAAATGTCTTCTGTGTTTTTTTATTCTCCTCCTACCTGCAGGTAAAGTGTTCCTGTCAGTAAGATGCTGAACGTTCCACCTGCAGCGGCCACACCCATAACCGACTCCACAGATCTGACACACACACACACACACACACACACGCACACACGCACACACGCACACACGCACGCAGATAAGATGTGTTACAGAAAGTAAATTAATTCAATAAACACACTATTTCCTGGACCTACTAATATTCCCAGCACGTAAACATTCTAATGCGGATAGAACTGATGAGGAAGTAAAGTCTCTGGTAAATAATCATTTTATTACAACAATGGTTCTTGGAGATGAATCTTCATTTCCATTTAAAATAGTGCCACGTTTGAAAGAAACTTGTGATTGTGTGATAGGTTGCCAGATTTCCAGATTTCCTCTGTTTGTTTTTTGCTTCTGAAGCTGAAAATCATGGCTCGAACAGCATTTTGTAAAGGACAGGAGAGGTTTAAGTTGGTTTTTCCACACAAAATCAAACTATCAAAGCTAAGTTTCATAAATTGTGGGATGTCAGAGACGGGCCACAAGGTGGAATCCCAACAAGAAAACCCCATGAAGATAAGGCCATTAACAGCATGTGGGAACCATAGACCATCAAAGGTATGATAGACATGGTAGCTATGTCTCTATAGAATGCCTGTAACTGTCATACCTTTTGCACTAACCATACTTTTATTTTCATATACTGATTTCTTCTCAAAAATACAACATTATGAAATGAAAGAAGGCACGCTGGGAACCCTCCAATGTTTACCTGGAGTTAGTGTCAGTAGATCTAAATCAGACTGACTCAACCTGTGACCCGTGAGCCCGTCCAAACAGAGGTAGATACTCACAGATTACTCTGACAGAGCGACTCGATGCAGATCGCTGCTCTCACGCTGTCTCTGAGCCGAACCTGCACTCTGTCACCAGACTCTGTCGCACAAACACAAGAAAACTCAATACATTTTAACGTGAGTTACAGAAACTTTTCCAGCCTTTTTGAGGATCTGTGTTGTTTCTCTCAGTGTTGAGAGTCATCCAGTGAATTTTGATTTGGCCCAATACACCACATTCACTTCCTAACACAACTGTCACAGATTAAAATGCTAGAATGATAAGCAATATATCAACAGCTCTGAAGTTTTTCCTCTAATTTTAGTGCAAAACAATATGAGTAAATCATGAAAATGTTATCATATAAGAACCTTATCCACAATCTCTATTAGAGATGTCACGGTGTGGCTTTGATGCTCATGAAGTTTCATAAATAATAAGTTTGCAAGATTTCACTGATGCATTACTGATCCCTTGACTATAAGCTTGGTTTTCACCTGCTGTTCAATTTCTGGGACAAATTCCAACTAATGTCTTTGGGTCACATTTTCCATGTCATCCAGCTGGCCAGATTGAACGAAAGATTTAAGAAAAGTAGATCTTGAAATATTCTTGAACAACAACCGAGTGTTGGAGTACTTTATTACCAAATATATCAACGAGTGAACTGTAAAGCGTTAGAGGGCAAACTAATCGGTGTGTTTCTACTCAGAGAGGATTTATTGTGGCGATAGACCAGAGGAGTCGTGTGTGGTTGTGCCATTAAAGCTGGACTGTAGCAACTAAGACTGAACAGACAGACCTATCAGCAGGCTGGCGGTCAGCTGGTAGAAGCCAGACACCGGCGCTGTGTATCGGCCAGTGCTGCTGTTGAAGCTGTGACCCCTCTGGAGGCTCCGCTCAGAGTCCGAGGGCTGCGGGGGGGTCAAAGGTCAAACACATGAAAGACAGACTTCACAAACACAATAAAAGCTCAGAGGAAAGGATGTAGGAAATGTGCAAAAAAAAAGTGTAATTCATCGTCCAAGTTCAGCATTTTAACCTCAGAATTAGTATTGTAATCGCACTGAACAAAGTGTAAGAGGTTATTTTCACCAACAATCCAATCGTAAAACACCTTTTCCACCTGCAGAAGGCACGTTCGTGTGGGCTGCACTCGCCCCTCCTCACCTTGCTGAACGGCTGCAGCTCCAGCAGACTGCGGCGAGGGATTGTGACGGCCTGCAGAAGGCGGCTGAGGAAGGAGGTGGAGACACGAGGGGGGTGATCGCACTGCAGGCACGCGCTTCCTGCCATGTCTGAGAGGGAGAAACAGCGCGCAGGCAGAGGAAAGCAGTCAGTAATGAAGACCGAGAGGAGGTTCAGCTTCAACAGAACAGAGATTTTCAACTGGTGGGATGTGACCAACAAGTAGGTCGGTGGCCTATTTGTGATGAGAAACATGAAGAAAATGGCTAGTTTTGGTTAATGCTGTGAAGCCGTGTGGATCTTGACACGTTTCTGTCTGAACCAGTGTCAACATCTGCAAGAGGCTTCAGCTACTGTGAGTGCGTGTGCGCACACCACCCACATGATAAAAACATTACCAGATCTATGTCCTATATATATAATCCTTTACTGTGGCAATCTTAGCCATCCATAGAAATACATGCATGAAATAGTCAAATCAAGTCACAATCATCCATAAACAGAGACGCTGTGGTTTCCACGTGTCACAAACACTTTTATTGTAAAGATTGCTTTGAGAGGTAATGGGTCAAACTTCTATAAGGATTAGAGTAAGATGTTGTGGAAAGACTTCAATATTACAAACGTGGGAAATGATGACAAAACGAGTTACGATGAACCTAACAGTTCAAATGGTTGCATGTTTTGAGTCCAGTCAACTTTTAAATGCATGGTTCTCCACGATGTTGGACTTTTGATTGTCGACATCAAAGAAAAACACCGTCTTCCATCATGTATGTTCTGAAAGCTGCGTGTGCCTTACTTTCACTTGTTTTTCTTTTTTCAGGTTTTGTTTATGTGAGCAGAGAACAACCATAAAAACTGTTTCTTACTGGAGTCATAGTTTCACAGAGGAGTTTTCCCCTGGGATTAATGAAGTATTAGTCATAAGTGAACCCTATAAAAACACCCAGAAAAAGTAATTTGAATGTTTTGTTTCTGTTTGTCTTCTCACCATGGATAATAAATGTGAATTTATTTTTAAAATAACTAAAAAAAAATATTTAAAAGGCATTTTTAAGTAAAAGTGAAATTACAAATGACTTAGAAAAAGTACAAGTACACAAAAAACGACTTAATTACAGTAACATGAGTAAATGTAACTTGTTAATCGACATTGAATGGGAAATTGTCAGATCCTGTGGACACGAACCTTCAGTCTGTACTGCTGATGGTTTAATTGTATCCCCAAATTGTTTTTACCGGATTAATCATGATGATGGATTAATCTGCATTGATGCGTCAATATTAGCAGCCCTACAATAAATAAAAATCACACTTTTCCACTTAAAGGCCCTTTTAGGTCACTGGATGAGATTGAAAAAAAATACATTAAAGCAACAACATAATCTTGGAAATTAATATTGGAGGTTTACTGAGTAGTTATTGTGCTCTGCAAGACTTTTTGCTTTGTACATTATCCTGCCACCAGGGGGCCGTGTGTGCAGTTAGTCCTGCTGCGAAGACCGTGATACTTTTATCTGTGTGGATGAATAATGGAATATTTCCACTATTTCCTTTGAGGTATGCAGTGAAAACTGCTTTCACTGTTTTAGCTTGTGCTTCTATCAACAACAACAAAAACTAAAATACAGTTTAATCGTCCATTACAGGGTAAAAACAACCACTCACTCACATTGACACATACTGACAAGTCTGAGCCACGCAGGAGGAAAGCTAATGCATACACAGGAAGAACATGCAAACTCCACACAGAAAGGACACCGAGTGCTAAACCATTACAGCACTCTGCAGCCCGCACACTACCGATACACAGTCAAAGAGCTTCTCATAAATGCACCTATTATCTCTTCTTTCCTGTCATATGAACAAGTGTGAACGCATCCTCAGGCCGATACAGACGTAAATACAGAAACTTGTTTTCCACCTTCACTGGTTTTCATGCATCAGTGGCTGATAAGCAACTGTAAAACATTATGATATCTTTTTGTTGTTGTTGCTGAGATAGAATAAGGCGTACGCTTTGAAAACAAGCTTGTAAAATGGCCCTTCATGTCTTTCTGCTTGACAGGTATGATTACTCGATGACCGCCGCAATCAGATAACATACCAGGTCATAATTATATAAACACCACTGAAAGGTAGAAACACACACACACACGGAGGGAGTGTGGTTAAGAAAAACTACCGACATCCATGAATAACACACACACATACACGCGTATACACACACACACACACACATACACACACAGATTCACGGAAAGTAACAAAGACACACCATCAGTCAGCAGGAATGTCAGGAATCCTGCAGCTGAGCCAAGTCACATCCACGCTCCACAAAATTACCCCTATTAAGGACTCAGACAGCGTGCCTACACACACACACACGCGCACACACACACACACACACACACACACACACACACACACACACACACACACACACACACACACACACACACACACACACACACACACACACACACACACACACACACACACACACACACACACACACACACACACACACACACACACACACACACACAGAATTTATATAAGCTATGTAGAGAAAATGCAGAGTGAAAGTGAAAAAGTGAAGCTGCTCAGATGATGTGAAAACAGTCAGTGACTGGAGCGCAACATGTTGTTGTTGTTATTATAACGTGTCAACAGGTCTTTTTTTTTTTTTTTTTTCCCGTCTAATGAGCCCTGACAGGGTGTCTTCGACTCCTTCACCCCCAGTCGGACGCCGGGTTCAGAGCGACGGGTTCTCACCTCTCAGCTTCAGCTGCAGCTCCTGGATCAGGCCCTGTTGTTGGGGCAGGAGGGGAGCAGGGGGACCCGGGGGCCCCTGAGGGCCTGGGGGGCCTGGAGGACCGGGCAGACCATGCTGCAAAGGTACAACACAACAGCTTAGAGTTACTTATACCCCTGACTGAGTTTTATCTTTGTGTTTATGGTCGTCTGGTCGACTTGTTCTGATTCAAAAAATTTCATCAGGGAAAAACCCCCTCAAGATTGTGTTTATACAACATTTGAGTAGAAAACGCATTGTTTTTGAATTTTTGCTTTAGAAAGTGTTTCTATTTGCAACGTTTTTATGTCCATTTACATGGAAATGGCAGAAACACTGAAAATATTGTAGTTTTCATGTTGGGCCACTAGTAGGTGCTGTTGTTTGTTTTTGTGATAAAACCATACACATGTGCACAGAGAACAATACGCTATAAACATTAACAATGGTGAGTACACGGACACTGGTATGGACAAGTTGGATTGTTAATACGGTGACTGTCAACTACTGAGTCCCTATGGACCAGCAGCCATGATACTCTGGAGGCCAGCATCGTTGAGCTATTAACTATTTACTACAGCTGTTTCACAATAGGTGCATTTCTTGTTTTCAAAAAGTTGTGTTTTCAGTGGCTCCAACCTCCGTTGTTGTGTAAACCGACAACCAAAACACAACCAAAACACAATGAAAGTCACTTTTCACTTGAACATGTTGTGTAAACGATAATGTTGACTTTCTGACCTTATAGCTTTACTTTTTAAGAGAGTGCTCAGCACTGCCCCCCACACCCGAGGCAAAGGTAATAATGGCTTTTTTTATTGCAGTTTAATTCAAATCAGAAAAAGTTAATGTTTATAATGACTTACATGAAATACATTACGTATTCTTTGGAAAGTTGTCTAGTGATCACCTGCTCAAACTGGCTTTACTTGGTTTTCTTTATGATTTTGATCGATTTATGTCTTGATCTTTTCTGCTCTATACTCTGTAAGGTGACCTGAAAGGAGCCTTCAAATAAAATGTATATTATTATTATTATTATGACATGGAGAAAGCAAAAGGACACTGACATTACTTCAACCACAAGTTTTTGTGAGATTCAGCAATCTGAGAGAAAGCATAGTTCCCAGCTGATTCACTTGTCTTCATTATTTGACCAAATTTGATGTTTTGACAATTAAATTATTGAAATGATTGGAACCATGCAGAAATTAAGCTTTTACCACAAACAACCGCACAAATATTCAATGGATGGATGGATGGATGGATGGATGGATGGATGGATGGATGGATGGATGGATGGATGGATGGATGGATGGATGGACGATCCAATTTCTCACAACAGCAGCCAAATATGAAAGGAAAAAGTTGCATCACCCTCTACAAAGGTGTCCCAAACATGTATATTTTGTGCAACACAAGTCGTTCCATTTTCAGGTGTCTGCTCCACATAACGTCAAGTCAAAATACACAATGTTTGCAGATAGAAGTGATCGGCTCGCTCACCTTTGTTACATTCCAGTCGGGGTTTTCTGAATGAAACTGCAGAGACACAATATGTTTGTATGATGGTCTGAGCCAGATGTCTAATTACCCAGGTCTGGGACTAATACTGAAGGTACGATCTACCAAAATGTCAGTAATGCTGCCGTTAACGTTCAACATGTCTTGCAGAGTTTTGATAGTTTTATTTGTTTCTCGCAGCCAAGAGCTGCAGTCAAGAACCAAACACCTTTTAAAGAATACAGTGACTCACTGCGCCATCTTGGCATTGTACAACTGAATAAGACATCTCTTATGACAGACTCCAGCGGATGGCGGAGTGACACAAACTTAAGGTAGTGTCCCTGGGTGCAGTTTTTTTTTTACATTGTCAAGGTGGAGGTGTGTCTGACCTTGGAGCTTCTGCGGGTCCCTTTGCTTCTGCGGTTGTCCCCTTTGTTGGAGTTTCTCCTGAAGATGAGCCAGGAGCTGAGAGGAGACACTCTGGAAAGGTCGGAGGACGGCGGGTCCTGCGGGAAGACACACGACGCCTGACTGTTATTCAATCAGGTTGTGCAGCTCGGAAACAATTGGAGATGTAGTTCTCAGATCCACTGATATATGAGATGTGTCTTTTCAGCTGCGTGTAGAAATAGTGGCTGTGCCGAAGATTCAGTTAAAAACTGAAAGCGCTGGATGGGTTGTTATTCTTCTTCTACAGATAAACACACAAACACTGCCTTGGTTTGACAGTCCTACAAGCGCTTTTTCGGACACTATTGGTCGTATGTCTTGGAGGAAGTTTCGCTCTACTACAGTTAATGCTGTAACCAGCCTAGGAAAGGAGACGGATTATGAGTCTAATGTCATGAAGTCCAAGTCCGATTGGCCCGATGGAATTGCTTTGATGCGTCTCGTACCTTGATGCATGAGAATAAGCGGAGACTCTGCTCTTCTGTAAAGTCCTTCAAAACTCACACCCAACGTTGATGTTTGTGAATGTCAGCTTTAGTGGCCCTAAAGGTTTAAGGAGTTAAGACAGAAATTAGGTAATGGAAAGTACTCTCTCTCGCAGCGAGATGAGTTTACACGTTCTTCTTTACATATTGGATAAAGCTGTATGGGAAGTTTTACAGGGTGGAAACAAAGTGGAGATTCTATGCAGCATTAGAATGAGGTATTAAGAGTATCAGGAAGAGATTATTTAAACTTTAAACGCTGCGGTGGAAACAAAGAATGTGAAGTTCTTCAACTTAGCCTTGATGTTCCGGCGAATATCTACTAATGAGATGAAGCTGAACTGATTTTCATTTTCAACAACAACAACAACACTTTTTTAAAACCAGAAATAGAAATCCGGCATAAAGCGTCTGGACTCAGTCCTCCCCCTGCTGGAAAGTGTTTAAACATGCAGACTGTTTTTGCAAGTTTTACGTCAACACAGTTGTCATTATCTCCTCCACTGCCACTGCAAATTTAAAGTAATTGCACTAATCGCTGCACTTATGGGCATGTTGGGCCGACACTGGGGTGTGGTTGGGTGCATCCGTGGCGCATTGCCATCATCCAGCAACACAAAGCGATTGTGTGAGCAACTACATAAGTTGTTTATTTGTCATGCAGTGGCCGTCCTTTATACCGAGGCTGCGTTTACGCGACATTTTCAAGTGAAAATGGAAAACTCTTGCTGTGTTTTTGGTGTCTGTTTACACTACGACGGTGCTCAGAGCCAATAAAAATGCAACTTATCAAAAAAGCTCCACCTCCGTCTCCATGTAAAGGGGAAAAACGCAACTTATTTGAAATGCAGCTACTGCGCATGCGCACCACGGCCAAACTAAATAGTTCTTTTGCATATGTGTGAGTAGATAGACAATGATAATGGTCGTCCCCCAAAATGTCATGACTCCCAGTCCATATTCTCCTGGGACTTTTCGTATCGGTAGTTTTATAGTTGAGAGTCAACAGGAATTGCAATCCGACTACATTGTTCATATTAACTCAATGTCTCTCCACACGGTTCCTTACTGCAACCGACAGTGAGTGCTTTTTCTTTCCACCCTGCACACTGCGTCACTAGTCCCGGCCCTTAGCATGGTGAAATGCTTCGATTGGCTGTTAGGTATTTAGGTCCAATGGTGACACAGAAAACACATGAGTGACATTCAGACCTTAAAACAGTTATAGTGCATAACTGTTCAGGCGCAAGCTTCAAACCAACCAAACGTCATATCCGTGAATATGTTTTTAGGAACATAAACCTTCTGAAAAAACATATTAAACCATACAAAACTTTACTTTTAAACTCTACATATAAATTGTATGCCTTTTATCTAAAAATATGCTTTTTACTCTGTTGTAGACCGTTTTAAATCTATTTTAACCAGTATTTTCACAAAGTTTTAACAAAAATTTACTTACTGGCTCGTGTCTTTTTACTATTTACACATTTTAAACTGATTTTATTCCATTAAATATCAGTGTATTTTATGCAGAGCGACAAAACAAACATCTGTGTACTCCCATTGTTACGCTTTATTGCATATTGTTCTCTGCCTGCATGTGTGTGTCGTTTCATTACAAAAACAAACAACAGCGCCAACTCGTGGCCTGGCATGCAGACTACATCGTTTTCAAAATTTCACAAAAACAATACGTTTTCACTTGAAACGTGGTTTGGTAAACAAGGCCTGAGCTCCATCACTGTGCTCATGTATATCCATTTCTTTCTGCCTTCTCGTCTACTGGCGGTAAATCTACGCTCATAATGAGAATTTCCCCTCTTCTCAACCATACACAAAAAGTCCCATATGATTATTTAATTTACACTAAAAGAGGAAAACTCGACGTGGGCTCGACAGAATAAACTTTAACTAAATAATTAAAATGTGTTGACTCCGGATGTTCCGCTTAGTCAATAAGCCAAAGGATGAACACACTTCTCTTTCTTAAATCAACAATAATAACTGGCTGTTGGAAGATGAAATCTGCAAGTACTTACTCTTTAGGTAGAAGGACGGATATTCTTTATGCTATATGACAAGAGTTTAAAAAAATCATGAACAAATTGTGAGTCTTGGTCATTCTCACCAGAATCTCTGTGCTGATGGACTCATCCTCGTCCATCATCTCATGACTCTCCTCACTGTCCACATCATCAACATTCGCTGCATCCACCACCACCACCATCATCATCATCATCATCATTAGTCCCAACAGAGCGGGGAGCAGCAGCAGCCCCCCCGTCCCGCTGGGAGGGCTCCATCTCGAGGATAACCGGGCCGGCATGCTGGCTGTGGTGGAGGTGGAACCAGAGGATGGAGACTTTCAGGTCCTTGCAGACCCTAGGCTGTTCCCATGATGCACCTCTGTGGGTCAGCTCCTCTGGATCAGATGATATCTTCCTGGCGTATGCTGGGTTCTGACTCTCTGAGGCTCTTCGGTCTGCTCACCGTCTCCCTTCACTTCATCTTCCACTGAGTCAAAGTTGGGCTTCTGTCACATAAATAATGTGGAGGCTCCCAGTCAGCTCGTGAGGAAACTTTTCCCCGGTGGGTGGTTGTCTGCCTCCTCCTCCTCCTCCTACACCTCCTCCTCCTCCAAGTACTACTTTTTTCCAGCTCTCCAGCTCCTGCCAATTTTCCTCCCTCGCTGTGGCTGCAGATGAGCGACAGCGAACAGCGACTCCTCCAGCGAGCTTTCTTCTCCCTGATCCTCCTCACTCTGCTCTGCTCGTCTCTGCTCCGCCTGCTTTTTATCTGCAGCCCCCCTGCTCCGACTCCTCCTCTGCTCCACCAGCTCCTCCCACACCTCCTTCCCTCTCCCTATCTTTCCATCCATCTGCGGCTGTCACTCCATCTGTCTGCAGTCTTTCCCTCAGTGTCTCACCAGCGTCCGTCTGTCTCCCTCTTACTCTTTTAGATCTCGTCTCCCATCGATAGTCTTTCTTTGCCTCCAGACTTTGTTTTTGTCTCTCTGCTCCTCCTCCTCCTCCTCCTCCTGGAACATACTTCATTACAATCGTTAGTTACTTCTTTAGAAAGTACTGAAGTTAGTTTAATAGTAACTGAAAAACATATACGCCCTAACAATGTGCATAGAATTGTATTTCTTATATTTTTCTGTGATACATTAGCTGAGCTTTCAGTGCTGTGAAGTTTTCACTCAAGTTCAACTCAACGTACATCAGCGGGAGGAAGATGCTCTCTCTTCCTCGTGGAGTTATTTTAGTTATATAAAAAAAAAAAAACCTTCTTCCTTCAGAATACAGACATTTAGTTAAGCAGGATTCAAATAATACTAATGCTAACTGGTGTTCCATGCTACAAGCACATGGCTGATCGGATGAAGTGGCCATTTCTCTTGTAGTTCATTTCTTCTGCTGATGTGTTGTTGATGTGGACGGGTCAGTATGACCACTTTGACATGTTTGCAGATATGCGGCTCTATTAAACTCTCGTGCTGCTTATTCAGATGCTTTACTGTCAGAACCAGCTTTACCTTTCAGAAGCAGGCCAACCTTCTCTCCCTAACATTTGTCAATGAGTGGTGGACGTTTTCCTTCCACATCTTTCCATAGTCCCCCCTCAGACCACTTGGATGGACATTAACTACGTCAGACTTGGAAACTCTCCACTAGAGCTGCGGTTTAGTCAACTGTGAGGCCAAAATGTTCACTTGCTGCCTAATGATGAGGAAAAACAAAGCAGAGATCGCGGCAATCAGGGACAGAGCTTATGAATATGAGGGAGGAGCTGGGGACCAATTAGGAAAGGGAGAAGAGTGAGTCACAGGCGTGACAAATGGAGGCTGATAACAGAAAACGCCACAGGACACGAGCGCTTAAAGCAAAACAGGAAGTGCAAGGGAATTAACAAACGCAAGAAGTCAAGATCAATAAGAACAGGAAGCAATGAGTGAATCCGACACTGGGAGGACAACATGACACAAACAAGCCACAGCACAAGACCTGCGACCATCACTGATGTGTTACCCCAAAAGATGTGTAACATGTTTCTTTTAAAGCATCAATCATGTTGGAGCCAAAATCCTTTGTTCACTCACCCTCATGAGGAAGGGGGGGGGCGAGGAGGGGGGTGAGCCACGTTTCTTTGAGAACAAAGAAACCATGTGCTCAACCCTGGAAAATTCGCCATTGATCACATGACCCCCCCCTGGGGGGCCCCCGGGTCCCCCCTCCTCTAGCTGCGGCACTGCAGCTCGACGGCAGGGGGACCCAAAATCCCGTCATCACCGGGTCACCGGCCCGGTGACGCGCAAGCCAACCCCGCGTGGATTGGCTGAACCACGGCCAACGCCGCGGGGAGCCCGGAAGACATCATAACGGTATAAATTCAGGCCCGGGAAGAGATCCAGCCTCTTCCAAAACGAAATCGCGTCAACCCAGACGCACCTTTTCGTAAGGAGACAAAGCGCCTCGTGTTAACGCACCTGGACCGGGCCTGAATTTTCTTCACCTCGCTGGACGAGCTCAAGAAAAGCGGGAATTCCCTTTATTTTTGGTTTCCCCTTCTTTTTTTTCTTCCTTTTTTTTGTTTGCATCATCCGGACCCCGAGCGCGCGCTGCAACCGCACGCTCGTCTGCAGACCGACCTGAGCATCGCTTCTTCACTCCCCCCCTCATCGCAAGAAGCTGCTGATCGCCCCTCGGATCACACTACGGGTTTCCCCTCCGTAGTCCACGTCAGGTCTCTATTTTCTGGGACGCCAGAGAACCGCCCGCGGCCACAAATCGACGGATTTCACCTGGCCACGGAAGCACGTTTCCCCCTCGTCCAACCAAGTAAGGCTTAGAGTCTGGGCAGGAATTAGAATAACGTGATATTATTATTGCTGTGTGTTTATTGTTGGTACTTGTAACTTTGGGACGCCGATCCCTGTTTCTGAGTACTTTTGTGTCTACGCGTGGACGGCCATCCACGCGAATCATCGCACGCACGCGCGAGCCTCCTCATCCTCAGCTCACGCTTCTGCTCCCAGAGTCCATATCTGCCTGAACAGCCGTTTTTGGACTCTGTACGCGTAAGCTGAGGCGGTCGCGTCAGTGTACACAGTCAGACACCCCCTCCTCTCTCCTCTCTCTCTCTCCTCTTCTCCTCTGTTTCCCTGTTCACTAACCAGCGCACGGTACGGCCGCCGCTGCCTCCAAGCGCCTCCTTTCAGTGCGTCCCTGGGACCGTGTGTAGTTCACTGCGGCTCGGATTTCTCGGCCACAAGGAATCCGGCGCGCTCCCGACGGCTACGGCCCGTGCGGAGCTCAGTGACGTCACGCTATCCCAGGCAGAGCACGCCGAGCGCCTCTGGTGACCGGGTGGGTAATCACATCGATTTCCTCGCCGGGTCGCCGAGCCGTTTGGCGCCCTCTGGTAGTCGCGTGGGTAATTGCAACCGCTCGTACCGCCATCTGGTGGTTGCATTAAGTCATCACAACTGCCCCGCGCGCCGACGCGCACCTAGTGGCCAGATCGGGTGATTACACCGGACCGCCGACGTCTACCTCCCTCTGGTGGACGTTCGTGGTCATTACCCTCTCACCAAGTCACGCCCCTTTCGCTCCACAAACCCGCACACACACACACACACATCGCTCCCCACACTCGAACACACACACACCCACTCACACACATCGCTCCCCCACACTCGAACACACACACACACACACACACACACTCACACACACACACACACACTTTATTAGCTGGCTTTGTTTTGTATTGTGTTGTTTTATGAGATCTTGCTTGATGTTTATTGATTAGATGTGATTCATAGATTGATGATTTAGGAATAGACGTTTGTTAATAAACACTTAATAGTTGAATTGAACAATTCTTGGTGGTTTTTGTGTGCTTTTCAGCGACAACTGCTGGTTGTAACAGTCAGTGCTCGGATTTACAGCCTTCCTTTCCTGCTTCAGTTAAATTGCGATTATCATTTCAATCAGAAATAATAATTTAAACATTTTAATTGAACTTTCTTTTTTAAGACTGATGTTTCGTTTAAGACCCTAACTTCAGCTGGTGCCCCGACTTTGATTAAGTAACGGTAATATTCAATTGATTAATAGTTTGAATGGTTTAAATCAATTTCAATGATTTTAACGCTTTGGGTAATTTAACACACCTAGGAGGCGTTGGCGAATGAATGCAGGTTTTCCACGGGAATAACCCGCATTGCTTTTAAATAATTTTAAGTGTTTCATCGCATTTTCTGTGGTTAATTACCCGCACTATTATTGATTGATCTGTTACCCAGTTAACCTAATCACAACTTGAATTGTCTCTAAGCTATTGTTCATTTATTTTTGTTGCAGATAGATAATTTGTATGCTTTATTAATTAATAAATTAGTCAATTTATTCAATTAATACTCAAGAGTGCTTTTAATCATTTTTAAGTGGTTTTCGTGCATCTCAGCATCCAATTATCCAGTATTATTAATTCATAAAGCGCAAGTTTATCCAATTAATAATCCTAACTGCATTTAATTCAATTTCAATGGTTTAGCTCATTCAAATAACTCATTGTATTTAATTAGTAAACCCCGACTTTACTTAATTAATTCCAACTCCTCCTTGATTACTCCCGATTGTTATTAGATAAATAACCAAACTTGTTTGATTAACAATCCATTCTAAATTACTTGCAGATCACCTTCGGTGGTCCACTCCACCGAAGTAATTCAGCCTCCCCTCAGTTATTGACTTACAAATCGCAGGTTTGTTTCATTGATAACTTGAATCATAGGTTGCTCTCCGTAATTTAATCATCACTCGTAATCAAGTACCGTTGTTCATTGATAGGTCAATAGCCATTTGTGACGCCTTCGCAGCTTGAGCTTTTCCCCGGTTACTCCAGCGAGTCGCCTCCTGTGGGTCCACAGGCGCTTCGGTAGGTCACGCCACTGACCCGCAGTTGTCAACAAAGGAGTGACCCGTCACGCCTGTTGACCGGTCGTGCCACTGGTGGACCGCCTTCGCGATTGGACCCCGTGGAGGTTCCTCCCGTCAGGCGACCCTTTTTAGCTCAAAGCTGTTGGCCGATAACTGACTATTTACTCCAATCAACCTTTATAGCTTTGCATAACTTACACTTGGTACATTACCTTAGTAATCTATTACTCCAGTAATCCATTACTTTGGTGGCCTACCGCTAGTGATCAGTAATTGTCAACCCGTAAATAACAATTTACTTCTGTTTGGCGATTCGTTTATATGTAAATTACCTCTGACAGGGTAGAACCTTCCGGTAGCCTACCACTAGGGTAATTTGCATATTCTGATCACACGCTGACCCCAACATAATGGTGCCCCGTGTGAGGCTGTTGTAAACCAGCATTGTTACGAATAACTGCACAAAATAATCCTGAATCGTTCACTTAAGGTGTAGCCGTTAACTTTATTCTCCCAGAATTGGTTTTCAAGATACACTTTTTCAGCACTGTCGAACAAAGTCACTTGTGGTGTGAAATCAGTTGTGAAGTGGTTAGTGCCTTGCTTTCCCTGCATTCTACGCATGATTAACACGCTGTGTTAAGATTTCTGACTACGATTAATAGACACTAACAATATTGCTCGCCAAGGTGTTAGACGCATCTGACTAACTTGGATAGGGTGCAGCTCGAGCAATTAACGAAACCGAGAGGTTTGTAAGACACAGGTACAGCCGTTACCTGTGCAGTAGCAAAGCTAATTTGCCGTTAACCACAGCTAACGTTGTTGACTTCGGGCGTAAATCTCAACCACTCAATGGAGGGTAAGAGTTCCCGGGCACAGGGAGCCGAGGCTCCGCCGGTGCTAACTGAGCCGGCCATACGAGACGTGGTGTCCCACCTCGTCCGTCTCTCCTTGGAGGAGAAAGCAAATCTCGAACGCTACAGCGTTGAGATTTGCGAAGAAAAGATCCGAGAGCTGGTAAGTTTTGTCAACAACCCAGGGGACAAGCGCCTACGAGTGGCCTACTTCCAAGGCCGCAATGCACCGGGGTTGGAGGAAGATCACGCCTTCAAGTCTCTGTTTGTCAACAACCTCCACGACAGTGGGAGGTTCGATGTGGCTCTATTTTGCAGGACCGCCAAACCCACCATGAAGGAACTGCGCCAGCACGCGCAGATGGTGTGGGAATTGCGTCAATGCCCGGGTAAGAAGCCTGACATTGACCAGAGGGTCCTGGAAATGGAGCCAAGGGAAAACACGGATTTGAGGCTTGAGGGCGATGAGTTGCCGACACCCAGAACGAATGCTGGAGGAGGGTCTGGTACACCCTCTCCGTCTGAGCAGAAAGGCGCACAACAGAATCAAAAGGGTGGAAAATGGGCCAGGTCAGAACAAAACTTCCAACCGAAGAAAGGGCCCGACCCGAATTCAAAGTGGAAAATGAAAGGTTCGGAAAGGGACCACGGTCGCTACAGAGCTGACCAGTTAAAGACTGAGCTACAGCAGTGGGTTCAAACCTGCATCAAAGAGGCTGTACAGAACTTGGACCTGTCCAACCAAAGGGGGCGCCACCCCCCCTCAAGGGGACGGGGACGTAGGCCCCCTCCCTCCTGACTAGAGCGGCGGCCCCGACCCACCACAAACAAGGTTTACCTTGTCGGGTGGGGGGGAGAAACAGGTGAGGCGGGAGAACGTTCAAGAACGACAGCTTCCCAGTCCACCGATTTGCCGTTCCTGACTTTCTTAGGCAATCTCGTGCACCGAGAGAACGCCAACCGCATCTACACATCCGTGGTGGTGGGAGGATGTGTAAACGCCCTCGCGCTGTTAGATTCCGGGTCCGAAATAAGCCTAATGTGTTCAGCCACCTTCGCCGAGCTTGCGAGAGCTCTGCTGTCTCTTGGAAAGCCACTGCAGGTCGAAGCTTGCAGCATTAACATCAGAAGCTTCACTCAGGACACTTCACCCATCACCCAACGCGTCTGGGTGGATGTCACTTTCCAAGAGATGTCTTTGGTGCATCCCATCTATGTCACCACGCTGGACACAGAACCATTACTCATTGGCCAAGATCTCCTTAACCGATTAGCCCCACTGATCGATTGCCGTCGCGGGTACCTTTGGGCCCAAGTACGCAACCCGACTCGAATCGGTCCAGACATGGACCCTCCCTCTTCTGACAGCATGAACGCTGCCATCGAGTCCAGAAGTTCTAATCCCATGTGTACGCCTTCCAAAGAATCTGGCTCAAACACCCCTCTTGTCATGCTCCCTGACGGCCAGCAGTCGCGGCAGTCTAGGAGCTATCAGTCTCTGAGAGAGCATCCATCATTCCTATGCGCACTGGCGAACGATGGATCTCCACTATACAATCCCCACATCGTGGGGGGGGTACACCTGAATGGGACCTTGGTCCCAGAGACACTCTTGGCTCTGTGGTCAGAGAAATCTGCCATTGATGCCGATCTTCTAAAGGATCTGTGCCAACACAACGCACTCCTTGTCCAAGTGCAGCACAGCCATCGCCTGCTTGCTGCAGGGTCGCCGCAGACACTAATCAAAGCAACTGGTGTATGTGCCCTCTCCGTGCAGATAGGGCAGAAGAAAGCCATGCACTATATGAGTGTCGTCCCGCAGCTCCGCCCTCCTTGTCACATAGGAGCGGATCTCCTTGTCAGGCTTGGAGTCCAGCTGGACGCCGTGAACCAGGTTTTGTGGTCACTGGCGAGCGCGGACACGCAGCATCTGACGACCGAGCCGGAGCAAATGGCATCCGGTCAGACGATCCCGCAGGCGTGTCACGCTGCTAGTGAGTTGGAAGCCACAATTCCAGCACGGACAGCCGGGTTCCCAATCCGTCTCGCACTTCTCAAGGGGCAGAGGATGCTTGGCCCACAAGCATTCTTTCAACCCTTACCGTGCTTTTCTGACCTTTGCCTGACAATTTGTGGCACACCCCTTCTAGAGCTAACCAACCGCTCAGCCTACCTGCTAGTCCAGAACCTGACCCACAATCCGGTTCAGGTGAATGCGGGAAAACCACTAGGCGTCTTGGTCGACAGCTCATTTCACGACTTCGAGCTCAGGGTGCCCGTCATTGGCGACCTACCTCCATCCCTCATCAGGGACGAGACACTCGACAAGGTGTTGTACACGTTCCCCACCCGCATGATCACCATTGCTCGTCACGAAGCCCTCGCACAGGAGGCAATCTGTGGTTCAACCCTCAGCACCGAAGGGGACATGATAGTGTACGCGCTGGCGACTCAACCAGAAAGTGCTGAGAACCCCGGTGGGCAGCCAGGGTCTGCACCGGAGGAACCGTACTCTGGTTTTGAGTCAGAGATTGAGCAGCAACTTGAAAAAGCAGATGCTCTCACGACACGGGAACTCGAAGAAGAAATGCCGGAAATCCAACAGAGACTCCTAATACAGAGTGAACAGTTACAAGGCTTGACCAAAACGGTTCAGGGAACCATACTCACTGTAAACTTGCATTCTGCTTTAATCAATAACACCTTGCATGCCTTAACAACCTTGTCAAGTATCGTCAGTGAGGACATAACGTATGTGCGAATAGTCAGGGATCTTATGCAAGATCTCCTTAGAGAAGTCAGTTCCTCCGTGAGTAGCCTCAGTACCGGGAAGATCCCCACGTACTTAGTTCCACTAACACTGGTTGAACAGATTCTCAAGACCACTACCACCACTGTTGTACAACCTTCACAGGTACATCTGGCATATAGTCTCGGCAGTGCTATTCCGATCTCTGTGAACCCACAGAACCTAGAGTTAGGATTTATCCTAAACCTACCAATCATTGAAAAGCAGAATGTGTACCGTTTAAAAACCGTATTGAATGTGGGATTCTGGGAGGGTAACACACACGTACACCTCCGAACGCCACCCACACTCGCCTACCACGACGACAACCCCTCACTCTACCTGGTCCCCAATCTCAGCATGTGCACAAACACCAAAGACATTCACTGGATCTGTCCCAGCAACCCTTTCATTAGAGATGTCACCAACTATCTATGTGGGCTGAGGGCAGACGCCCCGGAGCAGAAATGTCAAGGTAGTTTGTCCATCAAAGATGAAGGAACCGAGACCAGAGTAGAGAGAGCAGGTAGTCGATGGCTCGTCAACACACCTCATTCTGAAGCGACCATGTCCTACGACCGCCATGATATAGCCACCAAGCTCACCCTGCCCAATCAAACAATATTCCTCAATGTCCCACCAGGGGCTACAGTACACATTGACGACATAATCCTCCATCATCTCGATGCCGACCGACACGAGGTGGAGATTGAGATGATGGATGCATTCGTCGGGCACAATTTCACAATTGATGCCACCCTCCAAAGCCAGCTTCTGGCTGAGGGAACCAAATTGATTAAATTCAATTTAAAGCCCACAGGGCTCTCAGCCACTTTCCCTAGGCGGGCAGGTGGACACCCATACCAAGACCATCCCATCAGCATGGCAGCGCTCGGAA
This sequence comes from Lipophrys pholis, assembly GCF_963383615.2. Lineage (NCBI taxonomy): Eukaryota > Metazoa > Chordata > Actinopteri > Blenniiformes > Blenniidae > Lipophrys > Lipophrys pholis. Next base: position 52,691,762 of record NC_137635.1, read on the forward strand.
TGTTGCTCAGTGGCTGGATCATCACGGCCGTAGTGGAGTACGCGATGTACAAGTACATCCAGAAACTACAGGCCCGACTGGATTCCCTGACCCTGGTCTCGCCACGTTTTGTGGGCCCATCCACAAACACACAATAGGCCAGCCCTCACCCAACCAAGAGGTGAAGGCACGGCCTACTAACCCTTTTCCTAACCACCCGTTCCCTTCCTATTTCTCACTCTCCTGTCCCTTTCCTACCTCTTTCATGTTCACTGGTGACGACCCTTAAGAAATGAAATGTATGTGTGCTTAGATAGTTAGAATAGAAATAGTAAGTCTGCCCAGACTAGCCTTAGCCTGCCCAGACTAGCCCAGCCTGCTCAGGAAATAACCTCACATGTGAACTGGTGGACAGAGAAGGACAGTATGTTTCACAGGACATGGGGACGTTCACAGATTCTATGGATTGTTCGGCCCAGGTTTGCTCCAAAGACTGTGACCTGCATCCCACTCTTCGGAACAAAGGGGGGATGTTGGAGCCAAAATCCTTTGTTCACTCACCCTCATGAGGAAGGGGGGGGGCGAGGAGGGGGGTGAGCCACGTTTCTTTGAGAACAAAGAAACCATGTGCTCAACCCTGGAAAATTCGCCATTGATCACATGACCCCCCCCTGGGGGGCCCCCGGGTCCCCCCTCCTCTAGCTGCGGCACTGCAGCTCGACGGCAGGGGGACCCAAAATCCCGTCATCACCGGGTCACCGGCCCGGTGACGCGCAAGCCAACCCCGCGTGGATTGGCTGAACCACGGCCAACGCCGCGGGGAGCCCGGAAGACATCATAACGGTATAAATTCAGGCCCGGGAAGAGATCCAGCCTCTTCCAAAACGAAATCGCGTCAACCCAGACGCACCTTTTCGTAAGGAGACAAAGCGCCTCGTGTTAACGCACCTGGACCGGGCCTGAATTTTCTTCACCTCGCTGGACGAGCTCAAGAAAAGCGGGAATTCCCTTTATTTTTGGTTTCCCCTTCTTTTTTTTCTTCCTTTTTTTTGTTTGCATCATCCGGACCCCGAGCGCGCGCTGCAACCGCACGCTCGTCTGCAGACCGACCTGAGCATCGCTTCTTCACTCCCCCCCTCATCGCAAGAAGCTGCTGATCGCCCCTCGGATCACACTACGGGTTTCCCCTCCGTAGTCCACGTCAGGTCTCTATTTTCTGGGACGCCAGAGAACCGCCCGCGGCCACAAATCGACGGATTTCACCTGGCCACGGAAGCACGTTTCCCCCTCGTCCAACCAAGTAAGGCTTAGAGTCTGGGCAGGAATTAGAATAACGTGATATTATTATTGCTGTGTGTTTATTGTTGGTACTTGTAACTTTGGGACGCCGATCCCTGTTTCTGAGTACTTTTGTGTCTACGCGTGGACGGCCATCCACGCGAATCATCGCACGCACGCGCGAGCCTCCTCATCCTCAGCTCACGCTTCTGCTCCCAGAGTCCATATCTGCCTGAACAGCCGTTTTTGGACTCTGTACGCGTAAGCTGAGGCGGTCGCGTCAGTGTACACAGTCAGACACCCCCTCCTCTCTCCTCTCTCTCTCTCCTCTTCTCCTCTGTTTCCCTGTTCACTAACCAGCGCACGGTACGGCCGCCGCTGCCTCCAAGCGCCTCCTTTCAGTGCGTCCCTGGGACCGTGTGTAGTTCACTGCGGCTCGGATTTCTCGGCCACAAGGAATCCGGCGCGCTCCCGACGGCTACGGCCCGTGCGGAGCTCAGTGACGTCACGCTATCCCAGGCAGAGCACGCCGAGCGCCTCTGGTGACCGGGTGGGTAATCACATCGATTTCCTCGCCGGGTCGCCGAGCCGTTTGGCGCCCTCTGGTAGTCGCGTGGGTAATTGCAACCGCTCGTACCGCCATCTGGTGGTTGCATTAAGTCATCACAACTGCCCCGCGCGCCGACGCGCACCTAGTGGCCAGATCGGGTGATTACACCGGACCGCCGACGTCTACCTCCCTCTGGTGGACGTTCGTGGTCATTACCCTCTCACCAAGTCACGCCCCTTTCGCTCCACAAACCCGCACACACACACACACACATCGCTCCCCACACTCGAACACACACACACCCACTCACACACATCGCTCCCCCACACTCGAACACACACACACACACACACACACACTCACACACACACACACACACTTTATTAGCTGGCTTTGTTTTGTATTGTGTTGTTTTATGAGATCTTGCTTGATGTTTATTGATTAGATGTGATTCATAGATTGATGATTTAGGAATAGACGTTTGTTAATAAACACTTAATAGTTGAATTGAACGATTCTTGGTGGTTTT